>NC_135497.1:56844965-57444965 GCF_052857255.1 Amblyomma americanum
CCACCATATGCTCGGTATTTTTCTTTATACTCAGTCAAATTGCCTGCCTGCCCTTTTCTGTAGATAGCAGGGCCAGCACGGTACTTGAAAAAAAAGTTTCATTTCCGATAGTAAAGTTTGAATTTAATCATTCAGTGGACTTCCCATTAATTTCATTGCTCTGCAACAAAAAAATTTTAATTTCACCTCTGATCCCTGCCTGCCCCTAACTGTTGTAGTGAATTAAAACTACATAGGAGAGATATTGCAGTTTTTTTCGTGCCACTCCCGACTTAAACATCAACCACACATCGCGGCCATCACTCGGTTGATGAAACAGAAACAGCATCCAGAAAAAATCCAATTATAAATCAATTAGTGTTCCTAAGTGAATACTATATGCTGATTCATGCAGTCTGTCTAACACATCATTTGAAAGAAGCACGCAAAATGAGACATCTATAGTCGGATACAACTTAAGTCTGCAGTGAAGATCCGCCCACATTCGCGACCGCTGCAGAGCGTTCTTCCACAAATAAGTAGTAAGTTGTTAAAAATTTTCTTTTTAACAAGAAGCTAATCAGAACAAAAAAATATAAGCTCTAGAATTCTGATACATGGCTTGTTTAATAAAGTCAAACATTAAAAAGCTGATTTTGTTTACCGTAGTCATTGGCTAGCGTAGTAATACAGGATGGCCCAGTGTTAACAATTGCTGTTTTTTTAAGTTGTATCCTACTATATAGTCTTTTAAGTCCATGTAAGTGGTGGCCACTTCATGAAGATGAAAGTTGAAGTCCCATAGATAGAGTTTACAAATGTCAGGAAAAGACGCACATGCTGCTCTTGCAGAGTGTAACACATTATGTGACATAATGTAAACTTCAATTTTTTTTTATGGTCTTTGCCCTCGTTGGTGTTTAGAAAATGTAATCTGGATGTCAGTGGCACGCATGGCCGTTTCTTGTTCTGGAAGAGTTTTCAATGCGTTACATGCGTTTGCATCCTATAGACCACTCCAAATTGGGCTTTGCTATATTGCTCGCGGGACTGCTTTTTATCCATGGCGCCACCAACACCACCTTGCCCGTGGCAGATGGGCACAGCAGCTCAGTGAAAAATAATGCGATGCCCAGAGAGCGTTTGGTAGAGCCAGGTGCAAGAAGCACTACTGTGCACAGGTTGGAAATGTATATGCAAGCGTAACAAACAAGACGCACAGCATAGCTAACGTTTCTAACTTAACACTACTGATAAATTATTTTATTTCTCAAAATTTCATGGATTCCAACTTGCCCACCAGCTGTATTCCCACAGCACATTTTTCATAGTGTGGAAATACAATACAGAGAAAGAAAAATTTCAGATTCCAAACAAAAGTTTTATTCGACAACCAAGACTAATATACAGCTTTGGCAATTTAGTGCAATTGCAGTGGGAGAATAGGGTAAAAATTTGGGCACCATTTATAGGTGGTGCATGAATTGCCTATGACATTTAAGCTATCGAAAAAAAATTACAATCAGTAAACTCAGTTATCATGTTAGAAACACAAATACTGCTCTTTGTAGGGTACTTTTAGCAGTGTACAAACTTGACATAGTTACTTGTACAACCTTTTATAAATGTAAAACCATCAAGCACTTTAATTTAAACATCAGATCTATCTCACACTGAACCAACAAAAGTGGTCAACGAAAGCTAAACTCTAACAAAATAGGAAACGTTTAAACATAACAATTGCTAAAAGGAGTGTTCAAAGGCTAAATTCCTCACAGTGAGTACTCGCTGAGTGCTCCTACAACCTTAGCTCTCTTTTTTGATGGGAACAGAAGCCATTAGATTAGCTTTGGGGGAACTTGGTGACAGCATCATGGATGGCTTTGGCAACATACTCCACATTGCCGGTGTTCAGACCACAGATGCTGATGCGGCCATCTTTCGGCAGGTACACATGGTACTCCTGCACCAGGTGCTGCACTTGTTGCTCTGTCAAAATTGAGACACAAAAAGAGCAATAATTTATTTATCAAGGCCACAGGAAGATCCAATGCCAATTAAATATTAGCAAAAAAAAGTAAACCACCACACACACCTACATACAAAGTTCCAAAACAGCCCTCCAAGTAGGCGATAGTACTTTAGACAAGGGCAGACGCTAAATATGAACACTGATTATGCACAAAACTGTCATGCAGGCAAGATGACAGGTGAATGTATGCAATGAACAAACACTGCTTTTAAAAAGGTGCCAGTGCAATTAATGATTCGTTACGAGGTTGTTCGGCAAGAGAAACCTGGGTTCCACAAGCCCCCCTTGTGAAAATGTTGGGCGAGTGTGGCAGCTGCAGCGAGGAAAATTTTCAGCTGTTCCACGCGATGTCGTGATGTGGTTGTTTGCGAAGTGCGGGATTTCGCTGGACGACGACGTTAGGACGTGCTGTGGGACTGCAGCAGCGATCCCGACAGCAGCACTAGTGAGGACGATGGCGCAAATGTGGACTAGTCCAGTGACTAGCACATTTTCATTTTGGTGTGTGCCCACGGGCACAGCGGCGCGCGGCAGCCGATAGCGGCCGCTGGATAATGATATCGCGTTCCAATATCCAAGGCCAAGCTTAAACAACCTCGAAGTTTTTTTTTTTTTGAAAATGCGACTTGGGTGGGTGGGGGGTCGACTTATGTTCGAGTCGACTTACATTCGTGTAAATACAGTAGCCTAGCATGCGATTAGCATTTTTAATTATGTGCTACGTATAAAGAGACCAGTTAAGGTTAGAAGTGATGTGAACACTGAGGTATTTATATGATGAAACTGATTCCAACAAAATATTATCCATGTAGTAAGGTGGTGAGGTCGAAGTTATTTTAGATACACACATGACTCGGCATTTGTTAATATTAAGCTGCATTAACCCTCCCTTGCACCGGTCCCCTATAGTGGTAAGGTCAGATTGAAGTAAAGCAATATCGTTAGCATTTGTTTTTTCCCGAAAACCGATGCCATCATAAGCGAATAGGTGGATATGAGAGTTCACAAGGAAGCGGAGATCATTAATATAAACCAGAAACAAAAACAACCTTGTGGAACTCCTGAACACACATCTGTAAAACTGGAGTTATAACTGTTAGCACAAATTGAGAGCAATTAAGAAAAAAAAACTCAATCCCTTTCAATAAGTTAGTCAATATTCAGTTGTTTTAGTTTGTGAAGTAACAGTTTATGACATACCTTATTGAATGCTTTGGAAAAATCTTTAGATTATACAGTCAGCTAGTGCTGATTTGTCAATAATATGGTGAAATGTGTAAACGATATTAACTGTTTCACAAGAGCAATATTTATGAAAACCAGGCTGCACTGAGGAAGGAAATTAACTAGGTTGGTGAATATTGTATGTTCGAGCATTTTACAAGTACTGGTAAAGGAAATGGGACAATAATTGCTAGGGATTTATAGACTGGAACCACCTTTCCTATTTTCCACCCATTAGGTAGCATAGATTGGTCAAGAGATTGCTGAAAAAGTTTGGTTAGCACAGTCATAACCCGCAGCAGAATGAACGCCAAGTCCATTAATACGCTTACTGACACCGGGTGAAACAACAATCACAGGGGGCATGTTAACATAGTTGAAGTGGTGTGTTGATAACTTATGTTCATCAGAAATGGCTGAAAAGTCCTTAGCAAATGCATATAGAATAGTGGCACAAAGGTCGGAAGGAATGGAGTCAGCAAAAGGGTTGGTTAATGCGATGCGATCAGCGGTTGGAGGTTTAATGACACACCAGAATTTCTTAACACTGGAACATTGGTGGACACTGGTGGTTAGCATAGAGGGCAGTACATGTGATTGGAAGTGTTTTTAGGTTCTCTGAACACCTGTACATGTGTTGGACGCCCCCATATCCTCTTCAGTCCTGAGACAACTCTTGAACAATTTTTGTAAACCTTCTTTATTGAACCACAAAATACTGCAAAACGAGAAAAAAATTAATGCAGGTTAAAAACTCAAACGGAAGGTAGTTAGTTTGCTGATATCCAGGTGGGTACTCTGGGGCTTTAAGCATATGAAACTCAAGGAAACAGTTTCTGTTTTGAAGACAAAGAAACACACCGCATTTTCTGCATTTTGCTCTCGAGTTCCTGTCGCAATGCAGGTTCCGACACTTCATCTGGGACTTCAGTCTGGCATGTTCAGGGAAGCGTCCAGTGGTGTGCTATGTGGCAAATCTAGCCGATCGTGTTTTGGAGCCATAGCATTTTCGCAGTCACCCAACTACTGCAGCAAGCTAGTCCAAGAAATGGGTGAAAACGTGCACTGTCCACTTCTTATTGCACACCATGACCCAGAAGCAAGCCACATAGTGGTTGATCATGTCAAAACCACCCATATGTTTATTGTACTTTGCAAAAATGTCAGGTTGTGCGACAGATTCTTTAGTAGCTGGTGATGATGATAATGATGATGCTTTTTTATGGCGCAAGGGCATCTGTGGCCAAAAACCGCCATGGGACAAGGTTTTTTTTTTCTACTCAAGGTGGGGTCAAAGACACATTTCCCAAGGATTTCACCCTAAATAAGTCGAGCACCAAACCAGGGGAAAGCTTGTACCAACTGTATCACAGGGGGTACCCTGTGGCACTGGGGATCAAACCCCGCACCTCCTGAATGTGAAATGGATGCTAACACCACTAGGCCACCACTGCAGTTTTTAGTAGTTGGAGGTTGAATTAGACCTTGGAAAGTCGTAGGTAGGTACTTCAGAGTATAATGAACCTGAATATGCCATTTTTGAATCATTAAAAAAAATTGAAATTTTCACATTTTTTTTACCATTTCAACACCCGCATTTCCCCTTCAAGGGCACTTACAACCTACTCACCATATGGTGCCTTGCTTGAAAATAAGATTTCTAAAATTAGTGCCTACTCATATGCCACAATTTCATAAATGGACATTTAGGTGCTTCCGTTAAGAATGACTCGCATGCTAAGCAACCAAGAGACCTTGGTGTAGTTGTCACATAAATTTATGCACAGGCACCATAGGTGGAACAAAGTTACTCTGCCTCTAAATTTTGTTATGCTGTTCATAATGATGAACAAAGTCCTTGTTGTGTGGCCTTCAATCCCTAGTGAACCACATGAGCAACCCTGTGAGCCACAACAGAACAAGTGAAAACCTTCAAGTATAAAAAGTTGCCAATACAAAACAAGCGTCAGTTTCGCACACACTGTCTGTGCTAGGGTAGCCATGGCGGCAATGGTCGCGTGGATTCTCATCGTGTTCCGTGGGAACGTTGTGTGAAAAACATCGACATAAAATTAATTTTTCGCATACTACTGTTGGCAACATTGTTCAACAGTTCTTTCCTTGATGGGGCTGAAGGAAGACAGTTTGCTTGCTTTTACTACTCAGCCATGCCGCCAATACCAATTAGGACTACAAGTCGTTTTCATCAGCTGGAATCCTGCCCTTTCCAGGTGCATACTCAGTTCGCTCATTTAAGTGTATTTTATGCTATTTTTACGTTCGTAATGAAAAAATCTAACGCATTTAGCGGCACGTTATATTTTTACGCTCACTCATTTGGCTGTTTTGCCAAACTCGCTGTGCATTGAAACAAAGGCTGGTGATGTATGCAACTGACCTCTACTATACGAGAAGTGGGCATGCATTCGGACCGTGTGCCAAAGTGCATGTGGAAGCAAACTCCGCTCAGCACGATTGTGTCTTAATGATGCAGACAGCACCCCTGGACGCCTCATAGACTTGCGTGGGTAAAGACGACGTAAATTATTGGGCTTGTTTGTAGTTGCTGTGTGCTGTTCTCTTGTTTGTCACCTATAAAAATGGATTATGTTTTGTTTTGCAGCAACCCCGACCTATTGGGCTCGGGAGAAGAGTATTAATGCCACCGCAGCTGTCTTAAAACATGACGAACGGGCTCAGCGAGAAGATTCAAGATTCAGTGAAGGCGCAAAGGACAATAAACATTGACACACTCAAAACTCGTCTTCAGTGTTTTGAGCTCCCGTGATGGCCATGTATACCCGCTTACTCAAATGTATTTGAGCTAGCTGGAGTGCTTGGTCGTCCCGACGCTCCCGTAGAGACCTCTGTGACTGAGTTGCAGTAGGCCCCCGTCGCATCTGGGATTGCAACGGGTCCCAGATGCATCTGGGATTGCAACGGGTCCCAGATGCATCTGGAATTCCAAAAGGTCCCAGATGCATCTGGGATTGCAACTGGTTCCAGAAGCAACTGGTCCCAGATGCAACTGGTCCCAGTTGGAAACCAGTCAGAAATTTTCACCTGGGTTAGCATTTTCTGTTGCTGCTGATTCTGTTGTAGCCAATGTTCATATATGCAGAATTGGTCATTCTCTACTTTACATGCATAGATTGCTGGGAGCGCTCATTCCACTCCTGGTGCAGAGACGCAGCGGTTAAGCGATATGCGCCACTGGCCCGGCAGGTGGCTGTTTCAAATACAGCTACCGGTGGGGCTTTGCCCTTAATCATTAATTTAACTGCCACCTGCCACAGTGGACAGTTTGCTCACAATCCAGACTGGAGGTTGCCGGGCAGGTTGTGAGGTCACAAGGTTCGCAACGCGTCAACAGCAGTCGCCATTTCTGGTTGCACAGACCTTTCTATTGCTAACGCATTAACAAGCACACACCATGATCCTTAGTGAGCACTACAATGGGCCAACAAATGGTCCTAGATGTGCCACTTACGGTTCAGTCCAGTGTAGGAGAACATGCCGATCTGTTTTGTGATATGCTCCCAGCTACCTGGTGTACCCAGTTCATGGAGCTTATCCTGAAGTGCTTTTCTCATTGCAATGATCCGGTTGGCCATAGTCTGAATGTGTCCTTTCCTTATTATAAAAAATTCAAAAGACATAATACAAACCATTAACACAGCTATCAAAACAAGTAGGAAGAATGAGTGAAAAAAAACTGAGCAAACCCTTACGCAGCTGCATTATTATATTAAACATGCAAAACGTGATAATGAGGCCTCTTCCTCTGTTCACATCTTTTTTATTCTCATGATTGCTGGCTGGAGCAAAAATGCCAGTTGCTAATTCAGCTTTCAGTAAAGCAATAAAAATTAATAAGCTGTAGTAAAAACATTCAATGGCACAGCATTATTTTGCCACTGTGTGGTGATGACTGCTAGGCTTCTTGTTTTTTCATAAGCTTGCACACCGTCATAAAGACCAGAATACATGAGAAATGCTGCCGCGATGGCTCAGTGGTTATGGTGCTTGGATGCTGACTCGAAAGACGTGGGATAGGTCCCAGCCACGGCGGTCGCATTTCGATGGAGGCGAAATGCTGGAGGCCGTGTACTGCGCAATGTCAGTTCACCCCAGGTGGTCGAAATTATCCGGATCCTTCCACTATGGTGTCCCTTATAGCCAGAGTCACTTCGAGAAGTTAACCCCCCACCCTGAAAAAAAAAAAAAACATGAGAAATGCCGCGTGTATTATGTTTAACAAGTGTTGCCGGGATTGCTGTAGCCATAAAAAGACAATTTATTTACAGCCTAGGCATGCAGCCTAGAATGAGAGGCATTACAGTTGTCAAATTCTTCGCTTTCAAATCTCTAACCTTCTTAATTCCTACAGCGAGTCTTAAAACCTGGCTTCAAACTTGATTTGTTGAATACCTCCTTAAATCTATTGTATGTTCCTGCTATCAAAATGTATGTTTATGTAGTCCTATTGTGTGTATCATTCGTGTTATTTCAATGCTTGCGACTTTGTTCTTTAAAGCAAATTCTGCACTACTATGTGTCTAAGTAAGCTTGGTTACCTTTTATTGTTAACTGTACAACACTGCTGCCGCTGTGTTTTATAAGAAGGGGTGCACTAATTTGTCAAGCCAGTCTAAGGCTTTTTGGGTGCACCTCCAAACATCACTTAATGCTGAAATAAAGGCACCTTGTATTGTATTATTGTACTGTTCAGTCTACACCCGAATTGAAAGTGAAGGATGAAACAGGTGGATAGGAAAAAGCTAGTGCTCTTTTTCCCAGTTGGGTCAGCATGGGGATGCTATGTATAAGAAGCTAGAGCCATAGTCGCATGCTGCTTCCACTAAGGAGCCAGAAAAGCTCAAATACTCTGTGTGTAGTTTCAACCACCAGGACACTCTTTTCCCAGGGCTTGACAACACCATGCATGACTAAGCATGGGTGGGCTGAGCCCATTTGTGCTTGGGTGATGTTTTACCTCACTAGTAAAGCATTTAACCATACTTGGAATGAAAACAAGGTCAAAGTAGTATCCTGGTCCCCTGAACCACAATATTATTGTCAGTTCATGTCTTTTGGCGATCTATTTTTGTTCCAGTTGTTCCTGACGCAAATAAACCCCTTAACGGACACATTTTTTTTATTTCGAAAAGTGCCCATGCTGCCACCTGTCGGAAAACCATAAAAATGCTTTGGATGGGCTCTATTCTCCTCTGGACAAAGAATGTCAAAAAACACATGACAAGCTGGGCTTGTCAGGAGCCAGAAATGACAGTCGGCTTATGACAAGCCTGGTTTGTCCTTGTCCACTACGAGGTTAACAGTACAACACATTTCTGCACTCACCATTCCTCAAAATACTCTGGAGTGTTGAGAACTTTGGAGACAATACGGGCACCATGATTGGGAGGGTTTGAGTAGTTCCCTCGGACAAGCAGTGTGATCTGGGCCAAGACATTTGTGAGGGCTGCTTTGTCATTAATAACAAGCAAAAGGTTGCCAATTCGTTCATCTGAAAATAAAAACAAAGAAATCTAGACAGCAATAGAAACACATCCTCAGGTTACAATGCTCTGGCAGATTTATGCACAAACTTTGACAAAAATTGTCCTAGTTCTGCAGTTTCAATTGTGAATTCGTGACTTCTGAGTCCAGCAGTTTATGACCGCCGTTTAACTGCTGGCCAGAACCAGAACTGCTGAAAATCTTAAGCATGAACACAACCAGAATGCAAAATATAAACCTTCATGAAGCATAACGGTTACGAAGCCAAAGCAAAAAGATAATACAGTGTTACAGAAATGTGCACAAGAAAGCACTGTTCTCCTAAACAGCAGTGGACAATAAACCCTAACAAGCACTGATGCTATGGCTCAGCTTTGAGGTGGAATACTCACTGTAGAGACCAAAGTTTTTGGCGAACGACTGTGCACACACCAATTCGAAGCCCAGGGAGACAAAGTAGCGTATGGCCCAGCTATCTTTTTCCAAGTCTCCAGAAGCAAATCCTTGGTAAGCACAATCGAAAAAGGGAAACAGCTTCTTGGCCTGGAAAAACATACATCACCAAATGTGAGCAGAAAAAGTTTCCCTTCCATCAAATCCAGGAGTTGCCTATTACATGTGCTCAATAATCAGCACCATTTCATGTATCATAAAATCTATGTGGCAGCTGTCTGCAAGCATAATATATGAGGTGTGTTGTGTTGTGTTGGGTTTTATGGCACATAGGCAGCTAAGGCCATCATGCACCAAGCACAAGGTATAGAATTGCTTTCCTACAGAATGTTTTGGAGTATAAAAAAGAGGCGATGGTGCAGATGACTTAAAAAGATTGTACTGCCTAGTAATAAAAGGGAAGAAATTTGGAAATGGCTAATGGTAAAAGCCTTAAAGATGGTCAGGCAGCCTAAGCGACTTTCCTTGGCTAGCAAGGATCCTGAGGCTCCCAACCAATCAAATAAACAGCCTCAGCCTACTTCTCAAGAATGAGAAAGTGGCTGAGGTGTATCATGTATAAAGGCGATCCAGTGGTTAAAAAAAAATTACAGCTTTTAAAGTACGCCTGCTGCTTTTAAAAAGCTAAAAATGGAAGGTATGTTAACAATGGCATTATCAGCTAAAAGCAATGTAGGGTGGAAAGGAATGCATTCATGATAAAATTGAGTGAAGTACTTTTTTCTTAGTTTTTCTAGTTTTATACATGAGAATAAAATGTGGTTAATTGTAAGTTCATCTCCGCATTCTTCGCAAACAGGTTTATCTTGTTTTGTTAGCAGGAAGTTGTTCGTAAGGTGCGTGTGGCCTATTCTGAGACGGCATAAAATCCCTTCTTTAAAACGTTCTTGGTGCACACATGACTTAAATTCACCTAAAATCGGCTTTATTAAGTGTAGTTTATTATTCAATTCGCTGTTCCAAGCCGATTGCCATTTCTTCCTTAACTTCCTTTGTACTAATTTCATGCAGTCATTCAAGGGTATATTTACTTTTTTTATTTCCTTGCCACGAGCTTGAGCAGCACAGAAATCTGCTCGCTCATTGCCTTTTATGCCGACATGACTCGGGACCCAGCAGAGTTTAATGTTTTGTCTTCTAGCTGTGGCTGTTACTATGTTGTGTATAATGTCACCAAGTATAGGAGTGATTGCGTTTCTTGAGTGGAGGGCTGTAAGTATACTTAAAGAGTCTGTGTAAATAATAGCGTTTTCGAGGTTCTCGCTGAGTACTTTTTCTACGGTCACATATACTGCGTAACATTCTGCAGTGAAGATGGATACGCACTGTGGAAGTCGTATTGTTGTCTCCGAATTCCCTCGCACCACTGCACTTCCTACACAAGTATCCGTTTTCGAACCGTCAGTATAAAAGGCTGTGAAACCATTGTATTTTTCCTCAAGTGCCAGAAATTCTTGTACTATTTGGAGTTGTGGAGTTTGCTTTTTGCGGAACTGTGTGAGAGTGAAATCGCACAATGTAGGAAAAGCATACCATGGAGGCAGTGGACCTCGTCTTTGCACAATGCTGGGTAATGTGTTCAGTATGCCGAGATTCTGGCAGATCTCTTCAAAGCGCAAGAGCAGTGGCCTGGTGGTTTGCGGTTTGTTGTTAAAGATTGTTCTGGATGGACACTTTGTAACTATTTCATAACAGATGTGTTTTGGAAGGGAACGGATTTTTAGGACGTATGAGCATGTAAGCATGCTTCTTCTATCTGTAAGTGATGGTTCATTTGTTTCGACATAAAGACTGTTTATGGGCGACGTCCTGTAAGCGCCAGTGGAAAGACACAACCCCAAATTATGCACTGGATCTAGTCGTTTCAAGTAGGATGGCCTTGCAGAACCATACACCAGGCAGCCATAGTCTAAGCAGGACCGTACCACAGAGCGATAGATGTGTAGAAGGCTTGCCCTGTCAGAACCCCAGTGTTTGTGTGAAAGCACTTTGAGTATATTCAGCGATCGAGAAGCTTTCTTTTTCAAGGCATTTATGTGAGGTAGAAAAGTTAGTTTTCGGTCAAATGTTATGCCTAAGAATTTGTGTTCAGTTTTTAAAGGTAACTGGCTTTCGTTTAGGTATAATGTGGGGTCTGTCTGTAGACCCCGTTTCAGTGAAAAAAGTAAGGCCACTGTTTTCTGTGGAGAGAACTGGAAATCATTCCTGTCTGCCCATGTTGCCAGTTTATTTATTGTTAGCTGTATTTGTCTTTCGCAAGTGGATATGTTTGAGGATGTACATGCTATCTGAAGATCGTCAACATAAACAGAATACATAATGGACCTTGGGATTATTTTCCTAATAGAATTCATTTTTACGACAAAGAGAGTTGTACTTAAAATACAGCCTTGGGGTACCCCATTTTCCTGAATAAAATTCTTTGAAAAGGTCGAGCCTAGGCGCACATGGAATGAGCGATTGGATAAAAAGTCTTTTATGCAATTTAACATCCTGCCGCGGACGCCAAGCTCGGCAAGGTCTTGCAGAATCCCAAACCTCCAGGTTGTGTCGTATGCCTTTTCTAAGTCAAAAAAGACTGCAAGACATTGTTGTCTGTGTATAAACGCATCTCTGACAGTATTTTCAAGGCGGACTAGGTGATCTGTGGTGCAGCATCCTTTTTTAAAACCACATTGATGGCTGTCGAGAAGTTCACGGGATTGAAGGACAAAAGTTAATCTTATGTTTAGGACACTTTCAAAGGACTTGGCGAGGCAACTGGTAAGGGCTATGGGTCTATAACTGTTCGGAGCGGTTGGTGGCTTCCCGGGTTTAAGAAACGGCACAATAATAGCTTCCTTCCAAGCTTTGGGTATTTTTCCTGATACCCAAACTTTGTTAAAAATCTTTAGAAGTGCCTCTACGGCAGGGTCAGAAAGATGGGCTAGCATTTGGTAATGTATTTGGTCTGGGCCGGGGGCGGTATGTTTACCGGCAGAAAGTACTGTTTGGATTTCTTGTATTGTAATTAAACTATTGTACGGTTCGTTTGTACCGCAGTCTGTCGGCAGTCTTTGTTTCTCTGCTGTCTTTTTGTATTTTAAAAATGAATCGCTGTAGTGGGATGAGCTGGAAACTTCGGAAAAATATTCGCCTAAAATATCTGCCTGTTGTTCTAGACTAGTCTGTACACCGGGAGCGGTAAGAAGGGGGATTGTGAACGGAGAGTAGTTGCCTTTTAGCTTTCTGACCTTCTCCCACATTTGTTTTGATGTGCTTGAGTTGTTTATCGACGACACGTAATTTTTCAAAGAAGATTTTTCTGCACTACGACGGATATAACGAGCTTTTGCTCTCACCTTTTTAAATTTTATAAAATTCTCCTGTGTGGGGTATCTGCGAAAAATGCCCCAGGCTTTGGTTTGTTTCTTTTTTGCTTCTTTGCATTCTTTTGTGTACCAGTATTTGTGATTTTGTTTTACTATTCCAGAGGATTGAGGAATAGCTTGGCGTGCAGCGGCAATAATACAGTTTGTGAGACATTCGATTAGTTCGTCTACACTCACGTTGTCAGAAACTATTTTATCTAGGCTGGCTTTTTCACGGAACAGTGCCCAGTCGGCTAAGTGCAGTTTCCATCGTTGTGGTTTAGTTGGGATTACTTCGGGTGAATGTGCTAAGCTAATTAGTATGGGTAGATGATCACTTCCATATGGGTTATCTAAGACATCCCAATTAAAATCTGTAAAAATCGAGGACGAACTAAAAGACAAATCTATGCAACTGAATTTTCCTGAGCTAGGGGAACAATAGGTTTGTTTGCCAGTGTTCAGGAGGCAAAGGTTATTGGAGAGTATAAAATCCTCAATCAGTTGGCCTCTAGTGTCGGTTTTGTTACTGCCCCAAAAACTGGAGTGGGCGTTAAAATCTCCGACCATCAAAAACGGTTCTGGTAGTTGCACTAAAAGGTCTTGTAAGTCTTGGAGTGTTATTTTAAGATGTGGATCAATATAAACGCAGCACACTGTGAGTGTTTTAAATGTGTGCAGGATGGCCGCCACAGCTTCTAATTTGGTTTTAAGCTTGTGTTCTCGGGCTGCGATTCCACTGTTAACAATGATGGCTACGCCACCCGAAAGCCGGCTCACCTGCTCTCGGTCACGGCGGAAGACCTTATAGTGTTTTAGAATGTTTTCGTGTTTAAAGCCTAAATTTGTCTCCTGTAAACACAAGGCGACAGGTGAGTATGTGGCTAATATGTCTTTTATGTCGCTTAGGTTATGTAAGAGTCCCCTACAGTTCCAGTGTATAAAAGCCATCTTGTATTATGTGGGTACTGAAAGGAACTAGGTTGGGTTTTCAGGCGCCCTTATTCGGGGCTTTTCTTTTTTTTTCGGTCTATGGAGCCCCGCCGCCCTTTCGACGTCGACGCCTTAGGACTACTTTGACTTGTGTCCATCGTGTCCATCGCATCCTCCGACACGCTGGACGAACGTGCAAGCCGCACGTTTGTTTTCATGTTCGGCCTCTTCGTGTGGGGAGGGACCTTGGGGCCCGCGGACCTGGAGGTCCTGTTTTGTGGGTGGTGGCGCAGCGCTAGCTGCTGCCACCTTGGGCACGGGTGGCCCCACTACAGGCTCACTGCGTGTGGCCTGAGTGGGAGCCAAAAGCGGCTGTGGTGCTGTGCCCCTTTGCACCACATCGGAGAAAGTAGGTTTGTGTATCGAAGCTACCCTCTTCCGCGCTTCCCTAAATGTTATGTTTTTTTTTACTTTGATTGTGACAATCTCCTTTTCTTGTTTCCAAACTGGACATGCGCGTGAGTATGCAGGATGGCTGCCCTCACAATTTACACATAGGTGTGGTTCAACTGCACAGTTTTCGGAATCGTGTTCATGGGAAGAGCATTTAGCACATGTGAGTTGGCCCCGGCAACTCTGAGAGCTGTGGCCGTAACGTTGGCATTTGAAGCAGCGTCGTGGGTTTGGTATGTACTGTCTTAGTTGGAGCTTTATGTAGCCTATTTCTACAGAGTCGGGGAGGATATTAGATGCAAATGTCAGGACAATGTGCTTTGTGGGGATTTCTTTATTATCTCGTCTCATTTTTATCCTGTACACGTTGGTCACGTTTTGCTCCTTCAAACCTTCCAGAAGTTCTTCATCAGTTACATATTTGAGGTCATCATCTGAGATAACTCCCCTAACAGTATTCAAAGATCGGTGTGTGCTGATTGTGACCGGTATATCTCCAAATGACTTCACTTCTGACAATTTCTCTTGTTGGTGGTTGTATAAAACTTCTAAAAGAAGGTCTCCGTTTGCTAGTTTTTTGATCTTGTACCCTTCTCCTATGGCACTTGTTAAAGTCCTGGTAACAATGAATGGTGACACTTGTCTAGCAGTTTGTTCCTCGTGTTCGCTGTGAACAACGTGGAATCGAGGGAAGCTTGTAGCGTTTTTTTTGAAGAATTTATCTGTCTCGGTGCACCCTCTTTTTCGAGGGAGATCGGGTTGAAAAAAATGAGAAGCCATGGAATGTGTTCTTTGTTCGGCAATGGTGGCAGCCACCCACCATGGAGCCCTACATGGGGACGGGACAGGTGCCTTTAAAAAGCCCTGTCTGTGCCAGCTGTACACCATCACTATAACCAAATATGGCGTAACAAAGGTTTGTCAGCCACACAAGGTTAACCCTCCCCACCAGGAAAAAGGAAAAAACCAAGAAGTGAGTGGGAGACAGGAGAGTTGTGAGAAAGGGGTAGGAAAGTGAAAGATGAAGTGGAGAATAGGAAAAGGCGACTGCCGATTTCCCCCGGTCGGGTCAGGCCGAAGGTGCCGTCTACAGGAAGCTGGGGCCAAAGTGGTGTGTTGCCTCCGCCGAGGGGCCTTAAGGGTCCAAACGCTCGGCATCGGCTCAACCACCACGAACCCCTTTTCCCCGGACACGGCGATGCCACGCACGGCGAAACGTGGGTGCTCGGGTCCGTGGTGATGCACTGTTCACCATCATCCCCTTGCGGGGATGTCCCTGCGGATGCTCGGGAACCCGCGGTGTCGCCACACACCGTCGCGACGCCTGCAGGCTGCAGGCGCCCCCCTGCGGGGAATATATGAGGTGATAAAAGATTTCTCGGTCTGATATTTGCATTTCTATAGACTCAGTTTGGGCCTATTAAAGTGGGTGTGGAGTGATGCTACTGTTTTTGGTTACAAAAAACTGGTGGGCAAGGATGTGTGAGAGAATTAATACGATGCATCAGCCACTTCTGCTGCCATCAATGTTCAGGGTGCATTTGCTAGAAAATGCCCCAATAGCAGATGGTTGCAACTGATAGTACGGCTACGCGAGATGAGCTCTTTGTACACAACCCTCCTGATGAGTGATTGTCATAAATCAGCAGCTGCATTTTGGATTTGGGCATTGTATAGGCGGCATGTTTAGCTGTGTTCTCACCATATTTTGCACAAGTCCCTGGTCGCCTGGTAGCCCATGTGTCCTAAGAGCAAAGTGTGCTGGAAGTGGAATAATGAAAGCAAATGTCTTTAACTGAGAACAGCTGTCAGAAATGGTTGGTTTTGGTTTATGGGGGTTGAACGTCCCAAAGCGACTCAGGCTATGAGGGACGCCGTAGTGAAGGGTTCCGGAAATTTCGACCACCTGGGGTTCTTTAATGTGCACTGACGTCCCACAGTACATGGGCCTCTAGAATTTCGCCTCCATCGAAATTCAACTACCGTGGCCGGGATCGAACCCGCGTCTTTCGGGTTAGCAGCTGAGCGCCGCAACCATTGAGCCACTACGGCAGCTCTGTCAAAAATGACTGCCTTCATTCATGAGTTGTGTATGTAGTGCAAGTATCAGAATAACGCGAGAACTTGCCTCCTCTATCACTATCAGTTATACCTTTGATCCACATCAATTATTTAATTTAAAGTATTAATTCTACTTTACTGCTGTCATAAGCATGATGGTCAGGTATAAAAAATGCCAAACCTTGATGACTTCAGCTATCTTCTTCCACTGATCCTCGGTTGGATCAATGCCTGTAGGGTTGTGAGCACAGGCATGCAGCACAACCACAGAGTCTTCCGGTGCATTCTAGAAGAACAAAAAGGCAAACGGAGTCAGGCATGCCCATAAGGGCACCCCAAAACGCTACATATTCAAGGTGCAAAATATATTGAGTATGAAAAGGCACCGTTTGTGGCACCTCCTACCCCAAATTTTTTTTTTTGATTGCTACGTGTGTGAGCGAAGTCACCACGGGTGAAAAACAATAACTTTTTACAAGATTGATATGCACCAACTCATCCGAAAAGAAGTTTTAATGAAAAATTTCATCGGCACACCGACCGCAAAGGTGCAGTTATCATGAAACCGGGAATAGAGGGCAAGAAAAATGTTCTACACACAGAAGACGTAGCTACATCAGCTGAAAGCCTAAGCCTCCATGAACTCTCATAGGATCAAGTTTGCACAACTAACCTCATGTGACATGGGAAAAAGTTTTTCTAATATAAAACTGCACTTGCAGGGAACGAAAAATGATTAAAGTTTGAAAATCTAGGATTAACACGCATAGCAGCATGCTTTCAGTTTCAGGAATATGCATCTGATATGTTGTGCATTCCACTTTAATAGTATAGTGGTGCGAAGAGGCGAGCTTTACTAAATCTAAGATTATTCAATCATATCAGTTTGTTGCTAAACAATAAAGGACTACTACTCACGATGACTAGCTTTGATTGGTAAACGCTTGTGTTTTAAGTGCTTGTTTTACTTTTTGTGAGCCAAAATGCCTGCCTGTTTTGGGTATTTATAGTGCCTAGATTTCTAGGTATTAGTATTTAACAATAATGTTAACAGCACTGCAAAAGAATAATTATTTATGCCAAATTTGCTGCAGCAGATTTCATTTGGTAATGTCACAGAATCTTGGTAAATATGATAGTGTGCATGAAGAAAGGAGAAACAGCGAACGTTGCTGACATTAATATGTGAAATGTGTTTGGTATAAACTAAATTACTAATATAGAAAAAGATTGGTTGGCAATTTTTCTCGTACATCCCATGCCTGAAACAAGCTTGGAGGCAAATCACTCATGAAAGAGCTCAGTTCATGGAGCAGCCTCACGTCAACTGTTGTGACATTAGCCAGATTCACTTCAAATGTTCACTGCATCAATTTTGAAAGCCTGCAAAATAAACAAATGTCAAGCATTCAAGGTGAACAAAACAGGGCAGAATTTTTTTTCACTCGGCCACGACAAACTTCAAGAGGGAATGCAATGAAAACTGCAATTATCTTATATACCTTATATACAAAGTAAGTTTTGCCAAGAGGCCTTATGTTTTAGAGATCATTCTGTGGTAATACAAGTAAGTGAAACTTATAATTACATGTGGTTTCACTTATCATATCATAAAGTTTCACCTTAGTGCTTCTTTGAAGCTTGCACGAAACCAGTGACCCACTGACTATTACCGTAGTTACACGATTGTAAGTCGACTCGAATGTAAGTCGACCCCCCCAATCGCATGTCCGAAAAAAAAACACCGGTGGAGCGCTTCAAAAACGAAAATTTATTGCATAGATGGGCTATTCATCCTCACTTGAGTCATCTTCAGTGGTACTGCTGTCGTCGTCGTCGCCGCTGCGATCCCACAGCACACTGTCCTCCATGGAAAGCCCGCACTTCCTAAATGACCGCACCACGACATCACGTGGAACGGCCGCCCAAGCGGAAATCACCCACCCACACACAGCCGCCAGGGAGGCTTTCTTCACGCGCCCCGTTGGCGTAAGTTCCCGCCCTTCTGCCGCCAGCCACTCGTTGTACTCACGCCGAAGCAAGTTCTTGAATGGCTTGTTAATGCCAACGTCTAGCGGCTGCAGCTGCCCCGTCAGACCGCCGGGAATCACCAGCATATCTGTATCTTCTTTTCGGAGCTCTGCCTTCACTTTTGCGGTAAGGTGGCCGCGAAATGAGTCCAGCACGAGGAGGTTCGGATTGCGATTTTTGAGGGATGCCCCTGGCCTCAAAAGCCACACCCGACGGTACCAATCAATAACTAAGTCGTCCGTCATAAAGCCTTTTTCGTTCACTCTCGCACAATCACACCTTTCAGGAATATTTCCTTTGGCGTTTTTCTTTTGAAGACGATGTACGGTCGGAGCTTTGTGCTATCTGCCAAGCATGATAGCATAACAGTGAACCGAAGTTTCTCGTTTCCTGTCGTGAGAAGCTTAACCTCACGAGCTCCCCTCACGCTCACTGTTGTGTTGCTCGTCATGTCGAAGCAGACGGGAGTCTGGCCCGCATTGCCGATTTGGCCGAGCAGGTATCGCCGCGAGTCGCGGAGCTTGAGGTAGTGCCTATGGAAGGCGAGAACTTTCTCCTCGTAAGCAGCAGGCAGCTTCTGGCATACATTAGTACGCCGACGAAGAGAGAAGCCAGCCCTCTTCATAAATTTCGAAGCCCAAGCCCTGCTGGCTTTGAAGTCTGTTCGGAGTATTCCAGCTTCCGCAGCAAAGACCCGGGCTTGTGTGATCATTTCGCATGTCACTGGAAGGGACCCATCACGTACTTCGGTGACATACGCTGCAAGCTTGACCTCCAGCTCCAGAAAGCGTCCCGACTTCGGCCCATGGAAACCTCTTCGCTTGGAGTCGCAATCGAAAATTTTGTCTCGCTGCTTCCGCCACTCCTGCACCAACCGTTCAGAAACGTCGAACTTGCGGCCCGCCATGCAGTTGTTGGTTTCTTCGGCGTAAATGATGGCCTCCCTCTTGAACGCTGCAGTGAATGAGCGCCGAATGCTTTTCGAACCTAGAGAGCTCATGGCGAAGCACGCGGCCGGCAGTAGAGTCAAAAGCACCAACTCCAAGCACCACCAAACAAAGAGTGATCGGTGTCGAGGCGTCGGCTCTTCCAGCAAACATCAGCATTCCCCAGAAGAGCCGCTGTTACGTATTGCGCAACCAACTGAAATAGCGGCTCTTCCATCAGCTAGCGACACTCCCGGGCGCTGGCGCAGGCTCCGCGATTGGAACAGCGGGACAGCGGCCCTTCCCGCGAGTGAAATGAAATGAAATTGGTTTTGGGGGAAAGGAAGTGGCGCAGTATTTGTCTCAAATATCGGCAGAAACCCAGTTGTAAGGGAAGAGATAAAGGAGGGAGTGAAAGAAGAAAGGAAGAACGAGGTGCCGTAGTGAAGGGCTCCCGAATAATTTCAACCACCTGGGGATCTTTAACCTGCTGTACTGACATCGCACAGCACATGGGTGCCTTTGCGTTTCGCTTCCATCGAAACGCTGCCGCCGCGGTCGGGTTCTAACCCGGGTATCCTGTTCAGTAGCACTGAACCATCGCGGTGGGTAACGGTGTGCGCAGTAAAAATAAAAAATGAAAAATCCTGGCCAAAAAGCCCGCGGAATACCTGAATGCTACGCTTGGAGCCGTAGAGCAAACAAAAACGTCTAACATCGCAGTAGCGTCCCTGATAGATTGTTTTTCTTGCTTTTATTGGCAGTTCAAGGTTTCGTTTCGATTGTAAGTCGACCCCCCCACTTCGGAAATTTCAAATTTCAAAAAAAGGGTCGACTTACAATGGTGTAAATACGGTAAGTAGCAGGTGTATGAAGAAAGCTGAAGAGATCACTTAAGTTATGTTGAGCACTGTTATCACATCAAAAACTTTACCCACAAGCCATGTGACAGGCTTGTACACAGGACAAGCACAAAGGAGTAAAAAAAAATGATGTGCTAGCTGTACCTGCAGATCCTCAATCATGCCATCAAAGTCAAGGCGGCGATTCTTGGCATCCCAATAACGGTAATGCTTCAGATTTTGAAAGCCAGAATGCTTGAAAACCAATGCATGGTTAGCTGAAATATAAAGAAAGAATGATCATTATTGCACTAAAATACCATGCAAGGCAATTAGAAGAGTGCAACTGATCTCCATTAAGTCACGCCAAGAACTGCTCGGTAAAACAACCTCAACATCTGCTACATTGACACTAACATGATATTGAGTAAAACGAGCAATATACACATGATGACCAAAAACTCCGATCACAGGCAAGAGTCCAGGAGGTTTTTAATACAAAAGCCCATCTCAAGAAGGAATAACATGCTCTAGAGATTGAGCACATTAGCGTACACTTATGACATGTACACAAACACCTTTATTTTTGCCTGTGCCACGGACAAGTGGACAAAACAGGATCACAGGCAAACCCTGAATAAAGATGACCAAGCAATATCTCAAACAGCTACAGTCATGTCTCGTTAATACGACCCCTGTTAATATGGACGACTATAATTATGGACTATTTTTCTGGGCACCAAACTTTTTCAATGTATTTACGCCTTGTTAATATGTAAACACGCTGTTTGGACAATGGGGAAGGAGAAAATGCACAAAGCTTATTGAGGCCCATGTATTTTTGTCGCATTAATATGGTCAGTGATGGGAACAATACCTCTACTGTCTGATCCAGATGTTTCATTTTTTGCATTTTGAGTGCAGAGCATTAAAAGAATGCAGTACAAATGACTGAGTGATGGCCCTTTTTTTTGTGTGGTTTTACGCAGTACAGTGCAAAGTTGCTCAGATGATGTGCCTTACCATTTTCCGTATTGCATAAATGGCTGCGATGAAAACTCTCTCTGCAGCTTGTGCCATGTTGCAAGCTGCATTAACACCTGTTAGCCGATTGAGTGCAGATATGTAGAAACAATTTATTGGATGTGAAGAGTCGTAGTCTGAGTCTGGTAACTTAGTGATTAAGACGCCATAGACCACTATACTCCGTTTCATACATCAGGTGCAGCGCTGTCAAAGCTAGCGCACTGTTTATGCTGGCTACATTCACGATCAAAAAGTAGTGCGTTCCTTGTGATGAGCAAAAAAAAATGAATGCTTTACCTGCAGGCTTAGTATGCGATACATTTGTCACAATCTTGATTAAATGTGCCCTCATTGCTGACGACAAGCTGTCGCTTTTTCGTGCCTTAGACCACTCGGCCACAATACACACGTGAAGTAACACGCCTCCCTTTAGTTTTTTTTCATGCGGACTACTTCCGTACCTTTCACGGCGTTGCACCTGATGCTTGAAATGAAGCATAGGCACGTCAAGCTGCACCACGTTACTTCCAAGCATAATGGCAACCAGGATAATGGGCTTGCAGCGCCAAAAATTATGCACAAATTCACTGGCCACCACTAGGCACAGAAGCAAACCTTGATCATAGCACATTTTTTATTGCAATATATTTTCTTCCTCGATTTCATATTATGGACTATTTGCTTTGTGAACCGTTTCGCTTGGGAACCAAAATGTATTCACAACTTGTATTCACAAGGCACAAACACTGGGTGGTCAGAATACAAAAAAATGCTCCTACTTTCAACTTTTGTGACATTTCATTTGACAAAATAACAAATAAACAGCAAAAAGACTGCTGACTGGACATTGCACAGAAGACATGTCAAAATGGTTTGATTAACGGTGAACAAAACGAACTCAATTTGCACTCACGCCAGGTAGGTGTAGACATGTAGACAGTTGTAAACTTGGCATGCTTGCAAAGCAGATCTGCACCAACTCGCAAAGATCCAGTTCCACTCAGGCACTGGACGCCGACCGCCTGATGGAAGAGATGCACAATCCATAAGATTCAAAGTCGCTAGGAAGGCAGAACATGATCTGCAACAATGGCAAATACCCGTCCTTCCTTGATGGCTTGATTTTCATTCCCAAGCAGCATGTGAATGGCCGCCTTGCTGAAGTCATCCAAACCAAGCTGACCGAGATACTCGTGGTTAAGTGAGGTGTCCTCGGCCATTTCTTTCTCAACTTTGCGCACCACTGGCAGAACCCATGGCTTAGCCTCCTCAGTCCTGTAAGCTTGAAAAATAAAAAATAAAAATAATGATGGTAAGTTTTAATGGCACAAGGGCAGCTGTGCCAAAGATTGCTATGCCTAATGCTAGAGGGCTCAACAACACTGGTGATGAAAAGTACAATGAACCGGAGCTCATATAATTTAAAAACAAACACAAGCTTACATGGCTGTTGTTAAAGAAAAACAACTGAAACGGTGCATAAAGCCAATTAGAGAGCGATTAGAGTGACTTGCAGTGACATATAAAATATTCCAGGGCACAACGCTGGTGCTAAAAGAAAAAGAAGGAACAATGCAAATTACATGCCATATCCATGTGCACAAAGTTATGCACTGTGAAGCAAGGAAGCCTCCGACTTTAGTTTTGTTTTAGCATGCACGGGCAGACTGGTGAGAACTCGACCTGCAGTCAGTCCATCAGTCAGTTACGAGATGACCCCAACCACGACAAGTTTTTTTTTAACTGCAAGATTTCCAAGAAAGCTGTGTAGCTTTCCTTAGTAGCCGTATAGCTGCAGTCACATGGATGCTAAAGAATAACTACTCGATTGATTGAGGGAGTAGTTACTCATTAAGGGAAACCCACCTTGAGGGTTTCCCTTAAACGAGTTGAACTAGCTTCATTTTTGTATACAGTTTGTGTTATTTAAATTACAATTTCAACTATTTGTGTGCTTTAAGCATAATTTTTGTTAGATTACAACTTTTCTGATAGTCCAAGTTTCATGTAATATTTAACTTAGTTTAATAGCATTCAAGAAGTGTTACAATGGTCAGTGGTCATATCTGAATACAACTGTTAGCTTCCTTTTGACAAAGTCATATTTTACGTATTAATGAAGTCATTCTCTACAGCAACCTGCCTTTTTTTTTTACTGTCTGGCCTGCAAAATTTATTCAAAATATAGACCTTTTCACGACTAAGTAAAGCCGAAAGTTGGGCGAGTTGGTGTACGTTCATGGTATAAAATATAGTGCAAAGGAAACACGAAAGACAGGCAGGACAACGGAGACAAGTGCTTGTCTCCGTCATCCTGTCTGTCTTTCATGTTCATGTTTTACATCATGAACCTTTTCACGGCCCCTGGGAAAACCGGTTTCCTGGACTGTGCGGAAAACACGGGGGAGCTTAATCCTCAACTCTTTCCAGTACTACGAGCACAGCCCAGTGCCCAATATGGCGGTGCCCATGGACCTCTTTTTGAAAAGGTCTATACACAATCACCAGCAGGCAGCATGTGTGCACACATCAGGTGAGCAAAATGTACAAGCAAATGCTATCTTTTGAAACCTCTTACAGTATACTTTCAATTAATTCAAACTTCAAAGGGCCGCAATTTTTGCGTGAATTATCAGAAGTGCACCTTAATATGATCCAAGACCAAATGTGATTTTTTTTATAAATATCTGTGCACACAAATAGCATTTTGGACTCTTCTCTCTACACAAACGCATCTATAAGCATTAGCCCAACATAAAATATGGTGAAAGGCACCAGTTTGTTTATTCAACCAGCAGACTCCAAGTAGTTTTGCAACAGAAAAACATTACCAATAACGCGCTGGTTTTCCAACGAAGTAAAACCATGTTATTTGGGACTTCAAAGGACTGGAAAAAATGCAGTGCACAATTTATCCGAAAGTCCAATTATCAAATGGACCCAAAGAATGCTGCCAAAAATCATTTCACACCATAGTATATTTCGGGAAAAAATGGGCAACAGTCAGCTGCTTCAGAGTGAAAACTGTGCGCCAACGACTATTTTTCTCCATTCCGTCAACGCTCCATTGCATGTACATTGTCGGGAAAGTCAAAGCAGAACTGCTCCAAAATGTCCACGCAGACGTAAGCAAGGAGAGAGCATCATTGGTGCCACTATGTTGAGATGCCTTCCAGAAAATAAAAAAGGCTAGCGACCTGCCAATCGGCATCCAAAACAGTGCGCACTTGAACTTGGCTGACTAATGCGCCGCTGGCTGGTAGCAAAGCTCGAAAAAAGAAATTACAGCGACTGCTGAGGTGTGCGCGTCAGAGCTTGCATAGACAACAATGTTCTACGCAATTCAGGCTTTAGGAGGTATATTCGAACGATTGCTTCCCGTGTGGAGGTACGACAGACGAATTTTCAACTGACATGATGCCGCTAACCTGAAACATCGAACTCCACAACTATTTCCCGCATTGAGATAGGCCAGACAAAATAAAGCGAAACCAAGGTATGAATTAAGCGAAACCAAGGTATGAATTAAGCGGCTTTAAAATGCATTCCGGCCAACCAAAATTTTGGGATTAGTTAATTAACCAAAAGTGCGAGTTATATAAGTCTACTGCAGTTATGCACGGCAGTGATACACATCATGTCAGCTGTGCATGCAGGGTATTTTGCTCCCAGGCAAAGTTCCCACGCCAGAGGGTTTGCTATCCAGCAGTATGGCACTTAAGATGCCCATGAAACTACGAAGATTCTCAGAGGTGAGAATGATGCTTCTCTTTCCCCATACATAGATTTTGCAGTTCAAGGCTGTCGTAAATGCCCTGCTGCACAGACTAAAAAACAGAACATGTAGCCTGGGCGCTTTTGATGCACCCTAGACACGATGAATCTCGCGTCCTCATCGTTTCTTACCCTTCTCATTTACCTCATCAAATATTCGGCCGAGAAGTACAGCCTTCTTGCTTCTTTTTTTTCATACTGCCAGCCACCTTACACCACAAGTAAATGAACTGGATCTTAATTCTTGAAAATTCTAATAATGCATATAAAAGTTAGATAATCATGCTGCTCCCATTTTCAAGTGTGTTCAAGTACAAGTTAATATCAAGAGTTAAATTATTTAACCGCTTTAGACATACATTACAATCATCTATCGAGACAAATCTGAAAATTTATGTATATATACTGAACCCCCCTTTTCACAATAAAAACAATGGCTGAAAAGGTAAGGTTCACGCCCGGTGCACACTTAAATGCTCAAATACACGCTCACAGAATTTCAGCCTTATTCTTTAAAGAAACCACATTTATGTCCAAATAAATTTATTTCTATCATCCGAAGCTGTTTCTGCAATGAAAACTCAGCTATAATGTCCTTCAGTAAAACATTCCAATGCATAAGACAAAAATAAATTACTGCACCAGACAGCCCTTCCTAGCTGCAAGTGATCCTTTTTTCTAGGCATAAAATGGCCCTTCAAATCTGCCCAGCAGGGATTACAAATGTAGCCGCCATCACTGACTTTGTGAAAACAGCTCTAGATGCTTCGAAAATAAATTTGAAAAATTGCATGCACAAACTTGGTCGCCATGCAGCAAAAGGGTTAAAAAAGTATATGCACCAAATTTTCAGGTTCTGAAATTTTTTTGCCAATACTGGTGCACAGGGCTTCAAAATCACAGAATTGCAAAACATATGCCCAAGAGTGGTTTAGGTAATTTATGACAGTGCTGTTTTTCTGGCAGGTTTCATTTTATGTGAGCTGCGACATTAAAGGCAAGTACAAAGAACTGCCACAAGTCACAAGTGCTAACAGAACAAACAGTGACGCACTCACTGCTCCGTAGTTTGCTGTGTATCAGCTGTCATCTCTGTTCGCAGGAGATGACAGAGCAGTGCAGCATCACCATTTTGTGAGTGCATGAAACTTGTGAACTGTACTTCGCCGTCACAGTGTGTTAAAACCAAAACCGAAACACTAGGAGGAAAACAGCGCTTTAATGAATTATTTAAAGCAGCCTTGATCATATCTTCTCCTATTCCATTGTTTATGAGGCCTTGTGTACTGTTATCAGCAAAAGAACAAGAACCTCAACACTTGGTGCATGCTCTTCTCAGTGAAGACAAGCAATTTGATGAAAACTGAGAGACTTTGGACTATGCACTGACTGTTTTAACCTTTTCTGCATGTTCAGATGAATATTGAAGGCAATGGTCCATTCTTCGAATATATAGCAAAATATTTCTTTTAGAGTGTTCCCATCCCTCGCATCGAGCAGTTAAGGCTGCCATAGAAAGCCAATGGGGAACGCTTTTGACAATGCCAACGTACAGATGTTTCTGTTTTCTCCCGTCTATTGAAATACTGCACTGTGGCAGGGATGGAGCCACAGCCTTGGCTTCAGTAGCTGAACGCCGCAGCCACTGAGATATTATGGCAGGTTTGACTTCAGGTGTTTAGGATTTTTGTCAACAGTATAGGTCAACCTTCAAAAATTTTGAGAACAGCTTTAGAAGCAACCAAATTAAAAGAAGAGATTAAATTTAATAAGCTCTATCCTTGAATTATTCACTCCCAAATGAGACACATCTGAATGAAAAGAATAACAAGCCAACAGCCATTTAGGCTGCCAACTTCAAAAAAAAAAATATGGATAATCATGACAGCTGTTTCACATCTGCCATAGCATGCCAACTTTATTCAGATACAATGCATCACAGTGTGCCATGTCTCAACTGTCATGTACTAAAAAACAAGTGTTTCCAAATTGCAAGCTATGACTGAAAATACTGATTTTCATTGCATACAACTGATATTTCTAGAGTTAAAGACAATGCACAATTAAAACATTTGCTGACAATGCGATATGATTTCTGGATTTTGTCACTGAAGGTAATACCTTCAATGCTCCTTGTACTTACCATGAGCCTCGTGGTTAAGCCCCCGGCTTAGAAATCTGCTAAAATTGTTTTCACGTCGCCCTAAGTAGCCAATCAGAGGGAAGTGCCAGGAGATTTTCAACCGGCAGATCTCCCGCCTGCCATATAATACGCTCGACAGTCACATGGTCGCTACAGCTGCCACCTTCTGCAGTTGAGTGGGCGTGGTAAACAAAAACCAACGTACGCCCCCTACAGAATACATCAAGAAAAAAAAACTAAGCAAAATGTTCAGCACCACCAACTTCAAGTCACTGCGCATTGCATGTGTAGTCGACAACAGTACCGCAATGATCACCGGCCACAGCGTGTGCATTGCAGGTAAAGTTTGGGAGAACGAGGTAAACAACGCATGGTAGAGGACTTTGACTTAGCTATCCCATGACGGCTAGTTAAATCGCAAAAATCTAGTGCAGCATTGGGCACACACTGGTCCACCGCGCGCTTCTTGCAGCTGGACGTAAGCTTCGGTTTAAGGCCACGATATCCATAAACCTCCATTTGTTTACCCTTGTAGCAGAGAATTATGGCAAGCACTCATCATGGCCATGTGCCATCAGGCCATTACACAAGATAAGAAAGGTGATCCTTCAGTTATAAATCAAAGAAGCGAAACACCAGCGTCAGGCAAACTACTTCTGTAACGTAGCAGTAACACGCACAGCAACGAGTGAACAAAAAGTTTCGCAATGTCATTCGAAGAACATTAAGGCGTTGATAACAGTTAGTTGCATCTGGGACTCTGGCATTAGATCAAAATCTGAAAAGCCGCCAAAAGCAGAGGACACGCGGGAAAAACAAGACTGCACAGAAACTTACCTCCTACACCAAGATCAACTTTTTGAGCAAACGTATCAGCTCGGTACGCTCGCATGAGAGCGAATATTTCAACAGGCGGAGCAGCCTCAACACACGAAAAACGGGTCATTTTTTTCCGGCGCAAACTGTACAAAGCCGCCACAAGATACAGTAAGCGCTTCTCGGGTACGGCTGCAAGTAAGGGCACCTTGAGAGACAAGAGAAAGAAGGTACAGGTAGAAGAGGTGAGGTGCATACGTAATGGACATATGTATACTAAAGGCTACTATAGTAAAGGCCTTGATGCTCGAGCTTACTTCACAGTTTACATTGAAGTAGGAAAACTAGTAACACCACAGAACTACAAAATTTTTTTTTTTTTACACATGATCGTCCAAATAATGGTGTCTTCGGCTGAGCCACAGTAGGGCCATTTTTTTTACCTAGTTACTGGCAACACTAGTGTAACAGAGTAGCATGGTTTCTTTTTTTTTTTTGTCAGTGTAGCAAAAGTGTATCCCGCCAACCTACACGGACGCAATTCTTTTACGCGTTGTATAGAACAAAAAACTAAACTTTATACACCGCTTTCTTTGGAGGTGTAAGGTCTCCTCGATCTGGCTGCACTTTCTGCACCAGTTCAGGAAGTGCAGCACTTTCGCACTCGATTTGACAGTGCAGCTAGTGCCACCTGCACTTCTGCACTCGATCGGCCTCGTGCTGCACGAGTTCTTCTGCACTGCTGCACTAGCCTCCCGGCGAGTTTTCTCGTGCAAAGGTGCTTGGCGCGCTCCGTAGCAGACGGCTCCGCGCCCATGCTTGTTTTGTGAGCGGCGTTGAGACCATGGTTGAGACGGCCACGTACCCGTTAAAGACGCAGCATCTGCGCCGGGCCCTCGCCAAACAGCTGAAATGACAGTGCGCGTATTCGTGTGTGTATGTGCGCGTGTCTGTGCACGCGCGTAAGCGACTGGCTGGCATGGCGCACGTATACGTAAGTATACTGCGTATGGGTTCGCATCTTTCTGTCCAGCCTCGCACGTTGCTTACACCATTTCTCTTTTGTGTGCAATTATTATTATAAACGTAGCACGATGGAGCGCTTCCATAAGAGGCAGATTGTGAGATGTTTTATAATACGTGGGCGATCGCAACGTTTGTGACTCGCTGCGACATCAGTACCTCCGCTTACGACAGCGACTGGGATTGATCGTTGTCGCGCCGACAGCCCGCTGCCAGTTAGCCTCTGACCATCACGTCGTCGTCACCGTCCGCTGAAAGTGAACGCGATTGAGTTCAAATATAGATCAGGCAACTCGATTGGCGGACAACCGCAGTCACTTTTCGATAGAACGGAAGCAGCCTGAATCACGCGTATGGACTGTAAAAGATCGTCTCGAGCAGTACTCTGAATAACCTCTCGAATTCATTGTTGCCTCTTCAAAGTACCCGTTGAATCAGTGACGGTCGACCGGCGTGCGCCACTTTGCACAAAGCAACGGAAAGAATAATGGTGTCAAATTCTTCACCGCTTTTGGAATTAACAAATTTCATAGCCGCTCCACGACATGTGCCACTTGGAGCAAATGCACAGCGTTCAGTGCAGTTAGCGCAATCTAGCGCATATGTGAAAACACGCGACAAACACCAACACGTACATGGCCGCAGCAGACGAAAGTTTTTGCACTTTTGCACTCGATTTGGCCGCTGCACCGACAGCACTAGTGTCGGGCTACACTCGCGCCGCAAGAACCGGCACTACACTAACACGGCACTTTTGTGAACTAGTGCAGAAAGTGCAGCCAAATCGAGACCTGTAGCCTAGCAGACGAAAAAAGAAGGCGCGCGTTTCAAACGCATAACGCCAATTTCTGATGGTAAATGTCGCCAGCGGTTGCAGCGCAGCCTCGCAAGTCCGTGAAGTTCGTCCGCGAGGACGACGCTAAGCGTTGTGGCGGTGCACCCATGCCTCTAAGACAGTGTCAACCGTACCTTAGACGAAGCTGAAATCGCTTGCACGACTGAAAGGGTGTGTGTATATATATATATATATATATATATATATATATATATATATATATATATATATATATATATATATATATATATATATATATATATATATATATATATATATATCATTTCATCTCATATTATATTACGACGACCCAAACATTCAGACCTTGAAAGCATGTATTTTGGCGCGATGTAGCCAAACTTTGTTGGCCCACAGTGCCGAGGGACACTGCGTTTTCGAAATTCTAAAAACAGATATGGATATTACTTACGGTGGGCCACATGCTTCTCAATAATTAAGGAGCCTAACTATGATAGTTAAAAAGTTAACTATTCAATATTAGTTAACCAGCCTGCTTGTTAGCACATTTCAGCTGTTTTCTGATGTACTACACAGCTGACAATGCCATCAAGAAAACAGGGCTTGTCTAACTCAAAAAGCCTTCTTTTTTAATTGTGTAAAGTCCTAGGTGTAATGCCCTGTGAAGTCGAGAGTTCGACGAAAACTCGTCTGGTCGGGGACAAACATGTTGAAGAAGGAGCGCCGACCAAAGAAAACAAAAAACAAAAACAGACGTTTCGGCTCCCGTACGGGAGCTTTGTTCACATTGAAATGAAGCAAGCAGCTCAGTGGTATTACATATGCTTGAAAAGAGGGCGCAGGGAGCGTGCGTAGATTGGGTTAAGATTTCCATCGTTGCGGTTGAGGGTGTGACTAGTAGTTTGGATGATTAATGATTCCAAGTGCAGGCGAGGGTATAGCTTCTTTTCCGTTGAAAGCACGTGTGCCCGACCCCAGTCGATGTCATGGCCTGTAGATACTGCGTGCTCGGCGATAGCATTTGAATCCACTTTTTTGTTGCGTACATCGTTACTATGTTCTTTTAGCCGCCTCTCGAAATTTCCGGTTTCGCCAATGTATGCGTAGTCACAGTCGGAACAAGGAACCTTGTACACTACGCCTGGATATTTTTCTTTGGGAAGGGGGTCTTTGACATTTACCAACGCATGGCGCAGTTTTCTTGTCGGAACGTGGGCGATATGAACACCAAAGGTGCGCATGATGCGTGCTAAAGCCTCGCTTAGTCCGGGAGCATAGGGCACGGCAGCACGTTTCAAGGGTGACAGAGGAGTATCGCTTGCTGGGCGACATAACTGTTTTTCCATAGATTGCACAAATGAGGTCGGGTAGTTGTTGCTTGAAAGTTCTTGTCGTACAGTTTGAAAATCAATGGTCTGGTCTTCAAGGGAGCTGCAGATGCGTTGCGATCGTTTGAACAAGGACATAGCGACTGATTTCTTCTGTGTAGCAGGGTGAACCGAATTAAAGTTAAGGTATCTTCCGGTGTGGGTCGGTTTTCTATAAACGCTGAAACTGAGCTTATTGCTGTCCCGCCTTATCAATACATCCAGAAAGGGCAACGCACCATTCGCTTCTTCTTCGGTAGTGAAGTCTATTGCTCGTTCTATAGAATTCAAATGGTGCGAGAAGGCGGCTAAGTCAGAATTACGAATCAGGCAAAAGCAGTCGTCAACATATCTCAGGAAAATTCTAGGAGGTGATGCAAACGTTTCAAGGGCACGGCGCTCGACGGATTCCATACAGGGGTTAGCGACGGTCACTGATATAGAGGCACCCATTGGTGTGCCCTGAAGTTGACGGTAAAAGCGTCCTTGGAAGACGAAATAAGTATTATCCAGGCAGAACTGCAGGAGTCTACGGAGATCCAGAACTTCAATGGGGGTTCGTTTAGGTAGAGACTTGTCAGCTTCGAGAGCAGCAGAGCAGACTTGTACGGCCAGGTCGACAGGAACGCATGTGAAAAGCGACTTGACGTCAAACGAGACCATGAGCTCGTCATCGTCCGGTGCTATGTCGCTTACCTTCTTGATGAAATCAGTCGAGTTGTGAACGTGCGTTGAGCCAAGGCCGACAAGAGGGGAGAGGATACGATGGAGGTAACTGGATAGACTGTGAAGAGGGGACCGACTGTAGTCTACGATGGGGCGCATGGGCATACTAGGTTTGTGCACCTACGGTAGACCGTAGAGAGCGGGGGCTGAGCCGTTGGTGCACAGCAGAGTGAAGTAGAGTGGCTTGTAGGTCGGGGGAACGAAACGAAAGACGTCTGAAAGAAGTTTCTGCAAGTCGCGCTGAACTTTCGAGATTGGGTCCTTGTCAAGACGGGAGTAGGTGCTTTCATCTTCCAGGAGGCTTTCCATTCTGCTTATGTAGTCAGTCCGGTTCAAGAGAACTGTGCTGTTTCCTTTATCAGCGGGGAGTATAACAAGATCTTTGTTGTCTCGCAGGCTCTTCACGGCTTTTTGCTGTTCTGTGGTAAGCGGGGACAGGTGTTGTCCTGGGCGATACTTGGAGAGGACGCTGACTGCGCGAGTCCTTGCTTCATCGCGGCGCGACGCTTCCACCTGATTCACCGCGTTTTCCACAGCACACACATGTTTTGGGGGGTCAAGAGTAGGTCCAGTGTTGAAATTGAGGCCAAGGTTTAAAACAGAAATTTCAGCGCTGCTAGGTTTGTACGAGGAGAAGTTTTTGACGACGGTTGTGGGCGTAGCTTTTTCAGTTTTTGGGCGTTGCGGAAGAAGGCGATGCAATTTGTTTTTGTGTGCAAGTTCAGCACACCGGGACTGTACAGCTGCCTTGTGGTTGGCGTGCAGTTGAATGCTGGCAAATTCTTCAGGGTAGAGTGATTCCAAGCGACGTCGAGTGAAGAATGCCTCGTTTTCTAGAACTCTTAGCTTATCTTTGCATTCCAGTATCCTGGCCTGAAGGAGTGATCGTTCGGCTTTGGCGACAACGCTCAGACCAAAGCGTGTGCAGACTGGACGGATCAAACGGAGGGACCGTGGAATAACAGAAAAGGACTTGCATGTCAGGTTGAACTGAATATGGCCTTTGAACAAAGAGATGCGAGTGATCAGGGACACGTACTGGCGGATGCTTGTGACGATGGGTTGGCCGTACGCCCGGCGAAGATTGATGAAGTCGAGAGTTCGACGAAAACTCGTCTGGTCGGGGACAGACATGTTGACGAAGAAGAAGGAGCGCCGACCAAAGAAAACAAAAAACAGACGTTTCGGCTCCCGTACGGGAGCCTTGTTCACATTGAAATGAAGCAAGCAGCTCAGTGGCATTACATATGTCCAGACAAGAAAACTGCGCCATGCGTTGGTAAATGTCAAAGACCCCCTTCCCAAAGAAAAATATCCAGGCGTAGTGTACAAGGTTCCTTGTTCCGACTGTGACTACGCTTACATTGGCGAAACCGGAACTTTCGAGAGGCGGCTAAAAGAACATAGTAACGATGTACGCAACAAAAAAGTGGATTCAAATGCTATCGCCGAGCACGTAGTATCTACAGGCCATGACATCGACTGGGGTCGGGCACATGTGCTTTCAACGGAAAAGAAGCTATACCTTCGCCTGCACTTGGAATCATTAATCATCCAAACTACTAGTCACACCCTCAACCGCAACGATGGAAATCTTAACCCAATCTACGCAAGCTCCCTGCGCCCTCTTTTCAAGCATATGTAATGCCACTGAGCTGCTTGCTTCATTTCAATGTGAACAAGGCTCCCGTACGGGAGCCGAAACGTCTGTTTTTGTTTTTTGTTTTCTTTGGTCGGCGCTCCTTCTTCTTCGTCAACATGTTTGTCCCCGACCAGACGAGTTTTCGTCGAACTCTCGACTTCATCAATCTTCGCTGGGCGTACGGCCAACCCATCGTCACAAGCATCCGCCAGTACGTGTCCCTGATCACCCGCATCTCTTTGTTCAAAGGTCATATTCAGTTCAACCTGACATGCAAGTCCTTTTCTGTCATTCCACGGTCCCTCCGTTTGATCCGTCCAGTCTGCACACGCTTTGGTCTGAGCGTTGTCGCCAAAGCCGAACGATCACTCCTTCAGGCGAGGATACTGGAATGCAAAGATAAGCTAAAAGTTCTAGAAAACGAGGCATTCTTCACTCGACGTCGCTTGGAATCACTCTACCCTGAAGAATTTGCCAGCATTCAACTGCACGCCAATCACAAGGCAGCTGTACAGTCCCGGTGTGCCGAACTTGCACACAAAAACAAATTGCATCGCCTTCTTCCGCAACGCCCAAAAACTGAAAAAGCTACGCCCACAGCCGTCGTCAAAAACTTCTCCTCGTACAAACCTAGCAGCGCTGAAATTTCTGTTTTAAACCTTGGCCTCAATTTTAACAATGGACCTACTCTTGACCCCAAAAAACTTGTGTTTGCTGTGGAAAACGCGGTGAATCAGGTGGAAGCGTCGCGCCGCGATGAAGCAAGGACTCGCGCATCCAGCGTCCTCTCCAAGTATCGCCCAGGACAACACCTGTCCCCGCTTACCACAGAACAGCAAAAAGCCGTGAAGAGCCTGCGAGACAACAAAGATCTCGTTATACTCCCCGCTGATAAAGGAAACAGCACAGTTCTCTTGAACCGAACTGACTACATAAGCGGAATGGAAAGCCTCCTGGAAGATGAAAGCACCTACTCCCGTCTTGACAAGGACCCAACATCGAAAGTTCAGCGCGACTTGCAGAAACTTCTTTCAGACGTCTTTCGTTTCGTTCCCCCGACCTACAAGCCACTCTACTTCACTCTGCTGTGCACCAACGGCTCAGCTCCTGCTCGCACAAACCTAGTATGCCCATGCGCCCCATCGTAGACTACAGTCGGTCCCCTCTTCACAGTCTATCCAGCTACCTCCATCGTATCCTCTCCCCTCTTGTCGGCCTTGGCTCAGCGCACGTTCGCAACTCGACTGATTTCATCAAGAAGGTAAGCGACATAGCACCGGACGATGACGAGCTCATGGTCTCGTTTGACGTCAAGTCACTTTTCACATGCGTTCCTGTCGACCTGGCCGTACAAGTCTGCTCTGCTGCTCTCGAAGCTGACAAGTCTCTACCTAAACGAACCCCCATTGAAGTTCTGGATCTCCGTAGACTCCTGCAGTTCTGCCTGGATAATACTTATTTCGTCTTCCAAGGACGCTTTTACCGTCAACTTCAGGGCACACCAATGCGTGCCTCTATATCAGTGACCGTCGCTAACCCCTGTATGGAATCCGTCGAGCGCCGTGCCCTTGAAACGTTTGCATCACCTCCTAGAATTTTCCTGAGATATGTTGACGACTGCTTTTGCCTGATTCGTAATTCTGACTTAGCCGGCTTCTCGCACCATTTGAATTCTATAGAACGAGCAATAGACTTCACTACCGAAGAAGAAGCGAATGGTGCGTTGCCCTTTCTGGATGTATTGATAAGGCGGGACAGCAATAAGCTCAGTTTCAGCGTTTATAGAAAACCGACCCACACCGGAAGATACCTTAACTTTAATTTGGTTCACCCTGCTACACAGAAGAAATCAGTCGCTATGTCCTTGTTCAAACGATCGCAACGCATCTGCAGCTCCCTTGAAGACCAGACCATTGATTTTCAAACTGTACGACAAGAACTTTCAAGCAACAACTACCCGACCTCATTTGTGCAATCTGTGGAAAAACAGTTATGTCGCCCAGCAAGCGATACTCCTCTGTCACCCTTGAAACGTGCTGCCGTGCCCTATGCTCCCGGACTAAGCGAGGCTTTAGCACGCATCATGCGCACCTTTGGTGTTCATATCGCCCACGTTCCGACAAGAAAACTGCGCCATGCGTTGGTAAATGTCAAAGACCCCCTTCCCAAAGAAAAATATCCAGGCGTAGTGTACAAGGTTCCTTGTTCCGACTGTGACTACGCATACATTGGCGAAACCGGAAATTTCGAGAGGCGGCTAAAAGAACATAGTAACGATGTACGCAACAAAAAAGTGGATTCAAATGCTATCGCCGAGCACGCAGTATCTACAGGCCATGACATCGACTGGGGTCGGGCACACGTGCTTTCAACGGAAAAGAAGCTATACCCTCGCCTGCACTTGGAATCATTAATCATCCAAACTACTAGTCACACCCTCAACCGCAACGATGGAAATCTTAACCCAATCTACGCACGCTCCCTGCGCCCTCTTTTCAAGCATATGTAATGCCACTGAGCTGCTTGCTTCATTTCAATGTGAACAAAGCTCCCGTACGGGAGCCGAAACGTCTGTTTTTGTTTTTTGTTTTCTTTGGTCGGCGCTTCTTCTTCTTCGTCAACATGTAATGCCCTGTGTATGTGAGAGAAGTGTGCTCTGTGGATGCATACATGCAGCTAGTATGTTATTAGTGCCCGACTACAGTATTTTTCTTGTGAGCGTGCCTTCATTTCCATGACAGCATATGCAATTCTCAGTTTCCATTCTCCTGTGAAAATGTTGATACCGAGCTGGGCGCTGCCCTGCAGTCCTCACAAATAAGTTTTCCTTTTGCACCTTAATAATATGTAAGGTGATTAAAGGCATGACTGGAACCAATTTCAAAACCTAATTTGAACCTTGGCTCATTGGTTACGGTGCTCGGCTGCTGGTCTGAAAGATGCGGGTTCGACCCTGGCCATGGTGGTCGCAGTTCGGTAGAGGTTTTCGAAATGCTAGAGGCCCATGCACTGTGCGTTGTCAGTGCACTTTAAGGAACCGCAGGTGGCCAAAATTTTCCAGAGCCCTCCACCAAGGGATTCCTATAGTTTATCTTCGGGTTGTACATCCAAAGTATGAAAGCAACTTGCCTGAAACATAGTTTTCCTCTGAATATATTTTATTTGCTGGTGATTATATTGAAGTGCGTGTCTATTTTCTGGCTTGGTGGGTGCCATTGATCAAACTTTTTCCCCTCTGTATAAATTAAATGGAAGATTTGTTGCTTTGTCTGATGTCTTTAAATAATGCCCCTCAATCACCTACTTCTTTTTTTGTACCGTATATAGGACAGTTGACCACTTGCTTTTGTTCTGCTGTTCAATATGCAAGCAATGAGTATGTGTGCAGTTTATGTCCAAGTTGAACGAGCCCACGTTTTGCTGTGGTTTGGCTTTATGGGGTTTATCATCCCAAAGCGACTCAGGGTGTGACGGACGCTGTAGTAGTGGGCTCTGGATAATTTCGATCACCTGGGGTTGTTCATCACTTATTGCGCAACAAAGGCCTGCAGCATTTCATCTTCATTGAAATGAGGCCAACAGGGACAGGATCAAACCTGCATCTTTCAGGTAAGCAGCTGAGCACCATAACCACTAAGCCACCTCGGTGGCTTGCCCATGCTTTTAATTTAGGGTTTTGGTGTATACATTGCATTCATCATCACCTTTTGGGTCACCTCAATAAGCCACTAAGAGCAATAGCTTTTTGTGGCTGCTCCCTCCTTGCACGAGAAGAAAATTCAATTTGAATTTGAAAAAATTATGTATTAAAATCTTTTGCTTCGTCACCTTACGTATTTACTCTCAAGGCTCAAGGGCAATTTTAAGAGAAATGGGTGAACAGAACAAATCATTAACACAACAAATCAGTTACAGTTTTCTTTAAGGTGATGTTATTGACGATCACAGTGATGAAGGCAAAGAAAGGTGCTTGCAATCATTACTTGTGTGTTGAAAAAATGAATTGAAATAAATATTAGTATAACATGAGAGAACACAGTCTTTAAACATGTGATCATCACCTGATAAAATGTAGGGCTCATTGCAGTGCTCATGAAAAGCTGAACATCAGTGCACAAGCGGAAATAAGTAAATGTAAAACAGAAAACAAAACTGACTGTAGTGTTCAAAACTGAATGGTAAAAGAAGAAAACAGGCAAAAATTTACAGTAAAGCAAAAGAAATATCAATATTCAGTCATGACAAACTTGGCGTCAAAGGACATTTGTAATGTTTAAAACATTTTGGCATCCTAATATCTCTTCCAGATTTCAACAAGAATTGTAGACAATTTTAGAATGTGCAGTAAAATAATTATTTTATTCCAAGTTTAATATAAGCCTTTACTGATTTGCCAACGTCAAAGACTGATAAAATTTTTCTCAAAACTTGTAATATCTTAAACTGCAGTTTGAAACACTTTACGTATAACATGACGATACCTCTGAATTGTCAAGTTGAGATCTTAGGGCAACATCAAAGGTGTCTACCACTCATATTAATAAGAGAGCCAGAGCTGCATTGCAACTATCCAACATTAAAATAATCATTGAACTGCAAAATCAAGTGGCCCCAGTTGAAGGATGCATTGTGCTTCTGTAAGTTTTAGTGGTTCCCGTTAAGCTGGTCCCAAGACGTGATCGCAGCTCTTTTAACCGCACTTCAACAAACCTTAACAGAAGCACAAAGTTAGTGCCATGAAATTGTGGCTGGCCATGCGCATGTCGAGAACCTCATTCCTATAGCAAGTACCATACTTAAATATCGACAGAGTATTAAGATTTTTAACGTGAACAAAAGCTTTTCCTTGATGCCAACCAATATGAATTTGCCAATTTTCAGTCTCTTTGTGACACTTATGGCAAAGTGAAACGTGCCTTCACAATAACTTCTGCTTATATGCATTTCTTTCAATGTGACTTATTATTGAGAAAGTTGGCTTACATCTGAAGAAAGCATATTAGTCTGAGCAGTTAAGACACACAAACAAGGAATGAAAATATAATAAATAAGCTGCAACAAACCAATTTATTTCATTCTGAGACTATGCGCTCCTGTCTCGGGGTGGTCCTATGTGGGGTTGTTCCCTTGTCAGGAATCTAGCGCTCCCCAGTCTCAGTATGCACGACCAGCTAGCCCCCTGCAAAGCTTTACTGCCAATTTATTTCCTGTTCATATTATTACGCTATTATAACCAGTATCCTACTCTCTTAAACGATGTTCAGTCTCACAGACAAGTGATCGTGCTTTAAGGGGGGGGGGGGGGCATACTCCATTGAAATGCCATCTAGCATGACCTACTGGCAGTATCCCCACAGAACACCACTGCAGTACACCAATTGTCTGGAATGTTTTTTTCTGCCTCCCGTGCTTTCTGACAACACAAAACGTGCGTGGATTCAGGCAGGACCGCTTAAGAGAAATGGTACAAAATGGATTCCTAACCTGGTTTTTGACGTCAGTTGTGGAATATATTGTGGGAGCGGGGCGCAACTGCTGTTAGCTTAGGTGCATAAGGCACACTTTGTCGCGGAGTTCCCATTTTAACGTTAAAGGTAGAATGAAACTTCGGTCACTGACCATGCTGAACACATTGATTTACATTTATGAATCCTTACAGGTTTCGTGTTCAAAATGAGGGACCGATTATGAAAGAAGAAGCTTATGTAGCCTTAACTAATCGGCGCAATGACTTTGCATAGGCCTGCTGAAGGCTTCCCTTTGTTCTGTTGAGTGTATTCAGCATGGTCTGTATTATTAAGGATTCCATGTCCAGCCACGCTTACGAATTTCTTTCAGTGGCAAAGATTTCCACATTATCGCAAGCAATTTCACGCCCTGTTTGCGCATGTTCTGCCACAGCACTTGAGGCTGTTTGATTCCTGCCGAAATCATTGCAGTGCTCTTAGCCGCCTTGGTAGATTTCCTGTTTCCCCGATGTAGACTGACTTACAATTGTCGCAGGGTATCTTGTAAACGATTCCAGGAACTTCGAATGAGGCAGAGCATCTTTAACATTGGCAAGATCCTCGCGCAATTTAATAGTTAGCACGTGGGCAATATTCACCTTGTTCCTTTCGAAGACATCGTGCCCTTCGCTTATGTCTAGAATGTACAGGGCCATCCTCCCTTAGTATGAATGAATGAATGAATGAATGAATGAATGAATGAATGAATGAATGAATGGATGGATGGATGGATGGATGGATGGATGGATGGATGGATGGATGGATGGATGGATGGATGGATGGATGGATGGATGGATGGATGGATGGATGGACGGACGGACGGACGGACGGACGGACGGACGGACGGACGGACGGGTGGATGGATGGATGGATGGATGGATGGATGGATGGATGGATGGATGGATGGATGGATGGATGGATGGATGGATGGATGGATGGATGGATGGATGGATGGATAAGGAACTCTTAAAATCGTGTGGTGGTTCAAGCCACCTAGCCATGTCTTGTGAAATTTTTACTCTTGTCTTGATTTTAGCCATCTGCCAGATAACCTTCGCTTGGTTACTTCTACCCACTTAAAATCTACTTTTCCTTAACTGTCCTTAAACCCCAATGTTTTGAATGAGTCAGCCCCGCTGCTTTCTGCAGGGTGAAACCCTTTACAGAAGTATCAAGTGTTCAGACGTTTCCTTCTCCTTTCCGCACATAATGCACAACATTTCTATCTCGCGGTACCTGACTCTATATGTCTTAGTCCTCAAAACTCCTGTCCTGGCCTCAAACAACAAAGAGCTTCCCCTGCAATTGTCATAGATATTTTCTGTGGCAATTTCCTGCTTAAAAATCCTGTATGTTCCCAGTGCCGATTTCGTCAGCATCCCTGTTTTCCACAGAGCTCACTCTGTTTCTTTAACCTTTTTCTTAACCAATAATTGCTGAGTTGCTCCCCGACTGCTGTCCAGATATGTGCTTGTCAATTTTCTAGTTCGCTTTCTCCATTTCGTGTCAGCATTTCTTATGTACAGGTATCTGAAAACTTTCCTATCCCGCCACTTTTCCCCAATTTTTCTCAATCACTCCTCAAGTGCTGTCTTACTGCTAGCTTCTCTGCTCTTGAACGACGCCCATCCCATATCACCCTGTATTCCCTGATTTCGTGTTTTGCACGTGCTCCCAAAGCTAGCCTCCCTACGCCTCGTTGTTTGATTTCGAACCTTGCTTGGACATCTGTTCTCATGCACAGGACCGCATTGACCGCGGCGACTGCGTTTTTATGGAGGAAAAACGCTAAGGCGCCCGTGTGCTGTGCGATATCAGTGCACGTTAAAGATCCCCAGGTGGTCGAAATTATTCTGGAGCCCTCCACTACGGCACGTCTTTCTTCCTTTCTTCTTTCACTCCCTCCTTTATCCCTTCCCTTACGGCGCGGTTCAGGTGTCCAACGATATATGAGACAGATACTGCGCCATTTCCTTTCCCCAAAAACCAATTATTATTATTATTAAAGTCAGGCCAGGAACCATCGCCCCTTTCCAGATTCCTCTTACCACTTCATACCTATTGTAATTCCACAGAGCCCTATTTTTCATGACAGCTGCATTCCTACTAGCTTTATTCATTACATATTTTTCATGTTCTGTCAGATACTCAGCACCGTTATTTATCCACACCCCGAGATACGTGTAGTTATCCACCACTTCTAGTGTGAACTCCTGTATTCTATGCTCGCCGCCCTCATCAAATATCATGACTGCAGATTTTTCCTTACTAAACTTGAAACCTAATCTATCTCCCTCTGCATCAAAAATGTCTATCAACTTCTGCAAATCTTCCTTGTTGTCAGCTATTAGCACTACATCATCCGTTTACATTAGTCCCGGTGATGACGGTTTAATCAATTCTCCTTGCTTGAAAAAAGAAGAGTTGAAGCCTAGTCCGCTCCTCTCTAGTTTGGTCTCTAACCCTTGCAGGTACAACATCAACAACAAAGGAGACAGAGGACATCCTTGCCTAAGCCCCCGTTGTATCTCTATAGGCTCCGGTACATTTTTTTTCAGATTTTATAATCACTCTGCTACCTCTATATATATCTTTTAAAAGATTAATTACTCCATCTTCCACATCCAACATGCCCCGTATGTCCCACAAATCCTCTTGAATAACGTTGGCGTAGGCTCCCTTAATATCCAGAAATGCTAGCCATAGGGGCCTGTGTTCCTTTTCAGCAATCTCTATATAATGCGTCAATGAAAACAGGTTGTCCTCCAACCTCCTCTGTTTCCGGAACCCATTATGTAGCTCCCCTAGCACCCCCTCGTTCTCCACCCAAGCCTGCAGTCTGTCCTTTATAATCTGCATCACCACCATGTAAACCACAGATGTCACTGTTATGGGACGGTATTTGCTTATGTCAGCTTTGTCCCCCTTTCCTTTATATATTATGTTCATTCTACTTGATCGCCATTCATTGGGGGCTTTGCAATCCACAATCATTTTGTTCACTAACGCTATTAATGTTTGTTTAGATTTTCGTCCTAGCTTCATTCTTTATTAACATATAATCGGAATGCCATCTGGTCCTGTCGACGTGCCACTAGGAACCTTCTCTTGTAACGCGAGCGCATGGTGGCGCTCTCTTAAGGGCCACTGCGTCTGACACGGCCGCGCATCGTAGCGAAGTGGCAGATGACGCGAAGCGCCACGCCCAGGTCCAACTTCTTCTGCGCCACTCGGGTGCGATGAGTGGCCGTGTCGGACGCAGTGGCCCTCCAGAGAGTGCAGCCACGCACTCGCGTGTTCAGGGTGGACGACCCTGCACGTATGGGATTGGGACCGCTGCTCGCTTCGACTGGCGTATGCTCGGGGACTGCAGAACCGCCGTGCCTGATCGTACTTCTGACCATTGCAACACACTGTAATGTATTCACATTACTAGCTTGCCTATACTCTGCACAAATCAGGATGAAAGTTCGAAACGGATGAGCGCACATATGCCCACTCGACCAACCCATAAATTACGTGAAGTGAAAGCGTATTTTCATATGGTCAACTAATTACGACAAGGCACAGGCACTACACAAGTGCGAGCACACAAACCACGCAAGCACCCAAGCGTCCTTTCACAACGAATGCGCCCACCCCACACGTCCAGGGCATCCAGAGGCCGATCAAACAAGCAAGTGATGCAAAACGCACGCACGACCGCGATCCACAAATAAAAAATGACGCCAAGCCAATTAACTAATTTATGGGTGAAAATAACGCTTTCGTTGTAACGACCTGTCGGAATAACGATTTGGCTTGGCTTTCCGTTATTACGACCAGGTGGAAATAACGCCGGCCAGAACTGAATGACTCGGCGGCGGCGATATATAGCCACAAGCGTGCTCGGCAGTCATCGGACGGAATGGTTTCAGTACATGGCGGCGCTCAATTTATAGCTGCCAAGGAACCTTCGAAATAAGGAACAAAAAGCAACTACAACACCCTGTAAAAATATGGAAACATTTGCACGTGGCCACGATCAATGGAAATAAGTCTAGTCGCATCTGGAATTACAAAACAATATGATAAAGCCGTAGGCCGGCGGTTTTGAGTTCGAACGAACAAACGGCGCAAAGATTCACGGCAATATAAAACGAATGGAAATGGGAAGCTTTATAGATAGGAAGCTTTAAGCACGGAGTGATCAGATGCAATAAAAAAGTTTGTGCACAGTTTGTTTAAATTCTGCTAATCATGATCATGTACATGGATCAGACAATCGACTTTTGTTGGGACATATGACTGGTTTAGGTTACTACTCATATACGAAATGCTTTACAATTGGCTACGAAGCCAGGTAGCTCAGCCCCATTGTGCTTTGCATTAAAAGAGTCCTAGAGTTGAAGTGTTTCAATTGTCAGCAATCTGATCCAAGTGCCAGCAATTAGAGACTAGGGAGGGGAAGGGGGCGCTGCCCCCTCTAAAAAAATGTTGGGGTGGGGCGACCGCCTCCCCCCCCCCACCCCCCCCCCCCCCCCCTGTTCCGGGTTCCGTGTGCACATTTATTGTCTGCTGAGCCTGAAGTGCAATAGCCCCATCCCTTGGAGCCAATTAAGCAGCAAGCTGGGTTTGTGGAGCGGGAACCTGTGCATTGAAAGGTGAAAGATAAGGAACCGAAAATTTTTGTCAATTTAAAACTCAGCAGCGCCCGCTACTGTGACCACTCTACACATTTCTGTAAGGAGCTCGATCGGAGACACTTTTAGGAGCGCTAAGTACTTCGACAAGCGCCACTTATGTTAACCGTACTCGTCGCGAGCATTACCTTGACTTCGAAGACTGTCGGTGGCCGCGCATTTCATGCCGAAGCGACTTTCACTTCATGAATAAATTCATGGAAATACCCGCATGTTGCACTTTTCAGCATGAACACCGCCATCACTTACTTGTGGAAGGACAGGTTTCCGCTTCCTAGCTGTCTTTATTTGCAAAATCCGTAAACGCAGTGCCAGGTCCCGGCACTCTGCGCGCGCAAACAACTTTCTCGTGGAAGGATGAGGGTTGGGGGAAGTTTCTCAGGGCGTGAACGCAATAACCCGCAATAAGAGACGACACCACTGCGCGCCATCCACTGTCAGCTAGATGGCGCATCAGGCGCGAAACCACCGGACGTAAGTGGTATCGTCCCGGTAGTCAACCTCTAGCAGTGCACGAAATGGAACATTAGCACGGTTTTTCAGTTTCAGTTTTTTGCTTTTCACATGATATTTTGTCTTTTCGTCGTTCTCGTCTTTTCCGACGAGAATGCCTACCTGTTGCGCCATCAACTGCACGAGACCAGCCAAGTTTTCGGGAAAGACATGTCAAATAGAGGGGTCCTCTGCATCTCGTGTGGGAACCGCGCTGGACTTAAGACACACTTTAAGGACGACAGACAAAGCGCGAATTTTCAACTCACGGTTCGTCGCGCTTCGTTCGTGAAAGTTCGCGCTTCATCTGTCGTCCTTAAAGGGACACTGAGGAGAAATTGAAGTTGGCTTGTATCGATAGAATACCAGCTCCTGATCACAAAAACGCCACTCTTCCTGAAAACAAAGCTCTTGTAATGTAGAAAATAGCAAGAACCAAAATACAGGTATCGCCGCCACAGGCCAATCTCGCAAGTACAAGCGTGATGACTTCCTAGGACAAGAGGCGCCACCATGGAGGAATTTTCCTTACTTCATGGATGTCACGAATCTCTGAGGCTTGCAAAGGAAGGTTGCGCACCGCACCGCTAGCGCCAGAAATCACGGAGTCTCCGTTTACGTCACGTGTCACGTCACTCCGTTTTGTGTCGTCATAAGAGTTCTCCGTGTCGTCATAAGAGTTCTCGAGTTTGAATCGGAGCGGCGGGAAAAAATTTTTCAACTTCGAATCCAAATTTCTTTGAAATAAATGAATCTTTCGCTCCAGGACAAGCGTCAACAAAGCCATGAAATGCCGAACTATCAGATAGTGCTAACAAAAAAATTTTGATAGGGTTCTCCTCAGTGTCCCTTTAAAGTGTGTCTTGTTTAAGTCCAGCGCGGTTCCCACACGATGAACCACCAACTAGCCCCTGTAATTGCTCTCTGCATCTCAATGAGACGATGCTAGCAGACGACAGGACGTCGCTACACACAACGCGTACTACGTAACATGTGCAGAGCCTTCTGCTCAACTCTGGGGCGCGCTGCTATGCGTGCGTCGCCAACGCTTCGCTTTATTGTAAAGTGCGTTCCCACGCTCCTGGCCTAAGTGATATTATCAATGAGGGATAAATTTAAGATGGGAGAAGTCGAAACCTTTTCCAGGCAGCCGACTTTTCAGTGACCACTTTAGCGAGTTATGTTTCGATCGAGCCGGTGCGAAGGCGTGGCCGCTGCTATACCTGGTGGAGTGCCAACGGTGTTCTGGCTTATATGCGCGCCTCCAAAAGGTATGGTACTGTTTCTTCCAACGGAGTGTATCAAGAACTGTTTCATATTGTACCAAATAAAGTACTGTGCCTGATTGGGCTTTTATTCATGCTACTTGGCGCAGTTGACTTCTAACCGCCCTTGGCCTAAGTTCCTCTTTCTCGTCGACCATTTCTCTAGAGCTGTGCACATCGAAACAGGCACGCGCTGGAGCATTCGCCGTTCTCCTCAGTCGTTTCTCTCGCGCGGCGCATGCATCGTTAAATATGCTAAGGACTATTATTAATGACAAAAACTACCACTTAGGACGGGAACGAAGTAACAGTAAGAAAGACAGGGCGAGCGCTAAACATGAAATGAAATTTGGTGTTTAATTCTGTGGCACATGTGCGCGCTGAATTAAAACAATGCAAGCAACAAAAAATCAATTTTCCACTTGTGTGTGGGCGGTTTTATTATGTTTCCAAAATCGATGTATCAGAAGGAGGCCAAGCAGGCGATGGCAAGAACTTCATTCAATTGCGATGATCTGGAAAAAAAGTAAAAAACAGATGCGTTGTACCTGTGTGAAGATATTAATTTGACACGGCCACAAAAATCTGTGTCAGCTGAGCTAGCAGCCGAAGTGCGGGGTCTCAACGTATTCTTTTCAGCAAAAACCCGCCTAGAAGGCATGCGCCGCTCTGCATAGCGTTTCTAAATATTAAGAAACTATATTATATACGCTATGCCGCTCAGAGCTATCGTATTTGAAAAAGAAGCTTGGCAAGGCCTGACATCCCAATGCCTACAGAATTAAGTACCTAAGCCCTCTAGACGTAGATTAACTTTTCACGTCAGCAACTCAAATGATGTCATTGAACTCTTGGCTAAACAAGCTGGTGTTTCAGGAGCTAATTCTACCTTTTATACCGAAACTGAATTTTCACATTTTCGGGGGTGGGCCACCCGAACTGCGATGGTAGACCAAGTTTATTTTGGGGGTGTCCGAGGTCGGTTACGAACCTGGGTTATCTCAGTTTTCTAACTTTTTGGGGTGGGCCAAGCCCATTTTGGGGGTGTCCCAGGTTGGCGCGGGTCAACTAAATTTTAAAAATTTCAGGGCTGGCGCATATTTCGGGGGTGGACCAATCCCATTTTTGGAGGTGTGCCAATTCAAGCGAAGCCTGTCTTCCCCCCAAGCATACTCAGATTCACCGGCAGTCAAATTAAACCTAGTTCATTCCAAGGGCAAATTTCGGCCGGGTGGTGCATACCATATTAGACATATGGGCCATACTACCTCTCCGAAACCCACCATTCAATTTTCGTCGATTTCGGCCAAGGTCACTTCAATGTAAAATTTCGGGTATTCCATGCCATATTTAGGCGTGGGCCACACTGGGGACGTGCCATACTACCTCTCAGGGACCCACAATTCAATTTTCGTCGATTTCGACCAATGTCACTTCAATGTAAAATTTCGGGTATTCCATGCCATATTTTGGTGTGGGCCACACTGGGGACGTGCCATACTACCTCTCAGGGACCCAAAATTCAATTCTCGTAGATTTCGGCCAAGGACTCTTCGATGTAAAATTTCGGGTATTCCATGCCATATTTTGGCGTGGGCCACACTGAGGACGTGCCATGCTACCTCTCAGGGACCCACCATTCAATTTTGCATCGATATCGGCCAAGGTCACTTCAATGTAAAAATTCGGGTATTCCATGCCATATTTTGGCATGGGCCACACTGGGGACGTGCCATACTACCTCTCAGGGACCCACCATTCAATTTTCGTCGATTTCGGCCAAGGTCACTTCAATGTAAAATTTCGGGTATTCCATTCCATATTTTGGCGTGGGCCACACTGGGGACGTGCCACACTACCTCTCAGGGACCCACAATTCAATTTTCGTCGGTTTCGGCCAACGTCACCTCGATGTCAAATTTTGGGTGGTCCATGCCATATTAGTGCAAAAGCACTATAGTTCAAAGGCACCAATCCCAAGCAAGAATCATGTCTTGTGCATCTTGTCTTGTGCTCCGAACTAACACCAATTACTCGGGTAACTCATCCGTGCACGGCTTTCGCATAGGATGCAACTAGAAAAGCTTTCGAACTGAAAAAAATGTGGTTTCTTACCTGAAAGTCGCACAAACGATGGACATTTATCGGAACCATCCATTCATTGAAAAGAAAGGTGAACCGTAAGCTCAATGAAGCGCTTACCGTGCAAAGCAGAGACCCTATTCCCATGCAATGACACTTCTTACGCTCCTGTAGTTGACCGAAGGCTCAGAATAAGCAGCGCTAGTGGTTGACAGAGAAGGAAAGAGTACCCAAACTACACGTTCGCACACTACTGTCGTCCCTTGGAGCCGCCAATGCACGCGTTTAAACCCAGTCGGCACTTGTGTTCATTTCGGCGCAGCGAATAGGCCTGATGTCGTTCCGCCGGTGCTTTCTCTGAATCGAAAAAAAAGAAGGGAAGGAAAAAGGAATGGGCTATAGGTTCCGCATAGAATAAAAAAAGGAGCATAGTGCAAGCAAGGAAAGGTGGAACGCGGAAGAGATGCTGCGCATCGAAAGGAACAGAATAGTCGAGGTGACTATAGAGGGGGCAACACGCCCGGAAGCCCGCGCAGGGCAGCGACGGCAAATGGTCAGTCTAGCAGCAGCGGGCAGGTCCGTTGACAGCCGCAGGTAGAAACCAATATTAAGGCGAAAGCCTTTAATGGCTCATACTCACGGTGTCCGCCCATCCGTCCGTGACACTCTTCAACTCGATAAGAAAAATATTTGTGCAAGATGGGTTTCGAACCACCAACCTCCCATTCCACAGCTGGGCGTGCTGACGACTACGCTACTTCCTTTTTCTGTCTTGATTGCCTGTTTTGACAGTTTACAACAGATCACAAACATGTTCTGCGCTGCGCACTCAAACATCAAGAGCGGACATGCGTTTCACTCTTGTGAGAAAATCAAAACTGTTTCAATGAACGCAACTCTCCCATCAACTCGATAACTTCCTCTCCAAAGCATAGCTCCTTGTACACTTCACGCAGCTTAAACATGCTTTCTTTGAAGTAATCTCGGACAGACCGCGCATCTTCATCGAAGTGTCGTACAGCCATCCTGCTTCGCCAATTGCTGTGCAGGCCAAGAAGGAAGATTACATCGTATTTATAAAAATCCGGCTCAACGTCCAGGAGTCGTATCCCATACGGCGTCAAGGGTAAGTCTTCCTTTATTGTACGCCATAGCCCGTCCCAAAAGAGCAGCGCATCCCAGCAATCAATAAAGACGTGTTCTATTCACTCTGGTTTCTGACACAACAAGCAGTCAGCATCCCATGGTAAAAACAATCCCTTCTCCTCCATACATGTTTTAACCGGCAACGTACCAGTGTGCAGCTTGAAGAAAAACGTCTACACACTGTTGGGGGCGAGGGGTCCTTGAGTGAGCTGACTCTTTCAGCGCCGCAGGTCCCTTCTCCGAATGACGTTGTCGGACTTGGTTATGAAGGAAACTGTACAGGGGGTTTATTTTACATTATTTACAAGATTTTGGAACCCACTGGAGGGTGATGGGGGAAGGTCGGAGGATCTGAGAAGATCTGAGGATGATCGAGGATTCCTCTCTCACGGCACTCGTCGTCCGGTTTAAAAAGGGTCCGGTCCCTAGGATTCCCCAGGTTCGAGGCAGTCTTCGCCAGGTTGGTCGTGGCCTAACTTGCGTTGTCGTACACACACACACACGCCACTTCACATAGGGACACTCCCCCGTCACATGCCTCGCCGGAGAAAGAGGGTGCCGCTGGACAATCGCCCCCACCAGAGAGAGCGGTGTCTTCGCTTCCGAACGACAGTTCTCACGCTCCAGCCGGACACGTCTTCCGGGAAGTCCGAATGGGCGAGGCGCCGGCGAGCAGGCATAGTTGAAGGGGTGAGTCACCCCCTGCTCGGTTCTGGCGGTCGCTAACTGCCTCCGGGCCGCACGATCTTCCGCGAACAAGGTTTACAAACGGCAGTGGAATCCTCCGTCTCGAATCCAATAAACCACGTGAGGACCGGCCGTGGGAACCCAGATGCCTATCGCCGTGCAGGGACCCCGGCTGCAGGTGTCCTGGCCGAATACGCAGCTGAATCAGACCACCGGCTGTCGCCAGAAACCTTACAACACCCACTGGCACCACCATTTTTTTTACTCTTTTTAAAACATTTCCTCCTTGGCCTCCACTATACAAAGATCGATATATTGGCTCGGGGAAGACACAGTCAAGCAAATCTTTTTGCAATTTCTTACGCGTGACATTTGAAAGGCATTCCAAACTGAACCGAGAATTTAGAAACCGGAAAGCAAAGATCACGTCTTTCAAAAATCTACTTGCGCTGTATCGCATCTCGTCTACAGTGGAAATAACATAGTTTGGCAAAGCCGAAGAAAACCTCACTTTATTAAAAGTCCGCTGGAAAGGGTCGCGTTTATCTCGAAGAAGCATAAATCTTGACACCACCAGCCTCAGGTACAAGTGTGGCAAGGAAAGACCCCTTTTCCTCAAACGTACAAATAGATTATCACGCTTAGTACTATCCCATGAGGACTGCCAAACAAAAACTGCGAAAAGATGATGAAACTTTTGAATGATAAGTCGAGAGCACGAAAGGACCTGGAACAAATAGCACACTTTTGAAACCAGGTATACACTACATATGTTTGCGCGCGCGAAAATGGACAGTTCCTTCCCCGACCATTTCTGAGTACGCGTGGAAAGTTCTTGAATTTTCTCCTTCCAAAAGTCATCGTTATCTCGATACTGGTCAAGAGGAACACCTAGGTATTTGGAAGAAAGGCTGAATGGTGGGCCAGTTGGTATGACATGTCGAAGAATAATTGTTCCACCCGAAGAAAGACGAGGGACAAGAGGAGAACCTAAACAAGACAAGGCTGGACTAACAACTGACATCTTTATTGTGCACATTCTTTCGAGTAACGGTCACGCATGCGTCAAGCCAAAACAGACAACCTTCGTTTAATCGCTCAAGAAGTCAATCTCTTTCGTTGTCAGCCCAATCGACGGGGAAGTGACGCAAGCATCACGATGTTAATCTATCAGATAGGCCTCAAGAATTTCACGTGTTTTTCATGTTTTTCCGTGGCCTAAAATGGTTACATGGTTGAAACGAGGGGAACACTTCCCGGGGCATCTACTACAATGCAAGGTAAGATTGCCATCTTCCCCATTACCAATTTTTGTCCGGTTCTTGCGCAGCCTTTCATTAATACAATCACCAGTCTGTCCTGTATAACACTTTCCACACGTCAGCGGGATCTTATATATGACTTCTGTTTTGCACCTCGCAAACATTGTTCTATATATGCTTGGTGTTGCGGCGTTTCTTCTTATCGTCGGGCACTATTCGTGCGCAGAGACCTGAAAGCTTAACAGGGGCAGAAAAAAACACGTTAACTCCTTGGCGCTCGGCGACTTTTTTTACATTGTGCGCCACTTTGTGCAGATACGGCACCCCTTGAATTCTCTTCCTTTCTTCCGCAGTACCCTTCTTTTCTTTCTTGGCCCTGACATTAAATTCCTTCTGCACGGACTCAGCCACTCCTCTCACCATTTCTGTAGGGAAGCCCGCGCCAGAAAGGCGATTGGCCTGCGTCATGACACTAGCTGAGACAGTGTGGCAGCAACTTCTTTTTACAGCGTTTGAAGAACAAGGCTTAGAAATACTTCGCTTGACTAATTTAGAGTGGTTAGAGTCGTACGGCAAGAGTCATTTTTGAGTTCTAGGTGAGTACATTTTTGAGTGTAGGTGAGGCGCTAGCTGACTGTATGTAGATGCATGTATGCGGTTTCCGCAAATTAAACCAGTTGTGAGTGGCGCTCTTTCCCATGCTCTTCTCTTGTGTGTTTGTGTGTGTGTGTGTGTTTGTGGTTTTGGAGCCTTAAAAGTACAACCAGCACACAAGGCTTGGAAGGGGACATGACCATTTTACACTTGCATGAACAGGTGCTGATGTCCAGTTCCCATGCCAAAGGCCCGCACATTTGTCCAGATTAACAACGCTATTGGTTACATCACAAAGCTATTTCTATGCACTGAGTAAGCACGAACAGGCTGTCATCTAAGCGCCTACCCTTCTGAACCCGTTCTGAAGTTCTCCTAGTATTCTATTACTTTCTACTCATGGCTGCATTTTTAAATTCACCGCCTGCATCGCCAGCCTGTATACGACTGATGTTATCGTAATCGGTCGGAAGGATTTCATGTTCGTCTTATCGCCTTTCCCTTTTTAAATCAAATTCATTTTACCGTGTTTCCAGCTGTGCGGAATTTGCTTATTTGTTATGACTGCCTCCAATGCTGTTAGCAGCGTTTCCTTGCCTCTTGGGTCAACTTCATTGATTAGCTTGATTGGAATTTCGTCTATCCCTGCGGACGTGCATTTTAGAATATTTGCCTCCGCCTTTTTCAAATTAATGTTTGTTAGTTCTAACCTGACTTCTATTGTGCTGTCCTGTGCTGCTCCCTCACTTTGGGTAATTACCCTATCGTCTTTCCTACGTGACTCAGCTATAACAGATGCAATGTAGTTCACAGGGTCAGCTCCCTCTAAACATTTTCCCTCGGCATCGTGAATCTGTTCCTTCTTTCTATGATTCGCTTTGCCCAGCCAGCTTATATGGTTCCAGAATTTTCTTCACTCCCCTTTAGTTGCATCGAGGACTTCAGCCAGCAAGCGATCAGATGACTGCTTTATTTTAGCCTGGACGAGGACCTGCACTTGCTGTTTCTTTTGTCGATAATATTCCCATTTTTTGCCTATCTCCTCTTCAGATAACTGCGCCCTCTTTGCTTATCAGTTCCCGTGAAGCCAACCGTCCTTGTTCGATGGCCTACCTAATTTCCTTGTTCCACCAGCTTCGTGGCTTCATCTTTCCGCTCCAGCGGTTTACTCCACTGATCTCCACTAGGTGGCTGGATGCCGCATTCCCGCTTTTTGAAGTGGGCGCAAGTGAAGCCACCGGAAGTTGGATAGCGTGTCCCGGAAGTTCGGTGTCTGCTGTGTATTTCAATGCAAAAAGTCGCGTCTTTCAGCCTTCCGTCCTCAATTTTTCGCTTTGTTTTCGTGTAACATCTACTGTAATATCAAAGGAATAAGCAAGCAGAACGTGATAAACGCGAGCATTGTTCGGGGAACACGGTAGTTTTAGAGGAACCGAATTGAACAGGCATGCATGTCTCACCATGCCGCGGCAAAAGGGTACGTGCATTAAACACCATTTTCTAACCTGGTTCTTGCCTTCCGAGCATAATTAGGACAAGTAGTGGAATGACGATGAGCCTAGGTTATCTTAAAAACAAATATTCGTGTAGCAAAGAAAAAGCAATGGCGCGGAAATCTTGACACTCGAAGAGCCACTCGTTATACAGCTGCCGATGTTTTAATTTCGGGTTGGTGGCGAACGATGTCTCTTCTCATAGATGACTGGTGATGTTTATCACTTTAGTGTGTCATTTACCATCCAGACGTGCTTTTAATCTAACTCTATAGCACAGCCACGTTTCATCTACACAGCAGGAGAGAAACGACTGACGAGAAAGGCGAATGCAGCAGCGCATGTGACAAGCGCTATTAGAAGTCAACTGCACCAAGCATCACGAATAAAAGCCCATTCAGGCATAATTTGCGACAGTACGAAACAGTACTTGATACGTACCATCGAAAAAGCAATACCATATACATTTTGGACGCGCTAATGTGAACCAGCAGAACACCGACGGCACCCCACCAGATTGTGGCCTCGCCCTAGTTCGCTCCGGTTCGGTCTAAACATAATTCGGTAAAATGGTCGCTGCAAAGTCGGCTGCCTAATGAAGGTTTCCACCTATTCTTTTTTAAATTTATCCCCAATTGATGGTATAACTTCGGCTTAGAGCGCGACAACGTGCATCACAACAAAGAGCAGAGTTCGCGACGCTAGCGCACCGGGACGGCACAGAGCTGAGCAGACGAGGCTCCGTACGTACCGTGTGCAGCGATGTTCTGTCGTCTGCTAGTGTCGTCCCATAGCGATGCAATGGATCCTTATTTTTGATGCGTCTTTCCCGAAGACTTTGCTACTCTCCTCATGCAGTTGACGGCGCAACAGGTAGGCATTGTCAAGAAAAAAGACGAGAACGTCGAAAAGGCAAAATGCTAAGTGGAAAACAAAAACTAAAACTGAAAAACCGCCCTGAGGTCCGATTTCGTGCACTGCCAAAGACGGACTTCCGGGTCATGCCACCCAACTTCCGGTGGCTTCACTTTCGGGCGCCCGATGATGCACCCAGCCCCCTAGTGGAGATCAGTGGTTTACTCCTTTTACTTTTATTTTTGCACTAAAGAGTGGTTCTAAATGATTATAATCCCACTTTTCTATGGAATGTTTCTCTATTGCTTCCTCTATGCCGGCCGTTATTTGCGCGATTTGGTAGTCATTTAATTTTGCGTACTCTTTTTCACTTCCCTGCATTTCTCTTTTGAGCAGGGCTCCCAACCGTAGATAATACGCTTATGTTCACTTTCGAGGCTGTACTTCACCTCTTCGTCTATTTCCATTATTGCGAGCTTGCTATACATCCCCTGCGACATTAAGCTGTAGTCAATGGTCGTTTGCCTGTTACGGGATACCCACGTGATTTGTTCCTCACACTTAGTTTCTCTGTTTGCAATAACTAGGTTGTGTCGCTCACAGAAGTCTAGCACCAACCTCCCGTTACATCTGTGTATCCATCCAGATCCTCGATGCGGCCATTCTTGTCACCCGGCCAGCAGAATAATATCGACACCTTCTTCAAACTGCTTTATATCGCGATTGAGGCACTTAGCTAGATCCTTGTTTTCTTGCCTGCATTTGTCCCCTGTCCCTAAATAAACTACTCCTAGCCATGTCCTTTTACCGGCAATTGTACCCGATACCCAGACATGCTCTTTGCAAGTTGACTTTATTCTTTGCCAATTTGTTCCTCCATGTATCAGCACACCTACTCCTCCTCCCTTCGTCTCCGTTGTTCTGTTGCTCCCTTCCCAGACGTAGCCATCAATAAACGGTGGATCTTCTAGATCCCTGAAATGTGTCGCGCATAGCGCATATACACCTACTTTTTCGTCCTTTAACTGGTGTCCTATTTCTAACCACTTCGCTCTCTTTCTACCGCCTTGCATGTTTTCTGTGCCTGATCCTGGTGTTAAATTTCTTTTTTGTAGTTTTCTTCCTGGACCTCCATGTGGCCATTTTGTCGGGGTCAGCCGCCATTGTTCCACTTTCTACTATGCTTCTACCTACCCCTTCGCCGTGAGCTGCAGTGGACCCCCTAAAAAGCCGCAGCCCTTTTTTTCTATCGCAAAGCGGCGTAGGTGTGCCGGCTGGGACCCGCTGCGGTCGCTCAGTTGGGAGGGCGCCCGGCTACTCAGCCGGATTTCCTGGGTTCGAAAACCGGCCGCGGCGGCCGCGTTTTGATGGAGGAGAAACGCAAAGGCACCCGTGTTCGGTGTGGTGTTGCATCTTTCGCTCCCCCTTTGACACCACTCAGGGTGCCAGGTGTCCGCCTAGAAGTGTCACAGTACTATACTCCGGATCATAGGTAGCAGGCAATGCTGCCAAAGACTAACAAAAGGCTTGGTGTAGAGCCGAAGCGAAGTGCTTCCGCTGTCCCCCCCCCCCCCCCCCCATCTTCAGCGTTAGCAATTGTTCCGAATAACTGCATTACGGGCCCTCTTTCTGTCTGCGTGCTTTGGCTTCCTTGATTGAGGTGCCGTCCGTTAGTGGCAGCAAATTCCTCTTTCGTTTCATCTTCACCGTTTCCTTCATTCACCGCTTCCTTTATTCCTTCTCGGAATACTCGGTGTAGGCGTGCACCGACAGCCAGACACTGCACCTTGCCTCTCCTCGTAAACATCTTTCTCGTCCGCCCAGGGCTTCCTCGGCCAATGTTCCCCGGCTTGCGTCGTATATGAGCCGTCATCAATACTTATTTATGTGCCCCCATTTCTGCAAACAGCCGCAACATGATCTTGGATCAGTGCCGCCATGTGCTCGTCTTAGCGCTATCCGTTAGCGGCGAAACGTTAAGGGCGCGACGTGATGAGAGGCACAGATACACGTGTTGTCAGTGAGAAAGTGCTGGCAGCGCATAAGGGCGATTTAACGGAGGAGGGTGGCGCCCTGGCAGTACAGGGCTGGGATCTATAGGAGCTCTCGCCAATATTGCATGGGCTCCTTGTCACTGAGTGTTATCTGTTGCTGAAGCGCCGTCGTCGTTTCAGATGACGCCGTTGTTGCGAAGCGCGTCTTGTGTTTGTATCTTTCCTCTAGCAACTCTTTCAACTCTCCTCTATCTGCACATGGCGGCGATTGTGGCTCAGCTTGAGCCAGTGGACAGGCCCGTCCACTTTCCTTTCCATGCTTCCTTCAGTCGCAATAACAACAACAGGGGCGATTTAACTGTGTTGCAGTGCTTTCGCTAAGGCTCTTCCGTTTCACTAGTCCATGGGTGTGTTACTTCTGCCTTTCGTGCCTCCTGAACGCAGGCGGCACACGGAGTCATCATCATCATACAAACTTCGTTATCATATAACTGGCAGACAGAGACAGAAAAACTTTAACAGAAAGAAGGTTTGGTTTGGTTTGGTTTATCGGTGTGTAACTTTCCAAAGCGACGCAGGGTATGAGGGACGCCGTAGTGAAGCGCTCTGGTAATTTCGACCACCTGGGACTTCGGAGCGCTCGGGTCACTGGGTCCCCCCTACGACCCCACTACACTCCGGCGTTTATGCTCCTTCGGTCCACGACACTGGCAGCCCGGTCGGTAGCGACGGTTTCCGCGACAGGGTCATCGAAGCGCAGCAGAATCTCCCCGTTCTCCCAGGTTTACCAGCGCTCTAGGCCTCGCCGGGAAGAATGCGCCGGGGAATGTGAAAGGAGATGGAAAGCAGAAAGGAGAGGTTCGCGACAGAGTACACACGATTACTTGAGGAAAAGAGGGTGATAGCGCGAAAGTGTGAAAGGAGAGGGGAGAGGGCGTGTAATTTGCGCTAAAGGGTTGCCTGTCCTCTCCCCCTTCCCTTACGGCGCGGTTCAGATGTCCAACGATATATGAGACAGATACTGCGCCATTTACTTTCTCCCCAAGAACCAAATACTTACTCCCCCCATCGCCCCTTCCCGAGAGGACTGGGAGGCGGCCCTGCTCGGCTGCCAGGAACTATCGCCCCAACAGGTTCTGGTTCGGCGGACCGGCGCAGCGGTCGGGATAAACGGGATCCCGGAATGAGGGACGCCGCCTTTTATTGTAAGGGGCGAGACCCACTAGGGGCCCCTCCCCGAGCAAATCTCTAAATATAGACAAATAAATGCTTTTCACCACCACCACCATCACGCAGATGGACACCGCTGAAACCCGGGCAGTGAGCCAAGAAGTGCTTTCGCACTCGAAGATAAAAAATAAATAAAGAAAATAAATTATTTAAAAATGTTTTCGGGTTCAATACAGATAAGTAGTAGTAAGTGCCATGCGTAATTTTCATGCTTACGGCTGTTCGAACGCGTCAGCAGAGTTTTAACATATACCCCTGCAGACAAAGCGCGTGATGTACAAAAAAATTCGCAGTGACTTAGATCGGCTATGCCAGGATGTACGTAACGAGAGGTAGTACGTTTCCCTGGCTGAGCTGGTTGTGGTCCCTATATGTTTAGCAATGAGAGACATTGGGTATACACATCTTGAATTCATTTTGCTTGATAGAGACGAAAACTGCCCGAAGATCTGTGAAGTAGCATGCAGCGGTCTCCATTTTGTCGATACAGTATTTCGATTTGGTAGTGCCTCTTTAGTATACAAGCTCTATAGTAGTTCCCCATTGTGTAGTCAGGACGTGAGGGTCCGAGGCTAAGTTGAAGTCAAACTTTTCTTTCATACACTAACAGAATCCTGTTTCCTGTTGAAATCCCCCAAAGTCGCACACAACTGTGAAACCGTACCGTAGGCTGGTATACACGTGGCAACCACATCAATCGTCTACTTGACAGATGTTCCCAGTGCCACATAGACTCCTTGCATGATAATGCCGTTTTCCAGAAGCGCGAACACAGCAGGCTTCACCATTATTCACCGCGATCAAAGGGAGATTCCTCATAGCGGTGATACCTTGTTTTACGTACACTACACACGGACTCCAGCGTTCTTATTTGGTTCAAGCTAACTGCCAGGCGACAACCTCAGGATCGGAAGAGTTAATCATCTCTCATCTATACCGCCGTTTACCAGCGGCTGGACTCTCTGTGCATGCATGTCAAACGTTGTGATACAGACGCCCACTACATCTCCGCCTTTTATACGCAGTCCTGCGCATGACACGCCGGGTTCGTGGGATAGAGCGGCGTGCGGCGAGGCGACGACGAAGAACGCGGCGCAACTGTGCACGGCGTCTCTCTGGTTACCATGGTATCGGCGCATGCGCACAACTTTCCTCTCCAATGTACCGCGAAATGCTCTACTGGTAGCCCAGTGTAGCTCTCGCGACAAAAATTAAGCCTACACACCACCAACCAATGTACATTGCTACCGTGCACTACGCTACGTTTTCCTGTCCGGCATTATACGCGGGCCGCGAGTGGATCTATGGTACATGCCAACATGACTCAAAAGATCCTATATTAATAATATTAATTGGTTGTTGGGGAAAGGAAATGGCGCAGTATCTGTCTCGTATATCGTTGGACACCTGAACCGCGCCGTAAGGGAAGGGATAAAGGAGGGAGTTAAAGAAAGGAAGAGGTGCCGCAATGGAGGGCTCCAGAATAATTTCGATCACCTGGGGATCTTTAACGGGCACTGACATCGTCAGCACACGGGCGCCTTAGCGTTTTGCCTCCATAATCCTCCATAGATCCTATCTACCCCGAGGAATTCGCGACGCAATTCGATGCTTTCATGACTGAAGAAGTCACCTCAATTCGGGACGTATGACTTTAATCAACCAAATGATCAGGCAGGCTTTCGTAAAGGATATTCCACAATAGATCATATTCACACTATCAATCAGGTGATAGAGAAATGCGCAGAATATAACCAACCTCTATATATAGCTTTCATTGATTACGAGAAAGCATTCGACTCAGTGGAAACCTCAGCAGTCATACAGGCATTGCGGAATCAGGGGGTAGAAGAGCCTTATGTCAAAATACTGGAAGATATATATAGCAACTGCACAGCTACTATAGTCCTCCATAAAGTCAGCAATAAAATTCCAATAAGGAAGAGCGTCAGGCAAGCAGACACGATCTCGCCAATGCTGTTCACCGCATGTTTGCAGGAGGTATTTCGAGGCCTGAATTGGGAACAGTTGGGAATAAGAATAAATGGAGAATACCTAAATAATCTGAGATTTGCTGATGACATTGCCTTGCTGAGTCACTCAGGAGGTGCACTGCAAATCATGATCAACGAGTTAGACAGGCAGAGCAGATCGATGGGTCTAAAAATTAACATGCAGAAAACCAAGATAATGTTCGACAGCCTAGCAAGGGAACAACAGTTCACAATTGGCAGCGAGAGCCTAGAAATTGTGCCAGAATACGTCTACTTAGGGCAGGTAGTGACAGCTGATCCGGATCTTGAGAGGGAGATAACTAGAAGGATAAGAATGGGGTGGAGCGCATATGGCAAATTCTCGCAGATCATGAGTGGCAGTTTACCAATTTCCCTCAAGAGGAAAGTGTACAACAGCATAATCTTACCGGTGCTCACCTACGGGGCAGAAACGTGGAGGCTAACGAAAAGAGTTCAGCTTAAGTTAAGGACAACGCAGCGAGCCATGGAAAGAAAAATGATAGGTGTAACGTTAAGAGATCGGAAGCGGGCAGAGTGGGTGAGGGAACAAACACGGGTTAATGACATCCTAGTCGAAATCAAGAGAAAGAAATGGGCTTGGGCAGGGCATGTAATGCGAAGGCAAGATAACCGCTGGCCTTTAAGGGTAACGGAGTGGGTTCCAAGAGAAAGTAAGCGTAGCAGGGGGCGGCAGAAGGTTAGATGGGCGGAGGAGATTAAGAAGTTTGCAGGCAAAGGGTGGATGCAGCTGACAAAGGATAGGGTTAATTGGAGAGACATGGGAGAGGCCTTTGCCCTGCAGTGAGTGTAGTAAGGCTGATGATGATGATGATGATGATGATGATGACGACTTAACTGCACTTGACGGCCCTACTTATAGGTTGCCAAAACTGCACAGGTGCTTCTGTGAAGACATGACCGTAGATGAAGCTTTTTTTTTTTCCTTAATTTCCAAATTGACGTAAAAAAACGTTCGGCTTAAAACAGCACACATATACACGACACTGTCCGCTAAACCAAGCATTCTGCTGCAGCTGCTCCGCCAGACCATTCTGTAGAAGGCGCAAAGGCGCGCTGGTTTCCAGCGTAAGTTGCGCTTAACTACGTGTGGTATTTAAAATACACACATTATCCTGCAGGATTAACGGAATCGCTTGCAAAAGAACCCTTTGCCTTCTTATCCAGAGGTTAGGCAAACAACCTAACAACGCAACAAAATTAGTATAGGCTGTTGCTTTCGCACAACTTTGAAGGTTGACGTTTCACTGAGGCTACATGTCTGTGCACAGCGCGAGAGTGTCAGTAAAAATGAACATTGGTTTAGAGGAAAGTAAATGTCTCACACGTTTTGCTGGACACCCGAACAGCGCCGTAAGGGAAGGGATAAAGGAGGGAGTGAAAGAAGAAAGGCAGAAAAAAATTGCGGCAGTTCAGCTATGCTGAACCTGGTTAGAGAGCGAAAGCTGTGGTGTATCCGGCAAGTAGATGCGGCTTGGCCTCTATGAGTGCGTTCCGCACACTGGACAACGCGCCTACCCTGCCAGGTGGCGGTTAAATTAATGCTTAATCGCGAGAGGTTGGTCACCCAACGAAAGCTGATACGGCTTTTTGCCGCCGCGGTGGCTCAGTGGTTAGGGCGCTCGACTACTGATCCGGAGTTCCCGGGTTCGAACCTGACCGCGGCGGCTGCGTTTTTATGGAGGAAAATCGCTAAGGCGCCCGTGTGCTGTGCGATGTCAGTGCACGTTAAAGATCCCCAGGTGGTCGAAATTATCCCGGAGCCCTCCACTATGGCACCTCTTCTTTCTTTCTTCTTTCACTCCCTCCTTTTCCTTTCCCTTACGGCGCGGTTCAGGTGTCCAACAATATATGAGACAGATACTGCGCCATTTCCTTTCCCCCAAAACCAATTATTATTATTACTTTTTGCTGCAGTGGTGTGTCTGCCACAACGTTGAAAATTGGTTGGTTGTTGGGGAAAGGAAACGGCGCAGTATGTGTCTCACATCTCGGCTGACACCTGAACCGCGCCTAAAGGGAAGGGATAAAGGACGGATTAAAAGAAAGAGGTGCCGTAGTGGAGGTCTCCAACAAAAATTTCGACCACCTGGGTATCTTAAACTAGGACTAACATCGCACAGCACACGGGTTCCTTTTGCGTTTCGCCTCAATCGAAACGCTGCCGCCGCGGTCGGGTTCGAACCCGGGTACACCGGATCAGTAGCCGCGCGTCCTAATCACTGAGCCACCGCGGCAACGTTCTCAGCGCTAATGCATGCAGCCGACATTTCTCTCTCCCCACCGTCACATACCTGAAAGCGCGATTGAGGCGTCTACTGCCCCAGGGAGGCAGTTATGCATGCGCCTTCGTTTCCCCAATATCATCGGAGTCTAGAGGAGTATAGATTGTTGTGAACGCTAACGCCAATGAACAAAGAACGCAGACGGTCTATAGCTTCAGTGTCGCGTTTCTGCTACAACTTTGTGAATGCCAACGCATGGAGCACACATCTGTCACGACCGCCACGTAGCTTAAAGCGCGACTGAGGTGTCAACCATCCCAGGGGGCCAGTTATTAGCCTTTGTTTTGCTTTATATGAAAATTTAAGATTGATTCGGTGGACACCCGAACGCCCCCACCACGGCACCTCTTTCTCCCTTTATTCTTTCACTTCCTCCTTTATCCCTTCCCTTACGGCGCGGTTCAGGTGTCCGCCGATATGTGAGACAAATACTGCGCCATTTCCTTTCCCTAAAAACCAACCAACCCGAACCGCGCCATAAGAGGTTGGACCTCTGGCTCACTTGAAGGTCAAAACCAGATGCAATACGAAATCGTTACGAGGTAGCGATGGCTTGTAGAGAATGATCATTTTAGTTACGAGCTACAAATACGAGGGCAAGAGGTCATAAAAGTGAGGCAATGCGAATATACGTCAAACGGGGTACATTATTATAGAAGTAGTCTCGATGAGCATTTCGACTTTTGTCCCACAGACTAACGAGTCACGTGATTCCCGTCTCATAAAAATGCTTTGGTTGCTGGTTCAAAATGTCTGTACGTTACTCTCTCACGTCATCGTTCGACACGAATCTGATTCCGTTGAGCTGTTTTCTCAAGCGCCCAAAAATGTGGAAGTCGCAAGGCGACAGGTCTGGGCTGTAAGGCGGATGTTGTAGCGTTTCCCTCTTGACTTTTCCAGTTTTGTGGTAACCACATCAGCGACGTGAGGACGGGCATTGTCTTAGAGCAAGATGACTCATTCGTCAATTTTCTACGTCGTTTGTACCCGCCGCGGTGGCTCAGTGGTTAGCGCGCTCGACTACTGATGCGGAGCTCCCGGGTTCGAACCCGACCGCAGCGGCTGCGTTTTTACAGAGGAAAAACGCAAAGGCGGCCGTGTGCTGTGCGATGTCAGGGCACGTTAAAGATCCCCAGGTGGTCGAAATTATTCCGGAGCCCTCCACTACGGCACCTCTTCCTCTTCTTTCAATCCCTCCTTTTTCCCTTCCTTACGGCGTGGTTCAGGTGCTCAACGATATATGAGACAGATACTGCGCCTCTTCCTTTCCCCCAAAACCAATTATTATTATTATGGTAACCACATCAGCGACGTGGGGACGGGCATTGTCGTGGAGCAAGATGACCGCATTCGTCAATTTTGTACATCGTTTTTTCTTGATTTCCACATGCATACAGCCGCTGCAGCTTTTCACAATATCGGAAAAGATTGGTAGTCTGCAGGTTTACAAAGTTCGAGCAGTAATGGTCCCTGACGATCGAAATAAAAAAGTGAACAGAACCTCTCCGGTGGAAACGACGGCTCATCAGCTCATCAACCTTTGCAATTGTGTCGGGGGTAATTGCACGGTGTTGGATTGCCATTGCAACTTTCACGTTCTTTTTTGAACCGTTTACCCCAACGCTTCACAGTGGCCAATGAAATGCAATGTTCGCCGTACACGGCAGCCCCACGGCGACTAATCAGTTATTGGGAAACACCTTCAGCTGTCAAAAACCTCACGACACCACGCTGCTCAACTTTTGGAGCGTCCATTATGTGGCCCAACCGTGTTCAACCCTGAGTATGTGACCATTAAAGAACATTGATCCTCACACCTGAGTGTCAATTTCGGAAATGAGAGATGCTTGTGTGCTACCCGCATGCCCCGCAGCTAATGGACCGAACCATTATTGCGCGAGGCGGGTTGGCTAACTTTCATCTGACTCGCCCTCGTCTCGTATTTGTATAAAAAAAGAAAACAGAGTACAACAAAAAGTGTCGATATAGCTGCTCTTTGCTGTTCGGCTTTTTGCTTTCACTGCCTGGGCATTGGGCGCTTACAGTAACTACTTTTTTCTAGCATTTTAGGAAGAAATAAATCAATTCAGACCTAGTTGCCATAATGAGCAAAGTGCATCCGACACTCGCAATGGCAGTTTAGTAACGACTGTAAAGGCAACGACTTCCACGGATGCTGCTCAATCCCTACCGGATGGCTTAAAGACACCTCTAACCCGCCGTCCCCTGGCTCTAAACTTTTGAGAAAAACTGTACGCCCACCAAGTATAGAGCCCCTCAATGTTCTTCAGCTCTTGCTTTTCGTGACTGTCGATTTCTGCGGTCATATCATGCACATGTTCTGGCCTTGCGATTATGCAGCGCTATCGGTAATGTTGAAGCACGAATAAATTTTTAAATGCATCTGTAAAAAAATCATGCCAGCATGTACGACGACTTTGATGACAGAGGGAAGCAGTGAAAGAAAACTGCAACGAAGTCCCAAGCAGCCCATTTCCTCATTATCCTTTGCGCATTCTTTAAAAACGCGCCTCGCTATTTAGTCACTTGAAAGTTTGCTAATCACAAATTAAGACAGCAAAAGAAGTGAGCCAAAGGAAAAAAGATAGAGCCAAATAAAAGTAAACATAACCTCAAAGTTCATCACATGGGTGTCTTACAACGGTAAGAGTTTACGTGCTATATTGGACATGCATGGTTCCAGGAAGTGAACGCATTAACGATTTAAAGGGAAATGGTAGTTGTTGCCATGCTGCGACATACGCCTTAATGTACTGTATTTTTTACACTGCTTTTGAGATTGGTTTTAGTTTTGCACTCTATGTATGCCTGTGGATTGAAAAAAATAGCGACTCTGTCAGTCTGTAGTGTGTGTACTGAAGATTAACTTAATTACTTTGCAGGATTGAACAGCGCACACAGGGCGAGGACACTATCGATCCTTGCAAAGCGTGAAAGTACCCTCACACTGGCGGGTCTGCATGCTCGTGCAGGGTTTTGCTTCATTGTTTTCGAGACTATGTTACATTTATGTTGTTTAAATGTTTACGTAATGTTAGGAAAAGATTATTTGAACATTTCGAACATTTGACAAGAGAAGGATAACTCTTCCGATCCTCAGGTTGTAGCCTGGCAGTTGGCTTGAACCAAATGAGAACGCTGGAGTCAGTGTGTACGTGAAACAAGATATCACCGCTGTCGGACATCTGCCTTCGATCGCGGTGAATAATGATGAATCCTGCTGTGGTCGGCTTCGATAATGCGGCATTATCATCCAAGGGGTCTACGTGGCACCGGGAATATCTGTCAAGCAGGCGATTGATGTGGTTGCCACGTGTATACCACCCCACGGCACGGTTTCACAGTTGTATGTGACTTTGGGTGATTTCCACGGGAAACAGGACTCTCTTAGTCAATGTATGAAACAAAAGTTTGTTTTTAAGTTTGCTTCGGACCCTCACGTCCAGGCTACACAATGAGGAACTACTATAGAACTTGTATACTAAAGAGGCTCTACCAAATCGAAAGACTGTATCGACAAAATTGAGACTACTGCAACCTACTTCACAGAACACCAGGCAGTATTCGAAACAGTCAAGCAAAATGAATAAAAGATGTGCATACCCAATGTCTCTCATTGCAAAACATAGAGTGACCACAAGCTCAGCCAGGGAAACGTACCTCTCGCTACGTATATCCTGGCATAGCTGAGCTAAGCCACTGCCAATTTTTTATTCTTAATCTTGTGCTGTGAATATGGATTAGCACGTAACTGACAGCGCGTGCATTAGGCCCACACACACCGTCAGCGCACATACGAAGCGCGTTCACCACGAAGCTTGGGGCTTGCTGCCCGTTCGTTCGGCGCGGAAGCTATGCTGGAGTTCGTGGCATCGGGTTTGTCGAGAACGATGTGCCGAGGAACTACGACTGCAACTTGTGTCCCGCACGTTTCAGCAAGGCGCCTGGCAGCATATCATCAAATCACCGCATTCTACAAATTCAGCCGCATGACATTACCACCACCCCACAGTACTTTGTCGCCCTTATCCAGCGCCACATGGCGACAATTATAGACGGGCTGCTTTATTTCACCGGCCGTCTCTCATGCTTTCACCCCACCTTTCCTCCTCACTGTAACACCTGTGGCGTGCCCAGATCCACACTTTTTCACTACGTTTGGGAATGTCCTTCCCCAGAGGCAGTACCCCCCATCCCTAATCCCACTCATTCTTCCTGCGAGGCTGCTTTACGGACCGCTCAGCCCGCCGGCCAGAAATGGCTGGTGGATCGGGCCTTATGTGAGGCACAAGCCCGTGGACTCCTGGACCTGTAGGAGACCACCCTGGAAGATTTTTTCTTTCCTTTTTTTCTATAAAAGTTGTTTCCATCCATCCACGCTGCCGCCGCGGTCGGGTTCCAACCCGGGTACACCGGATCAGTAGCCGCGCGCCCTAACCACTGAGCCACCGCGGCAACGTTCTCAGCGCTAATGCATGCAGCCGACATTTCTCTCTGCCCACCGCCACGTAACTCAAAGCGCGATTGAGGCGTCTACTCCCCCGGGAGATAGTTATGCATGCGCCTTCCTTTTCTCAATATCATCGAAGTCTGGGGTGTTTCGAACGCTAACGCCAACGAATAAAGAACGCCGACGGTCTATAGCTTCAGAGCCGCGTTTCTGCTACAACGTTGTGAATGCCAACGCTTGCAGCGCACATCTCTCACTACCGCCATGTAGCTTAAATCGCGACTGAGGTTTCAACCGTCCCAGGGTCTAGTTATTCGCCTTTGCTTTGCTTTCGAGGAAAATTGAAGATTGATTCGGTGGACACCCGAACCGTGCCATAAGAGGTTTGACCTATGGCTCACTTGAAGGCGGTGGGGAGAGAGAAATGTCGGCTGCATGCATTAGCGCTGAGAACGTTGCCGCGGTCGCTCAGTGATTAGAGCGCGCAGCTACTGATCCGGTGTACCCGGGTTCGAACCCGACCGCGGCGGCAGCGTACTTGTCGGGCTCCCGCATGGTTCTCGCCTGCGGTAATTCTCAGGCCCGACTAATCGCATCAGGCTCTGTCAATACAGACTCATCGGAAATTGCAGAGGAAGCGGCCATTGCACTCGCTCTCATCTCCACCTCTGCCACCAAATTATTTGCGACTCAAAGTCCGCCCTATCCAATTTCGCCAAAGGCCTGATATCCCGCACCGCAGCTCGGCTTCTACGCTTCTGGCACACCACCCACCCCGTAACCCTTATCTGGACCCCCGCACACGCAGGTCTCCCGGGTAACGAGGAGGTCCCCTCCCTCGCCCGAGGTCTCACATTCCGGGCCGGAGTTGGACCTCCTCCACCATCCCAGGAGCGTCTGCTTACGTTCTAAGATATTCTTAACTACTACCGAGATACCCGGCGCGTTTACGCACCGCCGGCTCCCTCCCTAACCTTAAGCCAGGCCTCCCACTGGCGCCGACTCCAGACTCGAGCTGCTCCCTACCCTATTCTCCTTCATGCCCGCTGCCCCGATCAATTCCTTTATTCTTGTAAGCTCTGCGGGAAACCGGGAGACTTCCTTCATGTCCTCTTCACATGTGCTGCCTTCCCACACCCTGCATCCCCAACCACGGCGGAGTCATACTGGGAGACTCTCCTGGCCAGCTCCGCTGCTGCTGACTAGCGCCGCATAATTAGCGACACCCTGAAGCGGATAGCCCTCCAAGGGCTGTCCTTTGCCCTGTAAGGGCAGCCCCCTAAGCGTTACCTCGTGCCATGTTAGGGGTTTTCCCCCAATTTTCCCAAATCACTCAAAACTTAATATGGTCTATTCATATTGACTACGTGAATAATAACGCTAACCGCATGTTAGGTTACTTACATCGCAATTTCTTTGCCGCTCCCTCATCCCTTAAACTTATACTCTACAAAACAATCATACGTCCTAAACTAGAATACGCAGCATCAACATGGGACCCTACGCATGAAAACCTCGTATATTCCTTGGAATTAGTCAAAAATAATTCCGTTCGCTTCACTCTTTCAAATTACAACCGTACGGCAAGCATCACAGCCATGAAATCTAACGCCTCACTCCCACCGTTACAATATCGCCGCAAAATTGGTCGCCTAACACAATTTCACAAGCTATATCTTCACTTTGCGCTTTACGACTATTTCGTGTAAGCCCCCGAATACATTTCACGCCGCATCGATCACCGCCACAAGGTTGGCATCCCAACATGCCACACCAAATCATCTTTTCAGTCACAACTTCCCCGCACATCTGCGGAATGAAACTGCCTTCCCCCCGATAATGCAGCGATTGCTGATAAAATCTTTCACGACGCTGTAGCTAATATTGTTTATTCTGAAGAAAGTTGATTGTGTGTTATATCTGCTTCCACTGTATTTTATACATAGCTTTTATGCTATTTACGTTTTCTGGATGTTGTTGTGTGTTCTGGAGGAAATTTATTTTGTAATATCTATTTTCACTGTATTCTATTCATTGTTGCTTATCCTAATTAACCCACTCCCCTCTGTAACGCCTTTGGCCCTGTGGGTACAACATATAAATGAATAAACAAATCTGCTTAGACCTTTCTTTTGGTTTTTGATATATAGGGACGAGGCTGCTTGGGTAGGCCCAGCCTCCACGCTTCTTCTTCACGTATTACGGGTTGCAGGACCACATGTCGCCTCCTTATATACCCGCCGGAAAGGTCACGTGACGATGGGGCACGCGAAACAAACGACCACGCGCCCCTGCGCGCTCGGCTTTTTTTTTCTTGGTCACGTGGGGGTTGAATTTCTTTCTGCATTGAAAATTGGTTTTTGGGGAAAGGAAATGGTGCAGTGTCTCTATCACGTATAGGCGGATGCATGAACCGCGCCGTAAGGGAAGGGATAAAGGAGGGAGTGAAAGAACAAAGGAAGAAAGAGGTGCTGCACTGGAGGGCTCCGGAATAATTTCGACTACCTGGGGATCTTTAACGTGCACTGACATCGCACAGCACACAGACGACTTTGCGTTTCGCCTCCATCGAAACGCTGCCGCCGCGGTCGGGTTCGAACCCGGGTACTCCGGATCAGTAGCCGAGCGCCCTAACTTCTTTCGGCATTGCTGCAATTTTCACTACGGAGAGAGAGAGAAAAAACTTTATTGTTGGAGAGGAAGTCGGGGCACGCCCCTGGGTCTCCGCACGACCCCACTGCACTCAAGTGTTTATGTCCCTAAGGTCCATAACACTGGCAGCCCGGCCGGTGGCGATTGTCTGCACGGCCGGGTCCTCCGAGCGCAGTAGGGTCCCCAGTCCTCTCAGGTCTTGAGGTCCACTAGGCCGCGCGGGGGAGGGTCCGCCGGGCAGAGGGAGAGGATGTGGAGGGAAGAGGCGAATGGTTCTGGGCACAAGGTGCAGGCAGGAGTGGGGAAGGAGGGGTGATAGTGGGCTAGGGTCAGGGGTGATTATTACTTCACCCCTGACCCTAGCCCACTATCACCCCTCCTTCCCCACTCCTGCCTGCACCTTGTGCCCAGAACCATTCGCCTATTACTTCACCCCTGACCCTAGCCCACTATCACCCCTCCTTCCCCACTCCTGCCTGCACCTTGTGCCCAGAACCATTCGCCTATTACTTCACCCCTGACCCTAGCCCACTATCACCCCTCCTTCCCCACTCCTGCCTGCACCTTGTGCCCAGAACCATTCGCCTATTACTTCACCCCTGACCCTAGCCCACTATCACCCCTCCTTGCCCACTCCTGCCTGCACCTTGTGCCCAGAACCATTCGCCTATTACTTCACCCCTGACCCTAGCCCACTATCACCCCTCCTTCCCCACTCCTGCCTGCACCTTGTGCCCAGAACCATTCGCCTATTACTTCACCCCTGACCCTAGCCCACTATCACCCCTCCTTCCCCACTCCTGCCTGCACCTTGTGCCCAGAACCATTCGCCTATTCCCTCCACATCCTCTCCCTCTGCCCGGCGGACCCTCCCCCGCACAGCCTAGTGGACCTCAAGACCTGAGAGGACTGGGAGACCCTACTGCGCTCGGAGGACCCGGCCGTGCAGACAATCGCCACCGGCCGGGCTGCCAGTGTTATGGACCTTAGGGACATAAACACTTGAGTGCAGTGGGGTCGTGCGGAGACCCAGGGGTGAAGGGAGTGTGTGTGTCTGTAGTTTGCGCCAGAGTGTTGCGTGTTTGTTATCTAGGGAGGGGTGGGGCGGGGGGTAGAGCTGGCGCGAGGCTCTGTAGGCCTGCGTCATGTCGCTGAACGAGTGCATTCGCTCCCTCGCGAATCCCCGATCCGAGGCCACCTGAACCCGGTTTAAAGAACCTCGGGCTAAAAGTTTGGCGGCCTCGTTTCCGGGATTCCCGGAGTGCGCAGGCACCCATATAAGCTCTACATGGCGGGGTGGGGGTGCATCGGGCGAGCCCAGTATGCCAAAAGCAGGGACGTGGACTCGGCCTCGCGAAAAATTTAGAATTGCAGTTTTAGAGTCTGGTTCGAACCCGGGAACTCCGGATCAGTAGTCGAGCGCCCTAACCACTGAGCCACCGCGGCGGCTGCGTTTTTATGGAGGAAAAACGCTAAGGCGCCCGTGTGCTGTGCGATGTCAGTGCACGTTAAAGATCCCCAGGTGGTCGAAATTATTCCGGAGCCCTCCACTGCGGCACCTCATTCTTACTTTCTTCTTTCACTCCCTCCCTTATCCCTTCCCTTAAGGCGCGGTTCAGGTGTCCAACGATATATGAGACAGATACTGCGCCATTTCCTTTCCCCAAAAACCAATTATTATTATTATTATTATTAATATTATTATTATTATTATTATTATTATTATTATTAATATTATTATTATTATTATTATTATTATTATTATTATTATTATTATTATTATTATTATTATTATTATTATTATTATTATTATTATTTTAGTCTGTTAAAATGTACTGGGCTTCCGTGCGGGTGATGGCAATTGCGATGGCGGCTTCCTCTGCAGCCTCTGGGGTGGTGTCAGGGGGGAGAGGTAGTGTGAGGAGGGCGGATGAAGAGCAGTCCACCACGGCTGCGGTTGCTTCGTCACCCGTGCAGGCGGCGTCCGGCTCGGAGCCGTACACTCGGTGGAGTGCCTTCGCACGGGCTCTGCGGCGCTGCTCATGGTGGGAGGGGCGCATATTTTTTGGCAGTGGCTTGATGACCAGCTCTCGGTGAAGGGATCAAGGAATGGGGAGGAGGGTTGGGTCGTTCGCCGGTATTCTGATTCGGAGGGAGTCCAGGATATACCGGCCTGTGGAGGTTTGTGTAAACCTTATGTATTGGGCCTGTCGATGGGTCTCCACGAGTTCCCCGATCGTGTTGTGGAGGCCCAGGCCTAGTAATCTGTCTGTAGGGGTGTTGAGGGGAAGATGAAGTGGTACTTTGAATGCCTTGCGGATCAAGGCATCCAAACTATTTATGTCGTGTTTGGATAGTTCTAGGTATGGGGTAGTGTAGAGCACATGGCTGAGGACAAAGGCATGAATGAGGCGACAGAGGTCGCGCTCCTTCATGCCTCTATGATGGCCCGAAACTCTGCGGATGAGATGCGATATCGCGCCTGCAACCTGCTTGAGTTTCTTGAGGGTGGTGGTGTTTTTGCCAACGTTCTGGATATGCAGGCCCAATACGCGGAGGGTGTCAACCTCCGGTACCGGGTCCCCATTCAGTTCGACATCAATGGGGGAGCGGGGGGAGCGTTGGTTCTTAGGCCGGATGAGGAGCAGTTCGGACTTCTCTGGGGAACAAGACAGTCCGATGTTCTGTGCATAAGTTTGGGTGAGGGTGGCTGTTTCCTGTAAGGTGTTCTCTATGTCGCCGTCACTGCCGTGGGTGGTCCACAGTGTGATGTCGTCGGCATAAAGAGTGTTCTTAAGGTGGAGAATAGTTGCCAATTTTCGGGCGAGGGGGATGAGGGTGATGTTAAAGAGGAAGGGGGAGAGGACGGACCCTTGAGGGGTTCCGATACTCTGAAGCGTGTAGGAGGGGGAAGAGAGAGGGCCAAAATGTATCTCAGCCGTGCGGTCAGTGAGGAATGCTTGAATTTATGCGTACGTGCGCGCACCCACATTCAATGGAGATAGGGCAGTCATGATCGCCTGATGTTCGATGCGATCAAAAGCTTTGGAGAGATCCAAAGCTAAGACTGTCTTTGTGTGACCAGGCAGAAGCGGATCGAAAATGTCACGTGTAAGTTGCAGCATGGCGTCCTGTGCGGATAGATGGGGCGGAATCCCACCATGCTATGCGGGTATAGATTGTTGTCCGCCATGTGCGTTGTGAGTCTTGCTAACACAACATGCTCGAAGAGCTTTCCGAGGCATGAGGTTAGCGAAATCGGGCGAAGGTTTTGAAGTTAAGTGTTTTGTTGGGTTTGGGTATGAATATTACCTTCGCGTGGCGCCAGGACTGCGGGAGGATACCCTCCCTCCAGCACTGGTTGAAGTATTGCGTAATTTGGGTGATCGATTGGTCGTCCAGATTACGGAGCATGGAGTTTGTGATTTGGTCTGCACTAGGTGCGGAGTCGGTTCGGAGTGTCAGGAGGGCCGCTCTGGCTTCCGTCTCAGTGATTTCTGTGTCGAGTGTTGGATTGGCTGGTCCTGTGTAGGTGGGTAGAGGTGTGGGGGCACCCGGAGAGGTGTATGTGTTCTGAAGTGTGTTTATGAGGGCCTCGGGATCGTCAATATGTCACGTGGTGTTGTGTTGATGATTTAGTGTTTGTGGGGTCGATGAGGTGCCGGAGGAGTTGCCATGCGCGTTTGCTGGACAGGTTTCCGGCGATGCCGTCACATATCTGTCCCCAGTTGGATCGGCAGAGCTCCTCCGAGTGTTGTTGGATTTTTGTCTGCAGCGCGGCCAGCCGCTTTTCCAGTGTCTTATTATATTTATTGCCTTTCCAGCGTTCCAGGAGGCTGTGATAAGCCTCCCAGAGGTGGACTAGGTGTGTGTCCAGGGTAGGGGTTTCGGTGGTCGTTTCAATGTGTTGCGTGTTGTGGTGAACGTCATGCTTGAGTGATTGCACCCACGCGTCGATCTCTGTGATAGGAGTGTCTGGGTGGGCGGTGCGTGCAGCGCGAAGTGCGTCCCAGTTAACCAGTTTGTGTTGTATAGGAGTGACGGGGTGGTTTGTACGGGACAGTGATTCGTATAATGTAATGATCACTGCCCAATGTATGTTGAGTTCTGTTCCAGGATGTAGCGGCTCAGCGTCAGGTCCGGACTGGTGTCCATGCTGACACTGTGGACTTAGGCTCACCTTATTCCGGCACGAGAAATTTAAAAGCAGGAGAATTAAAAGCGCACACACTGGTAGCCAAGTCCCTGGGCGGTTTTTATGCGAAGCATATTAACGTAGGTTTCGGGCCTTCGCGCGACGCCCGGCGGTGGCCACCATTGACCCTGAAGTGGGGTCACGTGACATGACGTCACGTGATGACGTCACACAGGCTGCAGATGGGGCCTCATATCGCGCCGTCGGTCGCCTCCCGGCGGTGGCCCCATTGACCTTCAAGTGACCTTCAAGTAGGTCACGTGACATGATGCCACGTGATGACGTCACACCGGCTGCAGATGGGGCCTCATATCGCGCCGTCGGTCGCCTCCCGGCGGTGGCCACCATTGACCCTGAAGTGAGATCACATGATGTGACGTCACGTGATGACGTCACACCGGCTGCAGATGGGGCCTCATATCTCGCCGTCGGACGTCGCCCGGCGGAGGCCTCCACGCTTCGGTTCGCGCCGTCGCGCGCGACTGGGCGGCGGCGCCACCATCGCTGCATCACGTGATATGTGACGTCACGCCAGGGATGAAGCGGCGCGCGCCCGCCGTCGCGTCAGTCTCTGTGCCCGCAACCGCGCCAGCGTCTTTGCGCCGGGCGTGCAAACCAAGAGTCATGCATTTACGGACCATAAGAGTGTGTTTGTCGGGCTGCAAAGAATAAAGTACGACGATTAACCTAAAACCACGTCTCCGTTACTTAGCCCCATCCACACTGAGGCAGCTGCTTAACATGATTCGCATCCACTGGGCTTAACCTTGATAAGCCTCCAATTATTATTATTATTATTATTATTATTATTATTATTATTATTAATATTATTATTATTATTATTATAGTTGTTTTCTGGGGAAAGGAAATAGCGCAGTATCTGTCTCATATATCTTTGGACACCTGAACCGCGCCGTAAGGGAAGGTATAAAGGAGGGAGTGAAAGAAGAAAGGAAGGAAGAGGTGCCGTAGTGGAGGGCTCCGGAATAATTTCGACCACCTGGGGATCTTTAACGTGGACTGACATCGCACAGCACACGGGCGCCCTAGCGTTTTGCCTCTTATCAGTGCCCTTCTCGAGCGACATTAAGCAATCTTTGACCCACGTGGTCAGGAAGCGATGTCGAAAAAAGATTGACGAATTCAGTTTGAGTGAGAGCGGATGAAGCGTTTTCGTCAGAGCATTGCTGTTTTAATCCCGGCACGCAGCGAATAAGGCGCGCAAAAGGGAATTGAGTAATGACAATCTCAGTACCTATTCTATTTGGGAAATTTATGAAAGTTTTATTAGTCTCGAATCAGTACAGTTAGGGAGTAGTTTAGGCTAATCATTAGCATAACCATGAACACTATCTTGTTAGCTGTGTCCCGAGCACAACACAGATGAAGTGAAGGCAGCATTGACGTAACCATCAACGTTTTTTTTTTATAAAGCAGCGCAGATTAAGAAGAATCATTCGTTATATTTTTAACGATTACCATTCCGCATTCCTCTCTTACCGTCCCTCTTAACCTTGTCTCAAGTGCCTATTTTCTACTGCAGCCTTTTCAGCCGGCTGCAGGTCAAGTGTCTGAGGAATTATGGCCGTTTCCGCTGTCGGCACTCTCAATTTTCTAGTTGAAATTGAAACACACAATTGTAGCTGCCGCCAGGCAATGTACGTTTTGCTGTTTTCTGCGTAAATTCATTTACTATGGTAATATTATAGAATTTTATTTTGCAAACACAAGTATCAGACACCCTTTTTAGCAGTTCTTGCTTTTGTACCGCACCCGCCGCGGTGGCTCAGTGGTTAGGGAGGGTGGCTCAGTGGTTAAGGCGCTCGGATACTGATCCGGAGTTCCAGGGTTCGAACCCGACCGCGGCGGCTGCGTTTTTATGGAGGCAAAACGCTAAGGCGCCCGTGTGCTGTGCGATGTCAGTGCACGTTAAAGGTCCCCAGGTGGTCTAAATTATTCCGCAGCCCTCCACAACGGCACCTCTTTCTTCCTTTCTTCTTTCACTCCCTCCTTTATCCCTTCCCTTACGGCGTGGTTCAGGTGTGCAACGATATGTGAGACAGATACTTCGCGATTTCCTTTCCCCAAAAACCAATCATCATCATCATCATCATCATCATCATCATCATCATCATTATATTATTATTATTATTATTATTATTATTATTATTATTATTATTATTATTATTATTATTATTATTATTATTATTATTATTATTTGTACCGCGTGTACATACAGGGACTTCCGTTTTTATGTGCCGGATTTTAAAATCTTCCTGTGCGCAAAATACTCGCCTAATTAGGAGCAAACACCACCCACAAGGTAGAATATTATTGCCTAAGTTCTTCCAGATCTAAATAAACATCGGTACCTGTCTCTATTTGGTGGAACTAGCGAGAAACTGTTTTCGGCTACGAGTACAGTTTTTGCAGACGCGAGCCAAGCAGCCGGTCTAGGGTGCCTCGAAGCGCCGCCCCGCTTAGGGTGAAGTCACCCTTTGAACCACTCGACGCCGCCGAAACCTGTTTTCGCGAGCTCCCTCCGCCATTGCGTTCCCCGCGTCGACCTCGCCGCTCTGCTGTCGTGCGGGCGTCACTGCTGTGTGCCTGCGTATGCGCGCCTTTCATCGCTGTGCAATGCCTGTATGTTGTTCTCCTCAGTGCTCCAACCATTCGAGATATGGTTGGAGGATGTTCCATTTTCCAAGAGGCCCGAAAAGGAGGCTTCTGTGGCTGGTCCGGATCAAGCGTGACAAGTGGCAAGCGACGAACTCCTCATGTGTCTGTAGTGTAAGTGCCGCATGTTGGTTCAGTGCTGTTTTTGTTGCGATTTACCGCTTTTGCGTTTAGCCAGCTAAGTGTAGTACTACATTTGTATTGGTCAGATGTCATTTCGCACAATTCGTTTTGCTCGGCGTAAAAAAAAAAAAGGCACGCTTCTGCGCCGAACCGTCCATTGCCTGCCACTTGCTTGTTTGCATCCGAAATTGCATGACACAACGTTTTCGCTCTTGAATGCGTACCGAACGTGCTTTCGCCGCTCCTGTTCATTGGAGAATAATTGCTTTTACGAGGCGTTTGTCAGCGAACCGCGGCCGGCACGAATCAAGGCACAGAGCACGAGAACAAGCGATGGCACATACGCTGTTGCAATTACTGCGCATTTGGGTCGTCTAGGAACCAATACAGATTAATTTACTTAAGATTTTTTTAGTTTTTGACACGTATGCTGCGTTGGGTAGCGTGCGCTGACTGTTAGCTCGATGCTTCGTCCAACGACGCCGCATTAGATCAGTAAATGAGATTAACACAATATGTTATGTGCAGATTGAGGCGTTCATTATAATAATTCAACAGATATATTTGGACTATTTTGTTTTCTTGCCTTCTTTGTTCATTGTTTTGATTCTCAAGCAGGAAATGTGGGGCTAATTCCAATAAAAAATTCATCTGCAGGCTCATTTTGAAGACAAGAACTTCGAACAAAACCGCGCGGAAGGATGGAAGAAGCTCAAGCCCAATGCTGTCCCAATGGTGTTCCCATTCAAAGCACAGATACCTGCTAACCTTAAAGTGTTTGTTGCCATGTTGCTCATCACCTCGTCGTCTACATTTGAAAATATTGAGGGAGGAAGTGGTTGGTGTGCCAAACCAGCTTTGCAGTAAAAAAAAGGTGCAATGCTGCAGACATATATAGGCTGAACAATGCCGCGTTCCTTTCCTTTACACGACAAGATGTCGGGATAAAGGAATTAGCACCAGCTTTGCCTAGCCACTCCTTTTGTTGAAGGGGGGTGAACAATAGCTGCACCTGACGTTTAAGATGGGCCGCGTGGTGAAGGGTCCTTTGCAATGCAGAAAAGCTTACTTTCGGAGTTTTGCGAAAGGACCACTATTTAAAATATGGAATGTGCTATTTTCGCTTATCTGCTTCCAGAACTTGCTAAAGAGCGAAGGCCACCAAGGGACCGAAGTGTGCATGTGCCTGCATTATTCAGTGATGACGCTGCTGCACAAGGTTCGTCGCCAGAAGTGAGAAACATCCTTCCCTTAAACACGCAAGAATATCCTCCAGCATATTCATCGTCAGACGGAGTAATAAATGAGTCATTGGTGGGGACAGAAGACAGCAATGCTAGTGAGTCCGACCACCACGGACGTACAGCCTCAAGAAACTGCAGTGGTTCGTGCGACCCAACAGTAATTTTTTGATGGTCCGTTGGGTTCTTCGGAAGGGTGCAGACCCTTCCAAACGTTTTTGTTCGGCGGTGATGAAGGGAGATGTGCAAATGAAGGTCAAAGAGAGAATATATTTACAGTATGTACAAGGGCGAACTGCGTTACAAGTTGAGTCACACAGACGGTCAAGCTGTAACTGACAAAGACAATTCTCACACAGAGAAACACTCTCTACAAGCCCTTACTCATCGACGCGAGGTTAGAGTCTAGGGTTGCAGAATTACGTGCCACTGCACGGAGCCAGGACTGCCCTCCAATGATTTTACATGCAGTTTTAAAGCTTTTGCAAACAAAGAAATTAGGGCGGCCATATATCGAGGCCCACCCTAAGCTTCGATAACCAATGGAGGTAGCCACAGCCCCTGAAGGTTGGACCCAACTTCGAGCCCGGGGCTTGGCTATAAAGAAAAAGAAACATATACAGAAAACATTTCGAAAACCCTCTCCCCGAGGGGAGTTCTCGGCCTTAGCGCTTGATGCTTTCCCTTTCCCTGCCGCACCCGCGCGTCGCCTCTCAAAGGATGAAGCGTTTTTTTTAGCTAATTGGCGGGACCACTGACCCACTGGCTCGCCGCAGGAATGTCAGACGGCGGAGAACAGCGACGCCTCGGTGCCATCGAGAATGCCAGAAAAAAAAGGGGGCCCATCGCGGAATGCGGGGTGGTTCGCATTCTGCCGCCGTGGGAATGCTGCCTGAGATCAAGCGGCCCCACGTGCTAGTTATTCGCGCCTCGCATGCTTTCTTGGCGCCAGGTGTCCTCGGCCCTCACAGTGGTGCTGTCAAGCAGCCAGTGCTTCCTGCGCCTTTGCCACTGCTTGCGGGGGTAGGGGGGGGGGGGGGCGTAGACCGCAGACCCGCAGTGACCACAAGCTAAAGGAATAAAAAAGATATGCGCGTTGATGAAGCGCGGCCATACACCAACCCTTTGATTCGGAGGCAGCAGAGCTTAGAAAGAAGATAGTAGATCTCACAGCAGCCACTAATAATATGAAACAACACCATAGAGAATCTAAGAACACTGTCAGAAAACTACAGAAGCGGAATCGCAAGCTGCAGAAAGAGGCAGCTAATTTCTCACGAAATACGAAGTTTTTAAATAAAGACGTAATTCGCGGCCTTTCTAGGAACAACAATCGTGGCAATTCATGGTCAGCGCAAACAGTAAAGCAAGGCCTAAAAATTAAATTTGCTTGTGGAACCCCTGGGTATGAAACTCTCAGAAAGATTGGCTACCTTCTCCCATCAAGAAGAACGCTAGCAAGAAGAATGCAGAGCCTGAAGTTTCTGCCACGCAGCCTGCATGAAGTGATGGACGTAATCAGGTCGAAAACAGAGGGAATGGAGGACGCGGAAAAGGCTGTGTTCGCTTTCTAGATGAAATGGAGATAGCACCCGGATTTGAACTCGACCGTGGAGAAAACGTGCTTTTGGGAAGAACGACCTTGCCCTCGAAGCCTGAAGAGGCAGCCAACCATGCTTTAGTGTTTATGCTAGGTGGGGTAAACCAAAGATGGAAGCAAGTGATAGCCTATGAATTTACTGGTAGGCACGTGGACGGCTCTGTACTCAAGACATAGGTTCTGGAAATAGTCCAGATATGCAGCCAGATTTCTCAAAGAGTACGGTTAGTCACCTGTGACATGGGTGCAGCAAACCGCGCTATGTGGAGAGAATTTCGCTTTTCGAGTCACCGCCATTCGACAACTTCGTACTCAATACCCCACCCAACCTTAGACGGGAAGGAACTTTTTTTCATCTCTGACCCAGCACATGTCCTTAAGGACCTGAAAGGACAGCTTCTAAGCTCTAAAGTTTTCACACTCAGTGATGATACAGTAAGGATGAACGGATTGACTTCCTCGAAGGTGAATCTAGAGCATGTGCAGGCCGTTTTGGTCTATGACGCTGCCAGTGAACTTAAGGTAGCACCAAATTGATCAGAAATCCACATTAGTGGTGGACGCTTCACCAAGATGAAAGTTGGAGTCGCTGTCCAGCCCTTCGGCAAATCCCCGCCAGCTATTCGGCTCCCAATAAAAGAAGGAGTGATTGAACCAGAGGCCGAAACAGCAGCGTGGTTTACAGACCGCGTTTCTAGGTGGTACGCCCTTATGTAATCGCGTCATTCCACCATAGCGCTAAGCGGCAGAAACATGACTAAATATCATGCCGCCTTGGACACACTGCGTATGGTAATAGACACGATCAGAGAACTGAAAACGGTCACTCTCAGTGGAAGCCATCGCAAGCAGGGGTCCTAATTGCAACAACGCTGTCCTTCGCCTTCAAGAAGTGCTTCTTGGCAGTGAAAGGTATGAATTCTTTCTCATGAGCAGGCTCTTGCAAGACTGCCTAGAAAATCTTTTTTCTGTGGTGCGGCTCATGAAGCCAGTGCCCACTGCGTACGACTTGAAGTGTGCACTTCGGCTCATCAGCGTCAGCCACTTCCTTCATACTCTCAGGTATTCAAGTTACGAGCTTGACGACCGCGAATACCTTGTCGATCTGCTTGCACACGCCAAGAAGGAAGGTACAGACGAAATCAATGATCCGCAAATCCTGTTCATTGAAGAGCTCACGTCAACCGAGTGCCGTATCTGTTTTACCTTGGCGGTTTTATTTTGAGGGTAATTCTAAAATCCACAACTTGTGCGCAGCGCAAGGCTGCTCTCCTTGGCAACACTGACGATGAGTATGCTTCCCTCACTGCACTCAATGAATACGTCAGGGATGGACAAAAGCTCATATATCTCAGCAGGGATGTGATGAAAACACTGAAAAACTATGAAGAGCATTTTACCGTCGTCAATTCATGGTGTACCGGCACATTGTTCAGAATGAAGTCGCCGCTTCGTTCTTTGATCGCACATCTTGAAGAGATAGACAAGCCCTCTGTGAAGACTTGCATGGCTCACAAAGAGCGAATAAGAAAAATGTTGACTGCTGCGTATGCCAGAGTGCGGCTCCGAATTCATCTTCGGCAAATTCTGAGCCCTCATTATAGTGGCCACGGAAGCAAAACTTGCGCTGGAGTCACCCTTGCGTAACTAAACCGGAATATGAAGTTCCGCGAAAGTTTAGCTTCGAAGCCTGAATTCTGCATCTATGTATATATGCATTCACAACTGTTTTGTCAATTACGGTCATCTATTTAACACAGATGTCTACTTTGAAAAAGGCCAATAGTGTTCACGTTTCCATTAACAATAATATTGGTACCTTTATTATGTTTTCATAACCACTGAATGAATGATTTCATGTTTGCTTGGGTAACAGTATATGTGTTCATCTATGTATACCCAGACGAACAGGCGAGTGCTTATATCTTATTACCGTTGCTGATAATCTTCGTTTCTTCAAAACTTGCGAAACCAAGATGCTCTGTCATTGACTGCGTCTGCTCAGTTTTCTTACCCATCCATTGCACTCACTTGTGTTGGGACATTTCTAGCTAAAAATTTAAAAAAGAACGCCAAACAAGCTTGGACATAAATCTCCCTTTGCGTTTCAGCAATTCTATTAAACTTGATAGTTTAAAATAACTACAAAAAAGTGAACAGAATTAAATACTTTCAATTGAGGGAGGTGTACTCTAAAATGAATCTTCAAACTCCACCCTCCACGCAGTGGTTTGTGGTATTTTCAAGCGTTTTGTTCGCCCGGAGATTAAACATGCGTAGGAAGGACAGCACCAATGGGACTGCCAATAACCGCGGTATTATGCAGAATATGACTCATCTTAAAAGCGGGTCTAAAATTTTTATTGCATGCTCCTCTGCTTAGTAACGGTTCCCTTCATCCTAATCTATCGCAAATCTTGGTAAATAAAAGTTTTCAGGATATTTTTTTTTTCCTCTGCTTCTCTAGGAGGATGGTCGCTTGACACGAGTAAGGTAGCTGACGACGCAAATTTATATTGGGGTTGAGTGCTGTTTCAACGCACCAACGGGGTCAGTGCATAAGAGATAGGTTTTGAACTATAGCGACAGATTCTAGAGAAGCTTCACTGACATAACTGGCGCATATCTTGCATACCCGCTTTCCTTGTTACTGTCGACGCCTTGATGTTGGCTGCTTGTCCCGTTTTTAAAAGCCGAAATATCTCCAACAAAATTTAGTGTTCTATTCTCATGAAAAACAGAAGCGCACAGCAAGACTCCTTATTTTTCTTATTTTAAGCGCCCGCAGCAAGTGAGAAGCGAGCAGCCACTGCAATACCGGGCCAACCGGTGGCGGGAGTGAAGCATTCTTCAAACTATCCGCCACATTTCCAAAAATATGTCCAACCTGGACCCGTAACAAATACTTTACGGGTCCGGACAATCGCTGCTATAGACCGTTTACAGCGCGCAGTTCTTCCACTTCACATTGCTCGAGGGGATGCTTGTAGCGCGACAAAAAACACAAGGGACAGAGACGAACGGGACAAGCGCCACTCTCAACTGGTTTTATTCAAAAACACGATCGCAACATTTATACATTTCCCCTTCTTCTTCAAGAACATAATCACCCGATCCCACATGCGAATGACACGCAAATATCACGCTTGAATCAAATCAGTTTATCTAAAAACCTGTACTCCTTAGAAAACATCGTCACCGAAGGGCTGCTGACGCATTCCCACCCTTTCTTTTTGATATGGAACGCCTCAATTAGCTCACGCGTCAGCGCATCTTTGCTTCTGCCAATGACCTCTGTTCTGTTTAAAAATGGTGAGCATTTGCATGACTTGCAGTGAACTACCATATTTGTTCCGCTCCCATTTTCGAGGCATTTTTCATGCTCGCGCAGGCGCTTGTTCAGGCATCGTCCAGACTGGCCAACATACACTTTTCCACATGAAAGTGGAATCTGATAGACAATTCCCACCTTGCAATCAACATATCGGTGTTTATGCCTCGTTTCGCAATCCTTTTTTGCTTTTTCCTCATTCACCTTAGGACAAAGGCTTTTGAGCTTGCAGGGCGCTGAAAAAACCACAGGAATTTTGTATTTATTCGCCACTTTTTTCATGTTGTGGGCCACGCGATGCAAATACGGAATCACCTGTGGCCTTACGTTATTCACCTTTTCTCTTCTAACCTTCTTGTTCTTTTGCAGCAATGTTTCTGCGATCATAACCAACAGGGACAAAGGAAAGCCTGCCGATAGCAGCCTAGAAACTTGGTCATCAAAACTTTCCTGGACAGCATGAATACAAGACTTGTTGATGGCTTCTAGAATGCACATGGTTGCAACGGCTCTTTTTACTGTCTTGGACTGGGCTGAGTCAAACGGCATTATTTCCTTGAGGGCACGAGGCTTATAGCCCCAGCAAGCATGCACATCATTCACAGAAATCTGTAGATCTAAAAACTGCAACTTGTTGTCTATGGCAACCTCATGAGTGAAGTTAAGCCCCCTTCCAAACTTTCTAAAAGCAGATAAAATTTCCACCACAGTCTCGTGGTAGGTCACAGTTTCTAGTTTTTCTAAAAACACTAAAAAATCGTCAACGTACCTAAAAACTTTAATTACTTTTTTCTTGTCTAAAACTTGGTCTAAATCGCGGTCAATGGAAGAGAGAAAAATCTTGCACAACACAGGCGCCACACATGAACCAATACATATGCCACTCTTTTGCACATACGCTCTGCCTTCGAAATTAACCACCGTTGCACCCAGATAAAATTCAAGAAGTGACATGAAGTTTCCAACATTTATGCCAGCTGAATTTTGAAATGCTATCACACCATTTTCTTCATTGCAGTTCTGAACGGAGGTAAACAATTCTTCGTGGGGAACAGAATAATAAAGGTCTTCAACGTCTATGGAGAACATGCTGCCAATTGAACGGCTGTCTTGTAGAAAACTAGCTATGACATGCGAATTCCTGGTCTCAAAAGGATCTTTGACACAGAGAGGGTTCAAGTTTCTGAGGAGGTACTGGCTCAGCATTTGCTGCCAAGTGTGTCGTTCACTCACGATACTCCTGAAAGGTATTCCCGGTTTATGAGTCTTAGCAGTGAAAAAAAATTTTTGCCGTTTGACTCAGCCCAGTCCAAGACAGTAAAAAGAGCCGTTGCAACCATGTGCATTCAAGAAGCCATCAACAAGTCTTGTATTCATGCTGTCCAGGAAAGTTTTGATGACCAAGTTTCTAGGCTGCTATCGGCAGGCTTTCCTTTGTCCCTGTTGGTTATGGTCGCAGAAACATTGCTGCAAAAGAACAAGAAGGTTAGAAGAGAAAAGGTGAATAACGTAAGGCCACAGGTGATTCCGTATTTGCATCGCGTGGCTCACAACATAAAAAAGTGGCGAATAAATATAAAATTCCTGTGGTTTTTTCAGCGCCCTGCAAGCTCAAAAGCCCTTGTCCTAAGGTGAATGAGGAAAAAGCAAAAAAGGATTGCGAAACGAGGCATAAACACCGATATGTTGATTGCAAGGTGGGAATTGTCTATCAGATTCCACTTTCATGTGGAAAAGTGTATGTTGGCCAGTCTGGGCCTGAACAAGCGCCTGCGCGAGCATGAAAAATGCCTCGAAAATGGGAGCGGAACAAATATGGTAGTTCACTGCAAGTCATGCAAATGCTCACCATTTTTAAACAGAACAGAGGTCATTGGCAGAAGCAAAGATGCGCTGACGCGTGAGCTAATTGAGGCGTTCCATATCAAAAAGAAAGGGTGGGAATGCGTCAGCAGCCCTTCGGTGACGATGTTTTCTAACGAGTACAGGTTTTTGGATAAACTGATTTGATTCAAGCGTGATATTTGCGTGTCATTCGCATGTGGGATCGGGTGATTATGTTCTTGAAGAAGAAGGGGAAATGTATAAATGTTGCGATCGTGTTTTTGAATAAAACCAGTTGAGAGTGGCGCTTGTCCCGTTCGTCTCTGTCCCTTGTGTTTTTGTCGCGCTACAAGCATCCCCTCGAGCAATATGAACCAACTCGCCCAGCAAAATGTTTTATTGAATTCCACTTCACAACAGATGTCGCCACAGGCACCCGACGCTCTCGGCGCCATTATGCACCTCCTAAGTCGCAGCATTTGTTGCATTGGTGATATCGCGGATGGCTGCCGTATGTGATCTGAGAAGCAATATGTGGAATGGCAGAGGTAAAACCTGTTGCGTTGTTGATTGCAAAAATTGCGATAGAGACTTAAAGGTGTGGGATGAGTCAGTCTGCGAGCTTCACGGTCCCGAACTCCACAAGGACTGCCCCTGTTTGCGCCCGTTCGCCATGCACTGTTTTCCGGCGGGCGAACGCAACAAACTCGTCCGCCAGCGCTGGATAGCCAACCTACAAAGAAAAGATTTCAATCCTGGAAAGGCTGCGAGGGTAAGTGCGCAACATTACCGCATTACAAGCTGTTCTGCAGACGAAACCGTGACGGCGTTGTCAGTTGCATCTGCCTGTGTAGCGATCGAGGTGGCGTTGCAGATAACATGTTAAGATGTGCGGCGATAAGACAGGATCTCCCGTGGCTGAATTGGGAACGGAAAAGAACGTGTTACGCTCCTACACATATCGTCACTGTCGAGTATGCACCGCGCAGCAATGCGAGCGGGCAGCGCTCACCGCCGATCCGTGTATTGCATGCAGCCGTGTAGTGCTACTCTTTAATTCCACTCCAAGGTTCAGAGTCTTCGCGGACAATATTCGGAATAAAGCACTTCCCTTCAGGCTGCCGTGCTGTCTGGCTGTCCCATCCTCGATCGCGGTCCATGCGAGACAAGGGATTAAAAGTGACGTCGCAGTCCAGCGCTCACAGTGAAGCTGATCACTTACAACCAAATACAACTTGAGACAGGGACCCCGGAACAGGGGGGCAGCCCCCCCACCCACAGTCTCCAAGTTCTTGCACTTGGGTCAGGTTTATAACAATTGAAGCACTTCAGTTCTATGACTCTTAATGCAAAGCACAATGGAGCTGAGCTACTTGGCTTCGTAGCCAGTTGTAAAGCATTTCGTATATGAGTAACCTAAACTAGCATTCAGTTATTCTTAGTGGGCGCGAGACAGCCCCTTAAACAGTTTCTTTTGGAAGCCTTTTCGTTGCCTTCCTGACTGCTGGAGTGTCGTCACCACAATGTGACAATTTGCATCATCTTTTCGACATTGAAAAGTAAAAAAAAAATTAAAAATATAAAATTTATTATGTAAATTAGCATTAAATAAATAAGTAACAAAATAGGCTTGAAGTCTTGCCCCCTCCCCTAAAAATATTCCAGAATGAAAAATAAAATAATAATAAATATAAATTTTATATGAAAATGAGCATTAAATGAATAAATAACGAAATAAGCACGAATTCAATTACCCCCCCCCCCGCCCACTCAAAAAAGTTCTGGAGTCCCTGATTTGAGACCTCGAGCTGTTTCAGCGCGCATAGTAAGCGTGGTTCATAACGTGGTTTTATGTGCGAGGCTGACAGAATTGTGAACTGCTTGTAGGATAAACGCATTGCCATGCGTGCATCATGTTTACATCAGGAAATCCCTTCAAACGATTGCGCACTAGCTAGAGAAGGCTGCTTGAGGAATCATATCACTGCCATTGTAGTGCCTACGGGTGGCAAAATGTCTTGCCTTCGTGCCTTTTCATTTATTTTACAATTGGATTAAGCCTGTTATACGTCAGTGGTGCAGGCAGGAGCCTTTTTGGTTTACATTCTTTTTATGGCAGCTCCACCATACTGTATATGTAGTTAACATTCGCATCACCTTGCTGCTATCATGTTATGAGCAGGGGCGTTAAGGAACATTAAGGAGAAGCGCTTGTGGTCCCGTTACAGTTTGTGCACACTAGTGAGTCAAGAGGCCAGGTGCACCTTTAGATCATGCCTGTTTTCTGGTGTGAGACCTAGTTTGCACATTGCAAATACCAATGAGCCTTTCAAACCCATTTTTCCTGCAGGTGTGCTCCATTGATTTCATTGACGGCCGCCCAACACCAAATAACCCATACCGAACACTGCATCTTGGAACATCTGTAAGTATTATTTACTCTAGTTCTGTTGAGATCTTTCTACAGCACAAGAACTGAATTATTTTTTTTCTTTCACCAAACACTAGACTGTCCGTCACAAGGGGAGAAGAGTGCTGAAGCACCGCTTGGTCATCGCACCTATGGTTGAGACGAGTTCAACTGGGGCGTCAACATCACATAATACGAGCATACAACATTCCCCTACACAAGAGGAAGAAGAAAGCTTGTCAGAAACAGATGGCACTCGTCCTACTGCCACGTACCTGAGGCCAGCAAGGTATGATGCAGGGATTGTAATTGGTGCTTGTCATTGGGCCTTGCCTGTACTTTTGTGTCGGCCGAAGAATTCTAGTGGGCTCTAAATGATCAGCGCGTGAACAGACGGGGACTCGAGAAGAAAAAACACTGTTGACACTAAGTGTGTGCAGACTGAAATGTTACTAACTGAAGCACTTGCCACCTTATGCATCCACTATTACATTAATAATTATATGTTCCACACAGACGCGTCACCATGGGACAAGACTGTACTGTGAACTACAGCTTTGAATAAATACAGCAAAGGTCTGTAAGGGTTGGAGTGTAAATTGGAGAATGCTTAAGTGTCAGTAATGTTGCATGGAAGTAGCCCTCTCAATCAGAGTCATGTTTGGTTGTTTGCATGCGCTCCTATTCTGCTGATAGCGTCCTTCGAAATTATTTTAAGGCATGTCTCATGCAGTTTTGCTAGCTAGCTAGCACATTTCATTTTCAGTGTACTGAAAATTGTTAGAAAGGGTTTATATGCTCTGGCAATAGCGCAGTAGTGTGATACTTACTTAATAATCAGTGCCATTTATTTTGCAGGAGTAATGGAGAGAGGACTGCAGCAGGGTGTCAGACCTGCGGCTGCAGGTGCAAGACTGTGAAGAAGATGGAACAGGCTGTCCAAGTTGACATGAAAGGAGACGAGGACCACACATACTGTGCAGCCTCATCACCTCAGCGCTCAACTGAAGCAGCGTGCCAGGCAGCATTTACTGTTTGCTCCACCTTGCAGCCTCACACATTCAAATTTTTCACAGGGCTCTCAAAAAACTTATTTGACGAGCTGGTGAGAGCCCTTGCAAGCACAATGAAAACACCCTTCGAATTGCCCTTTGAGGATCAGGTGCTACTGACGCTGATGAGGCTGCGGCTGGGTCTCCTTGTTCACGACCTGAGCTTTCGTTTTGCGATATCAACTGCTGCAGTCAGTCGCATTTTCTGTACTATTTCGTCAGGGCTTGCCAAATTTGCTCGGCAGTACCTTGTTTTCTGGCTTGCCAGGGACACAATCAAAGCATCAATTCCAGACAGCTTTAACAGGTACGAGCTTTCAACATGCATCATCGACTGCTTTGAGATATTTATTGAGCGGCCAGGCAACCTGAAACGCAGGAACAGGACATATAGCCGATATAAGTCTCACAATACTGCAAAGGTCCTGCATGCAATCGCACCGTGTGGCTTTGTAATGTTCGTTTCAAAGCCATACGGTGGTCGTGCAAGTGACCGTTTCATAACCCAGCACAGTGGGTTTTTGAAGTTCTTGGCACCAGGTGACACAATCCTCGCTGACCGGGGCTTCACCATAAGTGACCTCCTTCCTGCAGGAGTTAAGCTGATGCTTCCGAGCTTTTCGAAAGGTCGGTCTCAGATTAGCCGCCCAGAGCTTGTGGAATCACGTCGCCTGGCCAGGCTACGGATCCATGTTGAGCGTTCGATAAGGCGGATAAAGTGCTTTAGACTGCTAAAAGAGCTCCCATCGAGATTTTTTGCCAAAAAAACCACTGGTTGATGACATCCTTGTAGTTGTAGCCGGTCTCTGCAACCTTCAGCCACCCCTAATCAAAGAGACATTGTGCTAAACTGTTTTTAGGAAGGGCAAATGACTTGTGTGCTGTCCATAAAAGTTCTGACTATGAAGTTTACCTTTGGGCTGTATAATGTGGTTTGTTTTGCACTACATTTACTCCAAACCTATTGAGATTGACAAAACTATACTCGGTTTCTTACATCAGGTGCAACGCTGTGAAAAGTAGGGAGTAACCCACATGAAAAAACAAACAGAGGCGTGTTACTCCACGCTTGTTTTGTGACCGATTGGCCAAAGGCACTAGAAAGCGACAGCGTGATGTCAGCAATAAGAGCACATGTAATAAAGCTCCCGACATATCATCACATAAATAGCCTGCAGGCAAAAAATTTATTTCTCGCTCATGACAAGGAACGTAGTACTTTTTGATCGTGGATGTAGGCAGCGCAAACAAGTGCGCTAGCTTTGACAGTGTCTCGCCTGATGTATGAAATAGAATATAGTCCTCACTACTGCAAAGCTTAGGAGCTTGGCTGTTTATGGTTGCTCAGATTGCTAGTGCATACTCCTTCCTCACTGTATTGCGATTGCTAGGAACTGATTTCCACTATAAGCAACATGTAATGTTTACTACTTGTGTGTAAATGTTAAGCCGCAGAGGGGACAGGAACTTGGCTACTCAGAAAAAGAAGTCAGTGGCTGTACATATTGTGTGAGCATTCTTTTATTTCAACTCTGTATTTTACAGAACATACACGGCTACTTTACCGCTTACTGTCTGCAAGCGCAGGGAGCAAGTGTGAAAAATAAAAGTTCTCCAAACTTGGAACATATCATTTTCAGAAATTCCTCATCACGAGACACCTGAACTATGTGCGCTTCATTGGGTGACCAAATTATGAAATCGCACTGTTTTTTCTCACAGCAAAACAGCTGCAACTGCACCTGTGTGTAATATTTGTTTTTTGCACCCTTACGAAGATGAAGCACGTCATCTTTGTACCCAACATCATACCTACCGCTCCTGAAGAGCGCTTCCAGGCTGCCATGTTTCTGCAGTGTTTGTGGAGTGGGGCACTTTATCTCGACCAGCAGGTCCAGTTCTGGTACAAAGCCATCAGGGCTAGCTCCTAGCCACGGTGTTGCAGGATGGACGACGAGTCCACATTCTTCAACACGAGTCTGCTTTGTTTTTTCGTACCAGGCACGTGCTTTGGGCTCAGACTGTGATCCATACCTTCACAGGAGGAAAACATCACACATTACTCAATGTGACCTTATGCTATTTTATCACTATAATGCTGCTCGACCATGGGACCCTTCTGTAGATACAGCATGCAGAAAAGATAATTATCTGCACCAAGATACTGCTTATCACCAGTCTTGATTCAACTATTCGGATATGGAGAGCTCCCAGGGCTAAATTTCAGCAGAGTATTTGAAAATCCTGTGATCATGTCTGCATTACTTTGAAATAAGTGTATGCTTTGTTGACATCAGAAAAAGAACTGACGACAACACAGGGTCTATGGCAATTAAGTACACACTTATTTCAAACTTCATGTATCAACTAATGCGTGAAAAAGTCTTACTTCTGCATTACCTGCTTGGGCTTGGAAACTACTTGAAACTTTTTGCAGGAAGTAAGTAGTTAACTAAAGAAAGGCAATTAAATGTACTGATTCCAGTAATAGTATTGCTTTGGTGGGTGAACCGCTACACTGTTAGGTGGGCGGCCCAAGAAAAGCAAAATTTTCCTGCCTACACCACTAGGTGTAGAAGGCTAGTATACAGTTGCAGACAAAATTGCACAAAGAACGAGAAATACTACGCTGTAGCTTTTGTCCGAGTTTCCTCTGCAGCTTATTGGTAGCTGATCTGCACAACAAGCATGATGTTAGCAAACAAAAGACCGCTTCTGCATGCAGTGCCACAACAAAGTGTTCTGCAGTTAATTCATTCTGCTGCGACTGCTTTAACATTGCATTCAATAAAGAGTGATTCTCCAGTGATCGCAAAAGGCATTTTACTGCACAACAGGCCAAAAAGGCGCTCAGTTCTTTAAGTGACAGCAATATTAGTAAGTTTGGGGTCTGTGCATTGCAATGATTTTTTGTTCTGTTGAAAACATCCCGCTTTAAATGAACAAAATTCAGAGTATCAGACGTTCACCATCTCCAGTTTTTTTCCTTACCATGTACTTGCATTACCAGCAAAGCTGGGGTTCATGTGTGTTTTAACCCATTTATCTGGGGCTGCCTTGACTGGGATCGACCTTGCTTCACTTGCTGTGATGCGCAGATGTCTCTGTTCAAACCAAGCCTTGCCTCCCTGCTGAAGCTTCAACAGTTCGGCTGCACTGCTGATGGTAACCAGTACGTGGTTACTGTAGAACTCTTTACATGGCTTGCACGTAAGCTGGCTGTTATGGAAGCCGTGTGGCTGTGATGAGCCTGCGTACGTAAAGAGATACACACTCCATTATTTCATGAGTTGGTGATGGAAAAAAATGGGTTTACTCAGCGTTCACACAAGGCAAGCTATGAACACTTCTACTGGCACAGGAAGGTTGGAAACCAAGAATTTATATAAGAAAACATCATAGCAATTACAGTGCCATGCATGCCTCTGGACGTAATAACCAACAGTAGCATGCATATATAAAAGGCACAACAGCTCCACAATTGCTTGCTTTACTTTTAAGCTGAATTATCACTTGAAGTGAAAGTGAACATCTTCCTTACGTGCATTGCCCGTTTTACTCCTGGCTTCATTTTTTGGTTTTAAAACAGAGTGCAGCAGTGTTCCTTGCAGCTTGTCAATATTTAAGGGGCCTTTGGCAAAGTGGGCCTCCATCATGTCATGAGTCAGAAACTCTAACATCTGACTTGGCTTCTCTTGGTGGTCATACAATTCCGCCATCGTGCCAGGAGTCACATTTTGTGCGGTGGACGCATTCCACATACATGCTTTGTCAGTGCATGAGGAACCTGTCAGCCCCATGCTCGTCGCCTCAACAATTTTCATTAAAAGAGCACAGACATGGCTGCAGTGTTCACTACGGCCTGCCTTGCAGTTGCAAGCAGCAGAAAAAGTGGTTCCAAAGTTGACCTGAGTGGTGTACACCTGTCCAACTGACTGTGTCGACCTTATCTCAGCCTTAATGCTGCAGTTCTCGGAGTCACGTTTGCACAATGCAGTGCCAACGTGGCCACTGTCCAGAAGGTTCAACCCTTCGGCAAACCCTCGGTAATTATGTGCCGGGTTTCCATCCGTGTCCAGTGCGTTGATCATGTACTCGTACACAACTGGAAAACAAAAAAGCCAAATTAATGCAGGGCACAACATAAATCAGATACCAAGAATGTAACCAGTGATACATTTAACGCCTTAATTTTTTGGAGCAGAACAGCTAATTAAGGGGCTCGAGTCGCTTCCGTATGCCCAAACTTGAAAAACAAAAACTGACCTCGTCACTACCATCTAAAGTCATACACGTCGTACTGGCTGAAAAACCAACAAAAGTAAGTGCGCCCGAGTGCCATATCTAGGTTAGCGGTCGCGAAGCTGTTAGTCACGAAGTGCAACACTGTGATGACCCCCATAATGCGCAGGTCCACACGGGACGGAGAGGCAAAGAGACACCGTATGGCTCAGTTTAAACAAACAGATATATTCAATAATTACACATGATTAAGATTTTTACATCAGAGGCTGGGGCGTCCGAGCTTACGTGCCGACGACTTCATGGGGGCGATGGAGTGGCTCCGGAGTTGGGCTCGAGCGGTTGCTGGCAGAAGCTGCACGCCGTCGGGCTTCGGCGCTGAAGGCCCTCTTGGCGAACGATGTCGTCCTGAGCGTGTATGCAGTAGAATTTCAATAGTCGTCCGTTTCTTCGAGGATGGTTCACAAACCCTTCCTCTAGTGTCGTTCGGCTTGGAAGATGAACAGGAGGCGAGCTTGTAGATGATGACAGCAGAGCATAATTTTACAACATACATATACAGAGAGTTAAACTGGAAAAAAGCAGAACTGAATTTACAAAAGAACAAACTTTGCACTACTTTACTCATCGACCGGGCAGGTTAGTGCCTAAGTAGCATCACATTACATGCTAAGCATGGAGCCCCAGCTCAGACTGGACTGCATCCGTTTACATGCGCTTTTAAGCACTTGATTAACAAAGGACTAAGGGCGGTCATTTTCAGTGGCCCGCCCAAAGCATCAATTCTCCAATCAAAAATAACATGCGAGATGGGGACAACCCCTTGGGTTGGGCTTAGCCTCGAACCCAGAGTCTTGTTAACAACACAAACTAAATAAACAAAAACGCCACAACTCTCTCTCAAGTGAGAGTATCCACAGGCTCTCCCTTCGGAGCTAATCCTTGCCCCATGCATGCATACCGCCACCCACCATCGGTCCGCGTCGCCCGTCAGCAACAGAGGAGGGGGCGAAAGGGCCCACGATGCTGCCGGGCTACCGACGGCGGGACACAGCTAATAAGCATGAAGGGGTTCGTCTGTCGCTCCGGGAAACCAGATTAAGGGTCGCCCCTGTCTTCCCACATTCTTGGCGAGTCTTGCCTGTCCGCCATGACAGGTGTCCGTCACGGCCCTCCTGGGAATGCGCTTTTGTTCACGAGGCACGGCGGGAAGCTGTGGGTGCCTTCCCGGCGATAGCCCACGACAAAGGGGGGGGGGGGGGGGGAGGGGGTCCGTGCGTCAAGCGACAATTTTCGTTCCCCGTATGTACTCGGGGGCTCTCGGTTTCCGCGTGTGCCGGCGTCCTGCTTTCTGCAAAGGTATGCAGCTGGAAAAGAGGGGCGGCCTTAAGCCCCAACTCGATGCACACACAAGGAATGTACCTCGTAGCACACAAGGAATGTCACACTCGCTCACCCTCCAGAAGAATGTTCTCCGAACATTTGAGTCCCTGCAGCTCCCCTTGTCTTTCTGAATCGCCTCGCACAGTGCGTCCGACAAAACACTTTTCGCTGCACTCAACACCACTGCACAACACCATATGCCTCCGCTGTCATAACTGGCATCTCCAGGGGCAGCACTGATCTTCTTTTACAGATAAACATGAAACTCAGCACCCAAGCCTCTCCTTTCTAGTCCAAACTGGACGAAATAAATTTACCACAGTTATAAAGGAGCTCCCACTTCTAGCACGATCACGGCACAGACAAAAATATAGATAACGAAAGGAAGTAGGGCAGGTTCTGCATGCGCTCCGCATGCTCTCCTGTGAAGGTGTTACTTAATGACAGAAAGGTTTAACTACCAACTCCGATAGCTTAACACATAAGCACATAGCAATGTTATGAGCTGTGGCATTACACAATTCTAACCAGTTCAAAACTCCGCTCTGTTTGCGCCATTAGTCCGACTTAGCTTTCCGATTTCGCAGCGGATATCGGCCTTCATGAGTCATACTAAGTAAGTCTGTGCCCCTTTGTCTGCTTTGGGACTCGCGAGGGCTCGTGGCAGGAGCCTCTCCTGGCGTTATCTGCGCGGCAACCTCGCGCGCTTCTTCTTCTAGCAATGCATGAAGTAAATCCGGTGGCATTCCGGCCGTCACCTCGGGCGCCTGCCGAACAAATGCAGGAGAGGGCGTTTCTTGCGAACTATCTGCGCGCTCCGCTTCACTTCTGTCCCCATCAAAATCCGCGCTTTCCCTTTCCTCATTTCGTGAATACTGAACCGGTGCCGACTTGAGGCGATTTGCGTGTATCCTTATCAAACGCCAGTTCACGTCTCGGACTCTGAAGTTTACCGGAGAAAGCTTCTCGACAACCTCGCACGGTCCTCTCCACTTCGTCTGGAACTTACGAGCTAGCCCAATCTGCCTTTGGCAGTTTTCAATGTACACGCTGTCCCCCACATCAAACGGCGCGTCTCTAGCACTGCGATCGTGCACCTCCTTCCTGCGCTTCGCCGCTTTCTTTAAGGACTCCTTTGCGATGTCCCTCGCCACTTGCAAGCGCGATTCTAGCTCAACCTTATAGTCGTCCAGTGAAGCGTATGGGACACGACGGGGGCCCTCTGGCACTTCACTAGGCTGGTCCGGGTCTCGGCCGTAGAGAAGAAAGAATGGCGATTCGCCCGTGCTCTCGTGTGCTGCGGAATTGTAGGCAAACATTGCATACGGGAGCCACAAGTCCCAGTCCCGCTGGTCGCGCGAAACAAAATGCGACAGGAACCCGGCCACGGTTTGGTTCAGTCGCTCCACCGCGCCGTTGCAAGCCGGATGGTACGGTGTTGTCTGCTTCTTAGCGATCTTAAGCAGCTCGCAAACTCTCCTCATTAGCTGCGACACGAAGTTCGTTCCCCGATCTGTCAAGAGTTGCCTCGGGGGTCCATGTCGGAGCACGATCTGTTCGACAAATGCTCTTGCAACCGTGTCTGCTTTCTGATCTGGGAGTGCTACCGCTTCCGCGTATTTTGAAAGGTGATCGACAAATACTAAAATGTACTTGTTTCCGGAAGTGGTCGTGGGCAAGGGGCCCATTATGTCCATACCTGTCCGCTCGAAGGGAGCCGAAACCTCAGGGAACGGCTGAATTGGAGCTGGTCTTCGTCCCTTGGGTGTTTTTCTTTCGAGACAGGAATGACACTTCGCACAGTAGTCTCTAACATCCTGTCGCATGCCACTCCAAAAGTACAAACGCTCCACACGCCTGCGTGTCTTCGCTACGCCAAAATGACCGGCGCATGGCGCATCGTGAAACGCGCGAAGAACCCTTTCTGTCCACGACCGAGGTATGACGACTCTCTCCCAAGCGGTTTTCTCTGGTCTCCCTTTCCTGGTTGGCCTCGTGCGCCGACACAGGGTGCCGTCTTTGCCAATGAAATAACCTAGCTGTTCGGGGTGAGACGGTGCGCCCTCTAAGCTTTCGATTATTCGCTTCAGGTCAGGATCTTTGCACTGCTCTGTGCGTAATTCGGCGGGGTCGACTACGGGGACAAACTCATCTATAGCTGCCACGGCAGCTGTGCGGCTGAGTGCATCAGCATTCAGATGCGTCTTTCCTGACTTGTGTTCAACTTCAAAGCAGTATTCCTGCAGGTGTAGATTCCATCTAGCGAGTCGCGAGGTAGGGTCCCTGACACTCATCACCCATTTCAGAGGATGGCAGTCTGTGACTAGCTTGAATTTGCGGCCGTAAAGGTAGCATCTGAAGTGCTTTACTGCCCAGACAACGGCGAGGCACTCCCTTTCCGTAGCTCCGTACTTTTGCTCTGTGGGGCTCAGCTGTCGGCTAGCAAAAGCAACGGGATGTTCTTTGCCCTCGATAACCTGAGATAGCACGGAACCAACTGCGAACTTTGACGCATCTGTGGCCATAACGAAGGGCAAACTAAAATCCGGGTGGCGCAACAGCGGTGCACTCATTAGCTTCCTTTTCAGGGCCCCAAAAGCATTCTCCCAGCGAAAGGCGACATTTTTGGCTGTTAAGGCGGTGAGCGGCTTAGCGAGCTTGGCGAACTCCTCTATGTGCCTTCGGTAGTAACCGATCAGGCCGAGAAACTGCCGGACCTGGCGGACGCTAGTCGGGGATGGAAAATCCGAGACACACCTTAGTTTCTCAGGGTCCGGTCGCACGCCGTCAGCTGAAACAACGTGCCCGAGGTATTTCACCTCGTTTTTGAGGAATTGGCACTTAGAGGGCTTCAGCTTGAGACCCGCTGCTCTTAGTCGCACCAAAACCTGCTCAATATCGCGCAAATGGTTATCAAAACTGTCACTGTATATGATAATGTCATCCATATACACGAAGCACAGCCTCCCCAGAAGACCTGCCAGGATAACATCAGCGGTTCTCTGCCAGACAGCAGGGCTGTTGGCCAGACCCATCGGCATTCTTTTCCATTCATAGTGCCCTGAGGGCGTGTTGAATGCCGTTTTCTCGGCATCTGCCGGATCCATTGCTATCTGCCAGAATCCCGCCGCCATGTCCACTACCGTGAAGTACCTGGCAGAGCCCAGCTGAGAAAGCGTCTCCTGTATATTGGGGATGGGGTATGGATCGATGCGAGTTACGGCATTTAGTTTGCGGTAGTCCACTACCAATCGATACGAGCCATCTGGCTTTTCCACCAATAGTGCTGGTGCTCCCCAGGGTGACTTTGAGTGTTCGACAATGCCGCGATCAATCAGGTCCTGCACCTGCCGCTCCATCTCCTCACGTTGGGAGTAAGGAATCCTGTACGCACGCTGGTAAACGGGCGATGAAGTGCCGGTTTCTATCCTGTGCTTTATAACGCCACAGCAGCCCAAATCCAGGTTGGACACGGCGAATACCTCCGAGTAGTCGTTCAGCAAACCAGCCAGAGCCTCCCTCTCCCTGGATTTTACGTGAGAAAGATCGAACGACACCTTTGGAGCAGCCGAAGGACTAGCATGCTCTACAGTTGCGAGTACCGTATCGGTGGGCTCACGTTGCTCTATCGCAGAGGTGAAGAAAGCCAATGTTTTGTTCTTGGGAAGGCTCAGTGGCTGCTGGCTACAGTTAACCACCCGTAGGGGCACTCTGTGGGCGTCATTAACTGTCACGAGGCACGCGGCTGCCTTCAGGCCATTGCTGAGAGAGTCGACCGGCTCAAGCACTCCCACGGCGCCGCTCTCTACATCTGAAGGCACAAACGCGTACAAAATGTGCTCCGACCAAGGAAGGACGACCGCCTCCTCGACCAGCCGGACGGCAACCCGCGAATATACCTTCTCCAATGATCCCACTGTTTGACGGGTGTCAATATCGGTAATGCGAATCTCAGCCCCTCTCCTGTTCAAAAACGGAACTTTTGAGCCGCCCGCATTAACCTCTTCCTCAGAGAATGAGACTACTACCTTCCCTTTTCTCAAAAAATCCTGCCCTAATATACCTGACACTCCGTTTGGCAGAGACACCGTGTCCGGGCATACGTAGCAGGGGTGCTCCAATGCAATTCCGCCGAGAGAGAAGTGTAACCGGTAGAGTCCACTTATGCCAAGAGGATCCCCCGTTATGCCTACAAATTTGGTTGCCATACCACCAGACGCTTCCAACACCTCGCGGTCCCCCTTCCTTCGAAGCGTGTTAAAACTGCTCTCCTTAAGCAATGTCACCTTTGACCCCGTATCTATCAACAATTCCATGCAACAACCATTTAACTTGCAACGCACAACAGGGCATGCCTCGTCGGCCACACAAACTACCACCACCTCATCATCCACTGCTCCCTCCCCACGCTCCTCAGGCTGGGGAGGACTAACTAGTTTTTTGTCTCGGTATCTGGAGCCCCGCTGTAGGCTTGCTTAGGGCGTGTCTCGCCTGCTTCTCTTTGTGGCTCCCCACGGCGCACGTTTTGGCAGAACCTGGCGATGTGTCCGCGACCCTGGCAAGCGAAGCATACGATTTCTTCAAAATCTCGCATACCGCGCCTGTAGCTTTGTGGCGGTCTCCGGTTTCCAGCGAATGGGCGCTGTTGAGCGCGCGCTTCAACCTGGCGTTCTACCTGCTGAGATAGCAGCTGTTCCAAGCGATCTAACCGCTCTGTCAAGAGAGCAACCTCAGGGTTGAGCACCGCTCTCTCTATGACGCGTACTCTCGCTGCGGCTGTCGTTAACGCCTCATTTCGTTCCTCATCCAATGCGGCCTCCACGGCTTGGTCGAAATTGCTCGGCTTCCGCGAGAGCACGAACCGGCGCACGGGGTCTTGCAGACCAGCCACGAACAAAGCGGTCATTTCCTCTTTAAGTAGATCCTCCGCGTATTTCTTCCTTAGCTGGTCTCCTTCCTCCTCCCTGCTTAACGTATCGCGTGCTAGGCGCTGAAGCCGCGACGCAAATGTTCGCACGTCCTCCCCTACCATCTGTCCGGCGTCACGGAACCTCTGTACCCGCACGTGACGTGGTTCAGTGTCGAAATGCTCAAACGCGAGCTTCTTAAATTCCGCAAATGATTTTGTGGATTTTACTTTTTCGTCTCGCCATGCAAAATCATGAGCAGCTCCTGCCATCTTACACCTCGCCATTCCCAGCATTTGAGCATCGGACCATCCCCCCATTTTCCCAATCTCTTCTAGCATGGAAAAGAAATCGCAGATTGGAACCCCTGTCTTATCTTCTGTAAACGTCGGAATGACGCTTCCTAATGCCAGCATGCTTGCTCCGAGCGACGGCTGTGGAGTGGGAGCTCCCTCAGATAAAGACATTTTTTTTTCAAGCCCTCCGGTGCCTCAAGCCTCTCAAATGGGGGTAAAAGTCCCACAATCAGTCCCGTGATTCCCTTTTGATTACAATTTTGAAGTCATGAATGTCGCAGCATTCAGAGGACATTTGCTTTTGAGACCCCACTTCTGACACCAGTGTGATGACCCCCATAATGCGCAGGTCCACACGGGACGGAGAGGCAAAGAGACACCGTATGGCTCAGTTTAAACAAACAGATATATTCAATAATTACACATGATTAAGATTTTTTACATCAGAGGCTGGGGCGTCCGAGCTTACGTGCCGACTACTTCATGGGGGCGATGGAGTGGCTCCGGAGTTGGGCTCGAGCGGTTGCTGGCAGAAGCTGCACGCCGTCGGGCTTCGGCGCTGAAGGCCCTCTTGGCGAATGATGTCGTCCTGAGCGTGTATGCAGTAGAATTTCAATAGTCGTCCGTTTCTTCGAGGATGGTTCACAAACCCTTCCTCTAGTGTCGTTCGGCTTGGAAGATGAACAGGAGGCGAGCTTGTAGATGATGACAGCAGAGCATAATTTTACAACATACATACACAGAGAGTTAAACTGGAAAAAAGCAGAACTGAATTTACAAAAGAACAAACTTTGCACTACTTTACTCATCGACCGGGCAGGTTAGTGCCTAAGTAGCATCACATTACATGCTAAGCATGGAGCCCCAGCTCAGACTGGACTGCATCCGTTTACATGCGCTTTTAAGCACTTGATTAACAAAGGACTAAGGGCGGTCATTTTCAGTGGCCCGCCCAAAGCATCAATTCTCCAATCAAAAATAACATGCGAGATGGGGACAACCCCTTGGGTTGGGCTTAGCCTCGAACCCAGAGTCTTGTTAACAACACAAACTAAATAAACAAAAACGCCACAACTCTCTCTCAAGTGAGAGTATCCACAGGCTCTCCCTTCGGAGCTAATCCTTGCCCCATGCATGCATACCGCCACCCACCATCGGTCCGCGTCGCCCGTCAGCAACAGAGGAGGGGGCGAAAGGGCCCACGATGCTGCCGGGCTACCGACGGCGGGACACAGCTAATAAGCATGAAGGGGTTCGTCTGTCGCTCCGGGAAACCAGATTAAGGGTCGCCCCTGTCTTCCCACATTCTTGGCGAATCTTGCCTGTCCGCCATGACAGGTGTCCGTCACGGCCCTCCTGGGAATGCGCTTTTGTTCACGAGGCAAGGCGGGAAGCTGTGGGTGCCTTCCCGGCGATAGCCCACGACAAAGGGGGGGGGGGGGGGGGGGGTCCGTGCGTCAAGCGACAATTTTCGTTCCCCGTATGTACTCGGGGGCTCTCGGTTTCCGCGTGTGCCGGCGTCCTGCTTTCTGCAAAGGTATGCAGCTGGAAAAGAGGGGCGGCCTTAAGCCCCAACTCGATGCACACACAAGGAATGTACCTCGTAGCACACAAGGAATGTCACAACACTGTCGATCATTCTGCACATCAGTGTCATGTTGTAGTTACAGGCGCGCGTGACTATCATGCGCGCAACGCTAAGATTAAGATTTCACAGCAGCAGAGTCCGAACGGTTGAACTGTGGGCAGACATCGCTAGCAGGGTAATTCATCTATCGTTGGCAATACAGCGTCAGAATACAACGTTAACATTGCAAATGCAACGTAAAAATGCAAATGCCCAGTCGCTCGACTTCTCGCCGGCACTCGCACACGGCCACACGTATGTATTTAATTTGTCGCCTTTATATGTTCTACAAACAAGAAGAAATACTGTAGGTTTCCGAAGCGCCGCTGGATAACAGGCACCCGCTCGTGACCGGTTGTAAACAAACGGGTACGGTGCGCATGTGAACGCTTTGGAGCGATGTTTACGGTCATTTACTGCCCTCTAAGACAACGACCTGCGCTGCCAAACGCGGATTTTAACCTGGCCACTTTAGACGAGAACAACAAAGAGACTGCAAACAAGCGCTGAAGCGATCCATTCGTTACTTCGAAGAGACGGAGACGAAAGCCGAGCGGTTCTCCGCGATATGAAGCGCGATCAAGTTTTCATGCGTCAAGTGATTAATTTCAGGTACTTACATGTCCGTTGAAGCTTTGGCCAAAGCCTAGTATCGTCTTCCCATTTCTTCCCGACTGCATCTGCCGAAACATTGGCTGTGAGAACTGATCCAGCAGACGCAGCAGCCATCGCGACGAGGCAGGTGGCGAACGGTTAGGAGGCGTGTAATGGCGGCATGATCACGTGATCAAACATGGCAGCACCCATGAAACGGCGCTGTAAAGCGTCTATAGGGTGAGGACATCTGCGTCGTCTGCTACGGCGGCCGCCATTCTCGCTCCCGCGGCATGCAGGTTTCCTTATCGTGGGGGGAGGGCTGCTCGCTTCTCACTTGCTGCGGGCGCTGAAAATGAGAAAAATAAGGAGTCTTGCTGTGCGCTTCTGTTTTACATGAGAATAGAACACTAAATTTTGTTGGAGATATTTCGGCTTTTAAAAACGGGACAAGCAGCCAACATCAAGGCGTCGACAGTAACAAGGAAAGCGGGTATGCAAGATATGCGCCAGTTATGTCAGTGAAGCTTCTCTAGAATCTGTCGCTATAGATCAAAACCTATCTCTTATGCACTGACCCCGTTGGTGCGTTGAAACAGCACTCAACCCCAATATAAATCTGCGTCGTCAGCTAGCTTACTCGTGTCAAGCGACCATCCTCCTAGAGAAGCAGAGGAAAAAAATATCCTGAAAACTTTTATTTACCAAGATTTGCGATAGATTAGGATGAAGGGAACCGTTACTAAGCAGAGGAGCATGGAATAAAAATTTTAGACCCGCTTTTAAGATGAGTCATATTCTGCATAATACCGCGGTTATTGGCAGTCCCATTGGTGCTGTCCTTCCTACGCATGTTTAATCTCCGGGCGAACAAAACGCTTGAAAATACCACAAACCACTGCGTGGAGGGTGGAGTTTGAAGATTCATTTTAGAGTACACCTCCCTCAATTGAAAGTATTTAATTCTGTTCACTTTTTTGTAGTTATTTCAAACTATCAAGTTTAATAGAATTGCTGAAACGCAAAGGGAGATTTATGTCCAAGCTTGTTTGGCGTTCTTTTTTAAATTTTTAGCTAGAAATGTCCCAACACAAGTGAGTGCAATGGATGGGTAAGAAAACTGAGCAGACGCAGTCAATGACAGAGCATCTTGGTTTCGCAAGTTTTGAAGAAACGAAGATTATCAGCAACGGTAATAAGATATAAGCACTCGCCTGTTCGTCTGGGTATACATAGATGAACACATATACTGTTACCCAAGCAAACATGAAATCATTCATTCAGTGGTTATGAAAACATAATAAAGGTACCAATATTATTGTTAATGGAAACGTGAACACTATTGGCCTTTTTCAAAGTAGACATCTGTGTTAAATAGATGACCGTAATTGACAAAACAGTTGTGAATGCATATATACATAGATGCAGAATTCAGGCTTCGAAGCTAAACTTTCGCGGAACTTCATATTCCGGTTTAGTTACGCAAGGGTGACTCCAGCGCAAGTTTTGCTTCCGTGGCCACTATAATGAGGGCTCAGAATTTGCCGAAGATGAATTCGGAGCCGCACTCTGGCATACGCAGCAGTCAACATTTTTCTTATTCGCTCTTTGTGAGCCATGCAAGTCTTCACAGAGGGCTTGTCTATCTCTTCAAGATGTGCGATCAAAGAACGAAGCGGCGACTTCATTCTGAACAATGTGCCGGTACACCATGAATTGACGACGGTAAAATGCTCTTCATAGTTTTTCAGTGTTTTCATCACATCCCTGCTGGGATATATGAGCTTTTGTCCATCCCTGACGTATTCATTGAGTGCAGTGAGGGAAGCATACTCATCGTCAGTGTTGCCAAGGAGAGCAGCCTTGCGCTGCGCACAAGTTGTGGATTTTAGAATTACCCTCAAAATAAAACCGCCAAGGTAAAACAGATACGGCACTCGGTTGACGTGAGCTCTTCAATGAACAGGATTTGCGGATCATTGATTTCGTCTGTACCTTCCTTCTTGGCGTGTGCAAGCAGATCGACAAGGTATTCGCGGTCGTCAAGCTCGTAACTTGAATACCTGAGAGTATGAAGGAAGTGGCTGACGCTGATGAGCCGAAGTGCACACTTCAAGTCGTACGCAGTGGGCACTGGCTTCATGAGCCGCACCACAGAAAAAAGATTTTCTAGGCAGTCTTGCAAGAGCCTGCTCATGAGAAAGAATTCATACCTTTCACTGCCAAGAAGCACTTCTTGAAGGCGAAGGACAGCGTTGTTGCAATTAGGACCCCTGCTTGCGATGGCTTCAACTGAGAGTGACCGTTTTCAGTTCTCTGATCGTGTCTATTACCATACGCAGTGTGTCCAAGGCGGCATGATATTTAGTCATGTTTCTGCCGCTTAGCGCTATGGTGGAATGACGCGATTACATAAGGGCGTACCACCTAGAAACGCGGTCTGTAAACCACGCTGCTGTTTCGGCCTCTGGTTCAATCACTCCTTCTTTTATTGGGAGCCGAATAGCTGGCGGGGATTTGCCGAAGGGCTGGACAGCGACTCCAACTTTCATCTTGGTGAAGCGTCCACCACTAATGTGGATTTCTGATCAATTTGGTGCTACCTTAAGTTCACTGGCAGCGTCATAGACCAAAACGGCCTGTACATGCTCTAGATTCACCTTCGAGGAAGTCAATCCGTTCATCCTTACTGTATCATCACTGAGTGTGAAAACTTTAGAGCTTAGAAGCTGTCCTTTCAGGTCCTTAAGGACATGTGCTGGGTCAGAGATGAAAAAAAGTTCCTTCCCGTCTAAGGTTGGGTGGGGTATTGAGCACGAAGTTGTCGAATGGCGGTGACTCGAAAAGCGAAATTCTCTCCACATAGCGCGGTTTGCTGCACCCATGTCACAGGTGACTAACCGTACTCTTTGAGAAATCTGGCTGCATATCTGGGCTATTTCCAGAACCTATGTCTTGAGTACAAAGCCGTCCACGTGCCTACCAGTAAATTCATAGGCTATCACTTGCTTCCATCTTTGGTTTACCCCACCTAGCATAAACACTAAAGCATGGTTGGCTGCCTCTTCAGGCTTCGAGGGCAAGGTCGTTCTTCCCAAAAGCACGTTTTCTCCACGGTCGAGTTCAAATCCGGGTGCTATCTCCATTTCATCTAGAAAGCGAACACAGCCTTTTCCGCGTCCTCCATTCCCTCTGTTTTCGACCTGATTACGTCCATCACTTCATGCAGGCTGCGTGGCAGAAACTTCAGGCTCTGCATTCTTCTTGCTAGCGTTCTTCTTGATGGGAGAGGGTAGCCAATCTTTCTGAGAGTTTCATACCCACGGGTTCCACAAGCAAATTTAATTTTTAGGCCTTGCTTTACTGTTTGCGCTGACCATGAATTGCCACGATTGTTGTTCCTAGAAAGGCCGCGAATTACGTCTTCATTTAAAAACTTTGCATTTCATGAGAAATTAGCTGCCTCTTTCTGCAGCTTGCGATCCCGCTTCTGTAGTTTTTTGACAGTGTTCTTAGATTCTCTATGGTGTTGTTTCATATTATTAGTGGCTGCTGTGAGATCTACTATCTTCTTTCTAAGCTCTGCTGCCTCAGAATCAAAGGGTTGGTGAATGGCCGCGCTTCATCAACGCGCATATCTTTTTTATTCCTTTAGCTTGTGGTCACTGCGGGCCTCCGGTCTACGCCCCCCCCCTACCCCCGCAAGCAGTGGCAAAGGCGCAGGAAGCACTGGCTGCTTGACAGCACCACTGTGAGGGCCGAGGACACCTGGCGCCAAGAAAGCATGCGAGGCGCGAATAACTAGCACGTGGGGCCGCTTGATCTCAGGCAGCATTCCCACGGCGGCAGAATGCGAACCACCCCGCATTCCGCGATGGGCCCCCTTTTTTTTCTGGCATTCTCGATGGCACCGAGGCGTCGCTGTTCTCCGCCGTCTGACATTCCTGCGGCGAGCCAGTGGGTCAGTGGTCCCGCCAATTAGCTAAAAAAAAACGCTTCATCCTTTGAGAGGCGACGCGCGGGTGCGGCAGGGAAAGGGAAAGCATCAAGCGCTAAGGCCGAGAACTCCCCTCGGGGAGAGGGTTTTCGAAATGTTTTCTGTATATGTTTCTTTTTCTTTATAGCCAAGCCCCGGGCTCGAAGTTGGGTCCAACCTTCAGGGGCTGTGGCTACCTCCATTGGTTATCGAAGCTTAGGGTGGGCCTCGATATATGGCCGCCCTAATTTCTTTGTTTGCAAAAGCTTTAAAACTGCATGTAAAATCATTGGAGGGCAGTCCTGGCTCCGTGCAGTGGCACGTAATTCTGCAACCCTAGACTCTAACCTCGCGTCGATGAGTAAGGGCTTGTAGAGAGTGTTTCTCTGTGTGAGAATTGTCTTTGTCAGTTACAGCTTGACCGTCTGTGTGACTCAACTTGTAACGCAGTTCGCCCTTGTACATACTGTAAATATATTCTCTCTTTGACCTTCATTTGCACATCTCCCTTCATCACCGCCGAACAAAAACGTTTGGAAGGGTCTGCACCCTTCCGAAGAACCCAACGGACCATCAAAAAATTACTGTTGGGTCGCACGAACCACTGCAGTTTCTTGAGGCTGTACGTCCGTGGTGGTCGGACTCACTAGCATTGCTGTCTTCTGTCCCCACCAATGACTCATTTATTACTCCGTCTGACGATGAATATGCTGGAGGATATTCTTGCGTGTTTAAGGGAAGGATGTTTCTCACTTCTGGCGACGAACCTTGTGCAGCAGCGTCATCACTGAATAATGCAGGCACATGCACACTTCGGTCCCTTGGTGGCCTTCGCTCTTTAGCAAGTTCTGGAAGCAGATAAGCGAAAATAGCACATTCCATATTTTAAATAGTGGTCCTTTCGCAAAACTCCGAAAGTAAGCTTTTCTGCATTGCAAAGGACCCTTCACCACGCGGCCCATCTTAAACGTCAGGTGCAGCTATTGTTCACCCCCCTTCAACAAAAGGAGTGGCTAGGCAAAGCTGGTGCTAATTCCTTTATCCCGACATCTTGTCGTGTAAAGGAAAGGAACGCGGCATTGTTCAGCCTATATATGTCTGCAGCATTGCACCTTTTTTTTACTGCAAAGCTGGTTTGGCACACCAACCACTTCCTCCCTCAATATTTTCAAATGTAGACGACGAGGTGATGAGCAACATGGCAACAAACACTTTAAGGTTAGCAGGTATCTGTGCTTTGAATGGGAACACCATTGGGACAGCATTGGGCTTGAGCTTCTTCCATCCTTCCGCGCGGTTTTGTTCGAAGTTCTTGTCTTCGAAATGAGCCTGCAGATGAATTTTTTATTGGAATCAGCCCCACATTTCCTGCTTGAGAATAAAAACAATGAACAAAGAAGGCAAGAAAACAAAATAGTCCAAATATATCTGTTGAATTATTATAATGAGCGCCTCAATCTGCACATAACATATTGTGTTAATCTCATTTACTGATCTAATGCGGCGTCGTTGGACGAAGCATCGAGCTAACAGTCAGCGCACGCTACCCAACGCAGCATACGTGTCAAAAACTAAAAAAATCTTAAGTAAATTAATCTGTATTGGTTCCTAGACGACCCAAATGCGCAGTAATTGCAACAGCGTATGTGCCATCGCTTGTTCTCGTGCTCTGTGCCTTGATTCGTGCCGGCCGCGGTTCGCTGACAAACGCCTCGTAAAAGCAATTATTCTCCAATGAACAGGAGCGGCGAAAGCACGTTCGGTACGCATTCACGAGCGAAAACGTTGTGTCATGCAATTTCGGATGCAAACAAGCAAGCGGCAGGCAATGGACGGTTCGGCGCAGAAGCGTGCCTTTTTTTTTTTTACGCCGAGCAAAACGAATTGTGCGAAATGACATCTGACCAATACAAATGTAGTACTACACTTAGCTGGCTAAACGCAAAAGCGGTAAATCGCAACAAAAACAGCACTGAACCAACATGCGGCACTTACACTACAGACACATGAGGAGTTCGTCGCTTGCCACTTGTCACGCTTGATCCGGACCAGCCACAGAAGCCTCCTTTTCGGGCCTCTTGGAAAATGGAACATCCTCCAACCATATCTCGAATGGTTGGAGCACTGAGGAGAACAACATACAGGCATTGCACAGCGATGAAAGGCGCGCATACGCAGGCACACAGCAGTGACGCCCGCACGACAGCAGAGCGGCGAGGTCGACGCGGGGAACGCAATGGCGGAGGGAGCGCGCGAAAACAGGTTTCGGAGTAGTGTTCACTTTTAATGTTTTTATGCAGTGTATATCTATTTTATGTAGTGTACTATTTACCTCCCCCCATGTCTTTCTTCTGTCCCGTCACCTCTTTTATTTCATTTCTCCCACCTGCCTGCGATCCTTCTTTCCGCTGCCCCAGCTCAGGTGCCGCCGCACGTGATGGCAGATGCCGGGGCTAGCAAAAATCTTTTACCTTCCTTTTATGGTATTTAAATAAACCACTACCACCACCGTCGAGTGGTTCAAAGGGTGACTTCACCCTAAGCGGGGCGCGCGCTTCGAGGCACCCTAGACCGGCTGCTTGGCTCGCGTCTGCAAAAACTGTACTCGTAGCCGAAAACAGTTTCTCGCTAGTTCCACCAAATAGAGACAGGTACCGATGTTTATTTAGATCTGGAAGAACTTAGGCAATAATATTCTACCTTGTGAGTGGTGTTTGCTCCTAATTAGGCGAGTATTTTGCGCACAGGAAGATTTTAAAATCCGGCACATAAAAACGGAAGTCCCTGTATGTACACGCGGTACAAATAATAATAATAATAATAATAATAATAATAATAATTGGTTTTTGGGGAAAGGAAATCGCGAAGTATCTGTCTCACATATCGTTGCACACCTGAACCACGCCGTAAGGGAAGGGATAAAGGAGGGAGTGAAAGAAGAAAGGAAGAAAGAGGTGCCGTTGTGGAGGGCTGCGGAATAATTTAGACCACCTGGGGACCTTTAACGTGCACTGACATCGCACAGCACACGGGCGCCTTAGCGTTTTGCCTCCATAAAAACGCAGCCGCCGCGGTCGGGTTCGAACCCTGGAACTCCGGATCAGTATCCGAGCGCCTTATCCACTGAGCCACCCTCCCTAACCACTGAGCCACCGCGGCGGGTGCGGTACAAAAGCAAGAACTGCTAAAAAGGGTGTCTGATACTTGTGTTTGCAAAATAAAATTCTATAATATTACCATAGTAAATGAATTTACGCAGAAAACAGCAAAACGTACATTGCCTGGCGGCAGCTACAATTGTGTGTTTCAATTTCAACTAGAAAATTGAGAGTGCCGACAGCGGAAACGGCCATAATTCCTCAGACACTTGACCTGCAGCCGGCTGAAAAGGCTAGAGTAGAAAATAGGCACTTGAAACAAGGTTAAGAGGGACGGTAAGAGAGGAATGCGGAATGGTAATCGTTAAAAATATAACGAATGATTCTTCTTAATCTGCGCTGCTTTATAAAAAAAAACGTTGATGGTTACGTGAATGCTGCCTTCACTTCATCTGTGTTGTGCTCGGGACACAGCTAACAAGATAGTGTTCATGGTTATGCTAATGATTAGCCTAAACTACTCCCTAACTGTACTGATTCGAGACTAATAAAACTTTCATAAATTTCCCAAATAGAATAGGTACTGAGATTGTCATTACTCAATTCCCTTTTGCGCGCCTTATTCGCTGCGTGCCGGGATTAAAACAGCAATGCTCTGACGAAAACGCTTCATCCGCTCTCAGTCAAACTGAATTCGTCAAACTTTTTTCGACATCGCTTCCTGACCACGTGGGTCAAAGATTGCTTAATGTCGCTCGAGAAGGGCACTGATAAGAGGCAAAACGCTAGGGCGCCCGTGTGCTGTGCGATGTCAGTGCACGTTAAAGATCCCCAGGTGGTCGAAATTATTCCGGAGCCCTCCACTACGGCACCTCTTCCTTCCTTTCTTCTTTCACTCCCTCCTTTATACCTTCCCTTACGGCGCGGTTCAGGTGTCCAAAGATATATGAGACAGATACTGCGCTATTTCCTTTCCCCAGAAAACAACTATAATAATAATAATAATAATATTAATAATAATAATAATAATAATAATAATAATAATAATAATAATTGGAGGCTTATCAAGGTTAAGCCCAGTGGATGCGAATCATGTTAAGCAGCTGCCTCAGTGTGGATGGGGCTAAGTAACGGAGACGTGGTTTTAGGTTAATCGTCGTACTTTATTCTTTGCAGCCCGACAAACACACTCTTATGGTCCGTAAATGCATGACTCTTGGTTTGCACGCCCGGCGCAAAGACGCTGCCGAGGTTGCGGGCACAGAGACTGACGCGACGGCGGGCGCGCGCCGCTTCATCCCTGGCGTGACGTCACATATCACGTGATGCAGCGATGGTGGCGCCGCCGCCCAGTCGCGCGCGACGGCGCGAACCGAAGCGTGGAGGCCTCCGCCGGGCGACGTCCGACGGCGCGATATGAGGCCCCATCTGCAGCCGGTGTGACGTCATCAGGTGACGTCATGTCACGTGACCTACTTGAAGGTCACTTGAAGGTCAATGGTGGCCACCGCCGGGAGGCGACCGACGGCGCGATATGAGGCCCCATCTGCAGCCTGTGTGACGTCATCACGTGACGTCATGTCACGTGACCCCACTTCAGGGTCAATGGTGGCCACCGCCGGGCGTCGCGCGAAGGCCCGAAACCTACGTTAATATGCTTCGCATAAAAACCGCCCAGGGACTTGGCTACCAGTGTGTGCGCTTTTAATCCTCCTGCTTTTAAATTTCTCGTGCCGGAATAAGGTGAGCCTAAGTCCACAGTGTCAGCATGGACACGAGTCCGGACCTGACGCTGAGCCGCTACAACCTGGAACAGAACTCAACATACATTGGGCAGTGATCATTACATTATACAAATCACTGTCCCGTACAAACCACCCCGTCACTCCTATACAACACATAAACTGGTTAACTGGGACGCACTTCGCGCTGCACGCACCGCCCACCCAGACACTCCTATCACAGAGATCGACGCCTGGGTGCAATCACTCAAGCATGACGTTCACCACAACACGCAACACATTGAAACGACCACCGAAACCCCTACCCTGGACACACACCTAGCCCACCTCTGGGAGGCTTATCACAGCCTCCTGGAACGCTGGAAAGGCAATAAATATAATAAGACACTGGAAAAGCGGCTGGCCGCGCTGCAGACAAAAATCCAACAACACTCGGAGGAGCTCTGCCGATCCAACTGGGGACAGATATGTGACGGCATCGCCGGAAACCTGTCCAGCAAACGCGCATGGCAACTCCTCCGACACCTCATCGACCCCACAAACACTAAATCATCAACACAACACCACGTGACATATTGACGATCCCGAGGCCCTCATAAACACACTTCAGAACACATACACCTCTCCGGGTGCCCCCACACCTCTACCCACCTACACAGGACCAGCCAATCCAACACTCGACACAGACATCACTGAGACGGAAGCCAGAGCGGCCCTCCTGACACTCCGAACCAACTCCGCACCTAGTGCAGACCAAATCACAAACTCCATGCTCCGTAATCTGGACGACCAATCGATCACCCAAATTACGCAATACTTCAACCAGTGCTGGAGGGAGGGTATCCTCCCGCAGTCCTGGCGCCACGCGAAGGTAATATTCATACCCAAACCCAACAAAACACTTAACTTCAAAACCTTCGCCCGATTTCGCTAACCTCATGCCTCGGAAAGCTCTTCGAGCATGTTGTGTTAGCAAGACTCACAACGCACATGGCGGACAACAATCTATACCCGCATAGCATGGTGGGATTCCGCCCCCATCTATCCCCACAGGACGCCATGCTGCAACTTACACGTGACATTTTCGATCCGCTTCTGCCTGGTCACACAAAGACAGTCTTAGCTTTGGATCTCTCCAAAGCTTTTGATCGCATCGAACATCAGGCGATCATGACTGCCCTATCTCCATTGAATGTGGGTGCGCGCACGTACGCATACATTCAAGCATTCCTCACTGACCGCACGGCTGAGATACATTTTGGACCTCTCTCTTCCCCCTCCTACACGCTTCAGAGTATCGGAACCCCTCAAGGGTCCGTCCTCTCCCCTTTCCTCTTTAACATCACCCTCATCCCCCTCGCCCGAAAATTGGCAACTATTCTCCACCTTAAGAACACTCTTTATGCCGACGACATCACACTGTGGACCACCCACGGCAGTGACGGCGACATAGAGAACACCTTACAGGAAACAGCCACCCTCACCCAAACTTATGCACAGAACATCGGACTGTCTTGTTCCCCAGAGAAGTCCGAACTGCTCCTCATCCGGCCTAAGAACCAACGCTCCCCCCGCTCCCCCATTGATGTCGAACTGAATGGGGACCCGGTACCGGAGGTTGACACCCTCCGCGTATTGGGCCTGCATATCCAGAACGATGGCAAAAACACCACCACCCTCAAGAAACTCAAGCAGGTTGCAGGCGCGATATCGCATCTCATCCGCAGAGTTTCGGGCCATCATAGAGGCATGAAGGAGCGCGACCTCTGTCGCCTCATTCATGCATTTGTCCTCAACCATGTGCTCTACACTACCCCATACCTAGAACTATCCAAACACGAAATAAATAGTTTGGATGCCTTGATCCGCAAGGCATTCAATGTCGCACTTCATCTTCCCCTCAACACCCCCACAGACAGATTACTAGGCCTGGGCCTCTACAACACGATCGGGGACCTCGTGGAGACCCATCGACAGGCCCAATACATAAGGCTTACACAAACCTCCACAGGCCGGTATATCCTGGACTCCCTCCGAATCAGAATACCGGCGAACGACCCAACCCTTCTCCCCATTCCTTGATCCCTTCACCGAGAGCTGGTCATCAAGCCACTGCCAAAAAATAAGCACACCTCCCATCATGAGCAGCGCCGCAGAGCCCGTGCGAAGGCACTCCACCGAGTGTACGGCTCCGAGCCGGACGCCGCCTGCACGGGTGACGAAGCAACCGCAGCCGTGGTGGACTGCTCTTCATCCGCCCTCCTCACACTACCTCTCCCCCCTGACACCACCCCAGAGGCTGCAGAGGAAGCCGCCATCGCAATTGCCATCACCCGCACGGAAGCCCAGTACATTTTAACAGACTCTAAAATAATAATAATAATAATAATAATATTAATAATAATAATAATAATAATAATAATAATAATTGGTTTTTGGGGAAAGGAAATGGCGCAGTATCTGTCTCATATATCGTTGGACACCTGAACCGCGCCGTAAGGGAAGGGATAAGGGAGGGAGTGAAAGAAGAAAGTAAGAATGAGGTGCCGCAGTGGAGGGCTCCGGAATAATTTCGACCACCTGGGGATCTTTAACGTGCACTGACATCGCACAGCACACGGGCGCCTTAGCGTTTTTCCTCCATAAAAACGCAGCCGCCGCGGTGGCTCAGTGGTTAGGGCGCTCGACTACTGATCCGGAGTTCCCGGGTTCGAACCAGACTCTAAAACTGCAATTCTAAATTTTTCGCGAGGCCGAGTCCACGTCCCTGCTTTTGGCATACTGGGCTCGCCCGATGCACCCCCACCCCGCTATGTAGAGCTTATATGGGTGCCTGCGCACTCCGGGAATCCCGGAAACGAGGCCGTCAACCTTTTAGCCCGAGGTTCTTTAAACCGGGTTCAGGTGGCCTCGGATCGGGGATTCGCGAGGGAGCGAATGCACTCGTTCAGCGAGATGACGCAGGCCTACAGAGCCTCGCGCCAGCTCTACCCCCCCGCCCCACCCCTCCTTAGATAACAAACACGCAACACTCTGGCGCAAACTACAGACACACACACTCCCCTCACCCCTGACCCTAGTCCACTATCACCCCTCATTCCCCACTCCTGCCTGCACCTTGTGCCCAGAACCATTCGCCTCTTCCCTCCACATCCTCTCCCTCTGCCCGGCCGACCCTCCCCCGCACGGCCTAGTGGACCTCAAGACCTGAGAGGACTGGGAGACCCTACTGCGCTCGGAGGACCCGGCCGTGCAGACAATCGCCACCGGCCGGGCTGCCAGTGTTATGGACCTTAGGGAAATAAACACTTGAGTGCAGTGGGGTCGTGCGGAGACCCAGGGGCGTGCCCCGACTTCCTCTCCAACAATAAAGTTTTTTTCTCTCTCTCTCCGTAGTGAAAATTGCAGCAATGCCGAAAGAAGTTAGGGCGCTCGGCTACTGATCCGGAGTACCCGGGTTCGAACCCGACCGCGGCGGCAGCGTTTCGATGGAGGCGAAACGCAAAGTCGTCCGTGTGCTGTGCGATGTCAGTGCACGTTAAAGATCCCCAGGTAGTCGAAATTATTCCGGAGCCCTCCAGTGCAGCACCTTTTTCTTCCTTTGTTCTTTCACTCCCTCCTTTATCGCTTCCCTTACGGCGCGGTTCATGTATCCGCCTATACGTGATTGAGACACTGCACCATTTCCTTTCCCCAAAAACCAATTTTCAATGCAGAAAGAAATTCAACCCCCACGTGACGAAGAAAAAAAAAGCCGAGCGCGCAGGGGCGCGTGGTCGTTTGTTTCGCGTGCCCCATCGTCACGTGACCTTTCCGGCGGGTATATAAGGAGGCGACATGTGGTCCTGCAACCCGTAATACGTGAAGAAGAAGCGTGGAGGCTGGGCCTACCCAAGCAGCCTCGTCCCTATATATCAAAAACCAAAAGAAAGGTCTAAGCAGATTTGTTTATTCATTTATATGTTGTACCCACAGGGCCAAAGGCATTACAGAGGGGAGTGGGTTAATTAGGATAAGCAACAATGAATAGAATACAGTGAAAATAGATATTACAACATAAATTTCCTCCAGAACACACAACAACATCCAGAAAACGTAAATAGCATAAAAGCTATGTATAAAATACAGTGGAAGCAGATATAACACACAATCAACTTTCTTCAGAATAAACAATATTAGCTACAGCGTCGTGAAAGATTTTATTATCAGTAATCGCTGCATTAACGGGGGGGAAGGCAGTTTCATTCCGCAGATGTGCGGGGAAGTTGTGACTGAAAAGAAGATTTGGTGTGGCATGTTGGGATGCCAACCTTGTGGCGGTGATCGATGCGGCGTGAAATGTATTCGGGGGCTGACACGAAATAGTCGTAAAGCGCAACGTGATGATATAGCTTGTGAAATTGTGTTAGGCGACCAATTTTGCGGCGATATTGTAACGGTGGGAGTGAGGCGTTAGATTTCATGGCTGTGATGCTTGCCGTACGGTTGTAATTTGAAAGAGTGAAGCGAACGGAATTATTTTTGACTAATTCCAAGGAATATACGAGGTTTTCATGCGTAGGGTCCCATATTGATGCTGCGTATTCTAGTTTAGGACGTATGAGTGTTTTATAGAGTATAAGTTTAAGGGATGAGGGAGCGGCAAAGAAATTGCGACGTAAGTAACCTAACATGCGGTTAGCGTTATTATTCACGTAGTCAATATGAATAGACCATATTAAGTTTTGAGTGATTGGGGAAAATTGGGGGAAAACCCCCTAACGTGGCACGAGGTAACGCTTAGGGGGCTGCCCTTACAGGGCAAAGGACAGCCCTTGGAGGGCTATCCGCTTCAGGGTGTGGGTAATTATGCGGCGCTGGTCAGCAGCAGCGGAGATGGCCAGGAGAGTCTCCCAGTATGACTCCGTCATGGTTGGGGATGGAGGGTGTGGGAAGGCAGCACATGTGAGGAGGACATGAGGGAAGTCTCCCGGTTTCCCGCAGAGCTTACAAGAATAAAGGAATTGATCGGGGCAGCGGGCATGAAGGAGAATAGGGTGGGGAGCAGTTCGGGTCTGGAGTCGCCGCCAGTGGGAGGCCTGGCTTAAGGTTAGGGAGAGAGCCGGCGGTGCGTAAACGCGCCGGGTATCTCGGTAGTAGGTACGAATATCTTTGAACGTAAGCAGACGCTCCTGGGATGGTGGAGGAGGTCCAACTCCGGCCCGGAATGTGAGACCTCGGGCGAGGGAGCGGACCTCCTCGTTACCCGGGAGACCTGCGTGTGCGGGGGTCCAGATAAGGGTTACGGGGTGGGTGTAGTGCCAGAAGCGTAGGAGCCGAGCTGCGGTGCGGGATATCAGGCCTTTGGCGATATTGGATAGGGCGGATTTTGAGTCGCAAATAATTTGGTGGCAGAGGTGGAGATGAGAGCGAGTGCAATGGCCGCTTCCTCTGCAATTTCCGATGAGTCTGTAGTGACAGATCCTGATGCGATTAGTCGGGCCTGAGAATTACCGCAGGCGAGAACCATGCGGGAGCCCGACAAGTACGCTGCCGCCGCGGTCGGGTTCGAACCCAGGTACACCGGATCAGTAGCTGCGCGCTCTAATCACTGAGCGACCGCGGCAACGTTCTCAGCGCTAATGCATGCAGCCGACATTTCTCTCTCCCCACCGCCTTCAAGTGAGTCAGAGGTCAAACCTCTTATGGCGCGGTTCGGGTGTCCACCGAATCAATCTTCAATTTTCCTCGAAAGCAAAGCAAAGGCGAATAACTAGACCCTGGGACGGTTGAAACCACAGTCGCGATTTAAGCTACATGGCAGTAGTGAGAGATGTGCGCTGCAAGCGTTGGCATTCACAACGTTGTAGCAGAAACGCGGCACTGAAGCTATAGACCGTCGGCGTTCTTTGTTCGTTGGCGTTAGCGTTCGAAACACTCCAGACTTCGATGATATTGAGAAAAGGAAGGCGCATGCATAACTATCTCCCGGGGAGTAGACGCCTCAATCGCGCTTTGAGTTACGTGGCGGTGGGCAGAGAGAAATGTCGGCTGCATGCATTAGCGCTGAGAACGTTGCCGCGGTGGCTCAGTGATTAGGTGGCGCGGCTACTGATCCGGTGTACCCGGGTTGGAACCCGACCGCGGCGGCAGCGTGGATGGATGGATGGAAACAACTTTTATTAGAAAAAAAGGAAAGAAAAAATCTTCCAGGGTGGTCTCCTACAGGTCCAGGAGTCCACGGGCTTGTGCCTCACATGAGGCCCGATCCACCAGCCATTTCTGGCCGGCGGGCTGAGCGGTCCGTAAAGCAGCCTCGCAGGAAGAATGAGTGGGATTATGGATAGGGGGTACCACCTCTGGGGAAGGACATTCCCAAAGGTAGTGAAAAAGTGTGGATCTGGGCACGCCACAGGTGTTACAATGAGGAGGAAAGGTGGGGTGAAAGCATGAGAGACGGCCGGTGAAATAAAGCAGCCCGTCTATAATTGTCGCCATGTGGCGCTGGATAAGGGCGACAAAGTACTGTGGGGTGGTGGTAATGTCATGCGGCTGAATTTGTAGAATGCGGTGATTTGATGATATGCTGCCAGGCGCCTTGCTGAAACGTGCGGGACACAAGTTGCAGTCGTAGTTCCTCGGCACATCGTTCTCGACAAACCCGATGCCACGAACGCCAGCATAGCTTCCGCGCCGAACGAACGGGCACCAAGCCCCAAGCTTCGTGGTGAACGCGCTTCGTATGTGCGCTGACGGTGTGTTTGGGCCTAATGCACGCGCTGTCAGTTACGTGCTAATCCATATTCACAGCACAAGATTAAGAATAAAAAATTGGCAGTGGCTTAGCTCAGCTATGCCAGGATATACGTAGCGAGAGGTACGTTTCCCTGGCTGAGCTTGTGGTCACTCTATGTTTTGCAATGAGAGCCATTGGGTATGCACATCTTTTATTCATTTTACTTGACTGATACGAAGACTGCCCGGTGTTCTGTGAAGTAGGTTGCAGTGGTCTCAATTTTGTCGATACAGTCTTTCGATTTGGTAGAGCCTCTTTAGTATACAAGTTCTATAGTAGTTCCCCGTTGTGTAGCCTGGACGTGAGGGTCCGAAGCAAACTTAAGAACAAACTTTTAATTCATACATTGACTAAGAGAGTCCTGTTTCCCGTGGAAATCACCCAAAGTCACAACTGTGAAACCGTGCCGTGGGGTGGTATACACGTGGCAACCACATCAATCGCCTGCTTGACAGATATTCCCGGTGCCACGTAGACCCCTTGGATGATAATGCCGCGTTATCGAAGCCGACCACATCAGGCTTCATCATTATTCACCGCGATCGAAGGAAGATGTCTGACAGCGATGATATCTTGTTTCACGTACACACAGACTCCAGCGTTCTCATTTGGTTCAAGCCAACTGCCAGGCGACAACCTGAGGATCGGAAGAGTTATTCTTCTCTTGTCAAATGTTCGAAATGTTCAAATAATCTTTTCCTAACATTACGTAAACATTTAAACAACATAAATGTAACATAGTCTCGAAAACAATGAAGCAAAACCTTGCACGAGCATGCAGACCCGCCAGTGTGAGGGTACTTTCATGCTTTGCAAGGATCGATAGTGTCCTCGCCCTGTGTGCGCTGTTCAATCCTGCAAAGTAATTAAGTTAATCTTCAGTACACACACTACAGACTGACAGAGTCGCTGTTTTTTCAATCCACAGGCATACATAGAGTGCAAAACTAAAACAATCTCAAAAGCAGTGTAAAAAATACAGTACATTAAGGCGTATGTCGCAGCATGGCAACAACTACCATTTCCCTTTAAATCGTTAATGCGTTCACTTCCTGGAACCATGCATGTCCAACATAGCACGCAAACTCTTACCGTTGTAAGACACCCATGTGATGAACTTTGAGGTTATGTTTACTTTTATTTGGCTCTATCTTTTTTTCCTTTGGCTCACTTCTTTTGCTGTCTTAATTTGTGATTAGCAAACTTTCAAGTGACTAAATAGCGAGGTGCGTTTTTAAAGAATGCGCACAGGATGACGATGAAATAGGCGGCTTGATACTTCGTTGCAGTTTTCTTTCACTGCTTGCCTCTGTCATCGAAGTCGTTGTACATGCTGGCATAATTTATTTACAGATGCATTTAAAAATTTATTCGTAATGCAACATTACCGATAGCGCTGCATAATCGCAAGGCCAGAACATGTGCATGATATGACCGCAGAAATCGACAGTTAACTCGGCAGTTAACTCTCCTAAACAGCTGAAGAACATTGAGGGGCTTTATACTTGGTGGGCGTACAGTTTTTCTCAAAAGTTTAGAGCCAGGGGACGGCGGGTTAGAGGTGTCTTTAAGCCATCCGGTAGGGATTGAGCAGCATCCGTGGAAGTCGTTGCCTTTACAGTCGTTACTAAACTGCCATTGCGAGTGTCGGATGCACTTTGCTCATTATGGCAACTAGGTCTGAATTGATTTATTTCTTCCTAAAATGCTAGAAAAAAGTACAGTTACTGTAAGCGCCCAATGCCCAGGCAGTGAAAGCAAGAAGTCGAACAGCAAAGAGCAGCTATATCGACACTTTTTGTTGTACTCTGTTTTCTTTCTTTATACAGATACGAGACGAGGGCGAGTCAGATGAAAGTTAGCCAACCCGCGTCGCGCCATAATGGTTCGGTCCATTAGCTGCGGGGCATGCGGGTAGCACACAAGCATCTCTCATTTCCGAAATCGACACTCAGGTGTGAGGATCAATGTTCTTTAATGGTCACATACTCAGGGTTGAACACGGTTGGGCCACATAATGGACGCTCCAAAAGTTGAGCAGCGTGGTGTGAGGTTTTTGACAGCTGAAGGTGTTTCCCAATAACTGATTAGTCGCCGTGGGGCTGCCGTGTACGGCGAACATTGCATTTCATTGGCCACTGTGAAGCGTTGGGGTAAACGGTTCAAAAAAGAACGTGAAAGTTGCAATGGCAATCCAACACCGTGCAATTACCCCCGACACAATTGCAAAGGTTGATGAGCTGATGAGCCGTCGTTTCCACCGGAGAGGTTCTGTTCACTTTTTTATTTCGATCGTCAGGGACCATTACTGCTCGAACTTTGTAAACCTGCAGACTACCAATCTTTTCCGATATTGTGAAAAGCTGCAGCGGCTGTATGCATGTGGAAATCAAGAAAAAACGATGTACAAAATTGACGAATGCGGTCATCTTGCTCCACGACAATGCCCGTCCTCACGTCGCTGATGTGGTTACCACAAATTTGGAAAATTCAAGAGGGAAACGCTACAACATCCGCCTTACAGCCCAGACCTGTCGCCTTGCGACTTCCACATTTTTGGGCGCTTGAGAAAGCAGCTCAACGGAATCAGATTCGTGTCGAACGATGACGTGAGAGAGTAACTTACAGACATTTTGAACCAGCAACCAAAGCATTTTTATGAGACGGGAATCACGTGACTCGTTAGTCTGTGGGACAAAAGTCGAAATGCTCATCGAGACTACTTGTATAATAATGTACCCCGTTTGACGTATATTCGCATTGCCTCACTTTTATTACTTCTTGCCCTCGTATTTGTAGCTCGTAACTAAAATGATCATTCTCTACAAGCCATCGCTACCTCGTAACGATTTCGTATTGCTTCTGGTTTTGACCTTCAAGTGAGCCAGAGGTCAAACCTCTTATGGCGCGGTTCGGGTTGGTTGGTTTTTAGGGAAAGGAAATGGCGCAGTATTTGTCTCACATATCGGCGGACACCTGAACCGCGCCGTAAGAGAAGGGATAAAGGAGGAAGTGAAAGAATAAAGGGAGAAAGAGGTGCCGTAGTGGGGGCGTTCGGGTGTCCACCGAATCAATCTAAAATTTTCATATAAAGCAAAACAAAGGCGAATAACTGGCCCCCTGGGATGGTTGACACCTCAGTCGCGCTTTAAGCTGCGTGGCGGTCGTGGCAGATGTGTGCTGCAGGCGTTGGCATTCACAAAGTTGTAGCAGAATCGCGACACTGAAGCTATAGACCGTCTGCGTTCTTTGTTCATTGGCGTTAGCGTTCACAACAATCTATACTCCTCTAGACTCCGATGATATTGGGGAAACGAAGGCGCATGCATAACTGCCTCCCTGGGGCAGTAGACGCCTCAATCGCGCTTTCAGGTATGTGGCGGTGGGGAGAGAGAAATGTCGGCTGCATGCATTAGCGCTGAGAACGTTGCCGCGGTGGCTCAGTGATTAGGACGCGCGGCTACTGATCCGGTGTACCCGGGTGCGAACCCTACCGCTGCGGCAGCGTTTCGATTGAGGCGAAACGCAAAAGGAACCCGTGTGCTGTGCGATGTTAGTCCTAGTTTAAGATACCCAGGTGGTCGAAATTTTTGTTGGAGACCTCCACTACGGCACCTCTTTCTTTTAATCCGTCCTTTATCCCTTCCCTTTAGGCGCGGTTCAGGTGTCAGCGGAGATGTGAGACACATACTGCGCCGTTTCCTTTCCCCAACAACCAACCAATTTTCAACGTTGTGGCAGACACACCACTGCAGCAAAAAGTAATAATAATAGTTGGTTTTGGGGGAATTGAAATGGCGCAGTATCTGTCTCATATATCGTTGGACACCTGAACCGCGCCGTAAGGGAAGGGATAAAGGAGGGAGTGAAAGAAGAAAGAAAGAAGAGGTGCCGTAGTGGAGGGCTCCGGATAATTTCGACCACCTGGGGATCTTTAACGTGCACTGACATCGCACAGCACACGGGCGCCTTAGCGTTTTTCCTCCATAAAAACGCAGCCGCCGTGGTCGGGTTCGAACCCGGGAACTCCGGATCAGTAGTCGAGCGCCCTAACCACTGAGCCACCGCGGCGGCAAAAATCCGTATCAGCTTTCGTTGGGTGACCAACCTCTCGCGATTAAGCATTAATTTAACCGCCACCTGGCAGGGTGGGCGCGTTGTCCAGTGTGCGGAACGCACTCATAGAGGCCAAGCCGCATCTACTTGCCGGATACACCACAGCTTTCGCTCTCTAACCAGGTTCAGCATAGCTGAACTGCCGCAATTTTTTTCTGCCTTTCTTCTTTCACTCCCTCCTTTATCCCTTCCCTTACGGCGCTGTTCGGGTGTCCACCAAAACGTGTGAGACATTTACTTTCCTCTAAACCAATGTTCATTTTTATTCACACTCTCGCGCTGTGCACAGACATGTAGCCTCAGTGAAACGTCAACCTTCAAAGTTGTGCGAAAGCAACAGCCTATACTAATTTAGTTGCGTTGTGAGGTTGTTTGCCTAACCTCTGGACAAGAAGGCAAAGGGTTCTTTTGCAAGCGATTCCGTTAATCCTGCAGGATAATGTGTGTATTTTAAATACCACACGTAGTTAAGCGCAACTTACGCTGGAAACCAGCGCGCCTTTGCGCCTTCTACAGAATGGGCTGGCGGAGCAGCTGCAGCAGAACGCTTGATTTAGCGGTCAGTGTCGTGTATATGTGTGCTGTTTTATGCCGAACGTTTTTTTTTACGTCAATTTGGAAATTAAGGGGAAAAAAAAAAGCTGCATCTACGGTCATGCCTTCACAGAAGCACCTGTGCAGTTTTGGCAACCTATGAGTAGGGTCGTCAAGTGCAGTTAAGTCATACGTCCCGAATTGAGGTGACTACTTCAGTCATGAAAGCATCGAATTGCGTCGCGAATTCCTCGGGGTAGATAGGATCTATGGAGGATTATGGAGGCCAAACGCTAAGGCGCCCGTGTGCTGACGATGTCAGTGTCCGTTAAAGATCCCCAGGTGATCGAAATTATTATGGAGCCCTCCACTACGGCACCTCTTCCTTTCTTTAACTCCCTCCTTTAGCCCTTCCCTTACGGCGCGGTTCAGGTGTCCAACGATATACGAGACAGATTCTGCGCCATTTCCTTTCCCCAAAAACCAGTTAATATTATTAATATATAGGATCTTCTGAGTCATGTTGGCATATACCATAGATCCACTCGCGGCCCGCGTATATAATGCCGGACAGGAAAACGTAGCGTAGTGCACGGTAGCAATGTACATTGGTACAATCATACGGCGCTAATCGCTCTTCAAATACTTCGCAGGTAGGGCCAAAGAAATCCGTGGTGCCGTATTTGAAAAGCAACAAGCATCCGTTCGAGCTTCCAAAAGTGATGGCCGTACGCTCCAGATAAGGGTCGGCTGATAGCGCGCGCTGCTCGCTGGCGACCGAGTTAATCAGTTAAGAGCCGCCTTTAAAAAGCGCTGCGACACGGTTTGCCATGCTCTCGCGCCTTCCAGTTGCTTTTGACTGCACCTGTACAATCTACCGAGCTGAGCCGCCGGGGCACGACTTGCCACTTGAGGAACAGAGATAGCAGCACAGTAGAAAGAAAAATTAAGGTTAAAAACCTTAAATACTCCTAATAAGAAATCGTGCCTAAAATATTAAAACTCTCCCCCACATTAATTTCATCATAACGCGCGATTCAAATTCATTTGTTCGCGTGGCTACGGCCGTTAGCAACGCAACGCCGCAGCGCAAAAAAGAATAACAACCGCAGCCTGCGATTGTAACTAATGCATACGGACCTCACTAAAAGCCGAACTAGCGCTGGAACGTTGATATCCACGAGAAGCGTCTTGCAGAACTTTGAATTCACGGCAGCGCACACCACGACAAACCGAACACCTGGCGCGCGCACAAGAAAGCTAAAAATAAAACAATCAAAATTACCCAATGTTGCCGGCTTTCGACTACGTTTTCGCTACCAGTTCGCTAAATTCTGCATAATACTCAGTCGACAACTGAAAAAGAGTATGTTAGTAACACTAAAATATCACAGTGGTCTCAGATTGCGGTTTTGGCCACTAGACCGTAACAGAGAAGAAAAATAATACTTATCGCCTTACTCATATGGTCCTACCTTGGAGGGTCGGCATGCGGGCAACCACCACTGGTGGTCATTTTTCTTTCTTGTTTGCTTTCCTGCTGACTTGAGGAGAGAGAAAGTAACTTGCCAGATGCGAGCGCTGGTCCTCTCTCTCCGCTGCCGGCACCGCGTTCTCCGCGGCTTGTGGCGTCAAACTCAAACGTAGTTTGAGAGCGTTGCGCGCCGGATCCTCTGGAACTTCAGGCGGCAGTTTTTCTGTATGCCTCAGCGTGCTTTATTCTTAATGTGGCAAATATTTTACGTTACTGCAATGCCTCGTAAGCACCATGGGATCGGCATGTGTTGATTTTCAGATCAGAGCCTGAGATGAATGATGATCGAAGCAATGAAAAACAACTAGAACCACCAACCGACTGTTTTTGTAGGGCCCATTGACTAGTGCATGTCAGTCCCATGGACAAATAGGTATTGGTCTATGCGGCGACTATGAATCAGTCGATAAGGTGCACTGGATTCTGTATTGGTCTAATGTTTTTCATATTCAGCCCATAGACCGATACAGTTAGTACCATAGCCTATAAGACATATCGATATATATAGTATCGGTTTCTGTTTTGGTCCAGTACAAATGCAGATACAACCCGAAGATAAACTCTAGCACCAATACTAACGAAGATATAAGACCAATAAATTTCCCTATGGTTTTTTTTTTGTTTGCTAGAGCAGTTTCACGTCAGTGCCAGAAAAGCCATTTGCGCCATGACTATCGCAAGATCTGCAAAGGGGATTTCACCAAGCAGTTGCGATCAGCGACCGCCAGGACGCCGACCGGAACTAATCACATTTCTAGCACTCCACTTTGGTGAGAACCGGAAGCTGAAGCAGCAGCAGCACACCACAACGGCAGCAGCAAAAGGGAGGCGGAGAGGCTTCGTTCAGTGCACGTGCAAAATTTCACGATGGACAGCCAGCAGCAACTGCTGTATATTGATCAGTTTGGTGCAGCGCACGTACTACAGCCCCTGGGCAAGACTGGTGCCGAAGGTCCCGGTACTGCGGCGATGGACCCGACATTTGACGTCGTTTACGAAGCGGATACGGTCTACCTAAACCTGGACGGCGTCGACGATACTACCACGTCCACAAGTCATGAGCAAGGCACATCACCGGAAGCAAGCAGCGCGTCTAGCGCAGAAGTACCAGAAGACAGACGAGCGCGCCATAACGATGTAGAACGAAAGCGACGAGCCCGGATTAAGAGCGCTTGCGACACCCTCAGAACTCTGGTGCCGAGTTTGGATCGCAGCACGGACGCCGCCACGGTGTTTGAGAGTACTGTGCTGCACATTAAGCACTTACAGCAAGGAATGTCCCACGAGGAACTTTTAAAGACATCCAAAGAGTTTTTTGAAACCCACTGCCTGTATGCTGAGAAATATAGTGAGTGCTGAAATCTACACCATGGTGTGCTGTCCTTTTCAAAAGCTTACATGCCATTGGGTTTGCTTCTGGGCCACATATTGCAGCTTACGTCACTCCCAGCACTCAAAATCCCTGGAAGGTGGCAATAACTCGCCTCCTTATGATGTACAATAGCTAAGGGCACTACTATTACTACTGAAACAGCAATGCGCAACAGTGGTCTAAGGCCCACCAAGGTGCTTCACACAGCAGTGAACGAAATCTTCCGTTCCGTTATATATGTCAAAGGCATCAAAATTCTGACCTCTCTACAGGAGTCTCATAAGTGGGGTATATACAGGGTATTTCACACAAGAATACACAATTTTTAAGATAGGCTTTTTGAGTTAGAGGAGCGCTGCTTTTGGCATCATTAGAATACAGTCAAGACATGCTATCTACCAGGCTGGTTAACTAATATTGAACAGTTAACTTTGTAACATCAATTGTGAGCCTCCTCTGAGAGGCGTGTAGCCCACCGTAAGTAATATCCATGTCAGTTTTTAGAATTTCGAAAATACAGTTACCCTCAGCGCTGTGGCCCAAAAAATTTCGGCTGTTTCGACGAATCACGACCACTGAAGAGATCTTTTTGTCCGCAAACTTCTCGAAAGCGCATGCATTTTGGCGCGATGTAGCAAAACTTTGTCGGGACACAGTGCCCAGGGCTACCGCGTCTTCGAAATCCTAAAAACAGATATGGATATTACTTACGGTGGGCCACATGCTTCTCAATAAATAAGGAGCCTAACTATGATAGTTAAAAAGTTAACTATTCAAGATTAGTTAACCAGCCTGCTTGTTAGCACCTTTCAGCTGTTTTCTGATGTACTACACAGCTGACGATGCCATCAAGAAGAAAGCGCTCATCTAACTCAAAAGGCCTTTTTTTTTTAAATTGTGTAAAGTCCTAGGTGAAACGCCCTGTATATGGGACAGAAGTGTGCTCTGTGGATGCATACATGCAGCTAGTATGTTATTAGTGCCCGACTACAGTATGTTTCTTGTGAGCGTGCCTTCATTTCCATGACAACATATACAATTCTCAGTTTCCATTCTCCTGTGAAAATGTTGGTACCGAGCTGGGCGCTGCCCTGCAGTCCTCACAAATAAGTTTTCCTTTTGCACCTTAATAATATGTAAGGTGATTAAAGGCATAACTGGAACCAATTTCAAAACCCAATTTGAACCTTGGCTCATTGGTTACGGTGCTCGGCTGCTGGTTTGAAAGATGCGGGTTCGACCCTGGCCATGGTGGTCGCAGTTCGATAGAGGTTTTCGAAATGCTAGAGGCCCATGCACTGCGCGCTGTCAGTGCACGTTAAGGAACCACAGGTGGACAAAATTTTCCGGAGCCCTACACTACGGCATTCCTCATAGCCTGAGTCGCTTTGGGACATTAAACCCATAAACATAAACCTTAACCGATTGGAATTGTCTGAAAAAATCACTCGGTTCCAACCGAAATTTCCAATGATTTATTAAACCAGCAAGTTCCAAATGGTCCCTTCCGCCAGATGGTACCTCTTGCAAGACGCCCCTGTCCAATACCCCACTACATGCGTCCCCACTAATGAAATTTCCACCACTTTGAAAGCTTTACCCTGGCCTGGTGCTCTGGTTCACAGAGGTGAAATGCTTAAAGAAAGGGTCTCTGACCCAGCTTTGTGGAAAGAAAAATGCCTCTTGCTATGGTGCTCTTAGGCCAAAGCTGCCCTTGCGCCATTAAAATTCAACATCCTAACATTATTCCAATATTCAGAGCAACTGGTACACACACTACACGATTTAGAATAACGCAGCATGCTATAAAAAGGAAAATAGCAGACGTCACCTTGAGACAGAGAGCAATGCTAATGAGGGCAAAAATTTGGAAATTAAGAAGAAAATGGACTTGGACGAGCACGAGTTCAAAGAGCTGCCTGGAATACTGTGGCCGCGGCGGACAGCGATAATTGGAGGGAGAGAACTGGGGTACGTTTTTGTCCTGCAGTGGCGATAAGACAGCTGTTTCGAGTTGAACCGAGTATGAAAAACCTAGCTACCATCTCGATTTCAACTGTGTGCGCAGAGGACATGTCCACACGAGGTGATGCGCGCACGGCAGCACCGTGCCTGCACAGGTCGGGCCGTCGCAAAATGTGCACTCTTTGAAATAGTGTTTGGTAGATACCAAAAGGCCTATAAGACCAGTACGCTCACACACCCATAGCTGTCAGCAATCTCATAGGCTACTGGTTTCCTAATTGTTTTGTAGTTTTAATGGTGTATGGGTCTCATTGTGTCTACTGGTTCAGATTTCTGGAGGGTATGGACAGCAATCTTCCTTGTCCCTCCAGAGTTCAGAAGTTCCAGGAATTGAGAGTTAGGCAGCAGTTTCATGTATACACAATTTAATACACAATGAGAGCAGCAACTCAGAATGGAACATCACAAAAACTTTGACAGCAAGTAGAGCTGGGTTGCAAGCTTGTGAGCTCCGGCCCATTGGTGCAGTCTCGCCAAACCTAGAGCACCTCAAAAATAAAAAAAGCAGATTGTAGTCTGCAAAAAAAAAAAAACATTGATCACAAGGGCAAGACACTGCACCACCTGTACTAACAATTGGTACTTCCAACTGTACAGCAGTCACATGCCACTGATGCATGCATGTAAATTCCTTGGTGCATTAAAAAGATGAAACATCTCCAACGCCAGGTCAACGCACCACTGGTCTCTCCTGCTGACGGCACCGTATGTTTGGAAGAACTGTTCAAAAACTCTGGCAGGCAAATGAGCCGGGAAAAAGCCCTGTCCACTCTGCTTTCAGCTCCAATGCGATTATGCGCAAGCTACGGCCGTCGGTAACGCGCGTGGCTCGGCATGCTTGGCGTACCTCGATCCGATACGCGAATACGCGTCGGCATAGTCTCTTGATACGACTTTTAAGCTTGGAACACGCCTGTGCCAGCCGATTAGACCGGCTATCGACCTCCGAGGCGGCGTGCGCTACCGGCGACCGCCGGCGGGAAGATAGTCGCGTTGAAATCGAAAGTAGAGCATCCCCCGAACCTCGACAGCCGGAGTAATCATCTCGCAGAGGTGCGCCCAAATCTTAAAAAGGCACAGCAAAACTTTATATGGACGCGTATCCGCGTGAAGGGAGGGAGAGAGGGAGGGGTGGCGGAGCAACGCCAACGAGGTAACTGCCGAGCTGTAGCTCGCGCGTCGCAAGAATAAAGCGAGTCTCTGTGAACGCTTAGCATCTGGCACGCCGGCGAAACGGGCGTTACTTTGACTCTCGTGATTATGGGAAATACAAAATGGGGCAGACAAGACATACAGGTGAAGTCAAAAGTAAATGGAAAGTGCGAGAGTGTGGGAAACCGTGATGCAGCGCTTTCTAACGCTGGCTCTGGTAATTGAGTAGCTCGGTTTCCAACAAGCAGCGCGCGGTACGAACAGACCATTATCTGGAGCGTTTACGGTCATCACTTTTGACGGCTCGAACAGATGCTTGTTGCTTTTCAAATGAGACACTAAGGATTTCTCCGGCGCTACCTGCAATTTGTTTGATGAGAGTTTCGAGCCGTTTGATAATACTCAGAAGCGAGCAATGCCACGACTGTTTACGTTTTTGCCGTAAGCGGCGTGCTGTGGAGCACCCGTTTTATTTCTTGTGCTCAGGTTGGAGGGATTGATTGCACCGTTTCCTCGAAACGCGATGCTGTCCAGAATACCTGAAGATGAACGGCGCAGCATAATTCGCCTCTCCAATTGAAGGTGTTCCTCAGCACACTATAAGTCGCCGAGTTGGCCGATCGATCGGCGCAGTGAATAGGATTTGCAGGCATATCGAGATGAGGATGCCCGCGTTGAAGATGCCCAAAGTTCAGGAAGACCACGATCCACATCGACAGAAGTAGACGAACTCATCGTGGCAGCGGTGGTGGCTGATCCATTCGAGTACGCGAGAAATTCGAGAGACCCTATCTCTGAACATCAATGTGGCTACAATCCGCCGACGCTTGCATGAGGCAGGACTGAGCGGATGCGTGGTCGCTCAGAAACCCTACTTTACTTAACAGATCAGCAGAAGCACGCTCGACTGGGCTTTGTGCGAGCCCACGAAGAATGGTCGGTAGTCGATTGGGGTGAGGTCATATCTATTGATGAGTCCACTGTAATCTCAAGATGGGTCAACAGCGCCGGGTATGGCCCCCGTGCAACTGCCGGTAAGATTTAACCCCATTCTCTTAATGATATCACGCTTTGCAATTGCCAGTGCTATATTTTCTACGTGGGTGAATACTTTCATTTCATTTTATTATATTAAAGGTCCCAAAAAAGGGGGTTTTACATATGGGGTGGAAAGAATTAAAAGCACAAATTCACAACAGCAAGAAAGTTTTTACATTTTTAGCGAAAAGACTTGGGCAAGTGATGATGGCAACGTTGTTTGGAAGGCCGTTCCAGCCTGCGGCTGCACGAAGCAAGAAGGAATTCGAAAAAGTGACGGTGCGTGACCGAGGACAAAAACTTGAAGGTGATGGCTGGTGCGATGAGATATGCGTTCTGGGCGAAGATTATAAGGTGGGATGTGCATAGGGCTGTGGAACAATTTGTGAAATAAAGACAGGCTGGCAATGCCACGGCGGAGCGATAAGGGTGATAATCCGGATGCTGTTTTTCCGTGTGCAATGCTTGAGTGGGCATTTGGGAATTTGTTCCAGAGGCCTTTGTCTGGGCGCTAAGGATCACGTCTGCACGTCAGCAAAACGAGTTTTAGAGGGGCGCTTGCCCACATTTCTAACGATAACGTTTTGTTTTTGTTTGCACGTAGGTATCAGCCCGGGTACTTGCACAATGTGCTTAGCAGCGGTGGCACGGCTGTGAATGTTTGGGGAGCCGTCTGCAGAGATGGACCGGCCCCACTTGTGTAGCTTCGAGCGAAGATTAACGCGGCGTAATACTGCAAATGTCCTTGAGAGCTACCTCGTCCCGTTCGCCCTGGACGGGCCCTTTAAAGATGGCTTTTACTGGCTTTAGCAGGACCACAGCCCCGTCCACAAAGCTAAAGTCGTCCAAGACTGTCTAGAAGAGTGAGGAGGTCGACAGCTGCAATGGATGCCAAAGGGCGCGGGCTTCAACATTATACAAATTGTGTGGGGATTTCTGAAATCCAACTTGGCATATAACTTGGGTGCAACAAGCAAAGAAGCATTGTGCCTCGCTGTTGCAGCTGAATGGGACCGCATTAAGCGATACCGCGAGTTTGTACAATCTGTGCACGATTCTCTGCCCCGGCGCATGGAAGCAACCATTCGCGTTAACGGCAGTCTCACGCGCTTTTGAACCGCGTTTGCTTTTGCACATTGTATTTTTTGTTCTTGTGGAACTAACTCGATGAAATTCTTCCTACTAAGAACAATAAGGATTCCCCTTGTTGCGATCGACGTGCTGATCGTGCATTACTACCTGGCCAATTCGAAATGCATGCACTTCGCGTATTTTACTTCAACTGTTACACAGAGCACACAGACTAAACCAGCATCGTGTCCTTTTGATTATTTTGTGCGTATTCGTTCTTACATACGCGAGGGTATATGCGCAACTTACAATAAACAAAATAAAGGCAGCAAAAAAGCGAGGGCTGATCTTTGCTGGTCCTCATTTCTTGAGCGGACACTGGGGAAGTCAGGATATACCATGTAAACCTAAGAACAAGAAGAAAAAAACGCCCCGCGACACGCCCCTCACGGCAAAAGCATAACTAAACAGTCGTGGCAGTGCTCGCTGCTGAGTACAATCATACGGCGCAAATCGCTCTTCAAATACTTCGCAGGTAGGGCCAAAGAAATCCGTGGTGCCGTATTTGAAAAGCAACAAGCATCCGTTCGAGCTTCTAAAAGCGATGGCCGTACGCTCCAGATAAGGGTCGGCTGATAGCGCGCGCTGCTCGCTGGCGACCGAGTTAATCAGTTAACAGCCGCCTTTAAAAAGCGCTGCGACACGGTTTGCCATGCTCTCGCGCCTTCCATTTGCTTTTGACTGCACCTGTACAATCTGCCGAGCTGAGCCGCCGGGGCACGACTTGCCACTTGAGGAACAGAGATAGCAGCACAGTAGAAAGAAAAATTAAGGTTAAAAACCTTAAATACTGCTAATAAGAAATCGTGCCTAAAATATTAAAACTCTCCCCCACATTAATTTCATCATAACGCGCGATTCAAATTCATTTGTTCGCGTGGCTACGGCCGTTAGCAACGCAACGCCGCAGCGCATAAAAGAATACAAACCGCAGCCTGCGGTTGTAACTAATGCATACGGACCTCACTAAAAGCCGAACTAGCGCTGGAATGTTGATATCCACGAGAAGCGTCTTGCAGAACTTTGAATTCACGGCAGCGCACACCGCAACAAACCGAACAGCTGACGCGCGCACATGAAAGCTAAAAAAAAAAAAAACTTACCCAATGTTGCCGGCTTTCGACTACGTTTTCGCTACCAGTTCGCTAAATTCTGCATAATACTCAGTCGACAACTGAAAACGAGTATGTTAGTAACACTAAAATATCACTGTGGTCTCAGATTGCGGTTCTGGCCACTAGACCGTAACAGAGAAGAAAAAAAATACTTATCGCTATACTCATATGGTCCTACCTTGGAGGGTCGGCATGCGGGCAACCACCACTGGTGGTCATTTTTCTTTCTTGTTTGCTCTCCTGCAGCCTTGAGGAGAGAGAAAGTAACTTCCCAGCAGATGAACAATGGTCCTCTCTCTCCGCTGCCGGCACCGCGTTCTCCGCGGCTTGTGGCGTCAAACTCAAACGTAGTTTGAGAGCGTTGCGCGCCGGATCCTCTGGAACTTCAGGCGGCAGTTTTTCTGTATGCCTCAGCGTGCTTTATTCTTAATGTGGCAAATATTTTACGTTACTGCAATGCCTCGTAAGCACCATGGGATCGGCATGTGTTGATTTTGAGATCAGAGCCTGAGATGAATGATGATCGAAGCAATGAAAAACAACTAGAACCACCAACCGACTGTTTTTGTAGGGCCCATTGACTAGTGCATGTCAGTGCCATGGACAAATAGGTATTGGTCTATGCGGCGAATATGAATCAGTCGATAAGGTGCACTGGATTCTGTATTGGTCTAATGTTTTTCATATTCAGCCCATAGACCGATACAGTTAGTACCATAGCCTATAAGACATATCGATATATATAGTATCGGTTTCTGTTTTGGTCCAGTACAAATGCAGATACAACCCGAAGATAAACTCTAGCACCAATACTAACGAAGATATAAGACCAATAAATTTCCCTATGGTTTTTTTTTTTTTGCTAGAGCAGTTTCACGTCAGTGCCAGAAAAGCCATTTGCGCCATGACTATCGCAAGATCTGCAAAGGGGATTTCACCAAGCAGTTGCGATCAGCGACCGCCAGGACGCCGACCGGAACTAATCACATTTCTAGCACTCCACTTTGGTGAGAACCGGAAGCTGGAGCAGCAGCAGCACACCACAACGGCAGCAGCAAAAGGGAGGCGGAGAGGCTTCGTTCAGTGCACGTGCAAAATTTCACGATGGACAGCCAGCAGCAACTGCTGTATATTGATCAGTTTGGTGCAGCGCACGTACTACAGCCCCTGGGCAAGACTGGTGCCGAAGGTCCCGGTACTGCGGCGATGGACCCGACATTTGACGTCGTTTACGAAGCGGATACGGTCTACCTAAACCTGGACGGCGTCGACGATACTACCACGTCCACAAGTCATGAGCAAGGCACATCACCGGAAGCAAGCAGCGCGTCTAGCGCAGAAGTACCAGAAGACAGACGAGCGCGCCATAACGATGTAGAACGAAAGCGACGAGCCCGGATTAAGAGCGCTTGCGACACCCTCAGAACTCTGGTGCCGAGTTTGGATCGCAGCACGGACGCCGCCACGGTGTTTGAGAGTACTGTGCTGCACATTAAGCACTTACAGCAAGGAATGTCCCACGAGGAACTTTTAAAGACATCCAAAGAGTTTTTTGAAACCCACTGCCTGTATGCTGAGAAATATAGTGAGTGCTGAAATCTACACCATGGTGTGCTGTCCTTTTCAAAAGCTTACATGCCATTGGGTTTGCTTCTGGGCCACATATTGCAACTTACGTCACTCCCAGCACTCAAAATCCCTGGAAGGTGGCAATACCTTCCCTCCTTATGATGTACAATAGCTAAGGGCACTATTACTACTGAAACAGCAATGCGCAACAGTGGTCTAAGGCCCACCAAGGTGCTTCACACAGCAGTGAACGAAATCTTCCGTTCCGTTATATATGTCAAAGGCATCAAAATTCTGACCTCTCTACAGGAGTCTCATAAGTGGGGTATATACAGGGTATTTCACACAAGAATACACAATTTTTATTTTAGGCTTTTTGAGTTAGAGGAGCGCTGCTTTTGGCATCATTAGAATACAGTTAAGACATGCCATCTACCAGGTTGGTTAACTAATATTGAACAGTTAACTTTGTAACGTCAATTGTGAGCCTCCTCTAAGAGGCGTGTAGCCCACCGTAAGTAATATCCATGTCAGTTTTTAGAATTTCGAAAATACAGTTACCCTCAGCGCTGTGGCCCAAAAAATTTCGGCTGTTTCGACGAATCACGACCACTGAAAAGATCTTTTTGTCCGCAAACTTCTCGAAAGCGCATGCATTTTGGCGCGATGTAGCAAAACTTTGTCGGGACACAGTGCCCAGGGCTACCGCGTCTTCGAAATCCTAAAAACAGATATGGATATTACTTACGGTGGGCCACATGCTTCTCAATAAATCAGGAGCCTAACTATGATAGTTAAAAAGTTAACTATTCAAGATTAGTTAACCAGCCTGCTTGTTAGCACCTTTCAGCTGTTTTCTGATGTACTACACAGCTGACGATGCCATCAAGCAGAAAGCGCTCATCTAACTCAAAAGGCCTTTTTTTTTTTTAAATTGTGTAAAGTCCTAGGTGAAACGCCCTGTATATGGGACAGAAGTGTGCTCTGTGGATGCATACATGCAGCTAGTATGTTATTAGTGCCCGACTACAGTATGTTTCTTGTGAGCGTGCCTTCATTTCCATGACAGCATATACAATTCTCAGTTTCCATTCTCCTGTGAAAATGTTGGTACCGAGCTGGGCGCTGCCCTGCAGTCCTCACAAATAAGTTTTCCTTTTGCACCTTAATAATATGTAAGGTGATTAAAGGCATAACTGGAACCAATTTCAAAACCCAATTTGAACCTTGGCTCATTGGTTACGGTGCTCGGCTGCTGGTTTGAAAGATGCGGGTTCGACCCTGGCCATGGTGGTCGCAGTTCGATAGAGGTTTTCGAAATGCTAGAGGCCCATGCCCTGCGCGCTGTCAGTGCACGTTAAGGAACCACAGGTGGACAAAATTTTCCGGAGCCCTACACTACGGCATTCCTCATAGCCTGAGTCGCTTTGGGACATTAAACCCATAAACATAAACCTTAACCGATTGGAATTGTCTGAAAAAATCACTCGGTTCCAACCGAAATTTCCAATGATTTCTTAAACCAGCAAGTTCCAAATGGTCCCTTCCGCCAGATGGTACCTCTTGCAAGACGCCCCTGTCCAATACCCCACTACATGCGTCCCCACTTATGAAATTTCCACCACTTTGAAAGCTTTACCCTGGCCTGGTGCTCTGGTTCACAGAGGTGAAATGCTTAAAGAAAGGGTCTCTGACCCTGCTTTGTGGAAAGAAAAATGCCTCTTGCTATGGTGCTCTTAGGCCAAAGCTGCCCTTGCGCCATTAAAATTCAACATCCTAACATTATTCCAATATTCAGAGCAACTGGTACACACACTACACGATTTAGAATAACGCAGCATGCTATAAAAAGGAAAATAGCAGACATCACCTTGAGACAGAGAGCAATGCTAATGAGGGCAAAAATTTCGAAATTAAGAAGAAAATGGACTTGGACGAGCACGAGTTCAAAGAGCTGCCTGGAATACTGTGGCCGCGGCGGACAGCGATAATTGGAGGGAGAGAACTGGGGTACGTTTTTGTCCTGCAGTGGCGATAAGACAGCTGTTTCGAGTTGAACCGAGTATGAAAAACCTAGCTACCATCTCGATTTCAACTGTGTGCGCAGAGGACATGTCCACACGAGGTGATGCGCGCACGGCAGCACCGTGCCTGCACAGGTCGGGCCGTCGCAAAATGTGCACTCTTTGAAATAGTGTTTGGTAGATACCAAAAGGCCTATAAGACCAGTACGCTCACACACCCATAGCTGTCAGCAATCTCATAGGCTACTGGTTTCCTAATTGTTTTGTAGTTTTAATGGTGTATGGGTCTCATTGTGTCTACTGGTTCAGATTTCTGGAGGGTATGGACAGCAATCTTCCTTGTCCCTCCAGAGTTCAGAAGTTCCAGGAATGGAGAGTTAGGCAGCAGTTTCATGTATACACAATTTAATACACAATGAGAGCAGCAACTCATAATGGAACATCACAAAAACTTTGACTGCAAGTAGAGCTGGGTTGCAAGCTTGTGAGCTCCGGCCCATTGGTGCAGTCTCGCCAAACCTAGAGCACCTCAAAAATAAAAAAAGCAGATTGTAGTCTGCAAAAAAAAAAAAAAAAACATTGATCACAAGGGCAAGACACTGCACCACCTGTACTAACAATTGGTACTTCCAACTGTACAGCAGTCACATGCCACTGATGCATGCATGTAAATTCCTTGGTGCATTAAAAAGATGAAACATCTCCAACGCCAGGTCAACGCACCACTGGTCTCTCCTGCTGACGGCACCGTATGTTTGGAAGAACTGTTCAAAAACTCTGGCAGGCAAATGAGCCGGGAAAAAGCCCTGTCCACTCTGCTTTCAGCTCCAATGCGATTATGCGCAAGCTACGGCCGTCGGTAACGCGCGTGGCTCGGCATGCTTGGCGTACCACGATCCGATACGCGAATACGCGCCGGCATAGTCTCTTGATACGACTTTTAAGCTTGGAACACGCCTGTGCCAGCCGATTAGACCGGCTATCGACCTCCGAGGCGGCGTGCGCTACCGGCGACCGCCGGCGGGAAGATAGTCGCGTTGAAATCGAAAGTAGAGCATCCCCCGAACCTCGACAGCCGGAGTAATCATCTCGCAGAGGTGCGCCCAAATCTTAAAAAGGCACAGCAAAACTTTATATGGACGCGTATCCGCGTGAAGGGAGGGAGAGAGGGAGGGGTGGCGGAGCAACGCCAACGAGGTAACTGCCGAGCTGTAGCTCGCGCGTCGCAAGAATAAAGCGAGTCTCTGTGAACGCTTAGCATCTGGCACGCCGGCGAAACGGGCGTTACTTTGACTCTCGTGATTATGGGAAATGCAAAATGGGGCAGACAAGACATACAGGTGAAGTCAAAAGTAAATGGAAAGTGCGAGAGTGTGGGAAACCGTGATGCAGCGCTTTCTAACGCTGGCTCTGGTAATTGAGTAGCTCGGTTTCCAACAAGCAGCACGCGGTACGAACAGACCATTATCTGGAGCGTTTACGGTCATCACTTTTGACGGCTCGAACAGATGCTTGTTGCTTTTCAAATGAGACACTAAGGATTTCTCCGGCGCTACCTGCAATTTGTTTGATGAGAGTTTCGAGCCGTTTGATAATACTCAGAAGCGAGCAATGCCACGACTGTTTACGTTTTTGCCGTGAGCGGCGTGCTGTGGAGCACCCGTTTTATTTCTTGTGCTCAGGTTGGAGGGATTGATTGCACCGTTTCCTCGAAACGCGATGCTGTCCAGAATACCTGAAGATGAACGGCGCAGCATAATTCGCCTCTCCAATTGAAGGTGTTCCTCAGCACACTATAAGTCGCCGAGTTGGCCGATCGATCGGCGCAGTGAATAGGATTTGCAGGCATATCGAGATGAGGATGCCCGTGTTGAAGATGCCCAAAGTTCAGGAAGACCACGATCCACATCGACAGAAGTCGACGAACTCATCGTGGCAGCGGTGGTGGCTGATCCATTCGAGTACGCGAGAAATTCGAGAGACCCTATCTCTGAACATCAATGTGGCTACAATCCGCCGACGCTTGCATGAGGCAGGACTGAGCGGATGCGTGGTCGCTCAGAAACCCTACTTTACTTAACAGATCAGCAGAAGCACGCTCGACTGGGCTTTGTGCGAGCCCACGAAGAATGGTCGGTAGTCGATTGGGGTGAGGTCATATCTATTGATGAGTCCACTGTAATCTCAAGATGGGTCAACAGCGCCGGGTATGGCCCCCGTGCAACTGCCGGTAAGATTTAACCACATTCTCTTAATGATATCACGCTTTGCAATTGCCAGTACTATATTTTCTACGTGGGTGAATACTTTCATTTCATTTTATTATATTAAAGGTCCCAAAAAAGGGGGTTTTACATATGGGGTGGAAAGAATTAAAAGCACAAATTCACAACAGCAAGAAAGTTTTTACATTTTTAGCGAAAAGACTTGGGCAAGTGATGATGGCAACGTTGTTTGGAAGGCCGTTCCAGCCTGCGGCTGCACGAAGCAAGAAGGAATTCGAAAAAGTGACGGTGCGTGACCGAGGACAAAAACTTGAAGGTGATGGCTGGTGCGATGAGATATGCGTTCTGGGCGAAGATTATAAGGTGGAATGTGCATAGGGCTGTGGAACAATTTGTGAAATAAAGACAGGCTGGCAATGCCACGGCGGAGCGATAAGGGTGATAATCCGGATGCTGTTTTTCCGTGTGCAATGCTTGAGTGGGCATTTGGGAATTTGTTCCAGAGGCCTTTGTCTGGACGCTAAGGATCACGTCTGCACGTCAGCAAAACGAGTTTTAGAGGGGCGCTTGCCCACATTTCTAACGATAACGTTTTGTTTTTGTTTGCACGTAGGTATCAGCCCGGGTACTTGCACAATGTGCTTAGCAGCGGTGGCACGGCTGTGAATGTTTGGGGAGCCGTCTGCAGAGATGGACCGGCCCCACTTGTGTAGCTTCGAGCGAAGATTAACGCGGCGTAATACTGCAAATGTCCTTGAGAGCTACCTCGTCCCGTTCGCCCTGGACGGGCCCTTTAAAGATGGCTTTTACTGGCTTTAGCAGGACCACAGCCCCGTCCACAAAGCTAAAGTCGTCCAAGACTGTCTAGAAGAGTGAGGAGGTCGACAGCTGCAATGGATGCCAAAGGGCGCGGGCTTCAACATTATACAAATTGTGTGGGGATTTCTGAAATCCAACTTGGCATATATGAACTTGGGTGCAACAAGCAAAGAAGCATTGTGCCTCGCTGTTGCAGCTGAATGGGACCGCATTAAGCGATACCGCGAGTTTGTACAATCTGTGCACGATTCTCTGCCCCGGCGCATGGAAGCAACCATTCGCGTTAACGGCAGTCTCACGCGCTTTTGAACCGCGTTTGCTTTTGCACATTGTATTTTTTGTTCTTGTGGAACTAACTCGATGAAATTCTTCCTACTAAGAACAATAAGGATTCCCCTTGTTGCGATCGACGTGCTGATCGTGCATTACTACCTGGCCAATTCGAAATGCATGCACTTCGCGTATTTTACTTCAACTGTTACACAGAGCACACAGACTAAACCAGCATCGTGTCCTTTTGATTATTTTGTGCGTATTCGTTCTTACATACGCGAGGGTATATGCGCAACTTACAATAAACAAAATAAAGGCAGCAAAAAAGCGAGGGCTGATCTTTGCTGGTCCTCATTTCTTGAGCGGACACTGGGGAAGTCAGGATATACCATGTAAACCTAAGAACAAGAAGAAAAAAACGCCCCGCGACACGCCCCTCACGGCAAAAGCATAACTAAACAGTCGTGGCAGTGCTCGCTGCTGAGTACAATCATACGGCGCAAATCGCTCTTCAAATACTTCGCAGGTAGGGCCAAAGAAATCCGTGGTGCCGTATTTGAAAAGCAACAAGCATCCGTTCGAGCTTCTAAAAGCGATGGCCGTACGCTCCAGATAAGGGTCGGCTGATAGCGCGCGCTGCTCGCTGGCGACCGAGTTAATCAGTTAACAGCCGCCTTTAAAAAGCGCTGCGACACGGTTTGCCATGCTCTCGCGCCTTCCATTTGCTTTTGACTGCACCTGTACAATCTGCCGAGCTGAGCCGCCGGGGCACGACTTGCCACTTGAGGAACAGAGATAGCAGCACAGTAGAAAGAAAAATTAAGGTTAAAAACCTTAAATACTGCTAATAAGAAATCGTGCCTAAAATATTAAAACTCTCCCCCACATTAATTTCATCATAACGCGCGATTCAAATTCATTTGTTCGCGTGGCTACGGCCGTTAGCAACGCAACGCCGCAGCGCATAAAAGAATACAAACCGCAGCCTGCGGTTGTAACTAATGCATACGGACCTCACTAAAAGCCGAACTAGCGCTGGAATGTTGATATCCACGAGAAGCGTCTTGCAGAACTTTGAATTCACGGCAGCGCACACCGCAACAAACCGAACAGCTGACGCGCGCACATGAAAGCTAAAAAAAAAAAAAACTTACCCAATGTTGCCGGCTTTCGACTACGTTTTCGCTACCAGTTCGCTAAATTCTGCATAATACTTAGTCGACAACTGAAAACGAGTATGTTAGTAACACTAAAATATCGCTGTGGTCTCAGATTGCGGTTTTGGCCACTAGACCGTAACAGAGAAGAAAAAAAATACTTATCGCTATACTCATATGGTCCTACCTTGGAGGGTCGGCATGCGGGCAACCACCACTGGTGGTCATTTTTCTTTCTTGTTTGCTCTCCTGCAGCCTTGAGGAGAGAGAAAGTAACTTCCCAGCAGATGAACAATGGTCCTCTCTCTCCGCTGCCGGCACCGCGTTCTCCGCAGCTTGTGGCGTCAAACTCAAACGTAGTTTGAGAGCGTTGCGCGCCGGATCCTCTGGAACTTCAGGCGGCAGTTTTTCTGTATGCCTCAGCGTGCTTTATTCTTAATGTGGCAAATATTTTACGTTACTGCAATGCCTCGTAAGCACCATGGGATCGGCATGTGTTGATTTTGAGATCAGAGCCTGAGATGAATGATGATCGAAGCAATGAAAAACAACTAGAACCACCAACCGACTGTTTTTGTAGGGCCCATTGACTAGTGCATGTCAGTGCCATGGACAAATAGGTATTGGTCTATGCGGCGAATATGAATCAGTCGATAAGGTGCACTGGATTCTGTATTGGTCTAATGTTTTTCATATTCAGCCCATAGACCGATACAGTTAGTACCATAGCCTATAAGACATATCGATATATATAGTATCGGTTTCTGTTTTGGTCCAGTACAAATGCAGATACAACCCGAAGATAAACTCTAGCACCAATACTAACGAAGATATAAGACCAATAAATTTCCCTATGGTTTTTTTTTTGTTTGCTAGAGCAGTTTCACGTCAGTGCCAGAAAAGCCATTTGCGCCATGACTATCGCAAGATCTGCAAAGGGGATTTCACCAAGCAGTTGCGATCAGCGACCGCCAGGACGCCGACCGGAACTAATCACATTTCTAGCACTCCACTTTGGTGAGAACCGGAAGCTGGAGCAGCAGCAGCACACCACAACGGCAGCAGCAAAAGGGAGGCGGAGAGGCTTCGTTCAGTGCACGTGCAAAATTTCACGATGGACAGCCAGCAGCAACTGCTGTATATTGATCAGTTTGGTGCAGCGCACGTACTACAGCCCCTGGGCAAGACTGGTGCCGAAGGTCCCGGTACTGCGGCGATGGACCCGACATTTGACGTCGTTTACGAAGCGGATACGGTCTACCTAAACCTGGACGGCGTCGACGATACTACCACGTCCACAAGTCATGAGCAAGGCACATCACCGGAAGCAAGCAGCGCGTCTAGCGCAGAAGTACCAGAAGACAGACGAGCGCGCCATAACGATGTAGAACGAAAGCGACGAGCCCGGATTAAGAGCGCTTGCGACACCCTCAGAACTCTGGTGCCGAGTTTGGATCGCAGCACGGACGCCGCCACGGTGTTTGAGAGTACTGTGCTGCACATTAAGCACTTACAGCAAGGAATGTCCCACGAGGAACTTTTAAAGACATCCAAAGAGTTTTTTGAAACCCACTGCCTGTATGCTGAGAAATATAGTGAGTGCTGAAATCTACACCATGGTGTGCTGTCCTTTTCAAAAGCTTACATGCCATTGGGTTTGCTTCTGGGCCACATATTGCAACTTACGTCACTCCCAGCACTCAAAATCCCTGGAAGGTGGCAATAACTCGCCTCCTTATGATGTACAATAGCTAAGGGCACTATTACTACTGAAACAGCAATGCGCAACAGTGGTCTAAGGCCCACCAAGGTGCTTCACACAGCAGTGAACGAAATCTTCCGTTCCGTTATATATGTCAAAGGCATCAAAATTCTGACCTCTCTACAGGAGTCTCATAAGTGGGGTATATACAGGGTATTTCACACAAGAATACACAATTTTTATTTTAGGCTTTTTGAGTTAGAGGAGCGCTGCTTTTGGCATCATTAGAATACAGTTAAGACATGCCATCTACCAGGTTGGTTAACTAATATTGAACAGTTAACTTTGTAACGTCAATTGTGAGCCTCCTCTAAGAGGCGTGTAGCCCACCGTAAGTAATATCCATGTCAGTTTTTAGAATTTCGAAAATACAGTTACCCTCAGCGCTGTGGCCCAAAAAATTTCGGCTGTTTCGACGAATCACGACCACTGAAAAGATCTTTTTGTCCGCAAACTTCTCGAAAGCGCATGCATTTTGGCGCGATGTAGCAAAACTTTGTCGGGACACAGTGCCCAGGGCTACCGCGTCTTCGAAATCCTAAAAACAGATATGGATATTACTTACGGTGGGCCACATGCTTCTCAATAAATCAGGAGCCTAACTATGATAGTTAAAAAGTTAACTATTCAAGATTAGTTAACCAGCCTGCTTGTTAGCACCTTTCAGCTGTTTTCTGATGTACTACACAGCTGACGATGCCATCAAGCAGAAAGCGCTCATCTAACTCAAAAGGCCTTTTTTTTTTAAATTGTGTAAAGTCCTAGGTGAAACGCCCTGTATATGGGACAGAAGTGTGCTCTGTGGATGCATACATGCAGCTAGTATGTTATTAGTGCCCGACTACAGTATGTTTCTTGTGAGCGTGCCTTCATTTCCATGACAGCATATACAATTCTCAGTTTCCATTCTCCTGTGAAAATGTTGGTACCGAGCTGGGCGCTGCCCTGCAGTCCTCACAAATAAGTTTTCCTTTTGCACCTTAATAATATGTAAGGTGATTAAAGGCATAACTGGAACCAATTTCAAAACCCAATTTGAACCTTGGCTCATTGGTTACGGTGCTCGGCTGCTGGTTTGAAAGATGCGGGTTCGACCCTGGCCATGGTGGTCGCAGTTCGATAGAGGTTTTCGAAATGCTAGAGGCCCATGCCCTGCGCGCTGTCAGTGCACGTTAAGGAACCACAGGTGGACAAAATTTTCCGGAGCCCTACACTACGGCATTCCTCATAGCCTGAGTCGCTTTGGGACATTAAACCCATAAACATAAACCTTAACCGATTGGAATTGTCTGAAAAAATCACTCGGTTCCAACCGAAATTTCCAATGATTTCTTAAACCAGCAAGTTCCAAATGGTCCCTTCCGCCAGATGGTACCTCTTGCAAGACGCCCCTGTCCAATACCCCACTACATGCGTCCCCACTTATGAAATTTCCACCACTTTGAAAGCTTTACCCTGGCCTGGTGCTCTGGTTCACAGAGGTGAAATGCTTAAAGAAAGGGTCTCTGACCCTGCTTTGTGGAAAGAAAAATGCCTCTTGCTATGGTGCTCTTAGGCCAAAGCTGCCCTTGCGCCATTAAAATTCAACATCCTAACATTATTCCAATATTCAGAGCAACTGGTACACACACTACACGATTTAGAATAACGCAGCATGCTATAAAAAGGAAAATAGCAGACATCACCTTGAGACAGAGAGCAATGCTAATGAGGGCAAAAATTTGGAAATTAAGAAGAAAATGGACTTGGACGAGCACGAGTTCAAAGAGCTGCCTGGAATACTGTGGCCGCGGCGGACAGCGATAATTGGAGGGAGAGAACTGGGGTACGTTTTTGTCCTGCAGTGGCGATAAGACAGCTGTTTCGAGTTGAACCGAGTATGAAAAACCTAGCTACCATCTCGATTTCAACTGTGTGCGCAGAGGACATGTCCACACGAGGTGATGCGCGCACGGCAGCACCGTGCCTGCACAGGTCGGGCCGTCGCAAAATGTGCACTCTTTGAAATAGTGTTTGGTAGATACCAAAAGGCCTATAAGACCAGTACGCTCACACACCCATAGCTGTCAGCAATCTCATAGGCTACTGGTTTCCTAATTGTTTTGTAGTTTTAATGGTGTATGGGTCTCATTGTGTCTACTGGTTCAGATTTCTGGAGGGTATGGACAGCAATCTTCCTTGTCCCTCCAGAGTTCAGAAGTTCCAGGAATTGAGAGTTAGGCAGCAGTTTCATGTATACACAATTTAATACACAATGAGAGCAGCAACTCAGAATGGAACATCACAAAAACTTTGACTGCAAGTAGAGCTGGGTTGCAAGCTTGTGAGCTCCGGCCCATTGGTGCAGTCTCGCCAAACCTAGAGCACCTCAAAAATAAAAAAAGCAGATTGTAGTCTGCAAAAAAAAAAAAAACATTGATCACAAGGGCAAGACACTGCACCACCTGTACTAACAATTGGTACTTCCAACTGTACAGCAGTCACATGCCACTGATGCATGCATGTAAATTCCTTGGTGCATTAAAAAGATGAAACATCTCCAACGCCAGGTCAACGCACCACTGGTCTCTCCTGCTGACGGCACCGTATGTTTGGAAGAACTGTTCAAAAACTCTGGCAGGCAAATGAGCCGGGAAAAAGCCCTGTCCACTCTGCTTTCAGCTCCAATGCGATTATGCGCAAGCTACGGCCGTCGGTAACGCGCGTGGCTCGGCATGCTTGGCGTACCACGATCCGATACGCGAATACGCGCCGGCATAGTCTCTTGATACGACTTTTAAGCTTGGAACACGCCTGTGCCAGCCGATTAGACCGGCTATCGACCTCCGAGGCGGCGTGCGCTACCGGCGACCGCCGGCGGGAAGATAGTCGCGTTGAAATCGAAAGTAGAGCATCCCCCGAACCTCGACAGCCGGAGTAATCATCTCGCAGAGGTGCGCCCAAATCTTAAAAAGGCACAGCAAAACTTTATATGGACGCGTATCCGCGTGAAGGGAGGGAGAGAGGGAGGGGTGGCGGAGCAACGCCAACGAGGTAACTGCCGAGCTGTAGCTCGCGCGTCGCAAGAATAAAGCGAGTCTCTGTGAACGCTTAGCATCTGGCACGCCGGCGAAACGGGCGTTACTTTGACTCTCGTGATTATGGGAAATACAAAATGGGGCAGACAAGACATACAGGTGAAGTCAAAAGTAAATGGAAAGTGCGAGAGTGTGGGAAACCGTGATGCAGCGCTTTCTAACGCTGGCTCTGGTAATTGAGTAGCTCGGTTTCCAACAAGCAGCACGCGGTACGAACAGACCATTATCTGGAGCGTTTACGGTCATCACTTTTGACGGCTCGAACAGATGCTTGTTGCTTTTCAAATGAGACACTAAGGATTTCTCCGGCGCTACCTGCAATTTGTTTGATGAGAGTTTCGAGCCGTTTGATAATACTCAGAAGCGAGCAATGCCACGACTGTTTACGTTTTTGCCGTGAGCGGCGTGCTGTGGAGCACCCGTTTTATTTCTTGTGCTCAGGTTGGAGGGATTGATTGCACCGTTTCCTCGAAACGCGATGCTGTCCAGAATACCTGAAGATGAACGGCGCAGCATAATTCGCCTCTCCAATTGAAGGTGTTCCTCAGCACACTATAAGTCGCCGAGTTGGCCGATCGATCGGCGCAGTGAATAGGATTTGCAGGCATATCGAGATGAGGATGCCCGCGTTGAAGATGCCCAAAGTTCAGGAAGACCACGATCCACATCGACAGAAGTCGACGAACTCATCGTGGCAGCGGTGGTGGCTGATCCATTCGAGTACGCGAGAAATTCGAGAGACCCTATCTCTGAACATCAGTGTGGCTACAATCCGCCGACGCTTGCATGAGGCAGGACTGAGCGGATGCGTGGTCGCTCAGAAACCCTACTTTACTTAACAGATCAGCAGAAGCACGCTCGACTGGGCTTTGTGCGAGCCCACGAAGAATGGTCGGTAGTCGATTGGGGTGAGGTCATATCTATTGATGAGTCCACTGTAATCTCAAGATGGGTCAACAGCGCCGGGTATGGCCCCCGTGCAACTGCCGGTAAGATTTAACCACATTCTCTTAATGATATCACGCTTTGCAATTGCCAGTGCTATATTTTCTACGTGGGTGAATACTTTCATTTCATTTTATTATATTAAAGGTCCCAAAAAAGGGGGTTTTACATATGGGGTGGAAAGAATTAAAAGCACAAATTCACAACAGCAAGAAAGTTTTTACATTTTTAGCGAAAAGACTCGGGCAAGTGATGATGGCAACGTTGTTTGGAAGGCCGTTCCAGCCTGCGGCTGCACGAAGCAAGAAGGAATTCGAAAAAGTGACGGTGCGTGACCGAGGACAAAAACTTGAAGGTGATGGCTGGTGCGATGAGATATGCGTTCTGGGCGAAGATTATAAGGTGGGATGTGCATAGGGCTGTGGAACAATTTGTGAAATAAAGACAGGCTGGCAATGCCACGGCGGAGCGATAAGGGTGATAATCCGGATGCTGTTTTTCCGTGTGCAATGCTTGAGTGGGCATTTGGGAATTTGTTCCAGAGGCCTTTGTCTGGACGCTAAGGATCACGTCTGCACGTCAGCAAAACGAGTTTTAGAGGGGCGCTTGCCCACATTTCTAACGATAACGTTTTGTTTTTGTTTGCACGTAGGTATCAGCCCGGGTACTTGCACAATGTGCTTAGCAGCGGTGGCACGGCTGTGAATGTTTGGGGAGCCGTCTGCAGAGATGGACCGGCCCCACTTGTGTAGCTTCGAGCGAAGATTAACGCGGCGTAATACTGCAAATGTCCTTGAGAGCTACCTCGTCCCGTTCGCCCTGGACGGGCCCTTTAAAGATGGCTTTTACTGGCTTTAGCAGGACCACAGCCCCGTCCACAAAGCTAAAGTCGTCCAAGACTTTCTAGAAGAGTGAGGAGGTCGACAGCTGCAATGGATGCCAAAGGGCGCGGACTTCAACATTATACAAAATGTGTGGGGATTTCTGAAATCCAACTTGGCATATATGAACTTGGGTGCAACAAGCAAAGAAGCATTGTGCCTCGCTGTTGCAGCTGAATGGGACCGCATTAAGCGATACCGCGAGTTTGTACAATCTGTGTACGATTCTCTGCCCCGGCGCATGGAAGCAACCATTCGCGCTAACGGCAGTCTCACGCGCTTTTGAACCGCGTTTGCTTTTGCACATTGTATTTTTTGTTCTTGTGGAACTAACTCGATGAAATTCTTCCTACTAAGAACAATAAGGATTCCCCTTGTTGCGATCGACGTGCTGATCGTGCATTACTACCTGGCCAATTCGAAATGCATGCACTTCGCGTATTTTACTTCAACTGTTACACAGAGCACACAGACTAAACCAGCATCGTGTCCTTTTGATTATTTTGTGCGTATTCGTTCTTACATACGCGAGGGTATATGCGCAACTTACAATAAACAAAATGAAGGCAGCAAAAAAGCGAGGGCTGATCTTTGCTGGTCCTCATTTCTTGAGCGGACACTGGGGAAGCCAGGATATACCATGTAAACCTAAGAACAAGAAGAAAAAAACGCCCCGCGACACGCCCCTCACGGCAAAAGCATAACTAAACAGTCGTGGCAGTGCTCGCTGCTGAGTACAATCATACGGCGCAAATCGCTCTTCAAATACTTCGCAGGTAGGGCCAAAGAAATCCGTGGTGCCGTATTTGAAAAGCAACAAGCATCCGTTCGAGCTTCCAAAAGCGATGGCCGTACGCTCCAGATAAGGGTCGGCTGATAGCGCGCGCTGCTCGCTGGCGACCGAGTTAATCAGTTAAGAGCCGCCTTTAAAAAGCGTTGCGACACGGTTTGCCATGCTCTCGCGCCTTCCATTTGCTTTTGACTGCACCTGTACAATCTGCCGAGCTGAGCCGCCGGGGCACTACTTGCCACTTGAGGAACAGAGATAGCAGCACAGTAGAAAGAAAAATTAAGGTTAAAAACCTTAAATACTCCTAATAAGAAATCGTGCCTAAAATATTAAAACTCTCCCCCACATTAATTTCATCATAACGCGCGATTCAAATTCATTTGTTCGCGTGGCTACGGCCGTTAGCAACGCAACGCCGCAGCGCAAAAAAGAATACAAACCGCAGCCTGCGGTTGTAACTAATGCATACGGACCTCACTAAAAGCCGAACTAGCGCTGGAATGTTGATATCCACGAGAAGCGTCTTGCAGAACTTTGAATTCACGGCAGCGCACACCGCAACAAACCGAACAGCTTACGCGCGCACATGAAAGCTAAAAAAAAAAAACAATCAAACTTACCCAATGTTGCCGGCTTTCGACTACGTTTTCGCTACCAGTTCGCTAAATTCTGCATAATACTCAGTCGACAACTGAAAACGAGTATGTTAGTAAAACTAAAATATCACTGTGGTCTCAGATTGCGGTTTTGGCCACTAGACCGTAACAGAGAAGAAAAAAAATACTTATCGCCATACTCATATGGTCCTACCTTGGAGGGTCGGCATGCGGGCAACCACCACTGGTAGTCATTTTTCTTTCTTGTTTGCTGTCTTGCAGCCTTGAGGAGAGAGGAAGTAACTTCCCTGATGCGAGCGATGGTCCTCTCTCTCCGCTGCCGGCACCGCGTTCTCCGCGGCTTGTGGCGTCAAACTCAAACGTAGTTTGAGAGCGTTGCGCGCCGGATCCTCTGGAACTTCAGGCGGCAGTTTTTCTGTATGCCTCAGCGTGCTTTATTCTTAATGTGGCAAATATTTTACGTTACTGCAATGCCTCGTAAGCGCCATGGGATCGGCATGTGTTGATTTTGAGATCAGAGCCTGAGATGAATGATGATCGAAGCAATGAAAAACAACTAGAACCACCAACCGACTGTTTTTGTAGGGCCCATTGACTAGTGCATGTCAGTCCCATGGACAAATAGGTATTGGTCTATGCGGCGAATATGAATCAGTCGATAAGGTGCACTGGATTCTGTATTGGTCTAATGTTTTTCATATTCAGCCCATAGACCGATACAGTTAGTACCATAGCCTATAAGACATATCGATATATATAGTATCGGTTTCTGTTTTGGTCCAGTACAAATGGAGATACAACCCGAAGATAAACTCTAGCACCAATACTAACGAAGATATAAGACCAATAAATTTCCCTATGGTTTTTTTTTTGTTTGCTAGAGCAGTTTCACGTCAGTGCCAGAAAAGCCATTTGCGCCATGACTATCGCAAGATCTGCAAAGGGGATTTCACCAAGCAGTTGCGATCAGCGACCGCCAGGACGCCGACCGGAACTAATCACATTTCTAGCACTCCACTTTGGTGAGAACCGGAAGCTGGAGCAGCAGCAGCACACCACAACGGCAGCAGCAAAAGGGAGGCGGAGAGGCTTCGTTCAGTGCACGTGCAAAATTTCACGATGGACAGCCAGCAGCAACTGCTGTATATTGATCAGTTTGGTGCAGCGCACGTACTACAGCCCCTGGGCAAGACTGGTGCCGAAGGTCCCGGTACTGCGGCGATGGACCCGACATTTGACGTCGTTTACGAAGCGGATACGGTCTACCTAAACCTGGACGGCGTCGACGATACTACCACGTCCACAAGTCATGAGCAAGGCACATCACCGGAAGCAAGCAGCGCGTCTAGCGCAAAAGTACCAGAAGACAGACGAGCGCGCCATAACGATGTAGAACGAAAGCGACGAGCCCGGATTAAGAGCGCTTGCGACACCCTCAGAACTCTGGTGCCGAGTTTGGATCGCAGCACGGACGCCGCCACGGTGTTTGAGAGTACTGTGCTGCACATTAAGCACTTACAGCAAGGAATGTCCCACGAGGAACTTTTAAAGACATCCAAAGAGTTTTTTGAAACCCACTGCCTGTATGCTGAGAAATATAGTGAGTGCTGAAATCTACACCATGGTGTGCTGTCCTTTTCAAAAGCTTACATGCCATTGGGTTTGCTTCTGGGCCACATATTGCAACTTACGTCACTCCCAGCACTCAAAATCCCTGGAAGGTGGCAATAACTTGCCTCCTTATGATGTACAATAGCTAAGGGCACTATTACTACTGAAACAGCAATGCGCAACAGTGGTCTAAGGCCCACCAAGGTGCTTCACACAGCAGTGAACGAAATCTTCCGTTCCGTTATATATGTCAAAGGCATCAAAATTCTGACCTCTCTACAGGAGTCTCATAAGTGGGGTATATACAGGGTATTTCACACAAGAATACACAATTTTTATTTTAGGCTTTTTGAGTTAGAGGAGCGCTGCTTTTGGCATCATTAGAATACAGTTAAGACATGCCATCTACCAGGTTGGTTAACTAATATTGAACAGTTAACTTTGTAACGTCAATTGTGAGCCTCCTCTAAGAGGCGTGTAGCCCACCGTAAGTAATATCCATGTCAGTTTTTAGAATTTCGAAAATACAGTTACCCTCAGCGCTGTGGCCCAAAAAATTTCGGCTGTTTCGACGAATCACGACCACTGAAAAGATCTTTTTGTCCGCAAACTTCTCGAAAGCGCATGCATTTTGGCGCGATGTAGCAAAACTTTGTCGGGACACAGTGCCCAGGGCTACCGCGTCTTCGAAATCCTAAAAACAGATATGGATATTACTTACGGTGGGCCACATGCTTCTCAATAAATCAGGAGCCTAACTATGATAGTTAAAAAGTTAACTATTCAAGATTAGTTAACCAGCCTGCTTGTTAGCACCTTTCAGCTGTTTTCTGATGTACTACACAGCTGACGATGCCATCAAGCAGAAAGCGCTCATCTAACTCAAAAGGCCTTTTTTTTTTTAAATTGTGTAAAGTCCTAGGTGAAACGCCCTGTATATGGGACAGAAGTGTGCTCTGTGGATGCATACATGCAGCTAGTATGTTATTAGTGCCCGACTACAGTATGTTTCTTGTGAGCGTGCCTTCATTTCCATGACAGCATATACAATTCTCAGTTTCCATTCTCCTGTGAAAATGTTGGTACCGAGCTGGGCGCTGCCCTGCAGTCCTCACAAATAAGTTTTCCTTTTGCACCTTAATAATATGTAAGGTGATTAAAGGCATAACTGGAACCAATTTCAAAACCCAATTTGAACCTTGGCTCATTGGTTACGGTGCTCGGCTGCTGGTTTGAAAGATGCGGGTTCGACCCTGGCCATGGTGGTCGCAGTTCGATAGAGGTTTTCGAAATGCTAGAGGCCCATGCCCTGCGCGCTGTCAGTGCACGTTAAGGAACCACAGGTGGACAAAATTTTCCGGAGCCCTACACTACGGCATTCCTCATAGCCTGAGTCGCTTTGGGACATTAAACCCATAAACATAAACCTTAACCGATTGGAATTGTCTGAAAAAATCACTCGGTTCCAACCGAAATTTCCAATGATTTCTTAAACCAGCAAGTTCCAAATGGTCCCTTCCGCCAGATGGTACCTCTTGCAAGACGCCCCTGTCCAATACCCCACTACATGCGTCCCCACTTATGAAATTTCCACCACTTTGAAAGCTTTACCCTGGCCTGGTGCTCTGGTTCACAGAGGTGAAATGCTTAAAGAAAGGGTCTCTGACCCTGCTTTGTGGAAAGAAAAATGCCTCTTGCTATGGTGCTCTTAGGCCAAAGCTGCCCTTGCGCCATTAAAATTCAACATCCTAACATTATTCCAATATTCAGAGCAACTGGTACACACACTACACGATTTAGAATAACGCAGCATGCTATAAAAAGGAAAATAGCAGACATCACCTTGAGACAGAGAGCAATGCTAATGAGGGCAAAAATTTGGAAATTAAGAAGAAAATGGACTTGGACGAGCACGAGTTCAAAGAGCTGCCTGGAATACTGTGGCCGCGGCGGACAGCGATAATTGGAGGGAGAGAACTGGGGTACGTTTTTGTCCTGCAGTGGCGATAAGACAGCTGTTTCGAGTTGAACCGAGTATGAAAAACCTAGCTACCATCTCGATTTCAACTGTGTGCGCAGAGGACATGTCCACACGAGGTGATGCGCGCACGGCAGCACCGTGCCTGCACAGGTCGGGCCGTCGCAAAATGTGCACTCTTTGAAATAGTGTTTGGTAGATACCAAAAGGCCTATAAGACCAGTACGCTCACACACCCATAGCTGTCAGCAATCTCATAGGCTACTGGTTTCCTAATTGTTTTGTAGTTTTAATGGTGTATGGGTCTCATTGTGTCTACTGGTTCAGATTTCTGGAGGGTATGGACAGCAATCTTCCTTGTCCCTCCAGAGTTCAGAAGTTCCAGGAATGGAGAGTTAGGCAGCAGTTTCATGTATACACAATTTAATACACAATGAGAGCAGCAACTCAGAATGGAACATCACAAAAACTTTGACTGCAAGTAGAGCTGGGTTGCAAGCTTGTGAGCTCCGGCCCATTGGTGCAGTCTCGCCAAACCTAGAGCACCTCAAAAATAAAAAAAGCAGATTGTAGTCTGCAAAAAAAAAAAAACATTGATCACAAGGGCAAGACACTGCACCACCTGTACTAACAATTGGTACTTCCAACTGTACAGCAGTCACATGCCACTGATGCATGCATGTAAATTCCTTGGTGCATTAAAAAGATGAAACATCTCCAACGCCAGGTCAACGCACCACTGGTCTCTCCTGCTGACGGCACCGTATGTTTGGAAGAACTGTTCAAAAACTCTGGCAGGCAAATGAGCCGGGAAAAAGCCCTGTCCACTCTGCTTTCAGCTCCAATGCGATTATGCGCAAGCTACGGCCGTCGGTAACGCGCGTGGCTCGGCATGCTTGGCGTACCACGATCCGATACGCGAATACGCGCCGGCATAGTCTCTTGATACGACTTTTAAGCTTGGAACACGCCTGTGCCAGCCGATTAGACCGGCTATCGACCTCCGAGGCGGCGTGCGCTACCGGCGACCGCCGGCGGGAAGATAGTCGCGTTGAAATCGAAAGTAGAGCATCCCCCGAACCTCGACAGCCGGAGTAATCATCTCGCAGAGGTGCGCCCAAATCTTAAAAAGGCACAGCAAAACTTTATATGGACGCGTATCCGCGTGAAGGGAGGGAGAGAGGGAGGGGTGGCGGAGCAACGCCAACGAGGTAACTGCCGAGCTGTAGCTCGCGCGTCGCAAGAATAAAGCGAGTCTCTGTGAACGCTTAGCATCTGGCACGCCGGCGAAACGGGCGTTACTTTGACTCTCGTGATTATGGGAAATACAAAATGGGGCAGACAAGACATACAGGTGAAGTCAAAAGTAAATGGAAAGTGCGAGAGTGTGGGAAACCGTGATGCAGCGCTTTCTAACGCTGGCTCTGGTAATTGAGTAGCTCGGTTTCCAACAAGCAGCACGCGGTACGAACAGACCATTATCTGGAGCGTTTACGGTCATCACTTTTGACGGCTCGAACAGATGCTTGTTGCTTTTCAAATGAGACACTAAGGATTTCTCCGGCGCTACCTGCAATTTGTTTGATGAGAGTTTCGAGCCGTTTGATAATACTCAGAAGCGAGCAATGCCACGACTGTTTACGTTTTTGCCGTGAGCGGCGTGCTGTGGAGCACCCGTTTTATTTCTTGTGCTCAGGTTGGAGGGATTGATTGCACCGTTTCCTCGAAACGCGATGCTGTCCAGAATACCTGAAGATGAACGGCGCAGCATAATTCGCCTCTCCAATTGAAGGTGTTCCTCAGCACACTATAAGTCGCCGAGTTGGCCGATCGATCGGCGCAGTGAATAGGATTTGCAGGCATATCGAGATGAGGATGCCCGCGTTGAAGATGCCCAAAGTTCAGGAAGACCACGATCCACATCGACAGAAGTCGACGAACTCATCGTGGCAGCGGTGGTGGCTGATCCATTCGAGTACGCGAGAAATTCGAGAGACCCTATCTCTGAACATCAATGTGGCTACAATCCGCCGACGCTTGCATGAGGCAGGACTGAGCGGATGCGTGGTCGCTCAGAAACCCTACTTTACTTAACAGATCAGCAGAAGCACGCTCGACTGGGCTTTGTGCGAGCCCACGAAGAATGGTCGGTAGTCGATTGGGGTGAGGTCATATCTATTGATGAGTCCACTGTAATCTCAAGATGGGTCAACAGCGCCGGGTATGGCCCCCGTGCAACTGCCGGTAAGATTTAACCACATTCTCTTAATGATATCACGCTTTGCAATTGCCAGTGCTATATTTTCTACGTGGGTGAATACTTTCATTTCATTTTATTATATTAAAGGTCCCAAAAAAGGGGGTTTTACATATGGGGTGGAAAGAATTAAAAGCACAAATTCACAACAGCAAGAAAGTTTTTACATTTTTAGCGAAAAGACTTGGGCAAGTGATGATGGCAACGTTGTTTGGAAGGCCGTTCCAGCCTGCGGCTGCACGAAGCAAGAAGGAATTCGAAAAAGTGACGGTGCGTGACCGAGGACAAAAACTTGAAGGTGATGGCTGGTGCGATGAGATATGCGTTCTGGGCGAAGATTATAAGGTGGGATGTGCATAGGGCTGTGGAACAATTTGTGAAATAAAGACAGGCTGGCAATGCCACGGCGGAGCGATAAGGGTGATAATCCGGATGCTGTTTTTCCGTGTGCAATGCTTGAGTGGGCATTTGGGAATTTGTTCCAGAGGCCTTTGTCTGGACGCTAAGGATCACGTCTGCACGTCAGCAAAACGAGTTTTAGAGGGGCGCTTGCCCACATTTCTAACGATAACGTTTTGTTTTTGTTTGCACGTAGGTATCAGCCCGGGTACTTGCACAATGTGCTTAGCAGCGGTGGCACGGCTGTGAATGTTTGGGGAGCCGTCTGCAGAGATGGACCGGCCCCACTTGTGTAGCTTCGAGCGAAGATTAACGCGGCGTAATACTGCAAATGTCCTTGAGAGCTACCTCGTCCCGTTCGCCCTGGACGGGCCCTTTAAAGATGGCTTTTACTGGCTTTAGCAGGACCACAGCCCCGTCCACAAAGCTAAAGTCGTCCAAGACTGTCTAGAAGAGTGAGGAGGTCGACAGCTGCAATGGATGCCAAAGGGCGCGGGCTTCAACATTATACAAATTGTGTGGGGATTTCTGAAATCCAACTTGGCATATATGAACTTGGGTGCAACAAGCAAAGAAGCATTGTGCCTCGCTGTTGCAGCTGAATGGGACCGCATTAACCGATACCGCGAGATTGTACAATCTGTAAACGATTCTCTGCCCCGGCGCATGGAAGCAACCATTCGCGCTAACGGCAGTCTCACGCGCTTTTGAACCGCGTTTGCTTTTGCACATTGTATTTTTTGTTCTTGTGGAACTAACTCGATGAAATTCTTCCTACTAAGAACAATAAGGATTCCCCTCTTTGCGATCGACGTGCTGATCGTGCATTACTACCTGGCCAATTCGAAATGCATGCACTTCGCGTATTTTACTTCAACTGTTACACAGAGCACACAGACTAAACCAGCATCGTGTCCTTTTGATTATTTTGTGCGTATTCGTTCTTACATACGCGAGGGTATATGCGCAACTTACAATAAACAAAATAAAGGCAGCAAAAAAGCGAGGGCTGATCTTTGCTGGTCCTCATTTCTTGAGCGGACACTGGGGAAGTCAGGATATACCATGTAAACCTAAGAACAAGAAGAAAAAAACGCCCCGCGACACGCCCCTCACGGCAAAAGCATAACTAAACAGTCGTGGCAGTGCTCGCTGCTGAGTACAATCATACGGCGCAAATCGCTCTTCAAATACTTCGCAGGTAGGGCCAACACCCTCTCAATGCTAAGGCCTCTCCACCGGCCGCGTGACGTCACGCCAAGGGACCGTGCAGGCCCCGCGCTCCGCGATTTCAGCGCGCCGCGCCCGTCTGCACTATTCGGGTACTGCCGTACGTAGCTGCCTTATAAGTGATTCCTTCATTTTCATTTTTGTCGTTGCTGCAGAAAAGAAATTCGCTAGTTTGTGCGCGCCTTAGGCTATCATTTTATCTGCTTTATATATTTTTTTTATTGCAGAACACCTTATTGTCAAGAAAGTTCGAGCTGCTAATACAGTTTTTTATAATAAACAATTTAGCATACGGCCGCCAATTTCGCAATATTGGTCATTATAATAAAAAATTGATTAGTTAATTTCAATTAATCATCTAATTATTAGGTTCTATCACGTACATGATGTCTGCCGTGCGGTAAAATCCATCCGCACAGACCGCACATGCGTATATCTAGTTGTTAAAGTAGAAGTTCGTGAACATTGAAAAAAAAAACACCGTCTACTGCGCATTGTGTTAGTTTTATTCTGTATTGTGTTTTGCTTAAAGCTTTCACACACAGCAATAATGACACTCACAATAATGTTGCGCTGTTGAGTATTTGTACAGCTAATCTGACCCTTACAATAAAAAACGACGAGACACCAGCAATGAAGTGTGCGCAAAGCATTTTTATTGCTTGGGAATAAAACTTACTTCTTCTTAAGCGTTGCTGCTTTCCGGGCTGCGGCCTTCTGCTGCGCATTGTCTTGTATGGCATCATTTCTTAGTTTGCAAAAGTTGTTTAGAACAACGTTGGTTGCAACGCGTACTACCAAGCGCAGGAGAGTTTGTGCAGTGTGGCCATTTTCACATGTCTCAGTGTCGTGTTCGTCCAGGAGGGAAATCGTCTGTGAAATCACGACACCACGTTGATTTCTACAGGAGAGAAAATCTTCCGCGGTTGCTCCAAAAGACCACTTCTCTGCAACTAGTTTAGTCATCAGTACCATGTGAACTGTGCATGGCTGGGGAAACTTCAGCCCTCCTCTCGACAGGTTAGCTATCATGGCAGTATTTTCCGCTTCGATCTCTCGATTTTCAATCACCAATGTGCTGAAGCAAGCAGAACATGAAAGCTTCTTTAAAGCAGCATGAGCAGCGTATCCTGCAATGTAGACAATAGCATCCATGTCAGAGTGGGCGTGTGTAATATCGTCGTCGCTGACAGCCACAGAAAAGTTGCATGGGACAAGATCCTCACTTACGTCTTCAAACTCTGTTTCCTCGCGTGGAAATGTCAAAAGTTTTTGAAGACGAAGCTTCTTCTCACATTCGTAGAGCTGACGCACGGAAATGTGGTACTGTGATCCTGCCAGCTGGCGGTAACGGCCGAACCGGTCTTCTAGCGCATCCGTCTGAAATTTGCCCAGCAGTACGTACTTGAAGTGAAGTTCTTCTAAGCAGTAGCGCGAGAGTTCTACCAGAGAATAGCATGTCAGTCGCAAAGCACTGTGAGTCTCTTTCGTCAGCGAGCCACTGGTGATGTTTATTCTTGCCCAAGCGTCCAACCAGTCCACAACGCCGCTCAGGAAAGCTAACTGTGTGTCATCAACAGACCTTACAGGGTCTTGCATGCTGTCCCTTAGCCTCTGGCCTTTGCAAGGGGTCTTAACATTGACTATTTGCCACCATGTGAGGATAACGTCAATGAAAAGAGCAGTCGACTCAGCTTGAGGAATCTTGAACGCGGAACCATGTGTCCTGAGGGCATTTGAAACAAACTGATTAATGACGTCGAGAGCGAGCTTTACATTTTGCCGCTCCATTGAGGTTGGATTCACGGCTTTTGCGTTCAGTCTGTAAGCAGCCTTCACAAGCGACGTCTTCTCTGAAGAATAAAGCTGCCGCACAGCTGCGAAAGAAGCAGCTTTCATACGAGGAGGCCCTTCGGGCATTGCTCCACTCAAGTCCATTTCAGGGAAATAGAGGCATGTTCCAGGGTTTTTCTGGTTAATCCAATTGTTCCTAATGCACTTCAAGAGATGCACAGGATCGACCACGTAGAAAAGAGGGCGAGCGTTATCGGCTGGATGGGGATAGACAATGCTCACCTGAGGACTTGTAGCAAATAACGACATCATCTTGCGGTTCAGAGCATTGTTGTCCGTTATCACAGCGATAATTTTGAGCCCCATTTTCTCAACATTAATGATTATGTTCTTAGCATGCTCGTGCAAAATTTCTGCGCTCAGTTTGCTCACAGGTAATATGTGAATGACGTCCTTGTTTGCAGAAAGGAGTGATTGTACCATGAACACATGGGCTGTTGTTGCTGGTTCCGTTGAATGAACCGACGATCCTACTATTGTGCCCCCTTTGTAGTCGAAGTATGGTTTTATGTGGATCTCATCGATCATCAGGGTCACTGTCTTCTCGTGGTCTTTCATTGATTTGACTCGTTCTCGGATGTAGGAGAGACAGTGCGGTTGATTTTGCTCCACAAGAGGGTCAGCTTTGTAATTTGAGCAAACACGGCGCAGTGTGGAAGGATGGGGCAGAATGATTCTTGATGCAGCTCTTGTGAAGTGATATGCGTGAGGAGAAATTGAATTCAAAATACTGGCGAATACCAGCAGCTCTGCGCTATACACATGCTGTTTCGCGAGGAGAAGCTCTATCTGCTCAACCAGAAATTTCAGCAAAGAAGACTGTTCTTTCGTCGTATCACTGTCCTCAATGAGGTCTGCAAGCAGTGAACCGACAAACTGCAATACTTTAGTATGTTTCGACTCTTTCGTCACCTCAGGTATATTATGCAAGCCTATCTCGAGTTCTTCTAGCAGCAAGGACAGGCTGGAGGTGTCGCATACTTGAGCTGGCAGAATCCTGCCTGAAGGAAGCGACAGAAGCTTCACTCCATTCAAGAAAACAGAAAGTGACAGATCAGGGAGAACTACCAAGGCGCATTTCACATTAGGTGAAGGATCATTCTCGATGAGAAGGAACCTAACGCACTGCTCATCGACAGAAACGGTCCAGAATTTCGTGTTGCAGATTCCAGGCAACTTAGATTTGAACTCCTCGTAAGATGAAACTTTGTTTCTTTTCTGTTCAAGCTCATTAGACTGAAGTGACTTCCTCATAGCCTCCTGCAAAGCAGCGTTTTCCCTTCTTGCTTTTTTCGTCTCTGGCGATTCACTCCGTCCAGGCGTTGAGGACAAGTATTTTGGGCAGTTTGGAAAAACAGAAGGCGCAGCATCAATCTTCAACTGTAGCCTGTCACGCTTCACCTCTATTATTTTCCCTGTCAGTTCATCTTGGTGTGACAACGTCGTAATGAAGTCGCCTGCGTGGAAGTGCAGTTCACACACCTGCACGAGAAAATGAAGCAAGGCCATTCGCCATGACTCTCCATTGCCTAAAACACTAAGTAAAAAGAGTCTGAATAGTGAACAGCTTTTACATATTTACACAGCTTTTACACAAGCCTTATGCACATCCACAGAACTAAATGCTTCCTGGACAATTCATACATAAGTGTAAGAAGTGATATCATTGCCTACAAAGACAGCATGCCTTTCCGGGAGCGACAGCTCACAACTAAGATAATTACCAGCGCCTATTAAGCAATATTTCAGAGTCTTACCCTCGAATGCTCTGTAGGTGTGAAATCCTTCCGTGGAATGGCTCGCAACCAGGCTTTTCTTCGTACTTCGTCTCTTGGGAAGCAATAAACACGTACTTTGGGACCATTCTGGTAGTTCCCGCGGCACCCGGGAACACAGCACCGGCCCATGTTTCACGAAGTTGCACTCGCTACACGGCAGGCAATCAGTTTCCCATTCGTGCGCTAGCACAGGTACGCACGCCACACAAGAAACGGCCACACGAAACAGACACAGCCGTGCGAGGAGCGAACGGAAATGCACCCAACGCCAGGCTGAAAGACTCAAGCAGCAGCTAGACGCTCACTGCAAGACTGCGTTCGTGTCTGTGCTTGCCCGGGCAAGCGCGAGCACATCGAGGGAGACAACCGAGCGGAGCGGAGCCGCGCTTGGTGAGCAGCCTGACCGGACACTTGGCGTGACGTAGCGCGTGTGGAAAGGAGGGCCTGGAGAGGCCTGAAGAAAGTATTTAGAGGGTGTTGGTAGGGCCAAAGAAATCCGTGGTGCCGTATTTGAAAAGCAACAAGCATCCGTTCGAGCTTCTAAAAGCGATGGCCGTACGCTCCAGATAAGGGTCGGCTGATAGCGCGCGCTGCTCGCTGGCGACCGAGTTAATCAGTTAACAGCCGCCTTTAAAAAGCGCTGCGACACGGTTTGCCATGCTCTCGCGCCTTCCATTTGCTTTTGACTGCACCTGTACAATCTGCCGAGCTGAGCCGCCGGGGCACGACTTGCCACTTGAGGAACAGAGATAGCAGCACAGTAGAAAGAAAAATTAAGGTTAAAAACCTTAAATACTGCTAATAAGAAATCGTGCCTAAAATATTAAAACTCTCCCCCACATTAATTTCATCATAACGCGCGATTCAAATTCATTTGTTCGCGTGGCTACGGCCGTTAGCAACGCAACGCCGCAGCGCATAAAAGAATACAAACCGCAGCCTGCGGTTGTAACTAATGCATACGGACCTCACTAAAAGCCGAACTAGCGCTGGAATGTTGATATCCACGAGAAGCGTCTTGCAGAACTTTGAATTCACGGCAGCGCACACCGCAACAAACCGAACAGCTGACGCGCGCACATGAAAGCTAAAAAAAAAAAACTTACCCATTGTTGCCGGCTTTCGACTACGTTTTCGCTACCAGTTCGCTAAATTCTGCATAATACTTAGTCGACAACTGAAAACGAGTATGTTAGTAACACTAAAATATCGCTGTGGTCTCAGATTGCGGTTTTGGCCACTAGACCGTAACAGAGAAGAAAAAAAATACTTATCGCTATACTCATATGGTCCTACCTTGGAGGGTCGGCATGCGGGCAACCACCACTGGTGGTCATTTTTCTTTCTTGTTTGCTCTCCTGCAGCCTTGAGGAGAGAGAAAGTAACTTCCCAGCAGATGAACAATGGTCCTCTCTCTCCGCTGCCGGCACCGCGTTCTCCGCAGCTTGTGGCGTCAAACTCAAACGTAGTTTGAGAGCGTTGCGCGCCGGATCCTCTGGAACTTCAGGCGGCAGTTTTTCTGTATGCCTCAGCGTGCTTTATTCTTAATGTGGCAAATATTTTACGTTACTGCAATGCCTCGTAAGCACCATGGGATCGGCATGTGTTGATTTTGAGATCAGAGCCTGAGATGAATGATGATCGAAGCAATGAAAAACAACTAGAACCACCAACCGACTGTTTTTGTAGGGCCCATTGACTAGTGCATGTCAGTGCCATGGACAAATAGGTATTGGTCTATGCGGCGAATATGAATCAGTCGATAAGGTGCACTGGATTCTGTATTGGTCTAATGTTTTTCATATTCAGCCCATAGACCGATACAGTTAGTACCATAGCCTATAAGACATATCGATATATATAGTATCGGTTTCTGTTTTGGTCCAGTACAAATGCAGATACAACCCGAAGATAAACTCTAGCACCAATACTAACGAAGATATAAGACCAATAAATTTCCCTATGGTTTTTTTTTGTTTGCTAGAGCAGTTTCACGTCAGTGCCAGAAAAGCCATTTGCGCCATGACTATCGCAAGATCTGCAAAGGGGATTTCACCAAGCAGTTGCGATCAGCGACCGCCAGGACGCCGACCGGAACTAATCACATTTCTAGCACTCCACTTTGGTGAGAACCGGAAGCTGGAGCAGCAGCAGCACACCACAACGGCAGCAGCAAAAGGGAGGCGGAGAGGCTTCGTTCAGTGCACGTGCAAAATTTCACGATGGACAGCCAGCAGCAACTGCTGTATATTGATCAGTTTGGTGCAGCGCACGTACTACAGCCCCTGGGCAAGACTGGTGCCGAAGGTCCCGGTACTGCGGCGATGGACCCGACATTTGACGTCGTTTACGAAGCGGATACGGTCTACCTAAACCTGGACGGCGTCGACGATACTACCACGTCCACAAGTCATGAGCAAGGCACATCACCGGAAGCAAGCAGCGCGTCTAGCGCAGAAGTACCAGAAGACAGACGAGCGCGCCATAACGATGTAGAACGAAAGCGACGAGCCCGGATTAAGAGCGCTTGCGACACCCTCAGAACTCTGGTGCCGAGTTTGGATCGCAGCACGGACGCCGCCACGGTGTTTGAGAGTACTGTGCTGCACATTAAGCACTTACAGCAAGGAATGTCCCACGAGGAACTTTTAAAGACATCCAAAGAGTTTTTTGAAACCCACTGCCTGTATGCTGAGAAATATAGTGAGTGCTGAAATCTACACCATGGTGTGCTGTCCTTTTCAAAAGCTTACATGCCATTGGGTTTGCTTCTGGGCCACATATTGCAACTTACGTCACTCCCAGCACTCAAAATCCCTGGAAGGTGGCAATAACTTGCCTCCTTATGATGTACAATAGCTAAGGGCACTATTACTACTGAAACAGCAATGCGCAACAGTGGTCTAAGGCCCACCAAGGTGCTTCACACAGCAGTGAACGAAATCTTCCGTTCCGTTATATATGTCAAAGGCATCAAAATTCTGACCTCTCTACAGGAGTCTCATAAGTGGGGTATATACAGGGTATTTCACACAAGAATACACAATTTTTATTTTAGGCTTTTTGAGTTAGAGGAGCGCTGCTTTTGGCATCATTAGAATACAGTTAAGACATGCCATCTACCAGGTTGGTTAACTAATATTGAACAGTTAACTTTGTAACGTCAATTGTGAGCCTCCTCTAAGAGGCGTGTAGCCCACCGTAAGTAATATCCATGTCAGTTTTTAGAATTTCGAAAATACAGTTACCCTCAGCGCTGTGGCCCAAAAAATTTCGGCTGTTTCGACGAATCACGACCACTGAAAAGATCTTTTTGTCCGCAAACTTCTCGAAAGCGCATGCATTTTGGCGCGATGTAGCAAAACTTTGTCGGGACACAGTGCCCAGGGCTACCGCGTCTTCGAAATCCTAAAAACAGATATGGATATTACTTACGGTGGGCCACATGCTTCTCAATAAATCAGGAGCCTAACTATGATAGTTAAAAAGTTAACTATTCAAGATTAGTTAACCAGCCTGCTTGTTAGCACCTTTCAGCTGTTTTCTGATGTACTACACAGCTGACGATGCCATCAAGCAGAAAGCGCTCATCTAACTCAAAAGGCCTTTTTTTTTTAAATTGTGTAAAGTCCTAGGTTAAACGCCCTGTATATGGGACAGAAGTGTGCTCTGTGGATGCATACATGCAGCTAGTATGTTATTAGTGCCCGACTACAGTATGTTTCTTGTGAGCGTGCCTTCATTTCCATGACAGCATATACAATTCTCAGTTTCCATTCTCCTGTGAAAATGTTGGTACCGAGCTGGGCGCTGCCCTGCAGTCCTCACAAATAAGTTTTCCTTTTGCACCTTAATAATATGTAAGGTGATTAAAGGCATAACTGGAACCAATTTCAAAACCCAATTTGAACCTTGGCTCATTGGTTACGGTGCTCGGCTGCTGGTTTGAAAGATGCGGGTTCGACCCTGGCCATGGTGGTCGCAGTTCGATAGAGGTTTTCGAAATGCTAGAGGCCCATGCCCTGCGCGCTGTCAGTGCACGTTAAGGAACCACAGGTGGACAAAATTTTCCGGAGCCCTACACTACGGCATTCCTCATAGCCTGAGTCGCTTTGGGACATTAAACCCATAAACATAAACCTTAACCGATTGGAATTGTCTGAAAAAATCACTCGGTTCCAACCGAAATTTCCAATGATTTCTTAAACCAGCAAGTTCCAAATGGTCCCTTCCGCCAGATGGTACCTCTTGCAAGACGCCCCTGTCCAATACCCCACTACATGCGTCCCCACTTATGAAATTTCCACCACTTTGAAAGCTTTACCCTGGCCTGGTGCTCTGGTTCACAGAGGTGAAATGCTTAAAGAAAGGGTCTCTGACCCTGCTTTGTGGAAAGAAAAATGCCTCTTGCTATGGTGCTCTTAGGCCAAAGCTGCCCTTGCGCCATTAAAATTCAACATCCTAACATTATTCCAATATTCAGAGCAACTGGTACACACACTACACGATTTAGAATAACGCAGCATGCTATAAAAAGGAAAATAGCAGACATCACCTTGAGACAGAGAGCAATGCTAATGAGGGCAAAAATTTGGAAATTAAGAAGAAAATGGACTTGGACGAGCACGAGTTCAAAGAGCTGCCTGGAATGCTGTGGCCGCGGCGGACAGCGATAATTGGAGGGAGAGAACTGGGGTACGTTTTTGTCCTGCAGTGGCGATAAGACAGCTGTTTCGAGTTGAACCGAGTATGAAAAACCTAGCTACCATCTCGATTTCAACTGTGTGCGCAGAGGACATGTCCACACGAGGTGATGCGCGCACGGCAGCACCGTGCCTGCACAGGTCGGGCCGTCGCAAAATGTGCACTCTTTGAAATAGTGTTTGGTAGATACCAAAAGGCCTATAAGACCAGTACGCTCACACACCCATAGCTGTCAGCAATCTCATAGGCTACTGGTTTCCTAATTGTTTTGTAGTTTTAATGGTGTATGGGTCTCATTGTGTCTACTGGTTCAGATTTCTGGAGGGTATGGACAGCAATCTTCCTTGTCCCTCCAGAGTTCAGAAGTTCCAGGAATTGAGAGTTAGGCAGCAGTTTCATGTATACACAATTTAATACACAATGAGAGCAGCAACTCAGAATGGAACATCACAAAAACTTTGACTGCAAGTAGAGCTGGGTTGCAAGCTTGTGAGCTCCGGCCCATTGGTGCAGTCTCGCCAAACCTAGAGCACCTCAAAAATAAAAAAAGCAGATTGTAGTCTGCAAAAAAAAAAAAAAAACATTGATCACAAGGGCAAGACACTGCACCACCTGTACTAACAATTGGTACTTCCAACTGTACAGCAGTCACATGCCACTGATGCATGCATGTAAATTCCTTGGTGCATTAAAAAGATGAAACATCTCCAACGCCAGGTCAACGCACCACTGGTCTCTCCTGCTGACGGCACCGTATGTTTGGAAGAACTGTTCAAAAACTCTGGCAGGCAAATGAGCCGGGAAAAAGCCCTGTCCACTCTGCTTTCAGCTCCAATGCGATTATGCGCAAGCTACGGCCGTCGGTAACGCGCGTGGCTCGGCATGCTTGGCGTACCACGATCCGATACGCGAATACGCGCCGGCATAGTCTCTTGATACGACTTTTAAGCTTGGAACACGCCTGTGCCAGCCGATTAGACCGGCTATCGACCTCCGAGGCGGCGTGCGCTACCGGCGACCGCCGGCGGGAAGATAGTCGCGTTGAAATCGAAAGTAGAGCATCCCCCGAACCTCGACAGCCGGAGTAATCATCTCGCAGAGGTGCGCCCAAATCTTAAAAAGGCACAGCAAAACTTTATATGGACGCGTATCCGCGTGAAGGGAGGGAGAGAGGGAGGGGTGGCGGAGCAACGCCAACGAGGTAACTGCCGAGCTGTAGCTCGCGCGTCGCAAGAATAAAGCGAGTCTCTGTGAACGCTTAGCATCTGGCACGCCGGCGAAACGGGCGTTACTTTGACTCTCGTGATTATGGGAAATACAAAATGGGGCAGACAAGACATACAGGTGAAGTCAAAAGTAAATGGAAAGTGCGAGAGTGTGGGAAACCGTGATGCAGCGCTTTCTAACGCTGGCTCTGGTAATTGAGTAGCTCGGTTTCCAACAAGCAGCACGCGGTACGAACAGACCATTATCTGGAGCGTTTACGGTCATCACTTTTGACGGCTCGAACAGATGCTTGTTGCTTTTCAAATGAGACACTAAGGATTTCTCCGGCGCTACCTGCAATTTGTTTGATGAGAGTTTCGAGCCGTTTGATAATACTCAGAAGCGAGCAATGCCACGACTGTTTACGTTTTTGCCGTGAGCGGCGTGCTGTGGAGCACCCGTTTTATTTCTTGTGCTCAGGTTGGAGGGATTGATTGCACCGTTTCCTCGAAACGCGATGCTGTCCAGAATACCTGAAGATGAACGGCGCAGCATAATTCGCCTCTCCAATTGAAGGTGTTCCTCAGCACACTATAAGTCGCCGAGTTGGCCGATCGATCGGCGCAGTGAATAGGATTTGCAGGCATATCGAGATGAGGATGCCCGCGTTGAAGATGCCCAAAGTTCAGGAAGACCACGATCCACATCGACAGAAGTCGACGAACTCATCGTGGCAGCGGTGGTGGCTGATCCATTCGAGTACGCGAGAAATTCGAGAGACCCTATCTCTGAACATCAGTGTGGCTACAATCCGCCGACGCTTGCATGAGGCAGGACTGAGCGGATGCGTGGTCGCTCAGAAACCCTACTTTACTTAACAGATCAGCAGAAGCACGCTCGACTGGGCTTTGTGCGAGCCCACGAAGAATGGTCGGTAGTCGATTGGGGTGAGGTCATATCTATTGATGAGTCCACTGTAATCTCAAGATGGGTCAACAGCGCCGGGTATGGCCCCCGTGCAACTGCCGGTAAGATTTAACCACATTCTCTTAATGATATCACGCTTTGCAATTGCCAGTGCTATATTTTCTACGTGGGTGAATACTTTCATTTCATTTTATTATATTAAAGGTCCCAAAAAAGGGGGTTTTACATATGGGGTGGAAAGAATTAAAAGCACAAATTCACAACAGCAAGAAAGTTTTTACATTTTTAGCGAAAAGACTCGGGCAAGTGATGATGGCAACGTTGTTTGGAAGGCCGTTCCAGCCTGCGGCTGCACGAAGCAAGAAGGAATTCGAAAAAGTGACGGTGCGTGACCGAGGACAAAAACTTGAAGGTGATGGCTGGTGCGATGAGATATGCGTTCTGGGCGAAGATTATAAGGTGGGATGTGCATAGGGCTGTGGAACAATTTGTGAAATAAAGACAGGCTGGCAATGCCACGGCGGAGCGATAAGGGTGATAATCCGGATGCTGTTTTTCCGTGTGCAATGCTTGAGTGGGCATTTGGGAATTTGTTCCAGAGGCCTTTGTCTGGACGCTAAGGATCACGTCTGCACGTCAGCAAAACGAGTTTTAGAGGGGCGCTTGCCCACATTTCTAACGATAACGTTTTGTTTTTGTTTGCACGTAGGTATCAGCCCGGGTACTTGCACAATGTGCTTAGCAGCGGTGGCACGGCTGTGAATGTTTGGGGAGCCGTCTGCAGAGATGGACCGGCCCCACTTGTGTAGCTTCGAGCGAAGATTAACGCGGCGTAATACTGCAAATGTCCTTGAGAGCTACCTCGTCCCGTTCGCCCTGGACGGGCCCTTTAAAGATGGCTTTTACTGGCTTTAGCAGGACCACAGCCCCGTCCACAAAGCTAAAGTCGTCCAAGACTTTCTAGAAGAGTGAGGAGGTCGACAGCTGCAATGGATGCCAAAGGGCGCGGACTTCAACATTATACAAAATGTGTGGGGATTTCTGAAATCCAACTTGGCATATATGAACTTGGGTGCAACAAGCAAAGAAGCATTGTGCCTCGCTGTTGCAGCTGAATGGGACCGCATTAAGCGATACCGCGAGTTTGTACAATCTGTGTACGATTCTCTGCCCCGGCGCATGGAAGCAACCATTCGCGCTAACGGCAGTCTCACGCGCTTTTGAACCGCGTTTGCTTTTGCACATTGTATTTTTTGTTCTTGTGGAACTAACTCGATGAAATTCTTCCTACTAAGAACAATAAGGATTCCCCTTGTTGCGATCGACGTGCTGATCGTGCATTACTACCTGGCCAATTCGAAATGCATGCACTTCGCGTATTTTACTTCAACTGTTACACAGAGCACACAGACTAAACCAGCATCGTGTCCTTTTGATTATTTTGTGCGTATTCGTTCTTACATACGCGAGGGTATATGCGCAACTTACAATAAACAAAATGAAGGCAGCAAAAAAGCGAGGGCTGATCTTTGCTGGTCCTCATTTCTTGAGCGGACACTGGGGAAGCCAGGATATACCATGTAAACCTAAGAACAAGAAGAAAAAAACACCCCGCGACACGCCCCTCACGGCAAAAGCATAACTAAACAGTCGTGGCAGTGCTCGCTGCTGAGTACAATCATACGGCGCAAATCGCTCTTCAAATACTTCGCAGGTAGGGCCTAAGAAATCCGTGGTGCCGTATTTGAAAAGCAACAAGCATCCGTTCGAGCTTCCAAAAGCGATGGCCGTACGCTCCAGATAAGGGTCGGCTGATAGCGCGCGCTGCTCGCTGGCGACCGAGTTAATCAGTTAAGAGCCGCCTTTAAAAAGCGTTGCGACACGGTTTGCCATGCTCTCGCGCCTTCCATTTGCTTTTGACTGCACCTGTACAATCTGCCGAGCTGAGCCGCCGGGGCACTACTTGCCACTTGAGGAACAGAGATAGCAGCACAGTAGAAAGAAAAATTAAGGTTAAAAACCTTAAATACTCCTAATAAGAAATCGTGCCTAAAATATTAAAACTCTCCCCCACATTAATTTCATCATAACGCGCGATTCAAATTCATTTGTTCGCGTGGCTACGGCCGTTAGCAACGCAACGCCGCAGCGCAAAAAAGAATACAAACCGCAGCCTGCGGTTGTAACTAATGCATACGGACCTCACTAAAAGCCGAACTAGCGCTGGAATGTTGATATCCACGAGAAGCGTCTTGCAGAACTTTGAATTCACGGCAGCGCACACCGCAACAAACCGAACAGCTGACGCGCGCACATGAAAGCTAAAAAAAAAAACAATCAAACTTACCCAATGTTGCCGGCTTTCGACTACGTTTTCGCTACCAGTTCGCTAAATTCTGCATAATACTCAGTCGACAACTGAAAACGAGTATGTTAGTAACACTAAAATATCACTGTGGTCTCAGATTGCGGTTTTGGCCACTAGACCGTAACAGAGAAGAAAAAAAATACTTATCGCCATACTCATATGGTCCTACCTTGGAGGGTCGGCATGCGGGCAACCACCACTGGTAGTCATTTTTCTTTCTTGTTTGCTGTCTTGCAGCCTTGAGGAGAGAGGAAGTAACTTCCCTGATGCGAGCGATGGTCCTCTCTCTCCGCTGCCGGCACCGCGTTCTCCGCGGCTTGTGGCGTCAAACTCAAACGTAGTTTGAGAGCGTTGCGCGCCGGATCCTCTGGAACTTCAGGCGGCAGTTTTTCTGTATGCCTCAGCGTGCTTTATTCTTAATGTGGCAAATATTTTACGTTACTGCAATGCCTCGTAAGCGCCATGGGATCGGCATGTGTTGATTTTGAGATCAGAGCCTGAGATGAATGATGATCGAAGCAATGAAAAACAACTAGAACCACCAACCGACTGTTTTTGTAGGGCCCATTGACTAGTGCATGTCAGTCCCATGGACAAATAGGTATTGGTCTATGCGGCGAATATGAATCAGTCGATAAGGTGCACTGGATTCTGTATTGGTCTAATGTTTTTCATATTCAGCCCATAGACCGATACAGTTAGTACCATAGCCTATAAGACATATCGATATATATAGTATCGGTTTCTGTTTTGGTCCAGTACAAATGGAGATACAACCCGAAGATAAACTCTAGCACCAATACTAACGAAGATATAAGACCAATAAATTTCCCTATGGTTTTTTTTTGTTTGCTAGAGCAGTTTCACGTCAGTGCCAGAAAAGCCATTTGCGCCATGACTATCGCAAGATCTGCAAAGGGGATTTCACCAAGCAGTTGCGATCAGCGACCGCCAGGACGCCGACCGGAACTAATCACATTTCTAGCACTCCACTTTGGTGAGAACCGGAAGCTGGAGCAGCAGCAGCACACCACAACGGCAGCAGCAAAAGGGAGGCGGAGAGGCTTCGTTCAGTGCACGTGCAAAATTTCACGATGGACAGCCAGCAGCAACTGCTGTATATTGATCAGTTTGGTGCAGCGCACGTACTACAGCCCCTGGGCAAGACTGGTGCCGAAGGTCCCGGTACTGCGGCGATGGACCCGACATTTGACGTCGTTTACGAAGCGGATACGGTCTACCTAAACCTGGACGGCGTCGACGATACTACCACGTCCACAAGTCATGAGCAAGGCACATCACCGGAAGCAAGCAGCGCGTCTAGCGCAAAAGTACCAGAAGACAGACGAGCGCGCCATAACGATGTAGAACGAAAGCGACGAGCCCGGATTAAGAGCGCTTGCGACACCCTCAGAACTCTGGTGCCGAGTTTGGATCGCAGCACGGACGCCGCCACGGTGTTTGAGAGTACTGTGCTGCACATTAAGCACTTACAGCAAGGAATGTCCCACGAGGAACTTTTAAAGACATCCAAAGAGTTTTTTGAAACCCACTGCCTGTATGCTGAGAAATATAGTGAGTGCTGAAATCTACACCATGGTGTGCTGTCCTTTTCAAAAGCTTACATGCCATTGGGTTTGCTTCTGGGCCACATATTGCAACTTACGTCACTCCCAGCACTCAAAATCCCTGGAAGGTGGCAATAACTTGCCTCCTTATGATGTACAATAGCTAAGGGCACTATTACTACTGAAACAGCAATGCGCAACAGTGGTCTAAGGCCCACCAAGGTGCTTCACACAGCAGTGAACGAAATCTTCCGTTCCGTTATATATGTCAAAGGCATCAAAATTCTGACCTCTCTACAGGAGTCTCATAAGTGGGGTATATACAGGGTATTTCACACAAGAATACACAATTTTTATTTTAGGCTTTTTGAGTTAGAGGAGCGCTGCTTTTGGCATCATTAGAATACAGTTAAGACATGCCATCTACCAGGTTGGTTAACTAATATTGAACAGTTAACTTTGTAACGTCAATTGTGAGCCTCCTCTAAGAGGCGTGTAGCCCACCGTAAGTAATATCCATGTCAGTTTTTAGAATTTCGAAAATACAGTTACCCTCAGCGCTGTGGCCCAAAAAATTTCGGCTGTTTCGACGAATCACGACCACTGAAAAGATCTTTTTGTCCGCAAACTTCTCGAAAGCGCATGCATTTTGGCGCGATGTAGCAAAACTTTGTCGGGACACAGTGCCCAGTGCTACCGCGTCTTCGAAATCCTAAAAACAGATATGGATATTACTTACGGTGGGCCACATGCTTCTCAATAAATCAGGAGCCTAACTATGATAGTTAAAAAGTTAACTATTCAAGATTAGTTAACCAGCCTGCTTGTTAGCACCTTTCAGCTGTTTTCTGATGTACTACACAGCTGACGATGCCATCAAGCAGAAAGCGCTCATCTAACTCAAAAGGCCTTTTTTTTTTAAATTGTGTAAAGTCCTAGGTGAAACGCCCTGTATATGGGACAGAAGTGTGCTCTGTGGATGCATACATGCAGCTAGTATGTTATTAGTGCCCGACTACAGTATGTTTCTTGTGAGCGTGCCTTCATTTCCATGACAGCATATACAATTCTCAGTTTCCATTCTCCTGTGAAAATGTTGGTACCGAGCTGGGCGCTGCCCTGCAGTCCTCACAAATAAGTTTTCCTTTTGCACCGTAATAATATGTAAGGTGATTAAAGGCATAACTGGAACCAATTTCAAAACCCAATTTGAACCTTGGCTCATTGGTTACGGTGCTCGGCTGCTGGTTTGAAAGATGCGGGTTCGACCCTGGCCATGGTGGTCGCAGTTCGATAGAGGTTTTCGAAATGCTAGAGGCCCATGCCCTGCGCGCTGTCAGTGCACGTTAAGGAACCACAGGTGGACAAAATTTTCCGGAGCCCTACACTACGGCATTCCTCATAGCCTGAGTCGCTTTGGGACATTAAACCCATAAACATAAACCTTAACCGATTGGAATTGTCTGAAAAAATCACTCGGTTCCAACCGAAATTTCCAATGATTTCTTAAACCAGCAAGTTCCAAATGGTCCCTTCCGCCAGATGGTACCTCTTGCAAGACGCCCCTGTCCAATACCCCACTACATGCGTCCCCACTTATGAAATTTCCACCACTTTGAAAGCTTTACCCTGGCCTGGTGCTCTGGTTCACAGAGGTGAAATGCTTAAAGAAAGGGTCTCTGACCCTGCTTTGTGGAAAGAAAAATGCCTCTTGCTATGGTGCTCTTAGGCCAAAGCTGCCCTTGCGCCATTAAAATTCAACATCCTAACATTATTCCAATATTCAGAGCAACTGGTACACACACTACACGATTTAGAATAACGCAGCATGCTATAAAAAGGAAAATAGCAGACATCACCTTGAGACAGAGAGCAATGCTAATGAGGGCAAAAATTTGGAAATTAAGAAGAAAATGGACTTGGACGAGCACGAGTTCAAAGAGCTGCCTGGAATACTGTGGCCGCGGCGGACAGCGATAATTGGAGGGAGAGAACTGGGGTACGTTTTTGTCCTGCAGTGGCGATAAGACAGCTGTTTCGAGTTGAACCGAGTATGAAAAACCTAGCTACCATCTCGATTTCAACTGTGTGCGCAGAGGACATGTCCACACGAGGTGATGCGCGCACGGCAGCACCGTGCCTGCACAGGTCGGGCCGTCGCAAAATGTGCACTCTTTGAAATAGTGTTTGGTAGATACCAAAAGGCCTATAAGACCAGTACGCTCACACACCCATAGCTGTCAGCAATCTCATAGGCTACTGGTTTCCTAATTGTTTTGTAGTTTTAATGGTGTATGGGTCTCATTGTGTCTACTGGTTCAGATTTCTGGAGGGTATGGACAGCAATCTTCCTTGTCCCTCCAGAGTTCAGAAGTTCCAGGAATGGAGAGTTAGGCAGCAGTTTCATGTATACACAATTTAATACACAATGAGAGCAGCAACTCAGAATGGAACATCACAAAAACTTTGACTGCAAGTAGAGCTGGGTTGCAAGCTTGTGAGCTCCGGCCCATTGGTGCAGTCTCGCCAAACCTAGAGCACCTCAAAAATAAAAAAAGCAGATTGTAGTCTGCAAAAAAAAAAAAAAACATTGATCACAAGGGCAAGACACTGCACCACCTGTACTAACAATTGGTACTTCCAACTGTACAGCAGTCACATGCCACTGATGCATGCATGTAAATTCCTTGGTGCATTAAAAAGATGAAACATCTCCAACGCCAGGTCAACGCACCACTGGTCTCTCCTGCTGACGGCACCGTATGTTTGGAAGAACTGTTCAAAAACTCTGGCAGGCAAATGAGCCGGGAAAAAGCCCTGTCCACTCTGCTTTCAGCTCCAATGCGATTATGCGCAAGCTACGGCCGTCGGTAACGCGCGTGGCTCGGCATGCTTGGCGTACCACGATCCGATACGCGAATACGCGCCGGCATAGTCTCTTGATACGACTTTTAAGCTTGGAACACGCCTGTGCCAGCCGATTAGACCGGCTATCGACCTCCGAGGCGGCGTGCGCTACCGGCGACCGCCGGCGGGAAGATAGTCGCGTTGAAATCGAAAGTAGAGCATCCCCCGAACCTCGACAGCCGGAGTAATCATCTCGCAGAGGTGCGCCCAAATCTTAAAAAGGCACAGCAAAACTTTATATGGACGCGTATCCGCGTGAAGGGAGGGAGAGAGGGAGGGGTGGCGGAGCAACGCCAACGAGGTAACTGCCGAGCTGTAGCTCGCGCGTCGCAAGAATAAAGCGAGTCTCTGTGAACGCTTAGCATCTGGCACGCCGGCGAAACGGGCGTTACTTTGACTCTCGTGATTATGGGAAATACAAAATGGGGCAGACAAGACATACAGGTGAAGTCAAAAGTAAATGGAAAGTGCGAGAGTGTGGGAAACCGTGATGCAGCGCTTTCTAACGCTGGCTCTGGTAATTGAGTAGCTCGGTTTCCAACAAGCAGCACGCGGTACGAACAGACCATTATCTGGAGCGTTTACGGTCATCACTTTTGACGGCTCGAACAGATGCTTGTTGCTTTTCAAATGAGACACTAAGGATTTCTCCGGCGCTACCTGCAATTTGTTTGATGAGAGTTTCGAGCCGTTTGATAATACTCAGAAGCGAGCAATGCCACGACTGTTTACGTTTTTGCCGTGAGCGGCGTGCTGTGGAGCACCCGTTTTATTTCTTGTGCTCAGGTTGGAGGGATTGATTGCACCGTTTCCTCGAAACGCGATGCTGTCCAGAATACCTGAAGATGAACGGCGCAGCATAATTCGCCTCTCCAATTGAAGGTGTTCCTCAGCACACTATAAGTCGCCGAGTTGGCCGATCGATCGGCGCAGTGAATAGGATTTGCAGGCATATCGAGATGAGGATGCCCGCGTTGAAGATGCCCAAAGTTCAGGAAGACCACGATCCACATCGACAGAAGTCGACGAACTCATCGTGGCAGCGGTGGTGGCTGATCCATTCGAGTACGCGAGAAATTCGAGAGACCCTATCTCTGAACATCAGTGTGGCTACAATCCGCCGACGCTTGCATGAGGCAGGACTGAGCGGATGCGTGGTCGCTCAGAAACCCTACTTTACTTAACAGATCAGCAGAAGCACGCTCGACTGGGCTTTGTGCGAGCCCACGAAGAATGGTCGGTAGTCGATTGGGGTGAGGTCATATCTATTGATGAGTCCACTGTAATCTCAAGATGGGTCAACAGCGCCGGGTATGGCCCCCGTGCAACTGCCGGTAAGATTTAACCACATTCTCTTAATGATATCACGCTTTGCAATTGCCAGTGCTATATTTTCTACGTGGGTGAATACTTTCATTTCATTTTATTATATTAAAGGTCCCAAAAAAGGGGGTTTTACATATGGGGTGGAAAGAATTAAAAGCACAAATTCACAACAGCAAGAAAGTTTTTACATTTTTAGCGAAAAGACTTGGGCAAGTGATGATGGCAACGTTGTTTGGAAGGCCGTTCCAGCCTGCGGCTGCACGAAGCAAGAAGGAATTCGAAAAAGTGACGGTGCGTGACCGAGGACAAAAACTTGAAGGTGATGGCTGGTGCGATGAGATATGCGTTCTGGGCGAAGATTATAAGGTGGGATGTGCATAGGGCTGTGGAACAATTTGTGAAATAAAGACAGGCTGGCAATGCCACGGCGGAGCGATAAGGGTGATAATCCGGATGCTGTTTTTCTGTGTGCAATGCTTGAGTGGGCATTTGGGAATTTGTTCCAGAGGCCTTTGTCTGGACGCTAAGGATCACGTCTGCACGTCAGCAAAACGAGTTTTAGAGGGGCGCTTGCCCACATTTCTAACGATAACGTTTTGTTTTTGTTTGCACGTAGGTATCAGCCCGGGTACTTGCACAATGTGCTTAGCAGCGGTGGCACGGCTGTGAATGTTTGGGGAGCCGTCTGCAGAGATGGACCGGCCCCACTTGTGTAGCTTCGAGCGAAGATTAACGCGGCGTAATACTGCAAATGTCCTTGAGAGCTACCTCGTCCCGTTCGCCCTGGACGGGCCCTTTAAAGATGGCTTTTACTGGCTTTAGCAGGACCACAGCCCCGTCCACAAAGCTAAAGTCGTCCAAGACTTTCTAGAAGAGTGAGGAGGTCGACAGCTGCAATGGATGCCAAAGGGCGCGGACTTCAACATTATACAAAATGTGTGGGGATTTCTGAAATCCAACTTGGCATATATGAACTTGGGTGCAACAAGCAAAGAAGCATTGTGCCTCGCTGTTGCAGCTGAATGGGACCGCATTAAGCGATACCGCGAGTTTGTACAATCTGTGTACGATTCTCTGCCCCGGCGCATGGAAGCAACCATTCGCGCTAACGGCAGTCTCACGCGCTTTTGAACCGCGTTTGCTTTTGCACATTGTATTTTTTGTTCTTGTGGAACTAACTCGATGAAATTCTTCCTACTAAGAACAATAAGGATTCCCCTTGTTGCGATCGACGTGCTGATCGTGCATTACTACCTGGCCAATTCGAAATGCATGCACTTCGCGTATTTTACTTCAACTGTTACACAGAGCACACAGACTAAACCAGCATCGTGTCCTTTTGATTATTTTGTGCGTATTCGTTCTTACATACGCGAGGGTATATGCGCAACTTACAATAAACAAAATGAAGGCAGCAAAAAAGCGAGGGCTGATCTTTGCTGGTCCTCATTTCTTGAGCGGACACTGGGGAAGCCAGGATATACCATGTAAACCTAAGAACAAGAAGAAAAAAACGCCCCGCGACACGCCCCTCACGGCAAAAGCATAACTAAACAGTCGTGGCAGTGCTCGCTGCTGAGTACAATCATACGGCGCAAATCGCTCTTCAAATACTTCGCAGGTAGGGCCAAAGAAATCCGTGGTGCCGTATTTGAAAAGCAACAAGCATCCGTTCGAGCTTCCAAAAGCGATGGCCGTACGCTCCAGATAAGGGTCGGCTGATAGCGCGCGCTGCTCGCTGGCGACCGAGTTAATCAGTTAAGAGCCGCCTTTAAAAAGCGTTGCGACACGGTTTGCCATGCTCTCGCGCCTTCCATTTGCTTTTGACTGCACCTGTACAATCTGCCGAGCTGAGCCGCCGGGGCACTACTTGCCACTTGAGGAACAGAGATAGCAGCACAGTAGAAAGAAAAATTAAGGTTAAAAACCTTAAATACTCCTAATAAGAAATCGTGCCTAAAATATTAAAACTCTCCCCCACATTAATTTCATCATAACGCGCGATTCAAATTCATTTGTTCGCGTGGCTACGGCCGTTAGCAACGCAACGCCGCAGCGCAAAAAAGAATACAAACCGCAGCCTGCGGTTGTAACTAATGCATACGGACCTCACTAAAAGCCGAACTAGCGCTGGAATGTTGATATCCACGAGAAGCGTCTTGCAGAACTTTGAATTCACGGCAGCGCACACCGCAACAAACCGAACAGCTGACGCGCGCACATGAAAGCTAAAAAAAAAAACAATCAAACTTACCCAATGTTGCCGGCTTTCGACTACGTTTTCGCTACCAGTTCGCTAAATTCTGCATAATACTCAGTCGACAACTGAAAACGAGTATGTTAGTAACACTAAAATATCACTGTGGTCTCAGATTGCGGTTTTGGCCACTAGACCGTAACAGAGAAGAAAAAAAATACTTATCGCCATACTCATATGGTCCTACCTTGGAGGGTCGGCATGCGGGCAACCACCACTGGTAGTCATTTTTCTTTCTTGTTTGCTGTCTTGCAGCCTTGAGGAGAGAGGAAGTAACTTCCCTGATGCGAGCGATGGTCCTCTCTCTCCGCTGCCGGCACCGCGTTCTCCGCGGCTTGTGGCGTCAAACTCAAACGTAGTTTGAGAGCGTTGCGCGCCGGATCCTCTGGAACTTCAGGCGGCAGTTTTTCTGTATGCCTCAGCGTGCTTTATTCTTAATGTGGCAAATATTTTACGTTACTGCAATGCCTCGTAAGCGCCATGGGATCGGCATGTGTTGATTTTGAGATCAGAGCCTGAGATGAATGATGATCGAAGCAATGAAAAACAACTAGAACCACCAACCGACTGTTTTTGTAGGGCCCATTGACTAGTGCATGTCAGTCCCATGGACAAATAGGTATTGGTCTATGCGGCGAATATGAATCAGTCGATAAGGTGCACTGGATTCTGTATTGGTCTAATGTTTTTCATATTCAGCCCATAGACCGATACAGTTAGTACCATAGCCTATAAGACATATCGATATATATAGTATCGGTTTCTGTTTTGGTCCAGTACAAATGCAGATACAACCCGAAGATAAACTCTAGCACCAATACTAACGAAGATATAAGACCAATAAATTTCCCTATGGTTTTTTTTTTGTTTGCTAGAGCAGTTTCACGTCAGTGCCAGAAAAGCCATTTGCGCCATGACTATCGCAAGATCTGCAAAGGGGATTTCACCAAGCAGTTGCGATCAGCGACCGCCAGGACGCCGACCGGAACTAATCACATTTCTAGCACTCCACTTTGGTGAGAACCGGAAGCTGAAGCAGCAGCAGCACACCACAACGGCAGCAGCAAAAGGGAGGCGGAGAGGCTTCGTTCAGTGCACGTGCAAAATTTCACGATGGACAGCCAGCAGCAACTGCTGTATATTGATCAGTTTGGTGCAGCGCACGTACTACAGCCCCTGGGCAAGACTGGTGCCGAAGGTCCCGGTACTGCGGCGATGGACCCGACATTTGACGTCGTTTACGAAGCGGATACGGTCTACCTAAACCTGGACGGCGTCGACGATACTACCACGTCCACAAGTCATGAGCAAGGCACATCACCGGAAGCAAGCAGCGCGTCTAGCGCAGAAGTACCAGAAGACAGACGAGCGCGCCATAACGATGTAGAACGAAAGCGACGAGCCCGGATTAAGAGCGCTTGCGACACCCTCAGAACTCTGGTGCCGAGTTTGGATCGCAGCACGGACGCCGCCACGGTGTTTGAGAGTACTGTGCTGCACATTAAGCACTTACAGCAAGGAATGTCCCACGAGGAACTTTTAAAGACATCCAAAGAGTTTTTTGAAACCCACTGCCTGTATGCTGAGAAATATAGTGAGTGCTGAAATCTACACCATGGTGTGCTGTCCTTTTCAAAAGCTTACATGCCATTGGGTTTGCTTCTGGGCCACATATTGCAACTTACGTCACTCCCAGCACTCAAAATCCCTGGAAGGTGGCAATAACTCGCCTCCTTATGATGTACAATAGCTAAGGGCACTACTATTACTACTGAAACAGCAATGCGCAACAGTGGTCTAAGGCCCACCAAGGTGCTTCACACAGCAGTGAACGAAATCTTCCGTTCCGTTATATATGTCAAAGGCATCAAAATTCTGACCTCTCTACAGGAGTCTCATAAGTGGGGTATATACAGGGTATTTCACACAAGAATACACAATTTTTATTTTAGGCTTTTTGAGTTAGAGGAGCGCTGCTTTTGGCATCATTAGAATACAGTTAAGACATGCCATCTACCAGGTTGGTTAACTAATATTGAACAGTTAACTTTGTAACGTCAATTGTGAGCCTCCTCTAAGAGGCGTGTAGCCCACCGTAAGTAATATCCATGTCAGTTTTTAGAATTTCGAAAATACAGTTACCCTCAGCGCTGTGGCCCATAAAATTTCGGCTGTTTCGACGAATCACGACCACTGAACAGATCTTTTTGTCCGCAAACTTCTCGGAAGCGCATGCATTTTGGCGCGATGTAGCAAAACTTTGTCGGGACACAGTGCCCAGGGCTACCGCGTCTTCGAAATCCTAAAAACAGATATGGATATTACTTACGGTGGGCCATATGCTTCTCAATAAATAAGGAGCCTAACTATGATAGTTAAAAAGTTAACTATTCAAGATTAGTTAACCAGCCTGCTTGTTAGCACCTTTCAGCTGTTTTCTGATGTACTACACAGCTGACGATGCCATCAAGCAGAAAGCGCTCATCTAACTCAAAAGGCCTTTTTTTTTTAAAATTGTGTAAAGTCCTAGGTGAAACGCCCTGTATATGGGACAGAAGTGTGCTCTGTGGATGCATACATGCAGCTAGTATGTTATTAGTGCCCGACTACAGTATGTTTCTTGTGAGCGTGCCTTCATTTCCATGACAGCATATACAATTCTCAGTTTCCATTCTCCTGTGAAAATGTTGGTACCGAGCTGGGCGCTGCCCTGCAGTCCTCACAAATAAGTTTTCCTTTTGCACCTTAATAATATGTAAGGTGATTAAAGGCATAACTGGAACCAATTTCAAAGCCCAATTTGAACCTTGGCTCATTGGTTACGGTGCTCGGCTGCTGGTTTGAAAGATGCGGGTTCGACCCTGGCCATGGTGGTCGCAGTTCGATAGAGGTTTTCGAAATGCTAGAGGCCCATGCACTGCGCGCTGTCAGTGCACGTTAAGGAACCACAGGTGGACAAAATTTTCCGGAGCCCTACACTACGGCATTCCTCATAGCCTGAGTCACTTTGGGACATTAAACCCATAAACATAAACCTTAACCGATTGGAATTGTCTGAAAAAATCACTCGGTTCCAACCGAAATTTCCAATGATTTCTTAAACCAGCAAGTTCCAAATGGTCCCTTCCGCCAGATGGTACCTCTTGCAAGACGCCCCTGTCCAATACCCCACTACATGTGTCCCCACTTATGAAATTTCCACCACTTTGAAAGCTTTACCCTGGCCTGGTGCTCTGGTTCACAGAGGTGAAATGCTTAAAGAAAGGGTCTCTGACCCAGCTTTGTGGAAAGAAAAATGCCTCTTGCTATGGTGCTCTTAGGCCAAAGCTGCCCTTGCGCCATTAAAATTCAACATCCTAACATTATTCCAATATTCAGAGCAACTGGTACACACACTACACGATTTAGAATAACGCAGCATGCTATAAAAAGGAAAATAGCAGACGTCACCTTGAGACAGAGAGCAATGCTAATGAGGGCAAAAATTTGGAAATTAAGAAGAAAATGGACTTGGACGAGCACGAGTTCAAAGAGCTGCCTGGAATACTGTGGCCGCGGCGGACAGCGATAATTGGAAGGAGAGAACTGGGGTACGTTTTTGCCCTGCAGTGGCGATAAGACAGCTGTTTCGAGTTGAACCGAGTATGAAAAACCTAGCTACCATCTCGATTTCAACTGTGTGCGCAGAGGACATGTCCACACGAGGTGATGCGCGCACGGCAGCACCGTGCCTGCACAGGTCGGGCCGTCGCAAAATGTGCACTCTTTGAAATAGTGTTTGGTAGATACCAAAAGGCCTATAAGACCAGTACGCTCACACACCCATAGCTGTCAGCAATCTCATAGGCTACTGGTTTCCTAATTGTTTTGTAGTTTTAATGGTGTATGGGTCTCATTGTGTCTACTGGTTCAGATTTCTGGAGGGTATGGACAGCAATCTTCCTTGTCCCTCCAGAGTTCAGAAGTTCCAGGAATTGAGAGTTAGGCAGCAGTTTCATGTATACACAATTTAATACACAATGAGAGCAGCAACTCAGAATGGAACATCACAAAAACTTTGACTGCAAGTAGAGCTGGGTTGCAAGCTTGTGAGCTCCGGCCCATTGGTGCAGTCTCGCCAAACCTAGAGCACCTCAAAAATAAAAAAAGCAGATTGTAGTCTGCAAAAAAAAAAAAAAACATTGATCACAAGGGCAAGACACTGCACCACCTGTACTAACAATTGGTACTTCCAACTGTACAGCAGTCACATGCCACTGATGCATGCATGTAAATTCCTTGGTGCATTAAAAAGATGAAACATCTCCAACGCCAGGTCAACGCACCACTGGTCTCTCCTGCTGACGGCACCGTATGTTTGGAAGAACTGTTCAAAAACTCTGGCAGGCAAATGAGCCGGGAAAAAGCCCTGTCCACTCTGCTTTCAGCTCCAATGCGATTATGCGCAAGCTACGGCCGTCGGTAACGCGCGTGGCTCGGCATGCTTGGCGTACCACGATCCGATACGCGAATACGCGCCGGCATAGTCTCTTGATACGACTTTTAAGCTTGGAACACGCCTGTGCCAGCCGATTAGACCGGCTATCGACCTCCGAGGCGGCGTGCGCTACCGGCGACCGCTGGCGGGAAGATAGTCGCGTTGAAATCGAAAGTAGAGCATCCCCCGAACCTCGACAGCCGGAGTAATCATCTCGCAGAGGTGCGCCCAAATCTTAAAAAGGCACAGCAAAACTTTATATGGACGCGTATCCGCGTGAAGGGAGGGAGAGAGGGAGGGGTGGCGGAGCAACGCCAACGAGGTAACTGCCGAGCTGTAGCTCGCGCGTCGCAAGAATAAAGCGAGTCTCTGTGAACGCTTAGCATCTGGCACGCCGGCGAAACGGGCGTTACTTTGACTCTCGTGATTATGGGAAATACAAAATGGGGCAGACAAGACATACAGGTGAAGTCAAAAGTAAATGGAAAGTGCGAGAGTGTGGGAAACCGTGATGCAGCGCTTTCTAACGCTGGCTCTGGTAATTGAGTAGCTCGGTTTCCAACAAGCAGCACGCGGTACGAACAGACCATTATCTGGAGCGTTTACGGTCATCACTTTTGACGGCTCGAACAGATGCTTGTTGCTTTTCAAATGAGACACTAAGGATTTCTCCGGCGCTACCTGCAATTTGTTTGATGAGAGTTTCGAGCCGTTTGATAATACTCAGAAGCGAGCAATGCCACGACTGTTTACGTTTTTGCCGTGAGCGGCGTGCTGTGGAGCACCCGTTTTATTTCTTGTGCTCAGGTTGGAGGGATTGATTGCACCGTTTCCTCGAAACGCGATGCTGTCCAGAATACCTGAAGATGAACGGCGCAGCATAATTCGCCTCTCCAATTGAAGGTGTTCCTCAGCACACTATAAGTCGCCGAGTTGGCCGATCGATCGGCGCAGTGAATAGGATTTGCAGGCATATCGAGATGAGGATGCCCGCGTTGAAGATGCCCAAAGTTCAGGAAGACCACGATCCACATCGACAGAAGTCGACGAACTCATCGTGGCAGCGGTGGTGGCTGATCCATTCGAGTACGCGAGAAATTCGAGAGACCCTATCTCTGAACATCAGTGTGGCTACAATCCGCCGACGCTTGCATGAGGCAGGACTGAGCGGATGCGTGGTCGCTCAGAAACCCTACTTTACTTAACAGATCAGCAGAAGCACGCTCGACTGGGCTTTGTGCGAGCCCACGAAGAATGGTCGGTAGTCGATTGGGGTGAGGTCATATCTATTGATGAGTCCACTGTAATCTCAAGATGGGTCAACAGCGCCGGGTATGGCCCCCGTGCAACTGCCGGTAAGATTTAACCACATTCTCTTAATGATATCACGCTTTGCAATTGCCAGTGCTATATTTTCTACGTGGGTGAATACTTTCATTTCATTTTAATATATTAAAGGTCCCAAAAAAGGGGGTTTTACATATGGGGTGGAAAGAATTAAAAGCACAAATTCACAACAGCAAGAAAGTTTTTACATTTTTAGCGAAAAGACTTGGGCAAGTGATGATGGCAACGTTGTTTGGAAGGCCGTTCCAGCCTGCGGCTGCACGAAGCAAGAAGGAATTCGAAAAAGTGACGGTGCGTGACCGAGGACAAAAACTTGAAGGTGATGGCTGGTGCGATGAGATATGCGTTCTGGGCGAAGATTATAAGGTGGGATGTGCATAGGGCTGTGGAACAATTTGTGAAATAAAGACAGGCTGGCAATGCCACGGCGGAGCGATAAGGGTGATAATCCGGATGCTGTTTTTCTGTGTGCAATGCTTGAGTGGGCATTTGGGAATTTGTTCCAGAGGCCTTTGTCTGGACGCTAAGGATCACGTCTGCACGTCAGCAAAACGAGTTTTAGAGGGGCGCTTGCCCACATTTCTAACGATAACGTTTTGTTTTTGTTTGCACGTAGGTATCAGCCCGGGTACTTGCACAATGTGCTTAGCAGCGGTGGCACGGCTGTGAATGTTTGGGGAGCCGTCTGCAGAGATGGACCGGCCCCACTTGTGTAGCTTCGAGCGAAGATTAACGCGGCGTAATACTGCAAATGTCCTTGAGAGCTACCTCGTCCCGTTCGCCCTGGACGGGCCCTTTAAAGATGGCTTTTACTGGCTTTAGCAGGACCACAGCCCCGTCCACAAAGCTAAAGTCGTCCAAGACTTTCTAGAAGAGTGAGGAGGTCGACAGCTGCAATGGATGCCAAAGGGCGCGGACTTCAACATTATACAAAATGTGTGGGGATTTCTGAAATCCAACTTGGCATATATGAACTTGGGTGCAACAAGCAAAGAAGCATTGTGCCTCGCTGTTGCAGCTGAATGGGACCGCATTAAGCGATACCGCGAGTTTGTACAATCTGTGTACGATTCTCTGCCCCGGCGCATGGAAGCAACCATTCGCGCTAACGGCAGTCTCACGCGCTTTTGAACCGCGTTTGCTTTTGCACATTGTATTTTTTGTTCTTGTGGAACTAACTCGATGAAATTCTTCCTACTAAGAACAATAAGGATTCCCCTTGTTGCGATCGACGTGCTGATCGTGCATTACTACCTGGCCAATTCGAAATGCATGCACTTCGCGTATTTTACTTCAACTGTTACACAGAGCACACAGACTAAACCAGCATCGTGTCCTTTTGATTATTTTGTGCGTATTCGTTCTTACATACGCGAGGGTATATGCGCAACTTACAATAAACAAAATGAAGGCAGCAAAAAAGCGAGGGCTGATCTTTGCTGGTCCTCATTTCTTGAGCGGACACTGGGGAAGCCAGGATATACCATGTAAACCTAAGAACAAGAAGAAAAAAACGCCCCGCGACACGCCCCTCACGGCAAAAGCATAACTAAACAGTCGTGGCAGTGCTCGCTGCTGAGTACAATCATACGGCGCAAATCGCTCTTCAAATACTTCGCAGGTAGGGCCAAAGAAATCCGTGGTGCCGTATTTGAAAAGCAACAAGCATCCGTTCGAGCTTCCAAAAGCGATGGCCGTACGCTCCAGATAAGGGTCGGCTGATAGCGCGCGCTGCTCGCTGGCGACCGAGTTAATCAGTTAAGAGCCGCCTTTAAAAAGCGTTGCGACACGGTTTGCCATGCTCTCGCGCCTTCCATTTGCTTTTGACTGCACCTGTACAATCTGCCGAGCTGAGCCGCCGGGGCACTACTTGCCACTTGAGGAACAGAGATAGCAGCACAGTAGAAAGAAAAATTAAGGTTAAAAACCTTAAATACTCCTAATAAGAAATCGTGCCTAAAATATTAAAACTCTCCCCCACATTAATTTCATCATAACGCGCGATTCAAATTCATTTGTTCGCGTGGCTACGGCCGTTAGCAACGCAACGCCGCAGCGCAAAAAAGAATACAAACCGCAGCCTGCGGTTGTAACTAATGCATACGGACCTCACTAAAAGCCGAACTAGCGCTGGAATGTTGATATCCACGAGAAGCGTCTTGCAGAACTTTGAATTCACGGCAGCGCACACCGCAACAAACCGAACAGCTGACGCGCGCACATGAAAGCTAAAAAAAAAAACAATCAAACTTACCCAATGTTGCCGGCTTTCGACTACGTTTTCGCTACCAGTTCGCTAAATTCTGCATAATACTCAGTCGACAACTGAAAACGAGTATGTTAGTAACACTAAAATATCACTGTGGTCTCAGATTGCGGTTTTGGCCACTAGACCGTAACAGAGAAGAAAAAAAATACTTATCGCTATACTCATATGGTCCTACCTTGGAGGGTCGGCATGCGGGCAACCACCACTGGTGGTCATTTTTCTTTCTTGTTTGCTGTCTTGCAGCCTTGAGGAGAGAGAAAGTAACTTCCCTGATGCGAGCGATGGTCCTCTCTCTCCGCTGCCGGCACCGCGTTCTCCGCGGCTTGTGGCGTCAAACTCAAACGTAGTTTGAGAGCGTTGCGCGCCGGATCCTCTGGAACTTCAGGCGGCAGTTTTTCTGTATGCCTCAGCGTGCTTTATTCTTAATGTGGCAAATATTTTACGTTACTGCAATGCCTCGTAAGCACCATGGGATCGGCATGTGTTGATTTTGAGATCAGAGCCTGAGATGAATGATGATCGAAGCAATGAAAAACAACTAGAACCACCAACCGACTGTTTTTGTAGGGCCCATTGACTAGTGCATGTCAGTGCCATGGACAAATAGGTATTGGTCTATGCGGCGAATATGAATCAGTCGATAAGGTGCACTGGATTCTGTATTGGTCTAATGTTTTTCATATTCAGCCCATAGACCGATACAGTTAGTACCATAGCCTATAAGACATATCGATATATATAGTATCGGTTTCTGTTTTGGTCCAGTACAAATGCAGATACAACCCGAAGATAAACTCTAGCACCAATACTAACGAAGATATAAGACCAATAAATTTCCCTATGGTTTTTTTTTTGTTTGCTAGAGCAGTTTCACGTCAGTGCCAGAAAAGCCATTTGCGCCATGACTATCGCAAGATCTGCAAAGGGGATTTCACCAAGCAGTTGCGATCAGCGACCGCCAGGACGCCGACCGGAACTAATCACATTTCTAGCACTCCACTTTGGTGAGAACCGGAAGCTGGAGCAGCAGCAGCACACCACAACGGCAGCAGCAAAAGGGAGGCGGAGAGGCTTCGTTCAGTGCACGTGCAAAATTTCACGATGGACAGCCAGCAGCAACTGCTGTATATTGATCAGTTTGGTGCAGCGCACGTACTACAGCCCCTGGGCAAGACTGGTGCCGAAGGTCCCGGTACTGCGGCGATGGACCCGACATTTGACGTCGTTTACGAAGCGGATACGGTCTACCTAAACCTGGACGGCGTCGACGATACTACCACGTCCACAAGTCATGAGCAAGGCACATCACCGGAAGCAAGCAGCGCGTCTAGCGCAAAAGTACCAGAAGACAGACGAGCGCGCCATAACGATGTAGAACGAAAGCGACGAGCCCGGATTAAGAGCGCTTGCGACACCCTCAGAACTCTGGTGCCGAGTTTGGATCGCAGCACGGACGCCGCCACGGTGTTTGAGAGTACTGTGCTGCACATTAAGCACTTACAGCAAGGAATGTCCCACGAGGAACTTTTAAAGACATCCAAAGAGTTTTTTGAAACCCACTGCCTGTATGCTGAGAAATATAGTGAGTGCTGAAATCTACACCATGGTGTGCTGTCCTTTTCAAAAGCTTACATGCCATTGGGTTTGCTTCTGGGCCACATATTGCAACTTACGTCACTCCCAGCACTCAAAATCCCTGGAAGGTGGCAATAACTTGCCTCCTTATGATGTACAATAGCTAAGGGCACTATTACTACTGAAACAGCAATGCGCAACAGTGGTCTAAGGCCCACCAAGGTGCTTCACACAGCAGTGAACGAAATCTTCCGTTCCGTTATATATGTCAAAGGCATCAAAATTCTGACCTCCCTACAGGAGTCTCATAAGTGGGGTATATACAGGGTATTTCACACAAGAATACACAATTTTTATTTTAGGCTTTTTGAGTTAGAGGAGCGCTGCTTTTGGCATCATTAGAATACAGTTAAGACATGCCATCTACCAGGTTGGTTAACTAATATTGAACAGTTAACTTTTTAACGTCAATTGTGAGCCTCCTCTAAGAGGCGTGTAGCCCACCGTAAGTAATATCCATGTCAGTTTTTAGAATTTCGAAAATACAGTTACCCTCAGCGCTGTGGCCCAAAAAATTTCGGCTGTTTCGACGAATCACGACCACTGAAAAGATCTTTTTGTCCGCAAACTTCTCGAAAGCGCATGCATTTTGGCGCGATGTAGCAAAACTTTGTCGGGACACAGTGCCCAGGGCTACCGCGTCTTCGAAATCCTAAAAACAGATATGGATATTACTTACGGTGGGCCACATGCTTCTCAATAAATCAGGAGCCTAACTATGATAGTTAAAAAGTTAACTATTCAAGATTAGTTAACCAGCCTGCTTGTTAGCACCTTTCAGCTGTTTTCTGATGTACTACACAGCTGACGATGCCATCAAGCAGAAAGCGCTCATCTAACTCAAAAGGCCTTTTTTTTTTAAATTGTGTAAAGTCCTAGGTGAAACGCCCTGTATATGGGACAGAAGTGTGCTCTGTGGATGCATACATGCAGCTAGTATGTTATTAGTGCCCGACTACAGTATGTTTCTTGTGAGCGTGCCTTCATTTCCATGACAGCATATACAATTCTCAGTTTCCATTCTCCTGTGAAAATGTTGGTACCGAGCTGGGCGCTGCCCTGCAGTCCTCACAAATAAGTTTTCCTTTTGCACCTTAATAATATGTAAGGTGATTAAAGGCATAACTGGAACCAATTTCAAAACCCAATTTGAACCTTGGCTCATTGGTTACGGTGCTCGGCTGCTGGTTTGAAAGATGCGGGTTCGACCCTGGCCATGGTGGTCGCAGTTCGATAGAGGTTTTCGAAATGCTAGAGGCCCATGCCCTGCGCGCTGTCAGTGCACGTTAAGGAACCACAGGTGGACAAAATTTTCCGGAGCCCTACACTACGGCATTCCTCATAGCCTGAGTCGCTTTGGGACATTAAACCCATAAACATAAACCTTAACCGATTGGAATTGTCTGAAAAAATCACTCGGTTCCAACCGAAATTTCCAATGATTTCTTAAACCAGCAAGTTCCAAATGGTCCCTTCCGCCAGATGGTACCTCTTGCAAGACGCCCCTGTCCAATACCCCACTACATGCGTCCCCACTTATGAAATTTCCACCACTTTGAAAGCTTTACCCTGGCCTGGTGCTCTGGTTCACAGAGGTGAAATGCTTAAAGAAAGGGTCTCTGACCCTGCTTTGTGGAAAGAAAAATGCCTCTTGCTATGGTGCTCTTAGGCCAAAGCTGCCCTTGCGCCATTAAAATTCAACATCCTAACATTATTCCAATATTCAGAGCAACTGGTACACACACTACACGATTTAGAATAACGCAGCATGCTATAAAAAGGAAAATAGCAGACATCACCTTGAGACAGAGAGCAATGCTAATGAGGGCAAAAATTTGGAAATTAAGAAGAAAATGGACTTGGACGAGCACGAGTTCAAAGAGCTGCCTGGAATACTGTGGCCGCGGCGGACAGCGATAATTGGAGGGAGAGAACTGGGGTACGTTTTTGTCCTGCAGTGGCGATAAGACAGCTGTTTCGAGTTGAACCGAGTATGAAAAACCTAGCTACCATCTCGATTTCAACTGTGTGCGCAGAGGACATGTCCACACGAGGTGATGCGCGCACGGCAGCACCGTGCCTGCACAGGTCGGGCCGTCGCAAAATGTGCACTCTTTGAAATAGTGTTTGGTAGATACCAAAAGGCCTATAAGACCAGTACGCTCACACACCCATAGCTGTCAGCAATCTCATAGGCTACTGGTTTCCTAATTGTTTTGTAGTTTTAATGGTGTATGGGTCTCATTGTGTCTACTGGTTCAGATTTCTGGAGGGTATGGACAGCAATCTTCCTTGTCCCTCCAGAGTTCAGAAGTTCCAGGAATGGAGAGTTAGGCAGCAGTTTCATGTATACACAATTTAATACACAATGAGAGCAGCAACTCAGAATGGAACATCACAAAAACTTTGACTGCAAGTAGAGCTGGGTTGCAAGCTTGTGAGCTCCGGCCCATTGGTGCAGTCTCGCCAAACCTAGAGCACCTCAAAAATAAAAAAAGCAGATTGTAGTCTGCAAAAAAAAAAAAAAAACATTGATCACAAGGGCAAGACACTGCACCACCTGTACTAACAATTGGTACTTCCAACTGTACAGCAGTCACATGCCACTGATGCATGCATGTAAATTCCTTGGTGCATTAAAAAGATGAAACATCTCCAACGCCAGGTCAACGCACCACTGGTCTCTCCTGCTGACGGCACCGTATGTTTGGAAGAACTGTTCAAAAACTCTGGCAGGCAAATGAGCCGGGAAAAAGCCCTGTCCACTCTGCTTTCAGCTCCAATGCGATTATGCGCAAGCTACGGCCGTCGGTAACGCGCGTGGCTCGGCATGCTTGGCGTACCACGATCCGATACGCGAATACGCGCCGGCATAGTCTCTTGATACGACTTTTAAGCTTGGAACACGCCTGTGCCAGCCGATTAGACCGGCTATCGACCTCCGAGGCGGCGTGCGCTACCGGCGACCGCCGGCGGGAAGATAGTCGCGTTGAAATCGAAAGTAGAGCATCCCCCGAACCTCGACAGCCGGAGTAATCATCTCGCAGAGGTGCGCCCAAATCTTAAAAAGGCACAGCAAAACTTTATATGGACGCGTATCCGCGTGAAGGGAGGGAGAGAGGGAGGGGTGGCGGAGCAACGCCAACGAGGTAACTGCCGAGCTGTAGCTCGCGCGTCGCAAGAATAAAGCGAGTCTCTGTGAACGCTTAGCATCTGGCACGCCGGCGAAACGGGCGTTACTTTGACTCTCGTGATTATGGGAAATACAAAATGGGGCAGACAAGACATACAGGTGAAGTCAAAAGTAAATGGAAAGTGCGAGAGTGTGGGAAACCGTGATGCAGCGCTTTCTAACGCTGGCTCTGGTAATTGAGTAGCTCGGTTTCCAACAAGCAGCGCGCGGTACGAACAGACCATTATCTGGAGCGTTTACGGTCATCACTTTTGACGGCTCGAACAGATGCTTGTTGCTTTTCAAATGAGACGCTAAGGATTTCTCCGGCGCTACCTGCAATTTGTTTGATGAGAGTTTCGAGCCGTTTGATAATACTCAGAAGCGAGCAATGCCACGACTGTTTACGTTTTTGCCGTGAGCGGCGTGCTGTGGAGCACCCGTTTTATTTCTTGTGCTCAGGTTGGAGGGATTGATTGCACCGTTTCCTCGAAACGCGATGCTGTCCAGAATACCTGAAGATGAACGGCGCAGCATAATTCGCCTCTCCAATTGAAGGTGTTCCTTAGCACACTATAAGTCGCCGAGTTGGCCGATCGATCGGCGCAGTGAATAGGATTTGCAGGCATATCGAGATGAGGATGCCCGCGTTGAAGATGCCCAAAGTTCAGGAAGACCACGATCCACATCGACAGAAGTCGACGAACTCATCGTGGCAGCGGTGGTGGCTGATCCATTCGAGTACGCGAGAAATTCGAGAGACCCTATCTCTGAACATCAGTGTGGCTACAATCCGCCGACGCTTGCATGAGGCAGGACTGAGCGGATGCGTGGTCGCTCAGAAACCCTACTTTACTTAACAGATCAGCAGAAGCACGCTCGACTGGGCTTTGTGCGAGCCCACGAAGAATGGTCGGTAGTCGATTGGGGTGAGGTCATATCTATTGATGAGTCCACTGTAATCTCAAGATGGGTCAACAGCGCCGGGTATGGCCCCCGTGCAACTGCCGGTAAGATTTAACCACATTCTCTTAATGATATCACGCTTTGCAATTGCCAGTGCTATATTTTCTACGTGGGTGAATACTTTCATTTCATTTTATTATATTAAAGGTCCCAAAAAAGGGGGTTTTACATATGGGGTGGAAAGAATTAAAAGCACAAATTCACAACAGCAAGAAAGTTTTTACATTTTTAGCGAAAAGACTTGGGCAAGTGATGATGGCAACGTTGTTTGGAAGGCCGTTCCAGCCTGCGGCTGCACGAAGCAAGAAGGAATTCGAAAAAGTGACGGTGCGTGACCGAGGACAAAAACTTGAAGGTGATGGCTGGTGCGATGAGATATGCGTTCTGGGCGAAGATTATAAGGTGGGATGTGCATAGGGCTGTGGAACAATTTGTGAAATAAAGACAGGCTGGCAATGCCACGGCGGAGCGATAAGGGTGATAATCCGGATGCTGTTTTTCTGTGTGCAATGCTTGAGTGGGCATTTGGGAATTTGTTCCAGAGGCCTTTGTCTGGACGCTAAGGATCACGTCTGCACGTCAGCAAAACGAGTTTTAGAGGGGCGCTTGCCCACATTTCTAACGATAACGTTTTGTTTTTGTTTGCACGTAGGTATCAGCCCGGGTACTTGCACAATGTGCTTAGCAGCGGTGGCACGGCTGTGAATGTTTGGGGAGCCGTCTGCAGAGATGGACCGGCCCCACTTGTGTAGCTTCGAGCGAAGATTAACGCGGCGTAATACTGCAAATGTCTTTGAGAGCTACCTCGTCCCGTTCGCCCTGGACGGGCCCTTTAAAGATGGCTTTTACTGGCTTTAGCAGGACCACAGCCCCGTCCACAAAGCTAAAGTCGTCCAAGACTTTCTAGAAGAGTGAGGAGGTCGACAGCTGCAATGGATGCCAAAGGGCGCAGACTTCAACATTATACAAAATGTGTGGGGATTTCTGAAATCCAACTTGGCATATATGAACTTGGGTGCAACAAGCAAAGAAGCATTGTGCCTCGCTGTTGCAGCTGAATGGGACCGCATTAAGCGATACCGCGAGTTTGTACAATCTGTGTACGATTCTCTGCCCCGGCGCATGGAAGCAACCATTCGCGTTAACGGCAGTCTCACGCGCTTTTGAACCGCGTTTGCTTTTGCACATTGTATTTTTTGTTCTTGTGGAACTAACTCGATGAAATTCTTCCTACTAAGAACAATAAGGATTCCCCTTGTTGCGATCGACGTGCTGATCGTGCATTACTACCTGGCCAATTCGAAATGCATGCACTTCGCGTATTTTACTTCAACTGTTACACAGAGCACACAGACTAAACCAGCATCGTGTCCTTTTGATTATTTTGTGCGTATTCGTTCTTACATACGCGAGGGTATATGCGCAACTTACAATAAACAAAATGAAGGCAGCAAAAAAGCGAGGGCTGATCTTTGCTGGTCCTCATTTCTTGAGCGGACACTGGGGAAGCCAGGATATACCATGTAAACCTAAGAACAAGAAGAAAAAAACGCCCCGCGACACGCCCCTCACGGCAAAAGCATAACTAAACAGTCGTGGCAGTGCTCGCTGCTGAGTACAATCATACGGCGCAAATCGCTCTTCAAATACTTCGCAGGTAGGGCCAAAGAAATCCGTGGTGCCGTATTTGAAAAGCAACAAGCATCCGTTCGAGCTTCCAAAAGCGATGGCCGTACGCTCCAGATAAGGGTCGGCTGATAGCGCGCGCTGCCCGCTGGCGACCGAGTTAATCAGTTAAGAGCCGCCTTTAAAAAGCGTTGCGACACGGTTTGCCATGCTCTCGCGCCTTCCATTTGCTTTTGACTGCACCTGTACAATCTGCCGAGCTGAGCCGCCGGGGCACTACTTGCCACTTGAGGAACAGAGATAGCAGCACAGTAGAAAGAAAAATTAAGGTTAAAAACCTTAAATACTCCTAATAAGAAATCGTGCCTAAAATATTAAAACTCTCCCCCACATTAATTTCATCATAACGCGCGATTCAAATTCATTTGTTCGCGTGGCTACGGCCGTTAGCAACGCAACGCCGCAGCGCAAAAAAGAATACAAACCGCAGCATGCGGTTGTAACTAATGCATACGGACCTCACTAAAAGCCGAACTAGCGCTGGAATGTTGATATCCACGAGAAGCGTCTTGCAGAACTTTGAATTCACGGCAGCGCACACCGCAACAAACCGAACAGCTGACGCGCGCACATGAAAGCTAAAAAAAAAAACAATCAAACTTACCCAATGTTGCCGGCTTTCGACTACGTTTTCGCTACCAGTTCGCTAAATTCTGCATAATACTCAGTCGACAACTGAAAACGAGTATGTTAGTAACACTAAAATATCACTGTGGTCTCAGATTGCGGTTTTGGCCACTAGACCGTAACAGAGAAGAAAAAAAATACTTATCGCCATACTCATATGGTCCTACCTTGGAGGGTCGGCATGCGGGCAACCACCACTGGTAGTCATTTTTCTTTCTTGTTTGCTGTCTTGCAGCCTTGAGGAGAGAGGAAGTAACTTCCCTGATGCGAGCGATGGTCCTCTCTCTCCGCTGCCGGCACCGCGTTCTCCGCGGCTTGTGGCGTCAAACTCAAACGTAGTTTGAGAGCGTTGCGCGCCGGATCCTCTGGAACTTCAGGCGGCAGTTTTTCTGTATGCCTCAGCGTGCTTTATTCTTAATGTGGCAAATATTTTACGTTACTGCAATGCCTCGTAAGCACCATGGGATCGGCATGTGTTGATTTTGAGATCAGAGCCTGAGATGAATGATGATCGAAGCAATGAAAAACAACTAGAACCACCAACCGACTGTTTTTGTAGGGCCCATTGACTAGTGCATGTCAGTGCCATGGACAAATAGGTATTGGTCTATGCGGCGAATATGAATCAGTCGATAAGGTGCACTGGATTCTGTATTGGTCTAATGTTTTTCATATTCAGCCCATAGACCGATACAGTTAGTACCATAGCCTATAAGACATATCGATATATATAGTATCGGTTTCTGTTTTGGTCCAGTACAAATGCAGATACAACCCGAAGATAAACTCTAGCACCAATACTAACGAAGATATAAGACCAATAAATTTCCCTATGGTTTTTTTTTGTTTGCTAGAGCAGTTTCACGTCAGTGCCAGAAAAGCCATTTGCGCCATGACTATCGCAAGATCTGCAAAGGGGATTTCACCAAGCATTTGCGATCAGCGACCGCCAGGACGCCGACCGGAACTAATCACATTTCTAGCACTCCACTTTGGTGAGAACCGGAAGCTGGAGCAGCAGCAGCACACCACAACGGCAGCAGCAAAAGGGAGGCGGAGAGGCTTCGTTCAGTGCACGTGCAAAATTTCACGATGGACAGCCAGCAGCAACTGCTGTATATTGATCAGTTTGGTGCAGCGCACGTACTACAGCCCCTGGGCAAGACTGGTGCCGAAGGTCCCGGTACTGCGGCGATGGACCCGACATTTGACGTCGTTTACGAAGCGGATACGGTCTACCTAAACCTGGACGGCGTCGACGATACTACCACGTCCACAAGTCATGAGCAAGGCACATCACCGGAAGCAAGCAGCGCGTCTAGCGCAGAAGTACCAGAAGACAGACGAGCGCGCCATAACGATGTAGAACGAAAGCGACGAGCCCGGATTAAGAGCGCTTGCGACACCCTCAGAACTCTGGTGCCGAGTTTGGATCGCAGCACGGACGCCGCCACGGTGTTTGAGAGTACTGTGCTGCACATTAAGCACTTACAGCAAGGAATGTCCCACGAGGAACTTTTAAAGACATCCAAAGAGTTTTTTGAAACCCACTGCCTGTATGCTGAGAAATATAGTGAGTGCTGAAATCTACACCATGGTGTGCTGTCCTTTTCAAAAGCTTACATGCCATTGGGTTTGCTTCTGGGCCACATATTGCAACTTACGTCACTCCCAGCACTCAAAATCCCTGGAAGGTGGCAATAACTCGCCTCCTTATGATGTACAATAGCTAAGGGCACTACTATTACTACTGAAACAGCAATGCGCAACAGTGGTCTAAGGCCCACCAAGGTGCTTCACACAGCAGTGAACGAAATCTTCCGTTCCGTTATATATGTCAAAGGCATCAAAATTCTGACCTCTCTACAGGAGTCTCATAAGTGGGGTATATACAGGGTATTTCACACAAGAATACACAATTTTTATTTTAGGCTTTTTGAGTTAGAGGAGCGCTGCTTTTGGCATCATTAGAATACAGTTAAGACATGCCATCTACCAGGTTGGTTAACTAATATTGAACAGTTAACTTTGTAACGTCAATTGTGAGCCTCCTCTAAGAGGCGTGTAGCCCACCGTAAGTAATATCCATGTCAGTTTTTAGAATTTCGAAAATACAGTTACCCTCAGCGCTGTGGCCCAAAAAATTTCGGCTGTTTCGACGAATCACGACCACTGAAAAGATCTTTTTGTCCGCAAACTTCTCGAAAGCGCATGCATTTTGGCGCGATGTAGCAAAACTTTGTCGGGACACAGTGCCCAGGGCTACCGCGTCTTCGAAATCCTAAAAACAGATATGGATATTACTTACGGTGGGCCACATGCTTCTCAATAAATAAGGAGCCTAACTATGATAGTTAAAAAGTTAACTATTCAAGATTAGTTAACCAGCCTGCTTGTTAGCACCTTTCAGCTGTTTTCTGATGTACTACACAGCTGACGATGCCATCAAGCAGAAAGCGCTCATCTAACTCAAAAGGCCTTTTTTTTTTAAATTGTGTAAAGTCCTAGGTGAAACGCCCTGTATATGGGACAGAAGTGTGCTCTGTGGATGCATACATGCAGCTAGTATGTTATTAGTGCCCCACTACAGTATGTTTCTTGTGAGCGTGCCTTCATTTCCATGACAACATATACAATTCTCAGTTTCCATTCTCCTGTGAAAATGTTGGTACCGAGCTGGGCGCTGCCCTGCAGTCCTCACAAATAAGTTTTCCTTTTGCACCTTAATAATATGTAAGGTGATTAAAGGCATAACTGGAACCAATTTCAAAACCCAATTTGAACCTTGGCTCATTGGTTACGGTGCTCGGCTGCTGGTTTGAAAGATGCGGGTTCGACCCTGGCCATGGTGGTCGCAGTTCGATAGAGGTTTTCGAAATGCTAGAGGCCCATGCCCTGCGCGCTGTCAGTGCACGTTAAGGAACCACAGGTGGACAAAATTTTCCGGAGCCCTACACTACGGCATTCCTCATAGCCTGAGTCGCTTTGGGACATTAAACCCATAAACATAAACCTTAACCGATTGGAATTGTCTGAAAAAATCACTCGGTTCCAACCGAAATTTCCAATGATTTCTTAAACCAGCAAGTTCCAAATGGTCCCTTCCGCCAGATGGTACCTCTTGCAAGACGCCCCTGTCCAATACCCCACTACATGCGTCCCCACTTCTGAAATTTCCACCACTTTGAAAGCTTTACCCTGGCCTGGTGCTCTGGTTCACAGAGGTGAAATGCTTAAAGAAAGGGTCTCTGACCCTGCTTTGTGGAAAGAAAAATGCCTCTTGCTATGGTGCTCTTAGGCCAAAGCTGCCCTTGCGCCATTAAAATTCAACATCCTAACATTATTCCAATATTCAGAGCAACTGGTACACACACTACACGATTTAGAATAACGCAGCATGCTATAAAAAGGAAAATAGCAGACATCACCTTGAGACAGAGAGCAATGCTAATGAGGGCAAAAATTTGGAAATTAAGAAGAAAATGGACTTGGACGAGCACGAGTTCAAAGAGCTGCCTGGAATACTGTGGCCGCGGCGGACAGCGATAATTGGAGGGAGAGAACTGGGGTACGTTTTTGTCCTGCAGTGGCGATAAGACAGCTGTTTCGAGTTGAACCGAGTATGAAAAACCTAGCTACCATCTCGATTTCAACTGTGTGCGCAGAGGACATGTCCACACGAGGTGATGCGCGCACGGCAGCACCGTGCCTGCACAGGTCGGGCCGTCGCAAAATGTGCACTCTTTGAAATAGTGTTTGGTAGATACCAAAAGGCCTATAAGACCAGTACGCTCACACACCCATAGCTGTCAGCAATCTCATAGGCTACTGGTTTCCTAATTGTTTTGTAGTTTTAATGGTGTATGGGTCTCATTGTGTCTACTGGTTCAGATTTCTGGAGGGTATGGACAGCAATCTTCCTTGTCCCTCCAGAGTTCAGAAGTTCCAGGAATGGAGAGTTAGGCAGCAGTTTCATGTATACACAATTTAATACACAATGAGAGCAGCAACTCAGAATGGAACATCACAAAAACTTTGACTGCAAGTAGAGCTGGGTTGCAAGCTTGTGAGCTCCGGCCCATTGGTGCAGTCTCGCCAAACCTAGAGCACCTCAAAAATAAAAAAAGCAGATTGTAGTCTGCAAAAAAAAAAAAAAAACATTGATCACAAGGGCAAGACACTGCACCACCTGTACTAACAATTGGTACTTCCAACTGTACAGCAGTCACATGCCACTGATGCATGCATGTAAATTCCTTGGTGCATTAAAAAGATGAAACATCTCCAACGCCAGGTCAACGCACCACTGGTCTCTCCTGCTGACGGCACCGTATGTTTGGAAGAACTGTTCAAAAACTCTGGCAGGCAAATGAGCCGGGAAAAAGCCCTGTCCACTCTGCTTTCAGCTCCAATGCGATTATGCGCAAGCTACGGCCGTCGGTAACGCGCGTGGCTCGGCATGCTTGGCGTACCACGATCCGATACGCGAATACGCGCCGGCATAGTCTCTTGATACGACTTTTAAGCTTGGAACACGCCTGTGCCAGCCGATTAGACCGGCTATCGACCTCCGAGGCGGCGTGCGCTACCGGCGACCGCCGGCGGGAAGATAGTCGCGTTGAAATCGAAAGTAGAGCATCCCCCGAACCTCGACAGCCGGAGTAATCATCTCGCAGAGGTGCGCCCAAATCTTAAAAAGGCACAGCAAAACTTTATATGGACGCGTATCCGCGTGAAGGGAGGGAGAGAGGGAGGGGTGGCGGAGCAACGCCAACGAGGTAACTGCCGAGCTGTAGCTCGCGCGTCGCAAGAATAAAGCGAGTCTCTGTGAACGCTTAGCATCTGGCACGCCGGCGAAACGGGCGTTACTTTGACTCTCGTGATTATGGGAAATACAAAATGGGGCAGACAAGACATACAGGTGAAGTCAAAAGTAAATGGAAAGTGCGAGAGTGTGGGAAACCGTGATGCAGCGCTTTCTAACGCTGGCTCTGGTAATTGAGTAGCTCGGTTTCCAACAAGCAGCGCGCGGTACGAACAGACCATTATCTGGAGCGTTTACGGTCATCACTTTTGACGGCTCGAACAGATGCTTGTTGCTTTTCAAATGAGACGCTAAGGATTTCTCCGGCGCTACCTGCAATTTGTTTGATGAGAGTTTCGAGCCGTTTGATAATACTCAGAAGCGAGCAATGCCACGACTGTTTACGTTTTTGCCGTGAGCGGCGTGCTGTGGAGCACCCGTTTTATTTCTTGTGCTCAGGTTGGAGGGATTGATTGCACCGTTTCCTCGAAACGCGATGCTGTCCAGAATACCTGAAGATGAACGGCGCAGCATAATTCGCCTCTCCAATTGAAGGTGTTCCTTAGCACACTATAAGTCGCCGAGTTGGCCGATCGATCGGCGCAGTGAATAGGATTTGCAGGCATATCGAGATGAGGATGCCCGCGTTGAAGATGCCCAAAGTTCAGGAAGACCACGATCCACATCGACAGAAGTCGACGAACTCATCGTGGCAGCGGTGGTGGCTGATCCATTCGAGTACGCGAGAAATTCGAGAGACCCTATCTCTGAACATCAGTGTGGCTACAATCCGCCGACGCTTGCATGAGGCAGGACTGAGCGGATGCGTGGTCGCTCAGAAACCCTACTTTACTTAACAGATCAGCAGAAGCACGCTCGACTGGGCTTTGTGCGAGCCCACGAAGAATGGTCGGTAGTCGATTGGGGTGAGGTCATATCTATTGATGAGTCCACTGTAATCTCAAGATGGGTCAACAGCGCCGGGTATGGCCCCCGTGCAACTGCCGGTAAGATTTAACCACATTCTCTTAATGATATCACGCTTTGCAATTGCCAGTGCTATATTTTCTACGTGGGTGAATACTTTCATTTCATTTTATTATATTAAAGGTCCCAAAAAAGGGGGTTTTACATATGGGGTGGAAAGAATTAAAAGCACAAATTCACAACAGCAAGAAAGTTTTTACATTTTTAGCGAAAAGACTTGGGCAAGTGATGATGGCAACGTTGTTTGGAAGGCCGTTCCAGCCTGCGGCTGCACGAAGCAAGAAGGAATTCGAAAAAGTGACGGTGCGTGACCGAGGACAAAAACTTGAAGGTGATGGCTGGTGCGATGAGATATGCGTTCTGGGCGAAGATTATAAGGTGGGATGTGCATAGGGCTGTGGAACAATTTGTGAAATAAAGACAGGCTGGCAATGCCACGGCGGAGCGATAAGGGTGATAATCCGGATGCTGTTTTTCTGTGTGCAATGCTTGAGTGGGCATTTGGGAATTTGTTCCAGAGGCCTTTGTCTGGACGCTAAGGATCACGTCTGCACGTCAGCAAAACGAGTTTTAGAGGGGCGCTTGCCCACATTTCTAACGATAACGTTTTGTTTTTGTTTGCACGTAGGTATCAGCCCGGGTACTTGCACAATGTGCTTAGCAGCGGTGGCACGGCTGTGAATGTTTGGGGAGCCGTCTGCAGAGATGGACCGGCCCCACTTGTGTAGCTTCGAGCGAAGATTAACGCGGCGTAATACTGCAAATGTCTTTGAGAGCTACCTCGTCCCGTTCGCCCTGGACGGGCCCTTTAAAGATGGCTTTTACTGGCTTTAGCAGGACCACAGCCCCGTCCACAAAGCTAAAGTCGTCCAAGACTTTCTAGAAGAGTGAGGAGGTCGACAGCTGCAATGGATGCCAAAGGGCGCAGACTTCAACATTATACAAAATGTGTGGGGATTTCTGAAATCCAACTTGGCATATAACTTGGGTGCAACAAGCAAAGAAGCATTGTGCCTCGCTGTTGCAGCTGAATGGGACCGCATTAAGCGATACCGCGAGTTTGTACAATCTGTGTACGATTCTCTGCCCCGGCGCATGGAAGCAACCATTCGCGTTAACGGCAGTCTCACGCGCTTTTGAACCGCGTTTGCTTTTGCACATTGTATTTTTTGTTCTTGTGGAACTAACTCGATGAAATTCTTCCTACTAAGAACAATAAGGATTCCCCTTGTTGCGATCGACGTGCTGATCGTGCATTACTACCTGGCCAATTCGAAATGCATGCACTTCGCGTATTTTACTTCAACTGTTACACAGAGCACACAGACTAAACCAGCATCGTGTCCTTTTGATTATTTTGTGCGTATTCGTTCTTACATACGCGAGGGTATATGCGCAACTTACAATAAACAAAATGAAGGCAGCAAAAAAGCGAGGGCTGATCTTTGCTGGTCCTCATTTCTTGAGCGGACACTGGGGAAGCCAGGATATACCATGTAAACCTAAGAACAAGAAGAAAAAAACGCCCCGCGACACGCCCCTCACGGCAAAAGCATAACTAAACAGTCGTGGCAGTGCTCGCTGCTGAGTACAATCATACGGCGCAAATCGCTCTTCAAATACTTCGCAGGTAGGGCCAAAGAAATCCGTGGTGCCGTATTTGAAAAGCAACAAGCATCCGTTCGAGCTTCCAAAAGCGATGGCCGTACGCTCCAGATAAGGGTCGGCTGATAGCGCGCGCTGCCCGCTGGCGACCGAGTTAATCAGTTAAGAGCCGCCTTTAAAAAGCGTTGCGACACGGTTTGCCATGCTCTCGCGCCTTCCATTTGCTTTTGACTGCACCTGTACAATCTGCCGAGCTGAGCCGCCGGGGCACTACTTGCCACTTGAGGAACAGAGATAGCAGCACAGTAGAAAGAAAAATTAAGGTTAAAAACCTTAAATACTCCTAATAAGAAATCGTGCCTAAAATATTAAAACTCTCCCCCACATTAATTTCATCATAACGCGCGATTCAAATTCATTTGTTCGCGTGGCTACGGCCGTTAGCAACGCAACGCCGCAGCGCAAAAAAGAATACAAACCGCAGCATGCGGTTGTAACTAATGCATACGGACCTCACTAAAAGCCGAACTAGCGCTGGAATGTTGATATCCACGAGAAGCGTCTTGCAGAACTTTGAATTCACGGCAGCGCACACCGCAACAAACCGAACAGCTGACGCGCGCACATGAAAGCTAAAAAAAAAGCAATCAAACTTACCCAATGTTGCCGGCTTTCGACTACGTTTTCGCTACCAGTTCGCTAAATTCTGCATAATACTCAGTCGACAACTGAAAACGAGTATGTTAGTAACACTAAAATATCACTGTGGTCTCAGATTGCGGTTTTGGCCACTAGACCGTAACAGAGAAGAAAAAAAATACTTATCGCCATACTCATATGGTCCTACCTTGGAGGGTCGGCATGCGGGCAACCACCACTGGTAGTCATTTTTCTTTCTTGTTTGCTGTCTTGCAGCCTTGAGGAGAGAGAAAGTAACTTCCCTGATGCGAGCGATGGTCCTCTCTCTCCGCTGCCGGCACCGCGTTCTCCGCGGCTTGTGGCGTCAAACTCAAACGTAGTTTGAGAGCGTTGCGCGCCGGATCCTCTGGAACTTCAGGCGGCAGTTTTTCTGTATGCCTCAGCGTGCTTTATTCTTAATGTGGCAAATATTTTACGTTACTGCAATGCCTCGTAAGCACCATGGGATCGGCATGTGTTGATTTTGAGATCAGAGCCTGAGATGAATGATGATCGAAGCAATGAAAAACAACTAGAACCACCAACCGACTGTTTTTGTAGGGCCCATTGACTAGTGCATGTCAGTGCCATGGACAAATAGGTATTGGTCTATGCGGCGAATATGAATCAGTCGATAAGGTGCACTGGATTCTGTATTGGTCTAATGTTTTTCATATTCAGCCCATAGACCGATACAGTTAGTACCATAGCCTATAAGACATATCGATATATATAGTATCGGTTTCTGTTTTGGTCCAGTACAAATGCAGATACAACCCGAAGATAAACTCTAGCACCAATACTAACGAAGATATAAGACCAATAAATTTCCCTATGGTTTTTTTTTTGTTTGCTAGAGCAGTTTCACGTCAGTGCCAGAAAAGCCATTTGCGCCATGACTATCGCAAGATCTGCAAAGGGGATTTCACCAAGCATTTGCGATCAGCGACCGCCAGGACGCCGACCGGAACTAATCACATTTCTAGCACTCCACTTTGGTGAGAACCGGAAGCTGGAGCAGCAGCAGCACACCACAACGGCAGCAGCAAAAGGGAGGCGGAGAGGCTTCGTTCAGTGCACGTGCAAAATTTCACGATGGACAGCCAGCAGCAACTGCTGTATATTGATCAGTTTGGTGCAGCGCACGTACTACAGCCCCTGGGCAAGACTGGTGCCGAAGGTCCCGGTACTGCGGCGATGGACCCGACATTTGACGTCGTTTACGAAGCGGATACGGTCTACCTAAACCTGGACGGCGTCGACGATACTACCACGTCCACAAGTCATGAGCAAGGCACATCACCGGAAGCAAGCAGCGCGTCTAGCGCAGAAGTACCAGAAGACAGACGAGCGCGCCATAACGATGTAGAACGAAAGCGACGAGCCCGGATTAAGAGCGCTTGCGACACCCTCAGAACTCTGGTGCCGAGTTTGGATCGCAGCACGGACGCCGCCATGGTGTTTGAGAGTACTGTGCTGCACATTAAGCACTTACAGCAAGGAATGTCCCACGAGGAACTTTTAAAGACATCCAAAGAGTTTTTTGAAACCCACTGCCTGTATGCTGAGAAATATAGTGAGTGCTGAAATCTACACCATGGTGTGCTGTCCTTTTCAAAAGCTTACATGCCATTGGGTTTGCTTCTGGGCCACATATTGCAACTTACGTCACTCCCAGCACTCAAAATCCCTGGAAGGTGGCAATAACTCGCCTCCTTATGATGTACAATAGCTAAGGGCACTATTACTACTGAAACAGCAATGCGCAACAGTGGTCTAAGGCCCACCAAGGTGCTTCACACAGCAGTGAACGAAATCTTCCGTTCCGTTATATATGTCAAAGGCATCAAAATTCTGACCTCTCTACAGGAGTCTCATAAGTGGGGTATATACAGGGTATTTCACACAAGAATACACAATTTTTATTTTAGGCTTTTTGAGTTAGAGGAGCGCTGCTTTTGGCATCATTAGAATACAGTTAAGACATGCCATCTACCAGGTTGGTTAACTAATATTGAACAGTTAACTTTGTAACGTCAATTGTGAGCCTCCTCTAAGAGGCGTGTAGCCCACCGTAAGTAATATCCATGTCAGTTTTTAGAATTTCGAAAATACAGTTACCCTCAGCGCTGTGGCCCAAAAAATTTCGGCTGTTTCGACGAATCACGACCACTGAAAAGATCTTTTTGTCCGCAAACTTCTCGAAAGCGCATGAATTTTGGCGCGATGTAGCAAAACTTTGTCGGGACACAGTGCCCAGGGCTACCGCGTCTTCGAAATCCTAAAAACAGATATGGATATTACTTACAGTGGGCCACATGCTTCTCAATAAATAAGGAGCCTAACTATGATAGTTAAAAAGTTAACTATTCAAGATTAGTTAACCAGCCTGCTTGTTAGCACCTTTCAGCTGTTTTCTGATGTACTACACAGCTGACGATGCCATCAAGCAGAAAGCGCTCATCTAACTCAAAAGGCCTTTTTTTTTTAAATTGTGTAAAGTCCTAGGTGAAACGCCCTGTATATGGGACAGAAGTGTGCTCTGTGGATGCATACATGCAGCTAGTATGTTATTAGTGCCCCACTACAGTATGTTTCTTGTGAGCGTGCCTTCATTTCCATGACAGCATACACAATTCTCAGTTTCCATTCTCCTGTGAAAATGTTGGTACCGAGCTGGGCGCTGCCATGCAGTCCTCACAAATAAGTTTTCCTTTTGCACCTTAATAATATGTAAGGTGATTAAAGGCATAACTGGAACCAATTTCAAAACCCAATTTGAACCTTGGCTCATTGGTTACGGTGCTCGGCTGCTGGTTTGAAAGATGCGGGTTCGACCCTGGCCATGGTGGTCGCAGTTCGATAGAGGTTTTCGAAATGCTAGAGGCCCATGCACTGCGCGCTGTCAGTGCACGTTAAGGAACCACAGGTGGACAAAATTTTCCGGAGCCCTACACTACGGCATTCCTCATAGCCTGAGTCGCTTTGGGACATTAAACCCATAAACATAAACCTTAACCGATTGGAATTGTCTGAAAAAATCACTCGGTTCCAACCGAAATTTCCAATGATTTCTTAAACCAGCAAGTTCCAAATGGTCCCTTCCGCCAGATGGTACCTCTTGCAAGACGCCCCTGTCCAATACCCCACTACATGCGTCCCCACTTATGAAATTTCCACCACTTTGAAAGCTTTACCCTGGCCTGGTGCTCTGGTTCACAGAGGTGAAATGCTTAAAGAAAGGGTCTCTGACCCTGCTTTGTGGAAAGAAAAATGCCTCTTGCTATGGTGCTCTTAGGCCAAAGCTGCCCTTGCGCCATTAAAATTCAACATCCTAACATTATTCCAATATTCAGAGCAACTGGTACACACACTACACGATTTAGAATAACGCAGCATGCTATAAAAAGGAAAATAGCAGACATCACCTTGAGACAGAGAGCAATGCTAATGAGGGCAAAAATTTGGAAATTAAGAAGAAAATGGACTTGGACGAGCACGAGTTCAAAGAGCTGCCTGGAATACTGTGGCCGCGGCGGACAGCGATAATTGGAGGGAGAGAACTGGGGTACGTTTTTGTCCTGCAGTGGCGATAAGACAGCTGTTTCGAGTTGAACCGAGTATGAAAAACCTAGCTACCATCTCGATTTCAACTGTGTGCGCAGAGGACATGTCCACACGAGGTGATGCGCGCACGGCAGCACCGTGCCTGCACAGGTCGGGCCGTCGCAAAATGTGCACTCTTTGAAATAGTGTTTGGTAGATACCAAAAGGCCTATAAGACCAGTACGCTCACACACCCATAGCTGTCAGCAATCTCATAGGCTACTGGTTTCCTAATTGTTTTGTAGTTTTAATGGTGTATGGGTCTCATTGTGTCTACTGGTTCAGATTTCTGGAGGGTATGGACAGCAATCTTCCTTGTCCCTCCAGAGTTCAGAAGTTCCAGGAATGGAGAGTTAGGCAGCAGTTTCATGTATACACAATTTAATACACAATGAGAGCAGCAACTCAGAATGGAACATCACAAAAACTTTGACTGCAAGTAGAGCTGGGTTGCAAGCTTGTGAGCTCCGGCCCATTGGTGCAGTCTCGCCAAACCTAGAGCACCTCAAAAATAAAAAAAGCAGATTGTAGTCTGCAAAAAAAAAAAAAACATTGATCACAAGGGCAAGACACTGCACCACCTGTACTAACAATTGGTACTTCCAACTGTACAGCAGTCACATGCCACTGATGCATGCATGTAAATTCCTTGGTGCATTAAAAAGATGAAACATCTCCAACGCCAGGTCAACGCACCACTGGTCTCTCCTGCTGACGGCACCGTATGTTTGGAAGAACTGTTCAAAAACTCTGGCAGGCAAATGAGCCGGGAAAAAGCCCTGTCCACTCTGCTTTCAGCTCCAATGCGATTATGCGCAAGCTACGGCCGTCGGTAACGCGCGTGGCTCGGCATGCTTGGCGTACCACGATCCGATACGCGAATACGCGCCGGCATAGTCTCTTGATACGACTTTTAAGCTTGGAACACGCCTGTGCCAGCCGATTAGACCGGCTATCGACCTCCGAGGCGGCGTGCGCTACCGGCGACCGCCGGCGGGAAGATAGTCGCGTTGAAATCGAAAGTAGAGCATCCCCCGAACCTCGACAGCCGGAGTAATCATCTCGCAGAGGTGCGCCCAAATCTTAAAAAGGCACAGCAAAACTTTATATGGACGCGTATCCGCGTGAAGGGAGGGAGAGAGGGAGGGGTGGCGGAGCAACGCCAACGAGGTAACTGCCGAGCTGTAGCTCGCGCGTCGCAAGAATAAAGCGAGTCTCTGTGAACGCTTAGCATCTGGCACGCCGGCGAAACGGGCGTTACTTTGACTCTCGTGATTATGGGAAATACAAAATGGGGCAGACAAGACATACAGGTGAAGTCAAAAGTAAATGGAAAGTGCGAGAGTGTGGGAAACCGTGATGCAGCGCTTTCTAACGCTGGCTCTGGTAATTGAGTAGCTCGGTTTCCAACAAGCAGCACGCGGTACGAACAGACCATTATCTGGAGCGTTTACGGTCATCACTTTTGACGGCTCGAACAGATGCTTGTTGCTTTTCAAATGAGACACTAAGGATTTCTCCGGCGCTACCTGCAATTTGTTTGATGAGAGTTTCGAGCCGTTTGATAATACTCAGAAGCGAGCAATGCCACGACTGTTTACGTTTTTGCCGTGAGCGGCGTGCTGTGGAGCACCCGTTTTATTTCTTGTGCTCAGGTTGGAGGGATTGATTGCACCGTTTCCTCGAAACGCGATGCTGTCCAGAATACCTGAAGATGAACGGCGCAGCATAATTCGCCTCTCCAATTGAAGGTGTTCCTCAGCACACTATAAGTCGCCGAGTTGGCCGATCGATCGGCGCAGTGAATAGGATTTGCAGGCATATCGAGATGAGGATGCCCGCGTTGAAGATGCCCAAAGTTCAGGAAGACCACGATCCACATCGACAGAAGTCGACGAACTCATCGTGGCAGCGGTGGTGGCTGATCCATTCGAGTACGCGAGAAATTCGAGAGACCCTATCTCTGAACATCAATGTGGCTACAATCCGCCGACGCTTGCATGAGGCAGGACTGAGCGGATGCGTGGTCGCTCAGAAACCCTACTTTACTTAACAGATCAGCAGAAGCACGCTCGACTGGGCTTTGTGCGAGCCCACGAAGAATGGTCGGTAGTCGATTGGGGTGAGGTCATATCTATTGATGAGTCCACTGTAATCTCAAGATGGGTCAACAGCGCCGGGTATGGCCCCCGTGCAACTGCCGGTAAGATTTAACCACATTCTCTTAATGATATCACGCTTTGCAATTGCCAGTGCTATATTTTCTACGTGGGTGAATACTTTCATTTCATTTTATTATATTAAAGGTCCCAAAAAAGGGGGTTTTACATATGGGGTGGAAAGAATTAAAAGCACAAATTCACAACAGCAAGAAAGTTTTTACATTTTTAGCGAAAAGACTCGGGCAAGTGATGATGGCAACGTTGTTTGGAAGGCCGTTCCAGCCTGCGGCTGCACGAAGCAAGAAGGAATTCGAAAAAGTGACGGTGCGTGACCGAGGACAAAAACTTGAAGGTGATGGCTGGTGCGATGAGATATGCGTTCTGGGCGAAGATTATAAGGTGGGATGTGCATAGGGCTGTGGAACAATTTGTGAAATAAAGACAGGCTGGCAATGCCACGGCGGAGCGATAAGGGTGATAATCCGGATGCTGTTTTTCCGTGTGCAATGCTTGAGTGGGCATTTGGGAATTTGTTCCAGAGGCCTTTGTCTGGACGCTAAGGATCACGTCTGCACGTCAGCAAAACGAGTTTTAGAGGGGCGCTTGCCCACATTTCTAACGATAACGTTTTGTTTTTGTTTGCACGTAGGTATCAGCCCGGGTACTTGCACAATGTGCTTAGCAGCGGTGGCACGGCTGTGAATGTTTGGGGAGCCGTCTGCAGAGATGGACCGGCCCCACTTGTGTAGCTTCGAGCGAAGATTAACGCGGCGTAATACTGCAAATGTCCTTGAGAGCTACCTCGTCCCGTTCGCCCTGGACGGGCCCTTTAAAGATGGCTTTTACTGGCTTTAGCAGGACCACAGCCCCGTCCACAAAGCTAAAGTCGTCCAAGACTTTCTAGAAGAGTGAGGAGGTCGACAGCTGCAATGGATGCCAAAGGGTGCGGACTTCAACATTATACAAAATGTGTGGGGATTTCTGAAATCCAACTTGGCATATATGAACTTGGGTGCAACAAGCAAAGAAGCATTGTGCCTCGCTGTTGCAGCTGAATGGGACCGCATTAAGCGATACCGCGGGTTTGTACAATCTGTGCACGATTCTCTGCCCCGGCGCATGGAAGCAACCATTCGCGTTAACGGCAGTCTCACGCGCCTTTGAAGCGCGTTTGCTTTTGCACATTGTATTTTTTGTTCTTGTGGAACTAACTCGATGAAATTCTTCCTACTAAGAACAATAAGGATTCCCCTTGTTGCGATCGACGTGCTGATCGTGCATTACTACCTGGCCAATTCGAAATGCATGCACTTCGCGTATTTTACTTCAACTGTTACACAGAGCACACAGACTAAACCAGCATCGTGTCCTTTTGATTATTTTGTGCGTATTCGTTCTTACATACGCGAGGGTATATGCGCAACTTACAATAAACAAAATGAAGGCAGCAAAAAAGCGAGGGCTGATCTTTGCTGGTCCTCATTTCTTGAGCGGACACTGGGGAAGCCAGGATATACCATGTAAACCTAAGAACAAGAAGAAAAAAACGCCCCGCGACACGCCCCTCACGGCAAAAGCATAACTAAACAGTCGTGGCAGTGCTCGCTGCTGAGTACAATCATACGGCGCAAATCGCTCTTCAAATACTTCGCAGGTAGGGCCAAAGAAATCCGTGGTGCCGTATTTGAAAAGCAACAAGCATCCGTTCGAGCTTCCAAAAGCGATGGCCGTACGCTCCAGATAAGGGTCGGCTGATAGCGCGCGCTGCTCGCTGGCGACCGAGTTAATCAGTTAAGAGCCGCCTTTAAAAAGCGGTGCGACACGGTTTGCCATGCTCTCGCGCCTTCCATTTGCTTTTGACTGCACCTGTACAATCTGCCGAGCTGAGCCGCCGGGGCACTACTTGCCACTTGAGGAACAGAGATAGCAGCACAGTAGAAAGAAAAATTAAGGTTAAAAACCTTAAATACTCCTAATAAGAAATCGTGCCTAAAATATTAAAACTCTCCCCCACATTAATTTCATCATAACGCGCGATTCAAATTCATTTGTTCGCGTGGCTACGGCCGTTAGCAACGCAACGCCGCAGCGCAAAAAAGAATACAAACCGCAGCCTGCGGTTGTAACTAATGCATACGGACCTCACTAAAAGCCGAACTAGCGCTGGAATGTTGATATCCACGAGAAGCGTCTTGCAGAACTTTGAATTCACGGCAGCGCACACCGCAACAAACCGAACAGCTGACGCGCGCACATGAAAGCTAAAAAAAAAAACAATCAAACTTACCCAATGTTGCCGGCTTTCGACTACGTTTTCGCTACCAGTTCGCTAAATTCTGCATAATACTCAGTCGACAACTGAAAACGAGTATGTTAGTAACACTAAAATATCACTGTGGTCTCAGATTGCGGTTTTGGCCACTAGACCGTAACAGAGAAGAAAAAAAATACTTATCGCCATACTCATATGGTCCTACCTTGGAGGGTCGGCATGCGGGCAACCACCACTGGTGGTCATTTTTCTTTCTTGTTTGCTGTCTTGCAGCCTTGAGGAGAGAGAAAGTAACTTCCCAGATGCGAGCGATGGTCCTCTCTCTCCGCTGCCGGCACCGCGTTCTCCGCGGCTTGTGGCGTCAAACTCAAACGTAGTTTGAGAGCGTTGCGTGCCGGATCCTCTGGAACTTCAGGCGGCAGTTTTTCTGTATGCCTCAGCGTGCTTTATTCTTAATGTGGCAAATATTTTACGTTACTGCAATGCCTCGTAAGCGCCATGGGATCGGCATGTGTTGATTTTGAGATCAGAGCCTGAGATGAATGATGATCGAAGCAATGAAAAACAACTAGAACCACCAACCGACTGTTTTTGTAGGGCCCATTGACTAGTGCATGTCAGTCCCATGGACAAATAGGTATTGGTCTATGCGGCGAATATGAATCAGTCGATAAGGTGCACTGGATTCTGTATTGGTCTAATGTTTTTCATATTCAGCCCATAGACCGATACAGTTAGTACCATAGCCTATAAGACATATCGATATATATAGTATCGGTTTCTGTTTTGGTCCAGTACAAATGCAGATACAACCCGAAGATAAACTCTAGCACCAATACTAACGAAGATATAAGACCAATAAATTTCCCTATGGTTTTTTTTTGTTTGCTACAGCAGTTTCACGTCAGTGCCAGAAAAGCAATTTGCGCCATGACTATCGCAAGATCTGCAAAGGGGATTTCACCAAGCAGTTGCGATCAGCGACCGCCAGGACGCCGACCGGAACTAATCACATTTCTAGCACTCCACTTTGGTGAGAACCGGAAGCTGAAGCAGCAGCAGCACACCACAACGGCAGCAGCAAAAGGGAGGCGGAGAGGCTTTGTTCAGTGCACGTGCAAAATTTCACGATGGACAGCCAGCAGCAACTGCTGTTTATTGATCAGTTTGGTGCAGCGCACGTACTACAGCCCCTGGGCAAGACTGGTGCCGAAGGTACCGGTACTGCGGCGATGGACCCGACATTTGACGTCGTTTACGAAGCGGATACGGTCTACCTAAACCTGGACGGCGTCGACGATACTACCACGTCCACAAGTCATGAGCAAGGCACATCACCGGAAGCAAGCAGCGCGTCTAGCGCAGAAGTACCAGAAGACAGACGAGCGCGCCATAACGATGTAGAACGAAAGCGACGAGCCCGGATTAAGAGCGCTTGCGACACCCTCAGAACTCTGGTGCCGAGTTTGGATCGCAGCACGGACGCCGCCACGGTGTTTGAGAGTACTGTGCTGCACATTAAGCACTTACAGCAAGGAATGTCCCACGAGGAACTTTTAAAGACATCCAAAGAGTTTTTTGAAACCCACTGCCTGTATGCTGAGAAATATAGTGAGTGCTGAAATCTACACCATGGTGTGCTGTCCTTTTCAAAAGCTTACATGCCATTGGGTTTGCTTCTGGGCCACATATTGCAACTTACGTCACTCCCAGCACAAAAAATCCCTGGAAGGTGGCAATAACTCGCCTCCTTATGATGTACAATAGCTAAGGGCACTACTATTACTACTGAAACAGCAATGCGCAACAGTGGTCTAAGGCCCACCAAGGTGCTTCACACAGCAGTGAACGAAATCTTCCGTTCCGTTATATATGTCAAAGGCATCAAAATTCTGACCTCTCTACAGGAGTCTCATAAGTGGGGTATATACAGGGTATTTCACACAAGAATACACAATTTTTATTTTAGGCTTTTTGAGTTAGAGGAGCGCTGCTTTTGGCATCATTAGAATACAGTTAAGACATGCCATCTACCAGGTTGGTTAACTAATATTGAACAGTTAACTTTTTAACGTCAATTGTGAGCCTCCTCTAAGAGGCGTGTAGCCCACCGTAAGTAATATCCATGTCAGTTTTTAGAATTTCGAAAATACAGTTACCCTCAGCGCTGTGGCCCAAAAAATTTCGGCTGTTTCGACGAATCACGACCACTGAAAAGATCTTTTTGTCCGCAAACTTCTCGAAAGCGCATGCATTTTGGCGCGATGTAGCAAAACTTTGTCGGGACACAGTGCCCAGGGCTACCGCGTCTTCGAAATCCTAAAAACAGATATGGATATTACTTACGGTGGGCCACATGCTTCTCAATAAATAAGGAGCCTAACTATGATAGTTAAAAAGTTAACTATTCAAGATTAGTTAACCAGCCTGCTTGTTAGCACCTTTCAGCTGTTTTCTGATGTACTACACAGCTGACGATGCCATCAAGCAGAAAGCGCTCATCTAACTCAAAAGGCCTTTTTTTTTTAAATTGTGTAAAGTCCTAGGTGAAACGCCCTGTATATGGGACAGAAGTGTGCTCTGTGGATGCATACATGCAGCTAGTATGTTATTAGTGCCCGACTACAGTATGTTTCTTGTGAGCGTGCCTTCATTTCCATGACAGCATATACAATTCTCAGTTTCCATTCTCCTGTGAAAATGTTGGTACCGAGCTGGGCGCTGCCCTGCAGTCCTCACAAATAAGTTTTCCTTTTGCACCTTAATAATATGTAAGGTGATTAAAGGCATAACTGGAACCAATTTCAAAACCCAATTTGAACCTTGGCTCATTGGTTACGGTGCTCGGCTGCTGGTTTGAAAGACGCGGGTTCGATCCTGGCCATGGTGGTCGCAGTTCGATAGAGGTTTTCGAAACGCTAGAGGCCCATGCACTGCGCGCTGTCAGTGCACGTTAAGGAACCACAGGTGGACAACATTTTCCGGAGCCCTACACTACGGCATTCTTCATAGCCTGAGTCGCTTTGGGACATTAAACCCATAAACATAAACCTTAACCGATTGGAATTGTCTGAAAAAATCACTCGGTTCCAACCGAAATTTCCAATGATTTCTTAAACCAGCAAGTTCCAAATGGTCCCTTCCGCCAGATGGTACCTCTTGCAAGACGCCCCTGTCCAATACCCCACTACATGTGTCCCCACTTATGAAATTTCCACCACTTTGAAAGCTTTACCCTGGCCTGGTGCTCTGGTTCACAGAGGTGAAATGCTTAAAGAAAGGGTCTCTGACCCTGCTTTGTGGAAAGAAAAATGCCTCTTGCTATGGTGCTCTTAGGCCAAAGCTGCCCTTGCGCCATTAAAATTCAACATCCTAACATTATTCCAATATTCAGAGCAACTGGTACACACACTACATGATTTAGAATAACGCAGCATGCTATAAAAAGGAAAATAGCAGACGTCACCTTGAGACAGAGAGCAATGCTAATGAGGGCAAAAATTTGGAAATTAAGAAGAAAATGGACTTGGACGAGCACGAGTTCAAAGAGCTGCCTGGAATACTGTGGCCGCGGCGGACAGCGATAATTGGAGGGAGAGAACTGGGGTACGTTTTTGTCCTGCAGTGGCGATAAGACAGCTGTTTCGAGTTGAACCGAGTATGAAAAACCTAGCTACCATCTCGATTTCAACTGTGTGCGCAGAGGACATGTCCACACGAGGTGATGCGCGCACGGCAGCACCGTGCCTGCACAGGTCGGGCCGTCGCAAAATGTGCACTCTTTGAAATAGTGTTTGGTAGATACCAAAAAGCCTATAAGACCAGTACGCTCACACACCCATAGCTGTCAGCAATCTCATAGGCTACTGGTTTCCTAATTGTTTTGTAGTTTTAATGGTGTATGGGTCTCATTGTGTCTACTGGTTCAGATTTCTGGAGGGTATGGACAGCAATCTTCCTTGTCCCTCCAGAGTTCAGAAGTTCCAGGAATGGAGAGTTAGGCAGCAGTTTCATGTATACACAATTTAATACACAATGAGAGCAGCAACTCATAATGGAACATCACAAAAACTTTGACTGCAAGTAGAGCTGGGTTGCAAGCTTGTGAGCTCCGGCCCATTGGTGCAGTCTCGCCAAACCTAGAGCACCTCAAAAATAAAAAAAGCAGATTGTAGTCTGCAAAAAAAAAAACATTGATCACAAGGGCAGGACACTGCACCACCTGTACTAACAATTGGTACTTCCAACTGTACAGCAGTCACATGCCACTGATGCATGCATGTAAATTCCTTGGTGCATTAAAAAGATGAAACATCTCCAACGCCAGGTCAACGCACCACTGGTCTCTCCTGCTGACGGCACCGTATGTTTGGAAGAACTGTTCAAAAACTCTGGCAGGCAAATGAGCCGGGAAAAAGCCCTGTCCACTCTGCTTTCAGCTCCAATGCGATTATGCGCAAGCTACGGCCGTCGGTAACGCGCGTGGCTCGGCATGCTTGGCGTACCACGATCCGATACGCGAATACGCGCCGGCATAGTCTCTTGATACGACTTTTAAGCTTGGAACACGCCTGTGCCAGCCGATTAGACCGGCTATCGACCTCCGAGGCGGCGTGCGCTACCGGCGACCGCCGGCGGGAAGATAGTCGCGTTGAAATCGAAAGTAGAGCATCCCCCGAACCTCGACAGTCAGAGTAATCATCTCGCAGAGGTGCGCCCAAATCTTAAAAAGGCACAGCAAAACTTTATATGGACGCGTATCCGCGTGAAGGGAGGGAGAGAGGGAGGGGTGGCGGAGCAACGCCAACGAGGTAACTGCCGAGCTGTAGCTCGCGCGTCGCAAGAATAAAGCGAGTGTCTGTGAACGCTTAGCATCTGGCACGCCGGCGAAACGGGCGTTACTTTGACTCTCGTGATTATGGGAAATACAAAATGGGGCAGACAAGACATACAGGTGAAGTCAAAAGTAAATGGAAAGTGCGAGAGTGTGGGAAACCGTGATGCAGCGCTTTCTAACGCTGGCTCTGGTAATTGAGTAGCTCGGTTTCCAACAAGCAGCGCGCGGTACGAACAGACCATTATCTGGAGCGTTTACGGTCATCACTTTTGACGGCTCGAACAGATGCTTGTTGCTTTTCAAATGAGACACTAAGGATTTCTCCGGCGCTACCTGCAATTTGTTTGATGAGAGTTTCGAGCCGTTTGATAATACTCAGAAGCGAGCAATGCCACGACTGTTTACGTTTTTGCCGTGAGCGGCGTGCTGTGGAGCACCCGTTTTATTTCTTGTGCTCAGGTTGGAGGGATTGATTGCACCGTTTCCTCGAAACGCGATGCTGTCCAGAATACCTGAAGATGAACGGCGCAGCATAATTCGCCTCTCCAATTGAAGGTGTTCCTCAGCACACTATAAGTCGCCGAGTTGGCCGATCGATCGGCGCAGTGAATAGGATTTGCAGGCATATCGAGATGAGGATGCCCGCGTTGAAGATGCCCAAAGTTCAGGAAGACCACGATCCACATCGACAGAAGTCGACGAACTCATCGTGGCAGCGGTGGTGGCTGATACATTCGAGTACGCGAGAAATTCGAGAGACCCTATCTCTGAACATCAGTGTGGCTACAATCCGCCGACGCTTGCATGAGGCAGGACTGAGCGGATGCGTGGTCGCTCAGAAACCCTACTTTACTTAACAGATCAGCAGAAGCACGCTCGACTGGGCTTTGTGCGAGCCCACGAAGAATGGTCGGTAGTCGATTGGGGTGAGGTCATATCTATTGACGAGTCCACTGTAATCTCAAGATGGGTCAACAGCGCCGGGTATGGCCCCCGTGCAACTGCCGGTAAGATTTAACCACATTCTCTTAATGATATCACGCTTTGCAATTGCCAGTGCTATATTTTCTACGTGGGTGAATACTTTCATTTCATTTTATTATATTAAAGGTCCCAAAAAAGGGGGTTTTACATATGGGGTGGAAAGAATTAAAAGCACAAATTCACAACAGCAAGAAAGTTTTTACATTTTTAGCGAAAAGACTTGGGCAAGTGATGATGGCAACGTTGTTTGGAAGGCCGTTCCAGCCTGCGGCTGCACGAAGCGAGAAGGAATTCGAAAAAGTGACGGTGCGTGACCGAGGACAAAAACTTGAAGGTGATGGCTGGTGCGATGAGATATGCGTTCTGGGCGAAGATTATAAGGTGGGATGTGCATAGGGCTGTGGAACAATTTGTGAAATAAAGACAGGCTGGCAATGCCACGGCGGAGCGATAAGGGTGATAATCCGGATGCTGTTTTTCTGTGTGCAATGCTTGAGTGGGCATTTGGGAATTTGTTCCAGAGGCCTTTGTCTGGACGCTAAGGATCACGTCTGCACGTCAGCAAAACGAGTTTTAGAGGGGCGCTTGCCCACATTTCTAACGATAACGTTTTGTTTTTGTTTGCACGTAGGTATCAGCCCGGGTACTTGCACAATGTGCTTAGCAGCGGTGGCACGGCTGTGAATGTTTGGGGAGCCGTCTGCAGAGATGGACCGGCCCCACTTGTGTAGCTTCGAGCGAAGATTAACGCGGCGTAATTCTGCAAATGTCCTTGAGAGCTACCTCGTCCCGTTCGCCCTGGACGGGCCCTTTAAAGATGGCTTTTACTGGCTTTAGCAGGACCACAGCCCCGTCCACAAAGCTAAAGTCGTCCAAGACTTTCTAGAAGAGTGAGGAGGTCGACAGCTGCAATGGATGCCAAAGGGCGCGGACTTCAACATTATACAAAATGTGTGGGGATTTCTGAAATCCAACTTGGCATATATGAACTTGGGTGCAACAAGCAAAGAAGCATTGTGCCTCGCTGTTGCAGCTGAATGGGACCGCATTAAGCGATACCGCGAGTTTGTACAATCTGTGCACGATTCTCTGCCCCGGCGCATGGAAGCAACCATTCGCGTTAACGGCAGTCTCACGCGCTTTTGAACCGCGTTTGCTTTTGCACATTGTATTTTTGGTTCTTGTGGAACTACCTCGATGAAATTCTTCCTACTAAGAACAATAAGGATTCCCCTTGTTGCGATCGACGTGCTGATCGTGCATTACTACCTGGCCAATTCGAAATGCATGCACTTCGCGTATTTTACTTCAACTGTTACACAGAGCACACAGACTAAACCAGCATCGTGTCCTTTTGATTATTTTGTGCGTATTCGTTCTTACATACGCGAGGGTATATGCGCAACTTACAATAAACAAAATGAAGGCAGCAAAAAAGCGAGGGCTGATCTTTGCTGGTCCTCATTTCTTGAGCGGACACTGGGGAAGCCAGGATATACCATGTAAACCTAAGAACAAGAAGAAAAAAACACCCCGCGACACGCCCCTCACGGCAAAAGCATAACTAAACAGTCGTGGCAGTGCTCGCTGCTGAGTACAATCATACGGCGCAAATCGCTCTTCAAATACTTCGCAGGTAGGGCCAAAGAAATCCGTGGTGCCGTATTTGAAAAGCAACAAGCATCCGTTCGAGCTTCCAAAAGCGATGGCCGTACGCTCCAGATAAGGGTCGGCTGATAGCGCGCGCTGCTCGCTGGCGACCGAGTTAATCAGTTAAGAGCCGCCTTTAAAAAGCGTTGCGACACGGTTTGCCATGCTCTCGCGCCTTCCATTTGCTTTTGACTGCACCTGTACAATCTGCCGAGCTGAGCCGCCGGGGCACTACTTGCCACTTGAGGAACAGAGATAGCAGCACAGTAGAAAGAAAAATTAAGGTTAAAAACCTTAAATACTCCTAATAAGAAATCGTGCCTAAAATATTAAAACTCTCCCCCACATTAATTTCATCATAACGCGCGATTCAAATTCATTTGTTCGCGTGGCTACGGCCGTTAGCAACGCAACGCCGCAGCGCAAAAAAGAATACAAACCGCAGCCTGCGGTTGTAACTAATGCATACGGACCTCACTAAAAGCCGAACTAGCGCTGGAATGTTGATATCCACGAGAAGCGTCTTGCAGAACTTTGAATTCACGGCAGCGCACACCGCAACAAACCGAACAGCTGACGCGCGCACATGAAAGCTAAAAAAAAAACAATCAAACTTACCCAATGTTGCCGGCTTTCGACTACGTTTTCGCTACCAGTTCGCTAAATTCTGCATAATACTCAGTCGACAACTGAAAACGAGTATGTTAGTAACACTAAAATATCACTGTGGTCTCAGATTGCGGTTTTGGCCACTAGACCGTAACAGAGAAGAAAAAAAATACTTATCGCCATACTCATATGGTCCTACCTTGGAGGGTCGGCATGCGGGCAACCACCACTGGTGGTCATTTTTCTTTCTTGTTTGCTGTCTAGCAGCCTTGAGGAGAGAGAAAGTAACTTCCCAGATGCGAGCGATGGTCCTCTCTCTCCGCTGCCGGCACCGCGTTCTCCGCGGCTTGTGGCGTCAAACTCAAACGTAGTTTGAGAGCGTTGCGCGCCGGATCCTCTGGAACTTCAGGCGGCAGTTTTTCTGTATGCCTCAGCGTGCTTTATTCTTAATGTGGCAAATATTTTACGTTACTGCAATGCCTCGTAAGCGCCATGGGATCGGCATGTGTTGATTTTGAGATCAGAGCCTGAGATGAATGATGATCGAAGCAATGAAAAACAACTAGAACCACCAACCGACTGTTTTTGTAGGGCCCATTGACTAGTGCATGTCAGTCCCATGGACAAATAGGTATTGGTCTATGCGGCGAATATGAATCAGTCGATAAGGTGCACTGGATTCTGTATTGGTCTAACGTTTTTCATATTCAGCCCATAGACCGATACAGTTAGTACCATAGCCTATAAGACATATCGTTATATATAGTATCGGTTTCTGTTTTGGTCCAGTACAAATGCAGATACAACCCGAAGATAAACTCTAGCACCAATACTAACGAAGATATAAGACCAATAAATTTCCCTATGTTTTTTTTTTGTTTGCTAGAGCAGTTTCACGTCAGTGCCAGAAAAGCCATTTGCGCCATGACTATCGCAAGATCTGCAAAGGGGATTTCACCAAGCAGTTGCGATCAGCGACCGCCAGGACGCCGACCGGAACTAATCACATTTCTAGCACTCCACTTTGGTGAGAACCGGAAGCTGAAGCAGCAGCAGCACACCACAACGGCAGCAGCAAAAGGGAGGCGGAGAGGCTTCGTTCAGTGCACGTGCAAAATTTCACGATGGACAGCCAGCAGCAACTGCTGTATATTGATCAGTTTGGTGCAGCGCACGTACTACGCCCCTGGGCAAGACTGGTGCCGAAGGTCCCGGTACTGCGGCGATGGACCCGACATTTGACGTCGTTTACGAAGCGGATACGGTCTACCTAAACCTGGACGGCGTCGACGATACTACCACGTCCACAAGTCATGAGCAAGGCACATCACCGGAAGCAAGCAGCGCGTCTAGCGCAGAAGTACCAGAAGACAGACGAGCGCGCCATAACGATGTAGAACGAAAGCGACGAGCCCGGATTAAGAGCGCTTGCGACACCCTCAGAACTCTGGTGCCGAGTTTGGATCGCAGCACGGACGCCGCCACGGTGTTTGAGAGTACTGTGCTGCACATTAAGCACTTACAGCAAGGAATGTCCCACGAGGAACTTTTAAAGACATCCAAAGAGTTTTTTGAAACCCACTGCCTGTATGCTGAGAAATATAGTGAGTGCTGAAATCTACACCATGGTGTGCTGTCCTTTTCAAAAGCTTACATGCCATTGGGTTTGCTTCTGGGCCACATATTGCAACTTACGTCACTCCCAGCACAAAAAATCCCTGGAAGGTGGCAATAACTCGCCTCCTTATGATGTACAATAGCTAAGGGCACTACTATTACTACTGAAACAGCAATGCGAACAGTGGTCTAAGGCCCACCAAGGTGCTTCACACAGCAGTGAACGAAATCTTCCGTTCCGTTATATATGTCAAAGGCATCAAAATTCTGACCTCTCTACAGGAGTCTCATAAGTGGGGTATATACAGGGTATTTCACACAAGAATACACAATTTCTATTTTAGGCTTTTTGAGTTAGAGGAGCGCTGCTTTTGGCATCATTAGAATACAGTTAAGACATGCCATCTACCAGGTTGGTTAACTAATATTGAACAGTTAACTTTGTAACGTCAATTGTGAGCCTCCTCTAAGAGGCGTGTAGCCCACCGTAAGTAATATCCATGTCAGTTTTTAGAATTTCGAAAATACAGTTACCCTCAGCGCTGTGGCCCAAAAAATTTCGGCTGTTTCGACGAATCACGACCACTGAAGAGATCTTTTTGTCCGCAAACTTCTCGAAAGCGCATGCATTTTGGCGCGATGTAGCAAAACTTTGTCGGGACACAGTGCCCAGGGCTACCGCGTCTTCGAAATCCTAAAAACAGATATGGATATTACTTACGGTGGGCCACATGCTTCTCAATAAATAAGGAGCCTAACTATGATAGTTAAGAAGTTAACTATTCAAGATTAGTTAACCAGCACCTTTCAGCTGTTTTGTGATGTACTACACAGCTGACGATGCCATCAAGAAGAAAGCGCTCATCTAAATCAAAATGCCTTTTTTTTTTTTAAATTGTGTAAAGTCCTAGGTGAAACGCCCTGTATATGGGACAGAAGTGTGCTCTGTGGATGCATACATGCAGCTAGTATGTTATTAGTGCCCGACTACAGTATGTTTCTTGTGAGCGTGCCTTCATTTCCATGACAGCATATACAATTCTGTTTCCATTCTCCTGTGAAAATGTTGGTACCGAGCTGGGCGCTGCCCTGCAGTCCTCACAAATAAGTTTTCCTTTTGCACCTTAATAATATGTAAGGTGATTAAAGGCATAACTGGAACCAATTTCAAAACCCAATTTGAACCTTGGCTCATTGGTTACGGTGCTCGGCTGCTGGTTTGAAAGATGCGGGTTCGACCCTGGCCATGGTGGTCGCAGTTCGATAGAGGTTTTCGAAATGCTAGAGGCCCATGCACTGCGCGCTGTCAGTGCACGTTAAGGAACCACAGGTGGACAAAATTTTCCGGAGCCCTACACTACGGCATTCCTCATAGCCTGAGTCGCTTTGGGACATTAAACCCATAAACATAAACCTTAACCGATTGGAATTGTCTGAAAAAATCACTCGGTTCCAACCGAAATTTCCAATGATTTCTTAAACCAGCAAGTTCCAAATGGTCCCTTCCGCCAGATGGTACCTCTTGCAAGACGCCCCTGTCCAATACCCCACTACATGTGTCCCCACTTATGAAATTTCCACCACTTTGAAAGCTTTACCCTGGCCTGGTGCTCTGGTTCACAGAGGTGAAATGCTTAAAGAAAGGGTCTCTGACCCTGCTTTGTGGAAAGAAAAATGCCTCTTGCTATGGTGCTCTTAGGCCAAAGCTGCCCTTGCGCCATTAAAATTCAACATCCTAACATTATTCCAATATTCAGAGCAACTGGTACACACACTACACGATTTAGAATAACGCAGCATGCTATAAAAAGGAAAATAGCAGACGTCACCTTGAGACAGAGAGCAATGCTAATGAGGGCAAAAATTTGGAAATTAAGAAGAAAATGGACTTGGACGAGCACGAGTTCAAAGAGCTGCCTGGAATACTGTGGCCGCGGCGGACAGCGATAATTGGAGGGAGAGAACTGGGGTACGTTTTTGTCCTGCAGTGGCGATAAGACAGCTGTTTCGAGTTGAACCGAGTATGAAAAACCTAGCTACCATCTCGATTTCAACTGTGTGCGCAGAGGACATGTCCACACGAGGTGATGCGCGCACGGCAGCACCGTGCCTGCACAGGTCGGGCCGTCGCAAAATGTGCACTCTTTGAAATAGTGTTTGGTAGATACCAAGAGGCCTATAAGACCAGTACGCTCACACACCCATAGCTGTCAGCAATCTCATAGGCTACTGGTTTCCTAATTGTTTTGTAGTTTTAATGGTGTATGGGTCTCATTGTGTCTACTGGTTCAGATTTCTGGAGGGTATGGACAGCAATCTTCCTTGTCCCTCCAGAGTTCAGAAGTTCCAGGAATGGAGAGTTAGGCAGCAGTTTCATGTATACACAATTTAATACACAATGAGAGCAGCAACTCAGAATGGAACATCACAAAAACTTTGACTGCAAGTAGAGCTGGGTTGCAAGCTTGTGAGCTCCGGCCCATTGGTGCAGTCTCGCCAAACCTAGAGCACCTCAAAAATAAAAAAAAGCAGATTGTAGTCTGCAAAAAAAAAAAAAAACATTGATCACAAGGGCAGGACACTGCACCACCTGTACTAACAATTGGTACTTCCAACTGTACAGCAGTCACATGCCACTGATGCATGCATGTAAATTCCTTGGGGCATTAACAAGATGAAACATCTCCAACGCCAGGTCAACGCACCACTGGTCTCTCCTGCTGACGGCACCGTATGTTTGGAAGAACTGTTCAAAAACTCTGGCAGGCAAATGAGCCGGGAAAAAGCCCTGTCCACTCTGCTTTCAGCTCCAATGCGATTATGCGCAAGCTACGGCCGTCGGTAACGCGCGTGGCTCGGCATGCTTGGCGTACCACGATCCGATACGCGAATACGCGCCGGCATAGTCTCTTGATACGACTTTTAAGCTTGGAACACGCCTGTGCCAGCCGATTAGACCGGCTATCGACCTCCGAGGCGGCGTGCGCTACCGGCGACCGCCGGCGGGAAGATAGTCGCGTTGAAATCGAAAGTAGAGCATCCCCCGAACCTCGACAGTCAGAGTAATCATCTCGCAGAGGTGCGCCCAAATCTTATAAAGGCACAGCAAAACTTTATATGGACGCGTATCCGCGTGAAGGGAGGGAGAGAGGGAGGGGTGGCGGAGCAACGCCAACGAGGTAACTGCCCAGCTGTAGCTCGCGCGTCGCAAGAATAAAGCGAGTGTCTGTGAACGCTTAGCATCTGGCACGCCGGCGAAACGGGCGTTACTTTGACTCTCGTGATTATGGGAAATACAAAATGGGGCAGACAAGACATACAGGTGAAGTCAAAAGTAAATGGAAAGTGCGAGAGTGTGGGAAACCGTGATGCAGCGCTTTCTAACGCTGGCTCTGGTAATTGAGTAGCTCGGTTTCCAACAAGCAGCGCGCGGTACGAACAGACCATTATCTGGAGCGTTTACGGTCATCACTTTTGACGGCTCGAACAGATGCTTGTTGCTTTTCAAATGAGACACTAAGGATTTCTCCGGCGCTACCTGCAATTTGTTTGATGAGAGTTTCGAGCCGTTTGATAATACTCAGAAGCGAGCAATGCCACGACTGTTTACGTTTTTGCCGTGAGCGGCGTGCTGTGGAGCACCCGTTTTATTTCTTGTGCTCAGGTTGGAGGGATTGATTGCACCGTTTCCTCGAAACGCGATGCTGTCCAGAATACCTGAAGATGAACGGCGCAGCATAATTCGCCTCTCCAATTGAAGGTGTTCCTCAGCACACTATAAGTCGCCGAGTTGGCCGATCGATCGGCGCAGTGAATAGGATTTGCAGGCATATCGAGATGAGGATGCCCGCGTTGAAGATGCCCAAAGTTCAGGAAGACCACGATCCACATCGACAGAAGTCGACGAACTCATCGTGGCAGCGGTGGTGGCTGATCCATTCGAGTACGCGAGAAATTCGAGAGACCCTATCTCTGAACATCAGTGTGGCTACAATCCGCCGACGCTTGCATGAGGCAGGACTGAGCGGATGCGTGGTCGCTCAGAAACCCTACTTTACTTAACAGATCAGCAGAAGCACGCTCGACTGGGCTTTGTGCGAGCCCACGAAGAATGGTCGGTAGTCGATTGGGGTGAGGTCATATCTATTGACGAGTCCACTGTAATCTCAAGATGGGTCAACAGCGCCGGGTATGGCCCCCGTGCAACTGCCGGTAAGATTTAACCACATTCTCTTAATGATATCACGCTTTGCAATTGCCAGTGCTATATTTTCTACGTGGGTGAATACTTTCATTTCATTTTATTATATTAAAGGTCCCAAAAAAGGGGGTTTTACATATGGGGTGGAAAGAATTAAAAGCACAAATTCACAACAGCAAGAAAGTTTTTACATTTTTAGCGAAAAGACTTGGGCAAGTGATGATGGCAACGTTGTTTGGAAGGCCGTTCCAGCTTGCGGCTGCACGAAGCGAGAAGGAATTCGAAAAAGTGACGGTGCGTGACCGAGGACAAAAACTTGAAGGTGATGGCTGGTGCGATGAGATATGCGTTCTGGGCGAAGATTATAAGGTGGGATGTGCATAGGGCTGTGGAACAATTTGTGAAATAAAGACAGGCTGGCAATGCCACGGCGGAGCGATAAGGGTGATAATCCGGATGCTGTTTTTCTGTGTGCAATGCTTGAGTGGGCATTTGGGAATTTGTTCCAGAGGCCTTTGTCTGGACGCTAAGGATCACGTCTGCACGTCAGCAAAACGAGTTTTAGAGGGGCGCTTGCCCACATTTCTAACGATAACGTTTTGTTTTTGTTTGGACGTAGGTATCAGCCCGGGTACTTGCACAATGTGCTTAGCAGCGGTGGCACGGCTGTGAATGTTTGGGGAGCCGTCTGCAGAGATGGACCGGCCCCACTTGTGTAGCTTCGAGCGAAGATTAACGCGGCGTAATTCTGCAAATGTCCTTGAGAGCTACCTCGTCCCGTTCGCCCTGGACGGGCCCTTTAAAGATGGCTTTTACTGGCTTTAGCAGGACCACAGCCCCGTCCACAAAGCTAAAGTCGTCCAAGACTTTCTAGAAGAGTGAGGAGGTCGACAGCTGCAATGGATGCCAAAGGGCGCGGACTTCAACATTATACAAAATGTGTGGGGATTTCTGAAATCCAACTTGGCATATATGAACTTGGGTGCAACAAGCAAAGAAGCATTGTGCCTCGCTGTTGCAGCTGAATGGGACCGCATTAAGCGATACCGCGAGTTTGTACAATCTGTGCACGATTCTCTGCCCCGGCGCATGGAAGCAACCATTCGCGTTAACGGCAGTCTCACGCGCTTTTGAACCGCGTTTGCTTTTGCACATTGTATTTTTGGTTCTTGTGGAACTACCTCGATGAAATTCTTCCTACTAAGAACAATAAGGATTCCCCTTGTTGCGATCGACGTGCTGATCGTGCATTACTACCTGGCCAATTCGAAATGCATGCACTTCGCGTATTTTACTTCAACTGTTACACAGAGCACACAGACTAAACCAGCATCGTGTCCTTTTGATTATTTTGTGCGTATTCGTTCTTACATACGCGAGGGTATATGCGCAACTTACAATCAAAAAAGCGAGGGCTGATCTTTGCTGGTCCTCATTTCTTGAGCGGACACTGGGGAAGCCAGGATATACCATGTAAACCTAAGAACAAGAAGAAAAAAACACCCCGCGACACGCCCCTCACGGCAAAAGCATAACTAAACAGTCGTGGCAGTGCTCGCTGCTGAGTACAATCATACGGCGCAAATCGCTCTTCAAATACTTCGCAGGTAGGGCCAAAGAAATCCGTGGTGCCGTATTTGAAAAGCAACAAGCATCCGTTCGAGCTTCCAAAAGCGATGGCCGTACGCTCCAGATAAGGGTCGGCTGATAGCGCGCGCTGCTCGCTGGCGACCGAGTTAATCAGTTAAGAGCCGCCTTTAAAAAGCGTTGCGACACGGTTTGCCATGCTCTCGCGCCTTCCATTTGCTTTTGACTGCACCTGTACAATCTGCCGAGCTGAGCCGCCGGGGCACGACTTGCCACTTGAGGAACAGAGATAGCAGCACAGTAGAAAGAAAAATTAAGGTTAAAAACCTTAAATACTCCTAATAAGAAATCGTGCCTAAAATATTAAAACTCTCCCCCACATTAATTTCATCATAACGCGCGATTCAAATTCATTTGTTCGCGTGGCTACGGCCGTTAGCAACGCAACGCCGCAGCGCAAAAAAGAATACAAACCGCAGCCTGCGGTTGTAACTAATGCATACGGACCTCACTAAAAGCCGAACTAGCGCTGGAATGTTGATATCCACGAGAAGCGTCTTGCAGAACTTTGAATTCACGGCAGCGCACACCGCAACAAACCGAACAGCTGACGCGCGCACATGGAAGCTAAAAAAAAAACAATCAAACTTACCCAATGTTGCCGGCTTTTGACTACGTTTTCGCTACCAGTTCGCTAAATTCTGCATAATACTCAGTCGACAACTGAAAACGAGTATGTTAGTAACACTAAAATATCACTGTGGTCTCAGATTGCGGTTTTGGCCACTAGACCGTAACAGAGAAGAAAAAAAATACTTATCGCCATACTCATATGGTCCTACCTTGGAGGGTCGGCATGCGGGCAACCACCACTGGTGGTCATTTTTCTTTCTTGTTTGCTGTCTAGCAGCCTTGAGGAGAGAGAAAGTAACTTCCCAGATTCGAGCGATGGTCCTCTCTCTCCGCTGCCGGCACCGCGCTCTCCGCAGCTTGTGGCGTCAAACTCAAACGTAGTTTGAGAGCGTTGCGCGCCGGATCCTCTGGAACTTCAGGCGGCAGTTTTTCTGTATGCCTCAGCGTGCTTTATTCTTAATGTGGCAAATATTTTACGTTACTGCAATGCCTCGTAAGCGCCATGTGTTGATTTTGAGATCAGAGCCTGAGATGAATGATGATCGAAGCAATGAAAAACAACTAGAACCACCAACCGACTGTTTTTGTAGGGCCCATTGACTAGTGCATGTCAGTCCCATGGACAAATAGGTATTGGTCTATGCGGCGAATATGAATCAGTCGATAAGGTGCACTGGATTCTGTATTGGTCTAATGTTTTTCATATTCAGCCCATAGACCGATACAGTTAGTACCATAGCCTATAAGACATATCGATATATATAGTATCGGTTTCTGTTTTGGTCCAGTACAAATGCAGATACAACCCGAAGATAAACTCTAGCACCAATACTAACGAAGATATAAGACCAATAAATTTCCCTATGGTTTTTTTTTTTGTTTGCTAGAGCAGTTTCACGTCAGTGCCAGAAAAGCCATTTGCGCCATGACTATCGCAAGATCTGCAAAGGGGATTTCACCAAGCAGTTGCGATCAGCGACCGCCAGGACGCCGACCGGAACTAATCACATTTCTAGCACTCCACTTTGGTGAGAACCGGAAGCTGAAGCAGCAGCAGCACACCACAACGGCAGCAGCAAAAGGGAGGCGGAGAGGCTTCGTTCAGTGCACGTGCAAAATTTCACGATGGACAGCCAGCAGCAACTGCTGTATATTGATCAGTTTGGTGCAGCGCACGTACTACAGCCCCTGGGCAAGACTGGTGCCGAAGGTCCCGGTACTGCGGCGATGGACCCGACATTTGACGTCGTTTACGAAGCGGATACGGTCTACCTAAACCTGGACGGCGTCGACGATACTACCACGTCCACAAGTCATGAGCAAGGCACATCACCGGAAGCAAGCAGCGCGTCTAGCGCAGAAGTACCAGAAGACAGACGAGCGCGCCATAACGATGTAGAACGAAAGCGACGAGCCCGGATTAAGAGCGCTTGCGACACCCTCAGAACTCTGGTGCCGAGTTTGGATCGCAGCACGGACGCCGCCACGGTGTTTGAGAGTACTGTGCTGCACATTAAGCACTTACAGCAAGGAATGTCCCACGAGGAACTTTTAAAGGCATCCAAAGAGTTTTTTGAAACCCACTGCCTGTATGCTGAGAAATATAGTGAGTGCTGAAATCTACACCATGGTGTGCTGTCCTTTTCAAAAGCTTACATGCCATTGGGTTTGCTTCTGGGCCACATATTGCAACTTACGTCACTCCCAGCACAAAAAATCCCTGGAAGGTGGCAATAACTCGCCTCCTTATGATGTACAATAGCTAAGGGCACTACTATTACTACTGAAACAGCAATGCGCAACAGTGGTCTAAGGCCCACCAAGGTGCTTCACACAGCAGTGAACGAAATCTTCCGTTCCGTTATATATGTCAAAGGCATCAAAATTCTGACCTCTCCACAGGAGTCTCATAAGTGGGGTATATACAGGGTATTTCACACAAGAATACACAATTTCTATTTTAGGCTTTTTGAGTTAGAGGAGCGCTGCTTTTGGCATCATTAGAATACAGTTAAGACATGCCATCTACCAGGTTGGTTAACTAATATTGAACAGTTAACTTTGTAACGTCAATTGTGAGCCTCCTCTAAGAGGCGTGTAGCCCACCGTAAGTAATATCCATGTCAGTTTTTAGAATTTCGAAAATACAGTTACCCTCAGCGCTGTGGCCCAAAAAATTTCGGCTGTTTCGACGAATCACGACCACTGAAGAGATCTTTTTGTCCGCAAACTTCTCGAAAGCGCATGCATTTTGGCGCGATGTAGCAAAACTTTGTCGGGACACAGTGCCCAGGGCTACCGCGTCTTCGAAATCCTAAAAACAGATATGGATATTACTTACGGTGGGCCACATGCTTCTCAATAAATAAGGAGCCTAACTATGATAGTTAAGAAGTTAACTATTCAAGATTAGTTAACCAGCACCTTTCAGCTGTTTTCTGATGTACTACACAGCTGACGATGCCATCAAGAAGAAAGCGCTCATCTAAATCAAAAGGCCTTTTTTTTTTTTAAATTGTGTAAAGTCCTAGGTGAAACGCCCTGTATATGGGACAGAAGTGTGCTCTGTGGATGCATACATGCAGCTAGTATGTTATTAGTGCCCGACTACAGTATGTTTCTTGTGAGCGTGCCTTCATTTCCATGACAGCATATACAATTCTCAGTTTCCATTCTCCTGTGAAAATGTTGGTACCGAGCTGGGCGCTGCCCTGCAGTCCTCACAAATAAGTTTTCCTTTTGCACCTTAATAATATGTAAGGTGATTAAAGGCATAACTGGAACCAATTTCAAAACCCAATTTGAACCTTGGCTCATTGGTTACGGTGCTCGGCTGCTGGTTTGAAAGATGCGGGTTCGACCCTGGCCATGGTGGTCGCAGTTCGATAGAGGTTTTCGAAATGCTAGAGGCCCATGCACTGCGCGCTGTCAGTGCACGTTAAGGAACCACAGGTGGACAAAATTTTCCGGAGCCCTACACTACGGCATTCCTCATAGCCTGAGTCGCTTTGGGACATTAAACCCATAAACATAAACCTTAACCGATTGGAATTGTCTGAAAAAATCACTCGGTTCCAACCGAAATTTCCAATGATTTCTTAAACCAGCAAGTTCCAAATGGTCCCTTCCGCCAGATGGTACCTCTTGCAAGACGCCCCTGTCCAATACCCCACTACATGTGTCCCCACTTATGAAATTTCCACCACTTTGAAAGCTTTACCCTGGCCTGGTGCTCTGGTTCACAGAGGTGAAATGCTTAAAGAAAGGGTCTCTGACCCTGCTTTGTGGAAAGAAAAATGCCTCTTGCTATGGTGCTCTTAGGCCAAAGCTGCCCTTGCGCCATTAAAATTCAACATCCTAACATTATTCCAATATTCAGAGCAACTGGTACACACACTACACGATTTAGAATAACGCAGCATGCTATAAAAAGGAAAATAGCAGACGTCACCTTGCGACAGAGAGCAATGCTAATGAGGGCAAAAATTTGGAAATTAAGAAGAAAATGGACTTGGACGAGCACGAGTTCAAAGAGCTGCCTGGAATACTGTGGCCGCGGCGGACAGCGATAATTGGAGGGAGAGAACTGGGGTACGTTTTTGTCCTGCAGTGGCGATAAGACAGCTGTTTCGAGTTGAACCGAGTATGAAAAACCTAGCTACCATCTCGATTTCAACTGTGTGCGCAGAGGACATGTCCACACGAGGTGATGCGCGCACGGCAGCACCGTGCCTGCACAGGTCGGGCCGTCGCAAAATGTGCACTCTTTGAAATAGTGTTTGGTAGATACCAAAAGGCCTATAAGACCAGTACGCTCACACACCCATAGCTGTCAGCAATCTCATAGGCTACTGGTTTCCTAATTGTTTTGTAGTTTTAATGGTGTATGGGTCTCATTGTGTCTACTGGTTCAGATTTCTGGAGGGTATGGACAGCAATCTTCCTTGTCCCTCCAGAGTTCAGAAGTTCCAGGAATGGAGAGTTAGGCAGCAGTTTCATGTATACACAATTTAATACACAATGAGAGCAGCAACTCAGAATGGAACATCACAAAAACTTTGACTGCAAGTAGAGCTGGGTTGCAAGCTTGTGAGCTCCGGCCCATTGGTGCAGTCTCGCCAAACCTAGAGCACCTCAAAAATAAAAAAAGCAGATTGTAGTCTGCAAAAAAAAAAAAACATTGATCACAAGGGCAGGACACTGCACCACCTGTACTAACAATTGGTACTTCCAACTGTACAGCAGTCACATGCCACTGATGCATGCATGTAAATTCCTTGGGGCATTAACAAGATGAAACATCTCCAACGCCAGGTCAACGCACCACTGGTCTCTCCTGCTGACGGCACCGTATGTTTGGAAGAACTGTTCAAAAACTCTGGCAGGCAAATGAGCCGGGAAAAAGCCCTGTCCACTCTGCTTTCAGCTCCAATGCGATTATGCGCAAGCTACGGCCGTCGGTAACGCGCGTGGCTCGGCATGCTTGGCGTACCACGATCCGATACGCGAATACACGCCGGCATAGTCTCTTGATACGACTTTTAAGCTTGGAACACGCCTGTGCCAGCCGATTAGACCGGCTATCGACCTCCGAGGCGGCGTGCGCTACCGGCGACCGCCGGCGGGAAGATAGTCGCGTTGAAATCGAAAGTAGAGCATCCCCCGAACCTCGACAGCCGGAGTAATCATCTCGCAGAGGTGCGCCCAAATCTTAAAAAGGCACAGCAAAACTTTATATGGACGCGTATCCGCGTGAAGGGAGGGAGAGAGGGAGGGGTGGCGGAGCAACGCCAACGAGGTAACTGCCGAGCTGTAGCTCGCGCGTCGCAAGAATAAAGCGAGTGTCTGTGAACGCTTAGCATCTGGCACGCCGGCGAAACGGGCGTTACTTTGACTCTCGTGATTATGGGAAATACAAAATGGGGCAGACAAGACATACAGGTGAAGTCAAAAGTAAATGGAAAGTGCGAGAGTGTGGGAAACCGTGATGCAGCGCTTTCTAACGCTGGCTCTGGTAATTGAGTAGCTCGGTTTCCAACAAGCAGCGCGCGGTACGAACAGACCATTATCTGGAGCGTTTACGGTCATCACTTTTGACGGCTCGAACAGATGCTTGTTGCTTTTCAAATGAGACACTAAGGATTTCTCCGGCGCTACCTGCAATTTGTTTGATGAGAGTTTCGAGCCGTTTGATAATACTCAGAAGCGAGCAATGCCACGACTGTTTACGTTTTTGCCGTGAGCGGCGTGCTGTGGAGCACCCGTTTTATTTCTTGTGCTCAGGTTGGAGGGATTGATTGCACCGTTTCCTCGAAACGCGATGCTGTCCAGAATACCTGAAGATGAACGGCGCAGCATAATTCGCCTCTCCAATTGAAGGTGTTCCTCAGCACACTATAAGTCGCCGAGTTGGCCGATCGATCGGCGCAGTGAATAGGATTTGCAGGCATATCGAGATGAGGATGCCCGCGTTGAAGATGCCCAAAGTTCAGGAAGACCACGATCCACATCGACAGAAGTCGACGAACTCATCGTGGCAGCGGTGGTGGCTGATCCATTCGAGTACGCGAGAAATTCGAGAGACCCTATCTCTGAACATCAGTGTGGCTACAATCCGCCGACGCTTGCATGAGGCAGGACTGAGCGGATGCGTGGTCGCTCAGAAACCCTACTTTACTTAACAGATCAGCAGAAGCACGCTCGACTGGGCTTTGTGCGAGCCCACGAAGAATGGTCGGTAGTCGATTGGGGTGAGGTCATATCTATTGACGAGTCCACTGTAATCTCAAGATGGGTCAACAGCGCCGGGTATGGCCCCCGTGCAACTGCCGGTAAGATTTAACCACATTCTCTTAATGATATCACGCTTTGCAATTGCCAGTGCTATATTTTCTACGTGGGTGAATACTTTCATTTCATTTTATTATATTAAAGGTCCCAAAAAAGGGGGTTTTACATATGGGGTGGAAAGAATTAAAAGCACAAATTCACAACAGCAAGAAAGTTTTTACATTTTTAGCGAAAAGACTTGGGCAAGTGATGATGGCAACGTTGTTTGGAAGGCCGTTCCAGCCTGCGGCTGCACGAAGCGAGAAGGAATTCGAAAAAGTGACGGTGCGTGACCGAGGACAAAAACTTGAAGGTGATGGCTGGTGCGATGAGATATGCGTTCTGGGCGAAGATTATAAGGTGGGATGTGCATAGGGCTGTGGAACAATTTGTGAAATAAACACAGGCTGGCAATGCCACGGCGGAGCGATAAGGGTGATAATCCGGATGCTGTTTTTCTGTGTGCAATGCTTGAGTGGGCATTTGGGAATTTGTTCCAGAGGCCTTTGTCTGGACGCTAAGGATCACGTCTGCACGTCAGCAAAACGAGTTTTAGAGGGGCGCTTGCCCACATTTCTAACGATAACGTTTTGTTTTTGTTTGCACGTAGGTATCAGCCCGGGTACTTGCACAATGTGCTTAGCAGCGGTGGCACGGCTGTGAATGTTTGGGGAGCCGTCTGCAGAGATGGACCGGCCCCACTTGTGTAGCTTCGAGCGAAGATTAACGCGGCGTAATTCTGCAAATGTCCTTGAGAGCTACCTCGTCCCGTTCGCCCTGGACGGGCCCTTTAAAGATGGCTTTTACTGGCTTTAGCAGGACCACAGCCCCGTCCACAAAGCTAAAGTCGTCCAAGACTTTCTAGAAGAGTGAGGAGGTCGACAGCTGCAATGGATGCCAAAGGGCGCGGACTTCAACATTATACAAAATGTGTGGGGATTTCTGAAATCCAACTTGGCATATATGAACTTGGGTGCAACAAGCAAAGAAGCATTGTGCCTCGCTGTTGCAGCTGAATGGGACCGCATTAAGCGATACCGCGAGTTTGTACAATCTGTGCACGATTCTCTGCCCCGGCGCATGGAAGCAACCATTCGCGTTAACGGCAGTCTCACGCGCTTTTGAACCGCGTTTGCTTTTGCACATTGTATTTTTGGTTCTTGTGGAACTACCTCGATGAAATTCTTCCTACTAAGAACAATAAGGATTCCCCTTGTTGCGATCGACGTGCTGATCGTGCATTACTACCTGGCCAATTCGAAATGCATGCACTTCGCGTATTTTACTTCAACTGTTACACAGAGCACACAGACTAAACCAGCATCGTGTCCTTTTGATTATTTTGTGCGTATTCGTTCTTACATACGCGAGGGTATATGCGCAACTTACAATAAACAAAATGAAGGCAGCAAAAAAGCGAGGGCTGATCTTTGCTGGTCCTCATTTCTTGAGCGGACACTGGGGAAGCCAGGATATACCATGTAAACCTAAGAACAAGAAGAAAAAAACACCCCGCGACACGCCCCTCACGGCAAAAGCATAACTAAACAGTCGTGGCAGTGCTCGCTGCTGAGTACAATCATACGGCGCAAATCGCTCTTCAAATACTTCGCAGGTAGGGCCAAAGAAATCCGTGGTGCCGTATTTGAAAAGCAACAAGCATCCGTTCGAGCTTCCAAAAGCGATGGCCGTACGCTCCAGATAAGGGTCGGCTGATAGCGCGCGCTGCTCGCTGGCGACCGAGTTAATCAGTTAAGAGCCGCCTTTAAAAAGCGTTGCGACACGGTTTGCCATGCTCTCGCGCCTTCCATTTGCTTTTGACTGCACCTGTACAATCTGCCGAGCTGAGCCGCCGGGGCACGACTTGCCACTTGAGGAACAGAGATAGCAGCACAGTAGAAAGAAAAATTAAGGTTAAAAACCTTAAATACTCCTAATAAGAAATCGTGCCTAAAATATTAAAACTCTCCCCCACATTAATTTCATCATAACGCGCGATTCAAATTCATTTGTTCGCGTGGCTACGGCCGTTAGCAACGCAACGCCGCAGCGCAAAAAAGAATACAAACCGCAGCCTGCGGTTGTAACTAATGCATACGGACCTCACTAAAAGCCGAACTAGCGCTGGAATGTTGATATCCACGAGAAGCGTCTTGCAGAACTTTGAATTCACGGCAGCGCACACCGCAACAAACCGAACAGCTGACGCGCGCACATGGAAGCTAAAAAAAAAACAATCAAACTCACCCAATGTTGCCGGCTTTTGACTACGTTGTCGCTACCAGTTCGCTAAATTCTGCATAATACTCAGTCGACAACTGAAAACGAGTATGTTAGTAACACTAAAATATCACTGTGGTCTCAGATTGCGGTTTTGGCCACTAGACCGTAACAGAGAAGAAAAAAAATACTTATCGCCATACTCATATGGTCCTACCTTGGAGGGTCGGCATGCGGGCAACCACCACTGGTGGTCATTTTTCTTTCTTGTTTGCTGTCTAGCAGCCTTGAGGAGAGAGAAAGTAACTTCCCAGATGCGAGCGATGGTCCTCTCTCTCCGCTGCCGGCACCGCGCTCTCCGCAGCTTGTGGCGTCAAACTCAAACGTAGTTTGAGAGCGTTGCGCGCCGGATCCTCTGGAACTTCAGGCGGCAGTTTTTCTGTATGCCTCAGCGTGCTTTATTCTTAATGTGGCAAATATTTTACGTTACTGCAATGCCTCGTAAGCGCCATGTGTTGATTTTGAGATCAGAGCCTGAGATGAATGATGATCGAAGCAATGAAAAACAACTAGAACCACCAACCGACTGTTTTTGTAGGGCCCATTGACTAGTGCATGTCAGTCCCATGGACAAATAGGTATTGGTCTATGCGGCGAATATGAATCAGTCGATAAGGTGCACTGGATTCTGTATTGGTCTAATGTTTTTCATATTCAGCCCATAGACCGATACAGTTAGTACCATAGCCTATAAGACATATCGATATATATAGTATCGGTTTCTGTTTTGGTCCAGTACAAATGCAGATACAACCCGAAGATAAACTCTAGCACCAATACTAACGAAGATATAAGACCAATAAATTTCCCTATGGTTTTTTTTTTTGTTTGCTAGAGCAGTTTCACGTCAGTGCCAGAAAAGCCATTTGCGCCATGACTATCGCAAGATCTGCAAAGGGGATTTCACCAAGCAGTTGCGATCAGCGACCGCCAGGACGCCGACCGGAACTAATCACATTTCTAGCACTCCACTTTGGTGAGAACCGGAAGCTGAAGCAGCAGCAGCACACCACAACGGCAGCAGCAAAAGGGAGGCGGAGAGGCTTCGTTCAGTGCACGTGCAAAATTTCACGATGGACAGCCAGCAGCAACTGCTGTATATTGATCAGTTTGGTGCAGCGCACGTACTACAGCCCCTGGGCAAGACTGGTGCCGAAGGTCCCGGTACTGCGGCGATGGACCCGACATTTGACGTCGTTTACGAAGCGGATACGGTCTACCTAAACCTGGACGGCGTCGACGATACTACCACGTCCACAAGTCATGAGCAAGGCACATCACCGGAAGCAAGCAGCGCGTCTAGCGCAGAAGTACCAGAAGACAGACGAGCGCGCCATAACGATGTAGAACGAAAGCGACGAGCCCGGATTAAGAGCGCTTGCGACACCCTCAGAACTCTGGTGCCGAGTTTGGATCGCAGCACGGACGCCGCCACGGTGTTTGAGAGTACTGTGCTGCACATTAAGCACTTACAGCAAGGAATGTCCCACGAGGAACTTTTAAAGACATCCAAAGAGTTTTTTGAAACCCACTGCCTGTATGCTGAGAAATATAGTGAGTGCTGAAATCTACACCATGGTGTGCTGTCCTTTTCAAAAGCTTACATGCCATTGGGTTTGCTTCTGGGCCACATATTGCAACTTACGTCACTCCCAGCACAAAAAATCCCTGGAAGGTGGCAATAACTCGCCTCCTTATGATGTACAATAGCTAAGGGCACTACTATTACTACTGAAACAGCAATGCGCAACAGTGGTCTAAGGCCCACCAAGGTGCTTCACACAGCAGTGAACGAAATCTTCCGTTCCGTTATATATGTCAAAGGCATCAAAATTCTGACCTCTCTACAGGAGTCTCATAAGTGGGGTATATACAGGGTATTTCACACAAGAATACACAATTTCTATTTTAGGCTTTTTGAGTTAGAGGAGCGCTGCTTTTGGCATCATTAGAATACAGTTAAGACATGCCATCTACCAGGTTGGTTAACTAATATTGAACAGTTAACTTTGTAACGTCAATTGTGAGCCTCCTCTAAGAGGCGTGTAGCCCACCGTAAGTAATATCCATGTCAGTTTTTAGAATTTCGAAAATACAGTTACCCTCAGCGCTGTGGCCCAAAAAATTTCGGCTGTTTCGACGAATCACGACCACTGAAGAGATCTTTTTGTCCGCAAACTTCTCGAAAGCGCATGCATTTTGGCGCGATGTAGCAAAACTTTGTCGGGACACAGTGCCCAGGGCTACCGCGTCTTCGAAATCCTAAAAACAGATATGGATATTACTTACGGTGGGCCACATGCTTCTCAATAAATAAGGAGCCTAACTATGATAGTTAAGAAGTTAACTATTCAAGATTAGTTAACCAGCACCTTTCAGCTGTTTTCTGATGTACTACACAGCTGACGATGCCATCAAGAAGAAAGCGCTCATCTAAATCAAAAGGCCTTTTTTTTTTTTAAATTGTGTAAAGTCCTAGGTGAAACGCCCTGTATATGGGACAGAAGTGTGCTCTGTGGATGCATACATGCAGCTAGTATGTTATTAGTGCCCGACTACAGTATGTTTCTTGTGAGCGTGCCTTCATTTCCATGACAGCATATACAATTCTCAGTTTCCATTCTCCTGTGAAAATGTTGGTACCGAGCTGGGCGCTGCCCTGCAGTCCTCACAAATAAGTTTTCCTTTTGCACCTTAATAATATGTAAGGTGATTAAAGGCATAACTGGAACCAATTTCAAAACCCAATTTGAACCTTGGCTCATTGGTTACGGTGCTCGGCTGCTGGTTTGAAAGATGCGGGTTCGACCCTGGCCATGGTGGTCGCAGTTCGATAGAGGTTTTCGAAATGCTAGAGGCCCATGCACTGCGCGCTGTCAGTGCACGTTAAGGAACCACAGGTGGACAAAATTTTCCGGAGCCCTACACTACGGCATTCCTCATAGCCTGAGTCGCTTTGGGACATTAAACCCATAAACATAAACCTTAACCGATTGGAATTGTCTGAAAAAATCACTCGGTTCCAACCGAAATTTTCAATGATTTCTTAAACCAGCAAGTTCCAAATGGTCCCTTCCGCCAGATGGTACCTCTTGCAAGACGCCCCTGTCCAATACCCCACTACATGTGTCCCCACTTATGAAATTTCCACCACTTTGAAAGCTTTACCCTGGCCTGGTGCTCTGGTTCACAGAGGTGAAATGCTTAAAGAAAGGGTCTCTGACCCTGCTTTGTGGAAAGAAAAATGCCTCTTGCTATGGTGCTCTTAGGCCAAAGCTGCCCTTGCGCCATTAAAATTCAACATCCTAACATTATTCCAATATTCAGAGCAACTGGTACACACACTACACGATTTAGAATAACGCAGCATGCTATAAAAAGGAAAATAGCAGACGTCACCTTGCGACAGAGAGCAATGCTAATGAGGGCAAAAATTTGGAAATTAAGAAGAAAATGGACTTGGACGAGCACGAGTTCAAAGAGCTGCCTGGAATACTGTGGCCGCGGCGGACAGCGATAATTGGAGGGAGAGAACTGGGGTACGTTTTTGTCCTGCAGTGGCGATAAGACAGCTGTTTCGAGTTGAACCGAGTATGAAAAACCTAGCTACCATCTCGATTTCAACTGTGTGCGCAGAGGACATGTCCACACGAGGTGATGCGCGCACGGCAGCACCGTGCCTGCACAGGTCGGGCCGTCGCAAAATGTGCACTCTTTGAAATAGTGTTTGGTAGATACCAAAAGGCCTATAAGACCAGTACGCTCACACACCCATAGCTGTCAGCAATCTCATAGGCTACTGGTTTCCTAATTGTTTTGTAGTTTTAATGGTGTATGGGTCTCATTGTGTCTACTGGTTCAGATTTCTGGAGGGTATGGACAGCAATCTTCCTTGTCCCTCCAGAGTTCAGAAGTTCCAGGAATGGAGAGTTAGGCAGCAGTTTCATGTATACACAATTTAATACACAATGAGAGCAGCAACTCAGAATGGAACATCACAAAAACTTTGACTGCAAGTAGAGCTGGGTTGCAAGCTTGTGAGCTCCGGCCCATTGGTGCAGTCTCGCCAAACCTAGAGCACCTCAAAAATAAAAAAAGCAGATTGTAGTCTGCAAAAAAAAAAAAACATTGATCACAAGGGCAGGACACTGCACCACCTGTACTAACAATTGGTACTTCCAACTGTACAGCAGTCACATGCCACTGATGCATGCATGTAAATTCCTTGGGGCATTAACAAGATGAAACATCTCCAACGCCAGGTCAACGCACCACTGGTCTCTCCTGCTGACGGCACCGTATGTTTGGAAGAACTGTTCAAAAACTCTGGCAGGCAAATGAGCCGGGAAAAAGCCCTGTCCACTCTGCTTTCAGCTCCAATGCGATTATGCGCAAGCTACGGCCGTCGGTAACGCGCGTGGCTCGGCATGCTTGGCGTACCACGATCCGATACGCGAATACACGCCGGCATAGTCTCTTGATACGACTTTTAAGCTTGGAACACGCCTGTGCCAGCCGATTAGACCGGCTATCGACCTCCGAGGCGGCGTGCGCTACCGGCGACCGCCGGCGGGAAGATAGTCGCGTTGAAATCGAAAGTAGAGCATCCCCCGAACCTCGACAGCCGGAGTAATCATCTCGCAGAGGTGCGCCCAAATCTTAGAAAGGCACAGCAAAACTTTATATGGACGCGTATCCGCGTGAAGGGAGGGAGAGAGGGAGGTGTGGCGGAGCAACGCCAACGAGGTAACTGCCGAGCTGTAGCTCGCGCGTCGCAAGAATAAAGCGAGTCTCTGTGAACGCTTAGCATCTGGCACGCCGGCGAAACGGGCGTTACTTTGACTCTCGTGATTATGGGAAATACAAAATGGGGCAGACAAGACATACAGGTGAAGTCAAAAGTAAATGGAAAGTGCGAGAGTGTGGGAAACCGTGATGCAGCGCTTTCGAACGCTGGCTCTGGTAATTGAGTAGCTCGGTTTCCAACAAGCAGCGCGCGGTACGAACAGACCATTATCTGGAGCGTTTACGGTCATCACTTTTGACGGCTCGAACAGATGCTTGTTGCTTTTCAAATGAGACACTAAGGATTTCTCCGGCGCTACCTGCAATTTGTTTGATGAGAGTTTCGAGCCGTTTGATAATACTCAGAAGCGAGCAATGCCACGACTGTTTACGTTTTTGCCGTGAGCGGCGTGCTGTGGAGCACCCGTTTTATTTCTTGTGCTCAGGTTGGAGGGATTGATTGCACCGTTTCCTCGAAACGCGATGCTGTCCAGAATACCTGAAGATGAACGGCGCAGCATAATTCGCCTCTCCAATTGAAGGTGTTCCTCAGCACACTATAAGTCGCCGAGTTGGCCGATCGATCGGCGCAGTGAATAGGATTTGCAGGCATATCGAGATGAGGATGCCCGCGTTGAAGATGCCCAAAGTTCAGGAAGACCACGATCCACATCGACAGAAGTCGACGAACTCATCGTGGCAGCGGTGGTGGCTGATCCATTCGAGTACGCGAGAAATTCGAGAGACCCTATCTCTGAACATCAGTGTGGCTACAATCCGCCGACGCTTGCATGAGGCAGGACTGAGCGGATGCGTGGTCGCTCAGAAACCCTACTTTACTTAACAGATCAGCAGAAGCACGCTCGACTGGGCTTTGTGCGAGCCCACGAAGAATGGTCGGTAGTCGATTGGGGTGAGGTCATATCTATTGACGAGTCCACTGTAATCTCAAGATGGGTCAACAGCGCCGGGTATGGCCCCCGTGCAACTGCCGGTAAGATTTAACCACATTCTCTTAATGATATCACGCTTTGCAATTGCCAGTGCTATATTTTCTACGTGGGTGAATACTTTCATTTCATTTTATTATATTAAAGGTCCCAAAAAAGGGGGTTTTACATATGGGGTGGAAAGAATTAAAAGCACAAATTCACAACAGCAAGAAAGTTTTTACATTTTTAGCGAAAAGACTTGGGCAAGTGATGATGGCAACGTTGTTTGGAAGGCCGTTCCAGCCTGCGGCTGCACGAAGCGAGAAGGAATTCGAAAAAGTGACGGTGCGTGACCGAGGACAAAAACTTGAAGGTGATGGCTGGTGCGATGAGATATGCGTTCTGGGCGAAGATTATAAGGTGGGATGTGCATAGGGCTGTGGAACAATTTGTGAAATAAAGACAGGCTGGCAATGCCACGGCGGAGCGATAAGGGTGATAATCCGGATGCTGTTTTTCTGTGTGCAATGCTTGAGTGGGCATTTGGGAATTTGTTCCAGAGGCCTTTGTCTGGACGCTAAGGATCACGTCTGCACGTCAGCAAAACGAGTTTTAGAGGGGCGCTTGCCCACATTTCTAACGATAACGTTTTGTTTTTGTTTGGACGTAGGTATCAGCCCGGGTACTTGCACAATGTGCTTAGCAGCGGTGGCACGGCTGTGAATGTTTGGGGAGCCGTCTGCAGAGATGGACCGGCCCCACTTGTGTAGCTTCGAGCGAAGATTAACGCGGCGTAATTCTGCAAATGTCCTTGAGAGCTACCTCGTCCCGTTCGCCCTGGACGGGCCCTTTAAAGATGGCTTTTACTGGCTTTAGCAGGACCACAGCCCCGTCCACAAAGCTAAAGTCGTCCAAGACTTTCTAGAAGAGTGAGGAGGTCGACAGCTGCAATGGATGCCAAAGGGCGCGGACTTCAACATTATACAAAATGTGTGGGGATTTCTGAAATCCAACTTGGCATATATGAACTTGGGTGCAACAAGCAAAGAAGCATTGTGCCTCGCTGTTGCAGCTGAATGGGACCGCATTAAGCGATACCGCGAGTTTGTACAATCTGTGCACGATTCTCTGCCCCGGCGCATGGAAGCAACCATTCGCGTTAACGGCAGTCTCACGCGCTTTTGAACCGCGTTTGCTTTTGCACATTGTATTTTTGGTTCTTGTGGAACTACCTCGATGAAATTCTTCCTACTAAGAACAATAAGGATTCCCCTTGTTGCGATCGACGTGCTGATCGTGCATTACTACCTGGCCAATTCGAAATGCATGCACTTCGCGTATTTTACTTCAACTGTTACACAGAGCACACAGACTAAACCAGCATCGTGTCCTTTTGATTATTTTGTGCGTATTCGTTCTTACATACGCGAGGGTATATGCGCAACTTACAATAAACAAAATGAAGGCAGCAAAAAAGCGAGGGCTGATCTTTGCTGGTCCTCATTTCTTGAGCGGACACTGGGGAAGCCAGGATATACCATGTAAACCTAAGAACAAGAAGAAAAAAACACCCCGCGACACGCCCCTCACGGCAAAAGCATAACTAAACAGTCGTGGCAGTGCTCGCTGCTGAGTACAATCATACGGCGCAAATCGCTCTTCAAATACTTCGCAGGTAGGGCCAAAGAAATCCGTGGTGCCGTATTTGAAAAGCAACAAGCATCCGTTCGAGCTTCCAAAAGCGATGGCCGTACGCTCCAGATAAGGGTCGGCTGATAGCGCGCGCTGCTCGCTGGCGACCGAGTTAATCAGTTAAGAGCCGCCTTTAAAAAGCGTTGCGACACGGTTTGCCATGCTCTCGCGCCTTCCATTTGCTTTTGACTGCACCTGTACAATCTGCCGAGCTGAGCCGCCGGGGCACGACTTGCCACTTGAGGAACAGAGATAGCAGCACAGTAGAAAGAAAAATTAAGGTTAAAAACCTTAAATACTCCTAATAAGAAATCGTGCCTAAAATATTAAAACTCTCCCCCACATTAATTTCATCATAACGCGCGATTCAAATTCATTTGTTCGCGTGGCTACGGCCGTTAGCAACGCAACGCCGCAGCGCAAAAAAGAATACAAACCGCAGCCTGCGGTTGTAACTAATGCATACGGACCTCACTAAAAGCCGAACTAGCGCTGGAATGTTGATATCCACGAGAAGCGTCTTGCAGAACTTTGAATTCACGGCAGCGCACACCGCAACAAACCGAACAGCTGACGCGCGCACATGGAAGCTAAAAAAAATACAATCAAACTTACCCAATGTTGCCGGCTTTTGACTACGTTTTCGCTACCAGTTCGCTAAATTCTGCATAATACTCAGTCGACAACTGAAAACGAGTATGTTAGTAACACTAAAATATCACTGTGGTCTCAGATTGCGGTTTTGGCCACTAGACCGTAACAGAGAAGAAAAAAAATACTTATCGCCATACTCATATGGTCCTACCTTGGAGGGTCGGCATGCGGGCAACCACCACTGGTGGTCATTTTTCTTTCTTGTTTGCTGTCTAGCAGCCTTGAGGAGAGTGAAAGTAACTTCCCAGATGCGAGCGATGGTCCTCTCTCTCCGCTGCCGGCACCGCGCTCTCCGCAGCTTGTGGCGTCAAACTCAAACGTAGTTTGAGAGCGTTGCGCGCCGGATCCTCTGGAACTTCAGGCGGCAGTTTTTCTGTATGCCTCAGCGTGCTTTATTCTTAATGTGGCAAATATTTTACGTTACTGCAATGCCTCGTAAGCGCCATGTGTTGATTTTGAGATCAGAGCCTGAGATGAATGATGATCGAAGCAATGAAAAACAACTAGAACCACCAACCGACTGTTTTTGTAGGGCCCATTGACTAGTGCATGTCAGTCCCATGGACAAATAGGTATTGGTCTATGCGGCGAATATGAATCAGTCGATAAGGTGCACTGGATTCTGTATTGGTCTAATGTTTTTCATATTCAGCCCATAGACCGATACAGTTAGTACCATAGCCTATAAGACATATCGATATATATAGTATCGGTTTCTGTTTTGGTCCAGTACAAATGCAGATACAACCCGAAGATAAACTCTAGCACCAATACTAACGAAGATATAAGACCAATAAATTTCCCTATGGTTTTTTTTTTGTTTGCTAGAGCAGTTTCACGTCAGTGCCAGAAAAGCCATTTGCGCCATGACTATCGCAAGATCTGCAAAGGGGATTTCACCAAGCAGTTGCGATCAGCGACCGCCAGGACGCCGACCGGAACTAATCACATTTCTAGCACTCCACTTTGGTGAGAACCGGAAGCTGAAGCAGCAGCAGCACACCACAACGGCAGCAGCAAAAGGGAGGCGGAGAGGCTTCGTTCAGTGCACGTGCAAAAATTTCACGATGGACAGCCAGCAGCAACTGCTGTATATTGATCAGTTTGGTGCAGCGCACGTACTACAGCCCCTGGGCAAGACTGGTGCCGAAGGTCCCGGTACTGCGGCGATGGACCCGACATTTGACGTCGTTTACGAAGCGGATACGGTCTACCTAAACCTGGACGGCGTCGACGATACTACCACGTCCACAAGTCATGAGCAAGGCACATCACCGGAAGCAAGCAGCGCGTCTAGCGCAGAAGTACCAGAAGACAGACGAGCGCGCCATAACGATGTAGAACGAAAGCGACGAGCCCGGATTAAGAGCGCTTGCGACACTCTCAGAACTCTGGTGCCGAGTTTGGATCGCAGCACGGACGCCGCCACGGTGTTTGAGAGTACTGTGCTGCACATTAAGCACTTACAGCAAGGAATGTCCCACGAGGAACTTTTAAAGACATCCAAAGAGTTTTTTGAAACCCACTGCCTGTATGCTGAGAAATATAGTGAGTGCTGAAATCTACACCATGGTGTGCTGTCCTTTTCAAAAGCTTACATGCCATTGGGTTTGCTTCTGGGCCACATATTGCAACTTACGTCACTCCCAGCACAAAAAATCCCTGGAAGGTGGCAATAACTCGCCTCCTTATGATGTACAATAGCTAAGGGCACTACTATTACTACTGAAACAGCAATGCGCAACAGTGGTCTAAGGCCCACCAAGGTGCTTCACACAGCAGTGAACGAAATCTTCCGTTCCGTTATATATGTCAAAGGCATCAAAATTCTGACCTCTCTACAGGAGTCTCATAAGTGGGGTATATACAGGGTATTTCACACAAGAATACACAATTTCTATTTTAGGCTTTTTGAGTTAGAGGAGCGCTGCTTTTGGCATCATTAGAATACAGTTAAGACATGCCATCTACCAGGTTGGTTAACTAATATTGAACAGTTAACTTTGTAACGTCAATTGTGAGCCTCCTCTAAGAGGCGTGTAGCCCACCGTAAGTAATATCCATGTCAGTTTTTAGAATTTCGAAAATACAGTTACCCTCAGCGCTGTGGCCCAAAAAATTTCGGCTGTTTCGACGAATCACGACCACTGAAGAGATCTTTTTGTCCGCAAACTTCTCGAAAGCGCATGCATTTTGGCGCGATGTAGCAAAACTTTGTCGGGACACAGTGCCCAGGGCTACCGCGTCTTCGAAATCCTAAAAACAGATATGGATATTACTTACGGTGGGCCACATGCTTCTCAATAAATAAGGAGCCTAACTATGATAGTTAAGAAGTTAACTATTCAAGATTAGTTAACCAGCACCTTTCAGCTGTTTTCTGATGTACTACACAGCTGACGATGCCATCAAGAAGAAAGCGCTCATCTAAATCAAAAGGCCTTTTTTTTTTTTAAATTGTGTAAAGTCCTAGGTGAAACGCCCTGTATATGGGACAGAAGTGTGCTCTGTGGATGCATACATGCAGCTAGTATGTTATTAGTGCCCGACTACAGTATGTTTCTTGTGAGCGTGCCTTCATATACAATTCTCAGTTTCCATTCTCCTGTGAAAATGTTGGTACCGAGCTGGGCGCTGCCCTGCAGTCCTCACAAATAAGTTTTCCTTTTGCACCTTAATAATATGTAAGGTGATTAAAGGCATAACTGGAACCAATTTCAAAACCCAATTTGAACCTTGGCTCATTGGTTACGGTGCTCGGCTGCTGGTTTGAAAGATGCGGGTTCGACCCTGGCCATGGTGGTCGCAGTTCGATAGAGGTTTTCGAAATGCTAGAGGCCCATGCACTGCGCGCTGTCAGTGCACGTTAAGGAACCACAGGTGGACAAAATTTTCCGGAGCCCTACACTACGGCATTCCTCATAGCCTGAGTCGCTTTGGGACATTAAACCCATAAACATAAACCTTAACCGATTGGAATTGTCTGAAAAAATCACTCGGTTCCAACCGAAATTTCCAATGATTTCTTAAACCAGCAAGTTCCAAATGGTCCCTTCCGCCAGATGGTACCTCTTGCAAGACGCCCCTGTCCAATACCCCACTACATGTGTCCCCACTTATGAAATTTCCACCACTTTGAAAGCTTTACCCTGGCCTGGTGCTCTGGTTCACAGAGGTGAAATGCTTAAAGAAAGGGTCTCTGACCCTGCTTTGTGGAAAGAAAAATGCCTCTTGCTATGGTGCTCTTAGGCCAAAGCTGCCCTTGCGCCATTAAAATTCAACATCCTAACATTATTCCAATATTCAGAGCAACTGGTACACACACTACACGATTTAGAATAACGCAGCATGCTATAAAAAGGAAAATAGCAGACGTCACCTTGCGACAGAGAGCAATGCTAATGAGGGCAAAAATTTGGAAATTAAGAAGAAAATGGACTTGGACGAGCACGAGTTCAAAGAGCTGCCTGGAATACTGTGGCCGCGGCGGACAGCGATAATTGGAGGGAGAGAACTGGGGTACGTTTTTGTCCTGCAGTGGCGATAAGACAGCTGTTTCGAGTTGAACCGAGTATGAAAAACCTAGCTACCATCTCGATTTCAACTGTGTGCGCAGAGGACATGTCCACACGAGGTGATGCGCGCACGGCAGCACCGTGCCTGCACAGGTCGGGCCGTCGCAAAATGTGCACTCTTTGAAATAGTGTTTGGTAGATACCAAAAGGCCTATAAGACCAGTACGCTCACACACCCATAGCTGTCAGCAATCTCATAGGCTACTGGTTTCCTAATTGTTTTGTAGTTTTAATGGTGTATGGGTCTCATTGTGTCTACTGGTTCAGATTTCTGGAGGGTATGGACAGCAATCTTCCTTGTCCCTCCAGAGTTCAGAAGTTCCAGGAATGGAGAGTTAGGCAGCAGTTTCATGTATACACAATTTAATACACAATGAGAGCAGCAACTCAGAATGGAACATCACAAAAACTTTGACTGCAAGTAGAGCTGGGTTGCAAGCTTGTGAGCTCCGGCCCATTGGTGCAGTCTCGCCAAACCTAGAGCACCTCAAAAATAAAAAAAGCAGATTGTAGTCTGCAAAAAAAAAAAAACATTGATCACAAGGGCAGGACACTGCACCACCTGTACTAACAATTGGTACTTCCAACTGTACAGCAGTCACATGCCACTGATGCATGCATGTAAATTCCTTGGGGCATTAACAAGATGAAACATCTCCAACGCCAGGTCAACGCACCACTGGTCTCTCCTGCTGACGGCACCGTATGTTTGGAAGAACTGTTCAAAAACTCTGGCAGGCAAATGAGCCGGGAAAAAGCCCTGTCCACTCTGCTTTCAGCTCCAATGCGATTATGCGCAAGCTACGGCCGTCGGTAACGCGCGTGGCTCGGCATGCTTGGCGTACCACGATCCGATACGCGAATACACGCCGGCATAGTCTCTTGATACGACTTTTAAGCTTGGAACACGCCTGTGCCAGCCGATTAGACCGGCTATCGACCTCCGAGGCGGCGTGCACTACCGGCGACCGCCGGCGGGAAGATAGTCGCGTTGAAATCGAAAGTAGAGCATCCCCCGAACCTCGACAGCCGGAGTAATCATCTCGCAGAGGTGCGCCCAAATCTTAGAAAGGCACAGCAAAACTTTATATGGACGCGTATCCGCGTGAAGGGAGGGAGAGAGGGAGGTGTGGCGGAGCAACGCCAACGAGGTAACTGCCGAGCTGTAGCTCGCGCGTCGCAAGAATAAAGCGAGTCTCTGTGAACGCTTAGCATCTGGCACGCCGGCGAAACGGGCGTTACTTTGACTCTCGTGATTATGGGAAATACAAAATGGGGCAGACAAGACATACAGGTGAAGTCAAAAGTAAATGGAAAGTGCGAGAGTGTGGGAAACCGTGATGCAGCGCTTTCGAACGCTGGCTCTGGTAATTGAGTAGCTCGGTTTCCAACAAGCAGCGCGCGGTACGAACAGACCATTATCTGGAGCGTTTACGGTCATCACTTTTGACGGCTCGAACAGATGCTTGTTGCTTTTCAAATGAGACACTAAGGATTTCTCCGGCGCTACCTGCAATTTGTTTGATGAGAGTTTCGAGCCGTTTGATAATACTCAGAAGCGAGCAATGCCACGACTGTTTACGTTTTTGCCGTGAGCGGCGTGCTGTGGAGCACCCGTTTTATTTCTTGTGCTCAGGTTGGAGGGATTGATTGCACCGTTTCCTCGAAACGCGATGCTGTCCAGAATACCTGAAGATGAACGGCGCAGCATAATTCGCCTCTCCAATTGAAGGTGTTCCTCAGCACACTATAAGTCGCCGAGTTGGCCGATCGATCGGCGCAGTGAATAGGATTTGCAGGCATATCGAGATGAGGATGCCCGCGTTGAAGATGCCCAAAGTTCAGGAAGACCACGATCCACATCGACAGAAGTCGACGAACTCATCGTGGCAGCGGTGGTGGCTGATCCATTCGAGTACGCGAGAAATTCGAGAGACCCTATCTCTGAACATCAGTGTGGCTACAATCCGCCGACGCTTGCATGAGGCAGGACTGAGCGGATGCGTGGTCGCTCAGAAACCCTACTTTACTTAACAGATCAGCAGAAGCACGCTCGACTGGGCTTTGTGCGAGCCCACGAAGAATGGTCGGTAGTCGATTGGGGTGAGGTCATATCTATTGACGAGTCCACTGTAATCTCAAAATGGGTCAACAGCGCCGGGTATGGCCCCCGTGCAACTGCCGGTAAGATTTAACCACATTCTCTTAATGATATCACGCTTTGCAATTGCCAGTGCTATATTTTCTACGTGGGTGAATACTTTCATTTCATTTTATTATATTAAAGGTCCCAAAAAAGGGGGTTTTACATATGGGGTGGAAAGAATTAAAAGCACAAATTCACAACAGCAAGAAAGTTTTTACATTTTTAGCGAAAAGACTTGGGCAAGTGATGATGGCAACGTTGTTTGGAAGGCCGTTCCAGCCTGCGGCTGCACGAAGCGAGAAGGAATTCGAAAAAGTGACGGTGCGTGACCGAGGACAAAAACTTGAAGGTGATGGCTGGTGCGATGAGATATGCGTTCTGGGCAAAGATTATAAGGTGGGATGTGCATAGGGCTGTGGAACAATTTGTGAAATAAAGACAGGCTGGCAATGCCACGGCGGAGCGATAAGGGTGATAATCCGGATGCTGTTTTTCTGTGTGCAATGCTTGAGTGGGCATTTGGGAATTTGTTCCAGAGGCCTTTGTCTGGACGCTAAGGATCACGTCTGCACGTCAGCAAAACGAGTTTTAGAGGGGCGCTTGCCCACATTTCTAACGATAACGTTTTGTTTTTGTTTGGACGTAGGTATCAGCCCGGGTACTTGCACAATGTGCTTAGCAGCGGTGGCACGGCTGTGAATGTTTGGGGAGCCGTCTGCAGAGATGGACCGGCCCCACTTGTGTAGCTTCGAGCGAAGATTAACGCGGCGTAATTCTGCAAATGTCCTTGAGAGCTACCTCGTCCCGTTCGCCCTGGACGGGCCCTTTAAAGATGGCTTTTACTGGCTTTAGCAGGACCACAGCCCCGTCCACAAAGCTAAAGTCGTCCAAGACTTTCTAGAAGAGTGAGGAGGTCGACAGCTGCAATGGATGCCAAAGGGCGCGGACTTCAACATTATACAAAATGTGTGGGGATTTCTGAAATCCAACTTGGCATATATGAACTTGGGTGCAACAAGCAAAGAAGCATTGTGCCTCGCTGTTGCAGCTGAATGGGACCGCATTAAGCGATACCGCGAGTTTGTACAATCTGTGCACGATTCTCTGCCCCGGCGCATGGAAGCAACCATTCGCGTTAACGGCAGTCTCACGCGCTTTTGAACCGCGTTTGCTTTTGCACATTGTATTTTTGGTTCTTGTGGAACTACCTCGATGAAATTCTTCCTACTAAGAACAATAAGGATTCCCCTTGTTGCGATCGACGTGCTGATCGTGCATTACTACCTGGCCAATTCGAAATGCATGCACTTCGCGTATTTTACTTCAACTGTTACACAGAGCACACAGACTAAACCAGCATCGTGTCCTTTTGATTATTTTGTGCGTATTCGTTCTTACATACGCGAGGGTATATGCGCAACTTACAATAAACAAAATGAAGGCAGCAAAAAAGCGAGGGCTGATCTTTGCTGGTCCTCATTTCTTGAGCGGACACTGGGGAAGCCAGGATATACCATGTAAACCTAAGAACAAGAAGAAAAAAACACCCCGCGACACGCCCCTCACGGCAAAAGCATAACTAAACAGTCGTGGCAGTGCTCGCTGCTGAGTACAATCATACGGCGCAAATCGCTCTTCAAATACTTCGCAGGTAGGGCCAAAGAAATCCGTGGTGCCGTATTTGAAAAGCAACAAGCATCCGTTCGAGCTTCCAAAAGCGATGGCCGTACGCTCCAGATAAGGGTCGGCTGATAGCGCGCGCTGCTCGCTGGCGACCGAGTTAATCAGTTAAGAGCCGCCTTTAAAAAGCGTTGCGACACGGTTTGCCATGCTCTCGCGCCTTCCATTTGCTTTTGACTGCACCTGTACAATCTGCCGAGCTGAGCCGCCGGGGCACGACTTGCCACTTGAGGAACAGAGATAGCAGCACAGTAGAAAGAAAAATTAAGGTTAAAAACCTTAAATACTCCTAATAAGAAATCGTGCCTAAAATATTAAAACTCTCCCCCACATTAATTTCATCATAACGCGCGATTCAAATTCATTTGTTCGCGTGGCTACGGCCGTTAGCAACGCAACGCCGCAGCGCAAAAAAGAATACAAACCGCAGCCTGCGGTTGTAACTAATGCATACGGACCTCACTAAAAGCCGAACTAGCGCTGGAATGTTGATATCCACGAGAAGCGTCTTGCAGAACTTTGAATTCACGGCAGCGCACACCGCAACAAACCGAACAGCTGACGCGCGCACATGGAAGCTAAAAAAAAAACAATCAAACTTACCCAATGTTGCCGGCTTTTGACTACGTTTTCGCTACCAGTTCGCTAAATTCTGCATAATACTCAGTCGACAACTGAAAACGAGTATGTTAGTAACACTAAAATATCACTGTGGTCTCAGATTGCGGTTTTGGCCACTAGACCGTAACAGAGAAGAAAAAAAATACTTATCGCCATACTCATATGGTCCTACCTTGGAGGGTCGGCATGCGGGCAACCACCACTGGTGGTCATTTTTCTTTCTTGTTTGCTGTCTAGCAGACTTGAGGAGAGAGAAAGTAACTTCCCAGATGCGAGCGATGGTCCTCTCTCTCCGCTGCCGGCACCGCGCTCTCCGCAGCTTGTGGCGTCAAACTCAAACGTAGTTTGAGAGCGTTGCGCGCCGGATCCTCTGGAACTTCAGGCGGCAGTTTTTCTGTATGCCTCAGCGTGCTTTATTCTTAATGTGGCAAATATTTTACGTTACTGCAATGCCTCGTAAGCGCCATGTGTTGATTTTGAGATCAGAGCCTGAGATGAATGATGATCGAAGCAATGAAAAACAACTAGAACCACCAACCGACAGTTTTTGTAGGGCCCATTGACTAGTGCATGTCAGTCCCATGGACAAATAGGTATTGGTCTATGCGGCGAATATGAATCAGTCGATAAGGTGCACTGGATTCTGTATTGGTCTAATGTTTTTCATATTCAGCCCATAGACCGATACAGTTAGTACCATAGCCTATAAGACATATCGATATATATAGTATCGGTTTCTGTTTTGGTCCAGTACAAATGCAGATACAACCCGAAGATAAACTCTAGCACCAATACTAACGAAGATATAAGACCAATAAATTTCCCTATGGTTTTTTTTTTTGTTTGCTAGAGCAGTTTCACGTCAGTGCCAGAAAAGCCATTTGCGCCATGACTATCGCAAGATCTGCAAAGGGGATTTCACCAAGCAGTTGCGATCAGCGACCGCCAGGACGCCGACCGGAACTAATCACATTTCTAGCACTCCACTTTGGTGAGAACCGGAAGCTGAAGCAGCAGCAGCACACCACAACGGCAGCAGCAAAAGGGAGGCGGAGAGGCTTCGTTCAGTGCACGTGCAAAAATTTCACGATGGACAGCCAGCAGCAACTGCTGTATATTGATCAGTTTGGTGCAGCGCACGTACTACAGCCCCTGGGCAAGACTGGTGCCGAAGGTCCCGGTACTGCGGCGATGGACCCGACATTTGACGTCGTTTACGAAGCGGATACGGTCTACCTAAACCTGGACGGCGTCGACGATACTACCACGTCCACAAGTCATGAGCAAGGCACATCACCGGAAGCAAGCAGCGCGTCTAGCGCAGAAGTACCAGAAGACAGACGAGCGCGCCATAACGATGTAGAACGAAAGCGACGAGCCCGGATTAAGAGCGCTTGCGACACCCTCAGAACTCTGGTGCCGAGTTTGGATCGCAGCACGGACGCCGCCACGGTGTTTGAGAGTACTGTGCTGCACATTAAGCACTTACAGCAAGGAATGTCCCACGAGGAACTTTTAAAGACATCCAAAGAGTTTTTTGAAACCCACTGCCTGTATGCTGAGAAATATAGTGAGTGCTGAAATCTACACCATGGTGTGCTGTCCTTTTCAAAAGCTTACATGCCATTGGGTTTGCTTCTGGGCCACATATTGCAACTTACGTCACTCCCAGCACAAAAAATCCCTGGAAGGTGGCAATAACTCGCCTCCTTATGATGTACAATAGCTAAGGGCACTACTATTACTACTGAAACAGCAATGCGCAACAGTGGTCTAAGGCCCACCAAGGTGCTTCACACAGCAGTGAACGAAATCTTCCGTTCCGTTATATATGTCAAAGGCATCAAAATTCTGACCTCTCTACAGGAGTCTCATAAGTGGGGTATATACAGGGTATTTCACACAAGAATACACAATTTCTATTTTAGGCTTTTTGAGTTAGAGGAGCGCTGCTTTTGGCATCATTAGAATACAGTTAAGACATGCCATCTACCAGGTTGGTTAACTAATATTGAACAGTTAACTTTGTAACGTCAATTGTGAGCCTCCTCTAAGAGGCGTGTAGCCCACCGTAAGTAATATCCATGTCAGTTTTTAGAATTTCGAAAATACAGTTACCCTCAGCGCTGTGGCCCAAAAAATTTCGGCTGTTTCGACGAATCACGACCACTGAAGAGATCTTTTTGTCCGCAAACTTCTCGAAAGCGCATGCATTTTGGCGCGATGTAGCAAAACTTTGTCGGGACACAGTGCCCAGGGCTACCGCGTCTTCGAAATCCTAAAAACAGATATGGATATTACTTACGGTGGGCCACATGCTTCTCAATAAATAAGGAGCCTAACTATGATAGTTAAGAAGTTAACTATTCAAGATTAGTTAACCAGCACCTTTCAGCTGTTTTCTGATGTACTACACAGCTGACGATGCCATCAAGAAGAAAGCGCTCATCTAAATCAAAAGGCCTTTTTTTTTTTTAAATTGTGTAAAGTCCTAGGTGAAACGCCCTGTATATGGGACAGAAGTGTGCTCTGTGGATGCATACATGCAGCTAGTATGTTATTAGTGCCCGACTACAGTATGTTTCTTGTGAGCGTGCCTTCATTTCCATGACAGCATATACAATTCTCAGTTTCCATTCTCCTGTGAAAATGTTGGTACCGAGCTGGGCGCTGCCCTGCAGTCCTCACAAATAAGTTTTCCTTTTGCACCTTAATAATATGTAAGGTGATTAAAGGCATAACTGGAACCAATTTCAAAACCCAATTTGAACCTTGGCTCATTGGTTACGGTGCTCGGCTGCTGGTTTGAAAGATGCGGGTTCGACCCTGGCCATGGTGGTCGCAGTTCGATAGAGGTTTTCGAAATGCTAGAGGCCCATGCACTGCGCGCTGTCAGTGCACGTTAAGGAACCACAGGTGGACAAAATTTTCCGGAGCCCTACACTACGGCATTCCTCATAGCCTGAGTCGCTTTGGGACATTAAACCCATAAACATAAACCTTAACCGATTGGAATTGTCTGAAAAAATCACTCGGTTCCAACCGAAATTTTCAATGATTTCTTAAACCAGCAAGTTCCAAATGGTCCCTTCCGCCAGATGGTACCTCTTGCAAGACGCCCCTGTCCAATACCCCACTACATGTGTCCCCACTTATGAAATTTCCACCACTTTGAAAGCTTTACCCTGGCCTGGTGCTCTGGTTCACAGAGGTGAAATGCTTAAAGAAAGGGTCTCTGACCCTGCTTTGTGGAAAGAAAAATGCCTCTTGCTATGGTGCTCTTAGGCCAAAGCTGCCCTTGCGCCATTAAAATTCAACATCCTAACATTATTCCAATATTCAGAGCAACTGGTACACACACTACACGATTTAGAATAACGCAGCATGCTATAAAAAGGAAAATAGCAGACGTCACCTTGCGACAGAGAGCAATGCTAATGAGGGCAAAAATTTGGAAATTAAGAAGAAAATGGACTTGGACGAGCACGAGTTCAAAGAGCTGCCTGGAATACTGTGGCCGCGGCGGACAGCGATAATTGGAGGGAGAGAACTGGGGTACGTTTTTGTCCTGCAGTGGCGATAAGACAGCTGTTTCGAGTTGAACCGAGTATGAAAAACCTAGCTACCATCTCGATTTCAACTGTGTGCGCAGAGGACATGTCCACACGAGGTGATGCGCGCACGGCAGCACCGTGCCTGCACAGGTCGGGCCGTCGCAAAATGTGCACTCTTTGAAATAGTGTTTGGTAGATACCAAAAGGCCTATAAGACCAGTACGCTCACACACCCATAGCTGTCAGCAATCTCATAGGCTACTGGTTTCCTAATTGTTTTGTAGTTTTAATGGTGTATGGGTCTCATTGTGTCTACTGGTTCAGATTTCTGGAGGGTATGGACAGCAATCTTCCTTGTCCCTCCAGAGTTCAGAAGTTCCAGGAATGGAGAGTTAGGCAGCAGTTTCATGTATACACAATTTAATACACAATGAGAGCAGCAACTCAGAATGGAACATCACAAAAACTTTGACTGCAAGTAGAGCTGGGTTGCAAGCTTGTGAGCTCCGGCCCATTGGTGCAGTCTCGCCAAACCTAGAGCACCTCAAAAATAAAAAAAGCAGATTGTAGTCTGCAAAAAAAAAAAAACATTGATCACAAGGGCAGGACACTGCACCACCTGTACTAACAATTGGTACTTCCAACTGTACAGCAGTCACATGCCACTGATGCATGCATGTAAATTCCTTGGGGCATTAACAAGATGAAACATCTCCAACGCCAGGTCAACGCACCACTGGTCTCTCCTGCTGACGGCACCGTATGTTTGGAAGAACTGTTCAAAAACTCTGGCAGGCAAATGAGCCGGGAAAAAGCCCTGTCCACTCTGCTTTCAGCTCCAATGCGATTATGCGCAAGCTACGGCCGTCGGTAACGCGCGTGGCTCGGCATGCTTGGCGTACCACGATCCGATACGCGAATACACGCCGGCATAGTCTCTTGATACGACTTTTAAGCTTGGAACACGCCTGTGCCAGCCGATTAGACCGGCTATCGACCTCCGAGGCGGCGTGCGCTACCGGCGACCGCCGGCGGGAAGATAGTCGCGTTGAAATCGAAAGTAGAGCATCCCCCGAACCTCGACAGCCGGAGTAATCATCTCGCAGAGGTGCGCCCAAATCTTAGAAAGGCACAGCAAAACTTTATATGGACGCGTATCCGCGTGAAGGGAGGGAGAGAGGGAGGTGTGGCGGAGCAACGCCAACGAGGTAACTGCCGAGCTGTAGCTCGCGCGTCGCAAGAATAAAGCGAGTCTCTGTGAACGCTTAGCATCTGGCACGCCGGCGAAACGGGCATTACTTTGACTCTCGTGATTATGGGAAATACAAAATGGGGCAGACAAGACATACAGGTGAAGTCAAAAGTAAATGGAAAGTGCGAGAGTGTGGGAAACCGTGATGCAGCGCTTTCGAACGCTGGCTCTGGTAATTGAGTAGCTCGGTTTCCAACAAGCAGCGCGCGGTACGAACAGACCATTATCTGGAGCGTTTACGGTCATCACTTTTGACGGCTCGAACAGATGCTTGTTGCTTTTCAAATGAGACACTAAGGATTTCTCCGGCGCTACCTGCAATTTGTTTGATGAGAGTTTCGAGCCGTTTGATAATACTCAGAAGCGAGCAATGCCACGACTGTTTACGTTTTTGCCGTGAGCGGCGTGCTGTGGAGCACCCGTTTTATTTCTTGTGCTCAGGTTGGAGGGATTGATTGCACCGTTTCCTCGAAACGCGATGCTGTCCAGAATACCTGAAGATGAACGGCGCAGCATAATTCGCCTCTCCAATTGAAGGTGTTCCTCAGCACACTATAAGTCGCCGAGTTGGCCGATCGATCGGCGCAGTGAATAGGATTTGCAGGCATATCGAGATGAGGATGCCCGCGTTGAAGATGCCCAAAGTTCAGGAAGACCACGATCCACATCGACAGAAGTCGACGAACTCATCGTGGCAGCGGTGGTGGCTGATCCATTCGAGTACGCGAGAAATTCGAGAGACCCTATCTCTGAACATCAGTGTGGCTACAATCCGCCGACGCTTGCATGAGGCAGGACTGAGCGGATGCGTGGTCGCTCAGAAACCCTACTTTACTTAACAGATCAGCAGAAGCACGCTCGACTGGGCTTTGTGCGAGCCCACGAAGAATGGTCGGTAGTCGATTGGGGTGAGGTCATATCTATTGACGAGTCCACTGTAATCTCAAGATGGGTCAACAGCGCCGGGTATGGCCCCCGTGCAACTGCCGGTAAGATTTAACCACATTCTCTTAATGATATCACGCTTTGCAATTGCCAGTGCTATATTTTCTACGTGGGTGAATACTTTCATTTCATTTTATTATATTAAAGGTCCCAAAAAAGGGGGTTTTACATATGGGGTGGAAAGAATTAAAAGCACAAATTCACAACAGCAAGAAAGTTTTTACATTTTTAGCGAAAAGACTTGGGCAAGTGATGATGGCAACGTTGTTTGGAAGGCCGTTCCAGCCTACGGCTGCACGAAGCGAGAAGGAATTCGAAAAAGTGACGGTGCGTGACCGAGGACAAAAACTTGAAGGTGATGGCTGGTGCGATGAGATATGCGTTCTGGGCGAAGATTATAAGGTGGGATGTGCATAGGGCTGTGGAACAATTTGTGAAATAAAGACAGGCTGGCAATGCCACGGCGGAGCGATAAGGGTGATAATCCGGATGCTGTTTTTCTGTGTGCAATGCTTGAGTGGGCATTTGGGAATTTGTTCCAGAGGCCTTTGTCTGGACGCTAAGGATCACGTCTGCACGTCAGCAAAACGAGTTTTAGAGGGGCGCTTGCCCACATTTCTAACGATAACGTTTTGTTTTTGTTTGGACGTAGGTATCAGCCCGGGTACTTGCACAATGTGCTTAGCAGCGGTGGCACGGCTGTGAATGTTTGGGGAGCCGTCTGCAGAGATGGACCGGCCCCACTTGTGTAGCTTCGAGCGAAGATTAACGCGGCGTAATTCTGCAAATGTCCTTGAGAGCTACCTCGTCCCGTTCGCCCTGGACGGGCCCTTTAAAGATGGCTTTTACTGGCTTTAGCAGGACCACAGCCCCGTCCACAAAGCTAAAGTCGTCCAAGACTTTCTAGAAGAGTGAGGAGGTCGACAGCTGCAATGGATGCCAAAGGGCGCGGACTTCAACATTATACAAAATGTGTGGGGATTTCTGAAATCCAACTTGGCATATATGAACTTGGGTGCAACAAGCAAAGAAGCATTGTGCCTCGCTGTTGCAGCTGAATGGGACCGCATTAAGCGATACCGCGAGTTTGTACAATCTGTGCACGATTCTCTGCCCCGGCGCATGGAACCAACCATTCACGTTAACGGCAGTCTCACGCGCTTTTGAACCGCGTTTGCTTTTGCACATTGTATTTTTGGTTCTTGTGGAACTACCTCGATGAAATTCTTCCTACTAAGAACAATAAGGATTCCCCTTGTTGCGATCGACGTGCTGATCGTGCATTACTACCTGGCCAATTCGAAATGCATGCACTTCGCGTATTTTACTTCAACTGTTACACAGAGCACACAGACTAAACCAGCATCGTGTCCTTTTGATTATTTTGTGCGTATTCGTTCTTACATACGCGAGGGTATATGCGCAACTTACAATAAACAAAATGAAGGCAGCAAAAAAGCGAGGGCTGATCTTTGCTGGTCCTCATTTCTTGAGCGGACACTGGGGAAGCCAGGATATACCATGTAAACCTAAGAACAAGAAGAAAAAAACACCCCGCGACACGCCCCTCACGGCAAAAGCATAACTAAACAGTCGTGGCAGTGCTCGCTGCTGAGTACAATCATACGGCGCAAATCGCTCTTCAAATACTTCGCAGGTAGGGCCAAAGAAATCCGTGGTGCCGTATTTGAAAAGCAACAAGCATCCGTTCGAGCTTCCAAAAGCGATGGCCGTACGCTCCAGATAAGGGTCGGCTGATAGCGCGCGCTGCTCGCTGGCGACCGAGTTAATCAGTTAAGAGCCGCCTTTAAAAAGCGTTGCGACACGGTTTGCCATGCTCTCGCGCCTTCCATTTGCTTTTGACTGCACCTGTACAATCTGCCGAGCTGAGCCGCCGGGGCACGACTTGCCACTTGAGGAACAGAGATAGCAGCACAGTAGAAAGAAAAATTAAGGTTAAAAACCTTAAATACTCCTAATAAGAAATCGTGCCTAAAATATTAAAACTCTCCCCCACATTAATTTCATCATAACGCGCGATTCAAATTCATTTGTTCGCGTGGCTACGGCCGTTAGCAACGCAACGCCGCAGCGCAAAAAAGAATACAAACCGCAGCCTGCGGTTGTAACTAATGCATACGGACCTCACTAAAAGCCGAACTAGCGCTGGAATGTTGATATCCACGAGAAGCGTCTTGCAGAACTTTGAATTCACGGCAGCGCACACCGCAACAAACCGAACAGCTGACGCGCGCACATGGAAGCTAAAAAAAAAACAATCAAACTTACCCAATGTTGCCGGCTTTTGACTACGTTTTCGCTACCAGTTCGCTAAATTCTGCATAATACTCAGTCGACAACTGAAAACGAGTATGTTAGTAACACTAAAATATCACTGTGGTCTCAGATTGCGGTTTTGGCCACTAGACCGTAACAGAGAAGAAAAAAAATACTTATCGCCATACTCATATGGTCCTACCTTGGAGGGTCGGCATGCGGGCAACCACCACTGGTGGTCATTTTTCTTTCTTGTTTGCTGTCTAGCAGACTTGAGGAGAGAGAAAGTAACTTCCCAGATGCGAGCGATGGTCCTCTCTCTCCGCTGCCGGCACCGCGCTCTCCGCAGCTTGTGGCGTCAAACTCAAACGTAGTTTGAGAGCGTTGCGCGCCGGATCCTCTGGAACTTCAGGCGGCAGTTTTTCTGTATGCCTCAGCGTGCTTTATTCTTAATGTGGCAAATATTTTACGTTACTGCAATGCCTCGTAAGCGCCATGTGTTGATTTTGAGATCAGAGCCTGAGATGAATGATGATCGAAGCAATGAAAAACAACTAGAACCACCAACCGACAGTTTTTGTAGGGCCCATTGACTAGTGCATGTCAGTCCCATGGACAAATAGGTATTGGTCTATGCGGCGAATATGAATCAGTCGATAAGGTGCACTGGATTCTGTATTGGTCTAATGTTTTTCATATTCAGCCCATAGACCGATACAGTTAGTACCATAGCCTATAAGACATATCGATATATATAGTATCGGTTTCTGTTTTGGTCCAGTACAAATGCAGATACAACCCGAAGATAAACTCTAGCACCAATACTAACGAAGATATAAGACCAATAAATTTCCCTATGGTTTTTTTTTTGTTTGCTAGAGCAGTTTCACGTCAGTGCCAGAAAAGCCATTTGCGCCATGACTATCGCAAGATCTGCAAAGGGGATTTCACCAAGCAGTTGCGATCAGCGACCGCCAGGACGCCGACCGGAACTAATCACATTTCTAGCACTCCACTTTGGTGAGAACCGGAAGCTGAAGCAGCAGCAGCACACCACAACGGCAGCAGCAAAAGGGAGGCGGAGAGGCTTCGTTCAGTGCACGTGCAAAATTTCACGATGGACAGCCAGCAGCAACTGCTGTATATTGATCAGTTTGGTGCAGCGCACGTACTACAGCCCCTGGGCAAGACTGGTGCCGAAGGTCCCGGTACTGCGGCGATGGACCCGACATTTGACGTCGTTTACGAAGCGGATACGGTCTACCTAAACCTGGACGGCGTCGACGATACTACCACGTCCACAAGTCATGAGCAAGGCACATCACCGGAAGCAAGCAGCGCGTCTAGCGCAGAAGTACCAGAAGACAGACGAGCGCGCCATAACGATGTAGAACGAAAGCGACGAGCCCGGATTAAGAGCGCTTGCGACACCCTCAGAACTCTGGTGCCGAGTTTGGATCGCAGCACGGACGCCGCCACGGTGTTTGAGAGTACTGTGCTGCACATTAAGCACTTACAGCAAGGAATGTCCCACGAGGAACTTTTAAAGACATCCAAAGAGTTTTTTGAAACCCACTGCCTGTATGCTGAGAAATATAGTGAGTGCTGAAATCTACACCATGGTGTGCTGTCCTTTTCAAAAGCTTACATGCCATTGGGTTTGCTTCTGGGCCACATATTGCAACTTACGTCACTCCCAGCACAAAAAATCCCTGGAAGGTGGCAATAACTCGCCTCCTTATGATGTACAATAGCTAAGGGCACTACTATTACTACTGAAACAGCAATGCGCAACAGTGGTCTAAGGCCCACCAAGGTGCTTCACACAGCAGTGAACGAAATCTTCCGTTCCGTTATATATGTCAAAGGCATCAAAATTCTGACCTCTCTACAGGAGTCTCATAAGTGGGGTATATACAGGGTATTTCACACAAGAATACACAATTTCTATTTTAGGCTTTTTGAGTTAGAGGAGCGCTGCTTTTGGCATCATTAGAATACAGTTAAGACATGCCATCTACCAGGTTGGTTAACTAATATTGAACAGTTAACTTTGTAACGTCAATTGTGAGCCTCCTCTAAGAGGCGTGTAGCCCACCGTAAGTAATATCCATGTCAGTTTTTAGAATTTCGAAAATACAGTTACCCTCAGCTCTGTGGCCCAAAAAATTTCGGCTGTTTCGACGAATCACGACCACTGAAGAGATCTTTTTGTCCGCAAACTTCTCGAAAGCGCATGCATTTTGGCGCGATGTAGCAAAACTTTGTCGGGACACAGTGCCCAGGGCTACCGCGTCTTCGAAATCCTAAAAACAGATATGGATATTACTTACGGTGGGCCACATGCTTCTCAATAAATAAGGAGCCTAACTATGATAGTTAAGAAGTTAACTATTCAAGATTAGTTAACCAGCACCTTTCAGCTGTTTTCTGATGTACTACACAGCTGACGATGCCATCAAGAAGAAAGCGCTCATCTAAATCAAAAGGCCTTTTTTTTTTTTTAAATTGTGTAAAGTCCTAGGTGAAACGCCCTGTATATGGGACAGAAGTGTGCTCTGTGGATGCATACATGCAGCTAGTATGTTATTAGTGCCCGACTACAGTATGTTTCTTGTGAGCGTGCCTTCATTTCCATGACAGCATATACAATTCTCAGTTTCCATTCTCCTGTGAAAATGTTGGTACCGAGCTGGGCGCTGCCCTGCAGTCCTCACAAATAAGTTTTCCTTTTGCACCTTAATAATATGTAAGGTGATTAAAGGCATAACTGGAACCAATTTCAAAACCCAATTTGAACCTTGGCTCATTGGTTACGGTGCTCGGCTGCTGGTTTGAAAGATGCGGGTTCGACCCTGGCCATGGTGGTCGCAGTTCGATAGAGGTTTTCGAAATGCTAGAGGCCCATGCACTGCGCGCTGTCAGTGCACGTTAAGGAACCACAGGTGGACAAAATTTTCCGGAGCCCTACACTACGGCATTCCTCATAGCCTGAGTCGCTTTGGGACATTAAACCCATAAACATAAACCTTAACCGATTGGAATTGTCTGAAAAAATCACTCGGTTCCAACCGAAATTTCCAATGATTTCTTAAACCAGCAAGTTCCAAATGGTCACTTCCGCCAGATGGTACCTCTTGCAAGACGCCCCTGTCCAATACCCCACTACATGTGTCCCCACTTATGAAATTTCCACCACTTTGAAAGCTTTACCCTGGCCTGGTGCTCTGGTTCACAGAGGTGAAATGCTTAAAGAAAGGGTCTCTGACCCTGCTTTGTGGAAAGAAAAATGCCTCTTGCTATGGTGCTCTTAGGCCAAAGCTGCCCTTGCACCATTAAAATTCAACATCCTAACATTATTCCAATATTCAGAGCAACTGGTACACACACTACACGATTTAGAATAACGCAGCATGCTATAAAAAGGAAAATAGCAGACGTCACCTTGAGACAGAGAGCAATGCTAATGAGGGCAAAAATTTGGAAATTAAGAAGAAAATGGACTTGGACGAGCACGAGTTCAAAGAGCTGCCTGGAATACTGTGGCCGCGGCGGACAGCGATAATTGGAGGGAGAGAACTGGGGTACGTTTTTGTCCTGCAGTGGCGATAAGACAGCTGTTTCGAGTTGAACCGAGTATGAAAAACCTAGCTACCATCTCGATTTCAACTGTGTGCGCAGAGGACATGTCCACACGAGGTGATGCGCGCACGGCAGCACCGTGCCTGCACAGGTCGGGCCGTCGCAAAATGTGCACTCTTTGAAATAGTGTTTGGTAGATACCAAAAGGCCTATAAGACCAGTACGCTCACACACCCATAGCTGTCAGCAATCTCATAGGCTACTGGTTTCCTAATTGTTTTGTAGTTTTAATGGTGTATGGGTCTCATTGTGTCTACTGGTTCAGATTTCTGGAGGGTATGGACAGCAATCTTCCTTGTCCCTCCAGAGTTCAGAAGTTCCAGGAATGGAGAGTTAGGCAGCAGTTTCATGTATACACAATTTAATACACAATGAGAGCAGCAACTCAGAATGGAACATCACAAAAACTTTGACTGCAAGTAGAGCTGGGTTGCAAGCTTGTGAGCTCCGGCCCATTGGTGCAGTCTCGCCAAACCTAGAGCACCTCAAAAATAAAAAAAGCAGATTGTAGTCTGCAAAAAAAAAAAAACATTGATCACAAGGGCAGGACACTGCACCACCTGTACTAACAATTGGTACTTCCAACTGTACAGCAGTCACATGCCACTGATGCATGCATGTAAATTCCTTGGGGCATTAACAAGATGAAACATCTCCAACGCCAGGTCAACGCACCACTGGTCTCTCCTGCTGACGGCACCGTATGTTTGGAAGAACTGTTCAAAAACTCTGGCAGGCAAATGAGCCGGGAAAAAGCCCTGTCCACTCTGCTTTCAGCTCCAATGCGATTATGCGCAAGCTACGGCCGTCGGTAACGCGCGTGGCTCGGCATGCTTGGCGTACCACGATCCGATACGCGAATACACGCCGGCATAGTCTCTTGATACGACTTTTAAGCTTGGAACACGCCTGTGCCAGCCGATTAGACCGGCTATCGACCTCCGAGGCGGCGTGCGCTACCGGCGACCGCCAGCGGGAAGATAGTCGCGTTGAAATCGAAAGTAGAGCATCCCCCGAACCTCGACAGCCGGAGTAATCATCTCGCAGAGGTGCGCCCAAATCTTAAAAAGGCACAGCAAAACTTTATATGGACGCGTATCCGCGTGAAGGGAGGGAGAGAGGGAGGGGTGGCGGAGCAACGCCAACGAGGTAACTGCCGAGCTGTAGCTCGCGCGTCGCAAGAATAAAGCGAGTCTCTGTGAACGCTTAGCATCTGGCACGCCGGCGAAACGGGCGTTACTTTGACTCTCGTGATTATGGGAAATACAAAATGGGGCAGACAAGACATACAGGTGAAGTCAAAAGTAAATGGAAAGTGCGAGAGTGTGGGAAACCGTGATGCAGCGCTTTCTAACGCTGGCTCTGGTAATTGAGTAGCTCGGTTTCCAACAAGCAGCGCGCGGTACGAACAGACCATTATCTGGAGCGTTTACGGTCATCACTTTTGACGGCTCGAACAGATGCTTGTTGCTTTTCAAATGAGACACTAAGGATTTCTCCGGCGCTACCTGCAATTTGTTTGATGAGAGTTTCGAGCCGTTTGATAATACTCAGAAGCGAGCAATGCCACGACTGTTTACGTTTTTGCCGTGAGCGGCGTGCTGTGGAGCACCCGTTTTATTTCTTGTGCTCAGGTTGGAGGGATTGATTGCACCGTTTCCTCGAAACGCGATGCTGTCCAGAATACCTGAAGATGAACGGCGCAGCATAATTCGCCTCTCCAATTGAAGGTGTTCCTCAGCACACTATAAGTCGCCGAGTTGGCCGATCGATCGGCGCAGTGAATAGGATTTGCAGGCATATCGAGATGAGGATGCCCGCGTTGAAGATGCCCAAAGTTCAGGAAGACCACGATCCACATCGACAGAAGTCGACGAACTCATCGTGGCAGCGGTGGTGGCTGATCCATTCGAGTACGCGAGAAATTCGAGAGACCCTATCTCTGAACATCAGTGTGGCTACAATCCGCCGACGCTTGCATGAGGCAGGACTGAGCGGATGCGTGGTCGCTCAGAAACCCTACTTTACTTAACAGATCAGCAGAAGCACGCTCGACTGGGCTTTGTGCGAGCCCACGAAGAATGGTCGGTAGTCGATTGGGGTGAGGTCATATCTATTGACGAGTCCACTGTAATCTCAAGATGGGTCAACAGCGCCGGGTATGGCCCCCGTGCAACTGCCGGTAAGATTTAACCACATTCTCTTAATGATATCACGCTTTGCAATTGCCAGTGCTATATTTTCTACGTGGGTGAATACTTTCATTTCATTTTATTATATTAAAGGTCCCAAAAAAGGGGGTTTTACATATGGGGTGGAAAGAATTAAAAGCACAAATTCACAACAGCAAGAAAGTTTTTACATTTTTAGCGAAAAGACTTGGGCAAGTGATGATGGCAACGTTGTTTGGAAGGCCGTTCCAGCCTGCGGCTGCACGAAGCGAGAAGGAATTCGAAAAAGTGACGGTGCGTGACCGAGGACAAAAACTTGAAGGTGATGGCTGGTGCGATGAGATATGCGTTCTGGGCGAAGATTATAAGGTGGGATGTGCATAGGGCTGTGGAACAATTTGTGAAATAAAGACAGGCTGGCAATGCCACGGCGGAGCGATAAGGGTGATAATCCGGATGCTGTTTTTCTGTGTGCAATGCTTGAGTGGGCATTTGGGAATTTGTTCCAGAGGCCTTTGTCTGGACGCTAAGGATCACGTCTGCACGTCAGCAAAACGAGTTTTAGAGGGGCGCTTGCCCACATTTCTAACGATAACGTTTTGTTTTTGTTTGCACGTAGGTATCAGCCCGGGTACTTGCACAATGTGCTTAGCAGCGGTGGCACGGCTGTGAATGTTTGGGGAGCCGTCTGCAGAGATCGACCGGCCCCACTTGTGTAGCTTCGAGCGAAGATTAACGCGGCGTAATACTGCAAATGTCCTTGAGAGCTACCTCGTCCCGTTCGCCCTGGACGGGCCCTTTAAAGATGGCTTTTACTGGCTTTAGCAGGACCACAGCCCCGTCCACAAAGCTAAAGTCGTCCAAGACTTTCTAGAAGAGTGAGGAGGTCGACAGCTGCAATGGATGCCAAAGGGCGCGGACTTCAACATTATACAAAATGTGTGGGGATTTCTGAAATCCAACTTGGCATATATGAACTTGGGTGCAACAAGCAAAGAAGCATTGTGCCTCGCTGTTGCAGCTGAATGGGACCGCATTAAGCGATACCGCGAGTTTGTACAATCTGTGCACGATTCTCTGCCCCGGCGCATGGAAGCAACCATTCGCGTTAACGGCAGTCTCACGCGCTTTTGAACCGCGTTTGCTTTTGCACCTTGTATTTTTGGTTCTTGTGGAACTACCTCGATGAAATTCTTCCTACTAAGAACAATAAGGATTCCCCTTGTTGCGATCGACGTGCTGATCGTGCATTACTACCTGGCCAATTCGAAATGCATGCACTTCGCGTATTTTACTTCAACTGTTACACAGAGCACACAGACTAAACCAGCATCGTGTCCTTTTGATTATTTTGTGCGTATTCGTTCTTACATACGCGAGGGTATATGCGCAACTTACAATAAACAAAATGAAGGCAGCAAAAAACCGAGGGCTGATCTTTGCTGGTCCTCATTTCTTGAGCGGACACTGGGGAAGCCAGGATATACCATGTAAACCTAAGAACAAGAAGAAAAAAACGCCCCGCGACACGCCCCTCACGGCAAAAGCATAACTAAACAGTCGTGGCAGTGCTCGCTGCTGAGTACAATCATACGGCGCAAATCGCTCTTCAAATACTTCGCAGGTAGGGCCAAAGAAATCCGTGGTGCCGTATTTGAAAAGCAACAAGCATCCGTTCGAGCTTCCAAAAGCGATGGCCGTACGCTCCAGATAAGGGTCGGCTGATAGCGCGCGCTGCTCGCTGGCGACCGAGTTAATCAGTTAAGAGCCGCCTTTAAAAAGCGTTGCGACACGGTTTGCCTTGCTCTCGCGTCTTCCATTTGCTTTTGACTGCACCTGTACAATCTGCCGAGCTGAGCCGCCGGGGCACGACTTGCCACTTGAGGAACAGAGATAGCAGCACAGTAGAAAGAAAAATTAAGGTTAAAAACCTTAAATACTCCTAATAAGAAATCGTGCCTAAAATATTAAAACTCTCCCCCACACTAATTTCATCATAACGCGCGATTCAAATTCATTTGTTCGCGTGGCTACGGCCGTTAGCAACGCAACGCCGCAGCGCAAAAAAGAATACAAACCGCAGCCTGCGGTTGTAACTAATGCATACGGACCTCACTAAAAGCCGAACTAGCGCTGGAATGTTGATATCCACGAGAAGCGTCTTGCAGAACTTTGAATTCACGGCAGCGCACACCGCAACAAACCGAACAGCTGACGCGCGCACATGGAAGCTAAAAAAAAAACAATCAAACTTACCCAATGTTGCCGGCTTTTGACTACGTTTTCGCTACCAGTTCGCTAAATTCTGCATAATACTCAGTCGACAACTGAAAACGAGTATGTTAGTAACACTAAAATATCACTGTGGTCTCAGATTGCGGTTTTGGCCACTAGACCGTAACAGAGAAGAAAAAAAATACTTATCGCCTTACTCATATGGTCCTACCTTGGAGGGTCGGCATGCGGGCAACCACCACTGGTGGTCATTTTTCTTTCTTGTTTGCTGTCTAGCAGCCTTGAGGAGAGAGAAAGTAACTTCCCAGATGCGAGCGATGGTCCTCTCTCTCCGCTGCCGGCACCGCGCTCTCCGCGGCTTGTGGCGTCAAACTCAAACGTAGTTTGAGAGCGTTGCGCGCCGGATCCTCTGGAACTTCAGGCGGCAGTTTTTCTGTATGCCTCAGCGTGCTTTATTCTTAATGTGGCAAATATTTTACGTTACTGCAATGCCTCGTAAGCGCCATGGGATCGGCATGTGTTGATTTTGAGATCAGAGCCTGAGATGAATGATGATCGAAGCAATGAAAAACAACTAGAACCACCAACCGACTGTTTTTGTAGGGCCCATTGACTAGTGCATGTCAGTCCCATGGACAAATAGGTATTGGTCTATGCGGCGAATATGAATCAGTCGATAAGGTGCACTGGATTCTGTATTGGTCTAATGTTTTTCGATATATATAGTATCGGTTTCTGTTTTGGTCCAGTACAAATGCAGATACAACCCGAAGATAAACTCTAGCACCAATACTAACGAAGATATAAGACCAATAAATTTCCCTATGGTTTTTTTTTTTTTTGTTTGCTAGAGCAGTTTCACGTCAGTGCCAGAAAAGCCATTTGCGCCATGACTATCGCAAGATCTGCAAAGGGGATTTCACCAAGCAGTTGCGATCAGCGACCGCCAGGACGCCGACCGGAACTAATCACATTTCTAGCACTCCACTTTGGTGAGAACCGGAAGCTGAAGCAGCAGCAGCACACCACAACGGCAGCAGCAAAAGGGAGGCGGAGAGGCTTCGTTCAGTGCACGTGCAAAAATTTCACGATGGACAGCCAGCAGCAACTGCTGTATATTGATCAGTTTGGTGCAGCGCACGTACTACAGCCCCTGGGCAAGACTGGTGCCGAAGGTCCCGGTACTGCGGCGATGGACCCGACATTTGACGTCGTTTACGAAGCGGATACGGTCTACCTAAACCTGGACGGCGTCGACGATACTACCACGTCCACAAGTCATGAGCAAGGCACATCACCGGAAGCAAGCAGCGCGTCTAGCGCAGAAGTACCAGAAGACAGACGAGCGCGCCATAACGATGTAGAACGAAAGCGACGAGCCCGGATTAAGAGCGCTTGCGACACCCTCAGAACTCTGGTGCCGAGTTTGGATCGCAGCACGGACGCCGCCACGGTGTTTGAGAGTACTGTGCTGCACATTAAGCACTTACAGCAAGGAATGTCCCACGAGGAACTTTTAAAGACATCCAAAGAGTTTTTTGAAACCCACTGCCTGTATGCTGAGAAATATAGTGAGTGCTGAAATCTACACCATGGTGTGCTGTCCTTTTCAAAAGCTTACATGCCATTGGGTTTGCTTCTGGGCCACATATTGCAACTTACGTCACTCCCAGCACTCAAAATCCCTGGAAGGTGGCAATAACTCGCCTCCTTATGATGTACAATAGCTAAGGGCACTACTATTACTACTGAAACAGCAATGCGCAACAGTGGTCTAAGGCCCACCAAGGTGCTTCACACAGCAGTGAACGAAATCTTCCGTTCCGTTATATATGTCAAAGGCATCAAAATTCTGACCTCTCTACAGGAGTCTCATAAGTGGGGTATATACAGGGTATTTCACACAAGAATACACAATTTCTATTTTAGGCTTTTTGAGTTAGAGGAGCGCTGCTTTTGGCATCATTAGAATACAGTTAAGACATGCCATCTACCAGGTTGGTTAACTAATATTGAACAGTTAACTTTGTAACGTCAATTGTGAGCCTCCTCTAAGAGGCGTGTAGCCCACCGTAAGTAATATCCATGTCAGTTTTTAGAATTTCGAAAATACAGTTACCCTCAGCGCTGTGGCCCAAAAAATTTCGGCTGTTTCGACGAATCACGACCACTGAAGAGATCTTTTTGTCCGCAAACTTCTCGAAAGCGCATGCATTTTGGCGCGATATAGCAAAACTTTGTCGGGACACAGTGCCCAGGGCTACCGCGTCTTCGAAATCCTAAAAACAGATATGGATATTACTTACGGTGGGCCACATGCTTCTCAATAAATAAGGAGCCTAACTATGATAGTTAAAAAGTTAACTATTCAAGATTAGTTAACCAGCACCTTTCAGCTGTTTTCTGATGTACTACACAGCTGACGATGCCATCAAGAAGAAAGCGCTCATCTAAATCAAAAGGCCTTTTTTTTTTTTTAAATTGTGTAAAGTCCTAGGTGAAACGCCCTGTATATGGGACAGAAGTGTGCTCTGTGGATGCATACATGCAGCTAGTATGTTATTAGTGCCCGACTACAGTATGTTTCTTGTGAGCGTGCCTTCATTTCCATGACAGCATATACAATTCTCAGTTTCCATTCTCCTGTGAAAATGTTGGTACCGAGCTGGGCGCTGCCCTGCAGTCCTCACAAATAAGTTTTCCTTTTGCACCTTAATAATATGTAAGGTGATTAAAGGCATAACTGGAACCAATTTCAAAACCCAATTTGAACCTTGGCTCATTGGTTACGGTGCTCGGCTGCTGGTTTGAAAGATGCGGGTTCGACCCTGGCCATGGTGGTCGCAGTTCGATAGAGGTTTTCGAAATGCTAGAGGCCCATGCACTGCGCGCTGTCAGTGCACGTTAAGGAACCACAGGTGGACAAAATTTTCCGGAGCCCTACACTACGGCATTCCTCATAGCCTGAGTCGCTTTGGGACATTAAACCCATAAACATAAACCTTAACCGATTGGAATTGTCTGAAAAAATCACTCGGTTCCAACCGAAATTTCCAATGATTTCTTAAACCAGCAAGTTCCAAATGGTCCCTTCCGCCAGATGGTACCTCTTGCAAGACGCCCCTGTCCAATACCCCACTACATGTGTCCCCACTTATGAAATTTCCACCACTTTGAAAGCTTTACCCTGGCCTGGTGCTCTGGTTCACAGAGGTGAAATGCTTAAAGAAAGGGTCTCTGACCCTGCTTTGTGGAAAGAAAAATGCCTCTTGCTATGGTGCTCTTAGGCCAAAGCTGCCCTTGCGCCATTAAAATTCAACATCCTAACATTATTCCAATATTCAGAGCAACTGGTACACACACTACACGATTTAGAATAACGCAGCATGCTATAAAAAGGAAAATAGCAGACGTCACCTTGCGACAGAGAGCAATGCTAATGAGGGCAAAAATTTGGAAATTAAGAAGAAAATGGACTTGGACGAGCACGAGTTCAAAGAGCTGCCTGGAATACTGTGGCCGCGGCGGACAGCGATAATTGGAGGGAGAGAACTGGGGTACGTTTTTGTCCTGCAGTGGCGATAAGACAGCTGTTTCGAGTTGAACCGAGTATGAAAAACCTAGCTACCATCTCGATTTCAACTGTGTGCGCAGAGGACATGTCCACACGAGGTGATGCGCGCACGGCAGCACCGTGCCTGCACAGGTCGGGCCGTCGCAAAATGTGCACTCTTTGAAATAGTGTTTGGTAGATACCAAAAGGCCTATAAGACCAGTACGCTCACACACCCATAGCTGTCAGCAATCTCATAGGCTACTGGTTTCCTAATTGTTTTGTAGTTTTAATGGTGTATGGGTCTCATTGTGTCTACTGGTTCAGATTTCTGGAGGGTATGGACAGCAATCTTCCTTGTCCCTCCAGAGTTCAGAAGTTCCAGGAATGGAGAGTTAGGCAGCAGTTTCATGTATACACAATTTAATACACAATGAGAGCAGCAACTCAGAATGGAACATCACAAAAAACTTTGACTGCAAGTAGAGCTGGGTTGCAAGCTTGTGAGCTCCGGCCCATTGGTGCAGTCTCGCCAAACCTAGAGCACCTCAAAAATAAAAAAAGCAGATTGTAGTCTGCAAAAAAAAAAAAAAACATTGATCACAAGGGCAGGACACTGCACCACCTGTACTAACAATTGGTACTTCCAACTGTACAGCAGTCACATGCCACTGATGCATGCATGTAAATTCCTTGGGGCATTAACAAGATGAAACATCTCCAACGCCAGGTCAACGCACCACTGGTCTCTCCTGCTGACGGCACCGTATGTTTGGAAGAACTGTTCAAAAACTCTGGCAGGCAAATGAGCCGGGAAAAAGCCCTGTCCACTCTGCTTTCAGCTCCAATGCGATTATGCGCAAGCTACGGCCGTCGGTAACGCGCGTGGCTCGGCATGCTTGGCGTACCACGATCCGATACGCGAATACGCGCCGGCATAGTCTCTTGATACGACTTTTAAGCTTGGAACACGCCTGTGCCAGCCGATTAGACCGGCTATCGACCTCCGAGGCGGCGTGCGCTACCGGCGACCGCCGGCGGGAAGATAGTCGCGTTGAAATCGAAAGTAGAGCATCCCCCGAACCTCGACAGTCGGAGTAATCATCTCGCAGAGGTGCGCCCAAATCTTAAAAAGGCACAGCAAAACTTTATATGGACGCGTATCCGCGTGAAGGGAGGGAGAGAGGGAGGGGTGGCGGAGCAACGCCAACGAGGTAACTGCCGAGCTGTAGCTCGCGCGTCGCAAGAATAAAGCGAGTCTCTGTGAACGCTTAGCATCTGGCACGCCGGCGAAACGGGCGTTACTTTGACTCTCGTGATTATGGGAAATACAAAATGGGGCAGACAAGACATACAGGTGAAGTCAAAAGTAAATGGAAAGTGCGAGAGTGTGGGAAACCGTGATGCAGCGCTTTCTAACGCTGGCTCTGGTAATTGAGTAGCTCGGTTTCCAACAAGCAGCGCGCGGTACGAACAGACCATTATCTGGAGCGTTTACGGTCATCACTTTTGACGGCTCGAACAGATGCTTGTTGCTTTTCAAATGAGACACTAAGGATTTCTCCGGCGCTACCTGCAATTTGTTTGATGAGAGTTTCGAGCCGTTTGATAATACTCAGAAGCGAGCAATGCCACGACTGTTTACGTTTTTGCCGTGAGCGGCGTGCTGTGGAGCACCCGTTTTATTTCTTGTGCTCAGGTTGGAGGGATTGATTGCACCGTTTCCTCGAAACGCGATGCTGTCCAGAATACCTGAAGATGAACGGCGCAGCATAATTCGCCTCTCCAATTGAAGGTGTTCCTCAGCACACTATAAGTCGCCGAGTTGGCCGATCGATCGGCGCAGTGAATAGGATTTGCAGGCATATCGAGATGAGGATGCCCGCGTTGAAGATGCCCAAAGTTCAGGAAGACCACGATCCACATCGACAGAAGTCGACGAACTCATCGTGGCAGCGGTGGTGGCTGATCCATTCGAGTACGCGAGAAATTCGAGAGACCCTATCTCTGAACATCAGTGTGGCTACAATCCGCCGACGCTTGCATGAGGCAGGACTGAGCGGATGCGTGGTCGCTCAGAAACCCTACTTTACTTAACAGATCAGCAGAAGCACGCTCGACTGGGCTTTGTGCGAGCCCACGAAGAATGGTCGGTAGTCGATTGGGGTGAGGTCATATCTATTGACGAGTCCACTGTAATCTCAAGATGGGTCAACAGCGCCGGGTATGGCCCCCGTGCAACTGCCGGTAAGATTTAACCACATTCTCTTAATGATATCACGCTTTGCAATTGCCAGTGCTATATTTTCTACGTGGGTGAATACTTTCATTTCATTTTATTATATTAAAGGTCCCAAAAAAGGGGGTTTTACATATGGGGTGGAAAGAATTAAAAGCACAAATTCACAACAGCAAGAAAGTTTTTACATTTTTAGCGAAAAGACTTGGGCAAGTGATGATGGCAACGTTGTTTGGAAGGCCGTTCCAGCCTGCGGCTGCACGAAGCGAGAAGGAATTCGAAAAAGTGACGGTGCGTGACCGAGGACAAAAACTTGAAGGTGATGGCTGGTGCGATGAGATATGCGTTCTGGGCGAAGATTATAAGGTGGGATGTGCATAGGGCTGTGGAACAATTTGTGAAATAAAGACAGGCTGGCAATGCCACGGCGGAGCGATAAGGGTGATAATCCGGATGCTGTTTTTCTGTGTGCAATGCTTGAGTGGGCATTTGGGAATTTGTTCCAGAGGCCTTTGTCTGGACGCTAAGGATCACGTCTGCACGTCAGCAAAACGAGTTTTAGAGGGGCGCTTGCCCACATTTCTAACGATAACGTTTTGTTTTTGTTTGCACGTAGGTATCAGCCCGGGTACTTGCACAATGTGCTTAGCAGCGGTGGCACGGCTGTGAATGTTTGGGGAGCCGTCTGCAGAGATGGACCGGCCCCACTTGTGTAGCTTCGAGCGAAGATTAACGCGGCGTAATTCTGCAAATGTCCTTGAGAGCTACCTCGTCCCGTTCGCCCTGGACGGGCCCTTTAAAGATGGCTTTTACTGGCTTTAGCAGGACCACAGCCCCGTCCACAAAGCTAAAGTCGTCCAAGACTTTCTAGAAGAGTGAGGAGGTCGACAGCTGCAATGGATGCCAAAGGGTGCGGACTTCAACATTATACAAAATGTGTGGGGATTTCTGAAATCCAACTTGGCATATATGAACTTGGGTGCAACAAGCAAAGAAGCATTGTGCCTCGCTGTTGCAGCTGAATGGGACCGCATTAAGCGATACCGCGAGTTTGTACAATCTGTGCACGATTCTCTGCCCCGGCGCATGGAAGCAACCATTCGCGTTAACGGCAGTCTCACGCGCTTTTGAACCGCGTTTGCTTTTGCACATTGTATTTTTGGTTCTTGTGGAACTACCTCGATGAAATTCTTCCTACTAAGAACAATAAGGATTCCCCTTGTTGCGATCGACGTGCTGATCGTGCATTACTACCTGGCCAATTCGAAATGCATGCACTTCGCGTATTTTACTTCAACTGTTACACAGAGCACACAGACTAAACCAGCATCGTGTCCTTTTGATTATTTTGTGCGTATTCGTTCTTACATACGCGAGGGTATATGCGCAACTTACAATAAACAAAATGAAGGCAGCAAAAAAGCGAGGGCTGATCTTTGCTGGTCCTCATTTCTTGAGCGGACACTGGGGAAGCCAGGATATACCATGTAAACCTAAGAACAAGAAGAAAAAAACACCCCGCGACACGCCCCTCACGGCAAAAGCATAACTAAACAGTCGTGGCAGTGCTCGCTGCTGAGTACAATCATACGGCGCAAATCGCTCTTCAAATACTTCGCAGGTAGGGCCAAAGAAATCCGTGGTGCCGTATTTGAAAAGCAACAAGCATCCGTTCGAGCTTCCAAAAGCGATGGCCGTACGCTCCAGATAAGGGTCGGCTGATAGCGCGCGCTGCTCGCTGGCGACCGAGTTAATCAGTTAAGAGCCGCCTTTAAAAAGCGTTGCGACACGGTTTGCCATGCTCTCGCGTCTTCCATTTGCTTTTGACTGCACCTGTACAATCTGCCGAGCTGAGCCGCCGGGGCACGACTTGCCACTTGAGGAACAGAGATAGCAGCACAGTAGAAAGAAAAATTAAGGTTAAAAACCTTAAATACTCCTAATAAGAAATCGTGCCTAAAATATTAAAACTCTCCCCCACATTAATTTCATCATAACGCGCGATTCAAATTCATTTGTTCGCGTGGCTACGGCCGTTAGCAACGCAACGCCGCAGCGCAAAAAAGAATACAAACCGCAGCCTGCGGTTGTAACTAATGCATACGGACCTCACTAAAAGCCGAACTAGCGCTGGAATGTTGATATCCACGAGAAGCGTCTTGCAGAACTTTGAATTCACGGCAGCGCACACCGCAACAAACGGAACAGCTGACGCGCGCACATGGAAGCTAAAAAAAAAAAACAATCAAACTTACCCAATGTTGCCGGCTTTTGACTACGTTTTCGCTACCAGTTCGCTAAATTCTGCATAATACTCAGTCGACAACTGAAAACGAGTATGTTAGTAACACTAAAATATCACTGTGGTCTCAGATTGCGGTTTTGGCCACTAGACCGTAACAGAGAAGAAAAAAAATACTTATCGCCATACTCATATGGTCCTACCTTGGAGGGTCGGCATGCGGGCAACCACCACTGGTGGTCATTTTTCTTTCTTGTTTGCTGTCTAGCAGCCTTGAGGAGAGAGAAAGTAACTTCCCAGATGCGAGCGATGGTCCTCTCTCTCCGCTGCCGGCACCGCGCTCTCCGCGGCTTGTGGCGTCAAACTCAAACGTAGTTTGAGAGCGTTGCGCGCCGGATCCTCTGGAACTTCAGGCGGCAGTTTTTCTGTATGCCTCAGCGTGCTTTATTCTTAATGTGGCAAATATTTTACGTTACTGCAATGCCTCGTAAGCGCCATGGGATCGGCATGTGTTGATTTTGAGATCAGAGCTTGAGATGAATGATGATCGAAGCAATGAAAAACAACTAGAACCACCAACCGACTGTTTTTGTAGGGCCCATTGACTAGTGCATGTCAGTCCCATGGACAAATAGGTATTGGTCTATGCGGCGAATATGAATCAGTCGATAAGGTGCACTGGATTCTGTATTGGTCTAATGTTTTTCATATTCAGCCCATAGACCGATACAGTTAGTACCATAGCCTATAAGACATATCGATATATATAGTATCGGTTTCTGTTGTGGTCCAGTACAAATGCAGATACAACCCGAAGATAAACTCTAGCACCAATACTAACGAAGATATAAGACCAATAAATTTCCCTATGGTTTTTTTTTTGTTTGCTAGAGCAGTTTCACGTCAGTGCCAGAAAAGCCATTTGCGCCATGACTATCGCAAGATCTGCAAAGGGGATTTCACCAAGCAGTTGCGATCAGCGACCGCCAGGACGCCGACCGGAACTAATCACATTTCTAGCACTCCACTTTGGTGAGAACCGGAAGCTGAAGCAGCAGCAGCACACCACAACGGCAGCAGCAAAAGGGAGGCGGAGAGGCTTCGTTCAGTGCACGTGCAAAATTTCACGATGGACAGCCAGCAGCAACTGCTGTATATTGATCAGTTTGGTGCAGCGCACGTACTACAGCCCCTGGGCAAGACTGGTGCCGAAGGTCCCGGTACTGCGGCGATGGACCCGACATTTGACGTCGTTTACGAAGCGGATACGGTCTACCTAAACCTGGACGGCGTCGACGATACTACCACGTCCACAAGTCATGAGCAAGGCACATCACCGGAAGCAAGCAGCGCGTCTAGCGCAGAAGTACCAGAAGACAGACGAGCGCGCCATAACGATGTAGAACGAAAGCGACGAGCCCGGATTAAGAGCGCTTGCGACACCCTCAGAACTCTGGTGCCGAGTTTGGATCGCAGCACGGACGCCGCCACGGTGTTTGAGAGTACTGTGCTGCACATTAAGCACTTACAGCAAGGAATGTCCCACGAGGAACTTTTAAAGACATCCAAAGAGTTTTTTGAAACCCACTGCCTGTATGCTGAGAAATATAGTGAGTGCTGAAATCTACACCATGGTGTGCTGTCCTTTTCAAAAGCTTACATGCCATTGGGTTTGCTTCTGGGCCACATATTGCAACTTACGTCACTCCCAGCACTCAAAATCCCTGGAAGGTGGCAATAACTCGCCTCCTTATGATGTACAATAGCTAAGGGCACTACTATTACTACTGAAACAGCAATGCGCAACAGTGGTCTAAGGCCCACCAAGGTGCTTCACACAGCAGTGAACGAAATCTTCCGTTCCGTTATATATGTCAAAGGCATCAAAATTCTGACCTCTCTACAGGAGTCTCATAAGTGGGGTATATACAGGGTATTTCACACAAGAATACACAATTTCTATTTTAGGCTTTTTGAGTTAGAGGAGCGCTGCTTTTGGCATCATTAGAATACAGTTAAGACATGCCATCTACCAGGTTGGTTAACTAATATTGAACAGTTAACTTTGTAACGTCAATTGTGAGCCTCCTCTAAGAGGCGTGTAGCCCACCGTAAGTAATATCCATGTCAGTTTTTAGAATTTCGAAAATACAGTTACCCTCAGCGCTGTGGCCCAAAAAATTTCGGCTGTTTCGACGAATCACGACCACTGAAGAGATCTTTTTGTCCGCAAACTTCTCGAAAGCGCATGCATTTTGGCGCGATGTAGCAAAACTTTGTCGGGACACAGTGCCCAGGGCTACCGCGTCTTCGAAATCCTAAAAACAGATATGGATATTACTTACGGTGGGCCACATGCTTCTCAATAAATAAGGAGCCTAACTATGATAGTTAAAAAGTTAACTATTCAAGATTAGTTAACCAGCACCTTTCAGCTGTTTTCTGATGTACTACACAGCTGACGATGCCATCAAGAAGAAAGCGCTCATCTAAATCAAAAGGCCTTTTTTTTTTTTTAAATTGTGTAAAGTCCTAGGTGAAACGCCCTGTATATGGGACAGAAGTGTGCTCTGTGGATGCATACATGCAGCTAGTATGTTATTAGTGCCCGACTACAGTATGTTTCTTGTGAGCGTGCCTTCATTTCCATGACAGCATATACAATTCTCAGTTTCCATTCTCCTGTGAAAATGTTGGTACCGAGCTGGGCGCTGCCCTGCAGTCCTCACAAATAAGTTTTCCTTTTGCACCTTAATAATATGTAAGGTGATTAAAGGCATAACTGGAACCAATTTCAAAACCCAATTTGAACCTTGGCTCATTGGTTACGGTGCTCGGCTGCTGGTTTGAAAGATGCGGGTTCGACCCTGGCCATGGTGGTCGCAGTTCGATAGAGGTTTTCGAAATGCTAGAGGCCCATGCACTGCGCGCTGTCAGTGCACGTTAAGGAACCACAGGTGGACAAAATTTTCCGGAGCCCTACACTACGGCATTCCTCATAGCCTGAGTCGCTTTGGGACATTAAACCCATAAACATAAACCTTAACCGATTGGAATTGTCTGAAAAAATCACTCGGTTCCAACCGAAATTTCCAATGATTTCTTAAACCAGCAAGTTCCAAATGGTCCCTTCCGCCAGATGGTACCTCTTGCAAGACGCCCCTGTCCAATACCCCACTACATGTGTCCCCACTTATGAAATTTCCACCACTTTGAAAGCTTTACCCTGGCCTGGTGCTCTGGTTCACAGAGGTGAAATGCTTAAAGAAAGGGTCTCTGACCCTGCTTTGTGGAAAGAAAAATGCCTCTTGCTATGGTGCTCTTAGGCCAAAGCTGCCCTTGCGCCATTAAAATTCAACATCCTAACATTATTCCAATATTCAGAGCAACTGGTACACACACTACACGATTTAGAATAACGCAGCATGCTATAAAAAGGAAAATAGCAGACGTCACCTTGCGACAGAGAGCAATGCTAATGAGGGCAAAAATTTGGAAATTAAGAAGAAAATGGACTTGGACGAGCACGAGTTCAAAGAGCTGCCTGGAATACTGTGGCCGCGGCGGACAGCGATAATTGGAGGGAGAGAACTGGGGTACGTTTTTGTCCTGCAGTGGCGATAAGACAGCTGTTTCGAGTTGAACCGAGTATGAAAAACCTAGCTACCATCTCGATTTCAACTGTGTGCGCAGAGGACATGTCCACACGAGGTGATGCGCGCACGGCAGCACCGTGCCTGCACAGGTCGGGCCGTCGCAAAATGTGCACTCTTTGAAATAGTGTTTGGTAGATACCAAAAGGCCTATAAGACCAGTACGCTCACACACCCATAGCTGTCAGCAATCTCATAGGCTACTGGTTTCCTAATTGTTTTGTAGTTTTAATGGTGTATGGGTCTCATTGTGTCTACTGGTTCAGATTTCTGGAGGGTATGGACAGCAATCTTCCTTGTCCCTCCAGAGTTCAGAAGTTCCAGGAATGGAGAGTTAGGCAGCAGTTTCATGTATACACAATTTAATACACAATGAGAGCAGCAACTCAGAATGGAACATCACAAAAACTTTGACTGCAAGTAGAGCTGGGTTGCAAGCTTGTGAGCTCCGGCCCATTGGTGCAGTCTCGCCAAACCTAGAGCACCTCAAAAATAAAAAAAGCAGATTGTAGTCTGCAAAAAAAAAAAAAACATTGATCACAAGGGCAGGACACTGCACCACCTGTACTAACAATTGGTACTTCCAACTGTACAGCAGTCACATGCCACTGATGCATGCATGTAAATTCCTTGGGGCATTAACAAGATGAAACATCTCCAACGCCAGGTCAACGCACCACTGGTCTCTCCTGCTGACGGCACCGTATGTTTGGAAGAACTGTTCAAAAACTCTGGCAGGCAAATGAGCCGGGAAAAAGCCCTGTCCACTCTGCTTTCAGCTCCAATGCGATTATGCGCAAGCCGGCCGTCGGTAACGCGCGTGGCTCGGCATGCTTGGCGTACCACGATCCGATACGCGAATACGCGCCGGCATAGTCTCTTGATACGACTTTTAAGCTTGGAACACGCCTGTGCCAGCCGATTAGACCGGCTATCGACCTCCGAGGCGGCGTGCGCTACCGGCGACCGCCGGCGGGAAGATAGTCGCGTTGAAATCGAAAGTAGAGCATCCCCCGAACCTTGACAGTCGGAGTAATCATCTCGCAGAGGTGCGCCCAAATCTTAAAAAGGCACAGCAAAACTTTATATGGACGCGTATCCGCGTGAAGGGAGGGAGAGAGGGAGGGGTGGCGGAGCAACGCCAACGAGGTAACTGCCGAGCTGTAGCTCGCGCGTCGCAAGAATAAAGCGAGTCTCTGTGAACGCTTAGCATCTGGCACGCCGGCGAAACGGGCGTTACTTTGACTCTCGTGATTATGGGAAATACAAAATGGGGCAGACAAGACATACAGGTGAAGTCAAAAGTAAATGGAAAGTGCGAGAGTGTGGGAAACCGTGATGCAGCGCTTTCTAACGCTGGCTCTGGTAATTGAGTAGCTCGGTTTCCAACAAGCAGCGCGCGGTACGAACAGACCATTATCTGGAGCGTTTACGGTCATCACTTTTGACGGCTCGAACAGATGCTTGTTGCTTTTCAAATGAGACACTAAGGATTTCTCCGGCGCTACCTGCAATTTGTTTGATGAGAGTTTCGAGCCGTTTGATAATACTCAGAAGCGAGCAATGCCACGACTGTTTACGTTTTTGCCGTGAGCGGCGTGCTGTGGAGCACCCGTTTTATTTCTTGTGCTCAGGTTGGAGGGATTGATTGCACCGTTTCCTCGAAACGCGATGCTGTCCAGAATACCTGAAGATGAACGGCGCAGCATAATTCGCCTCTCCAATTGAAGGTGTTCCTCAGCACACTATAAGTCGCCGAGTTGGCCGATCGATCGGCGCAGTGAATAGGATTTGCAGGCATATCGAGATGAGGATGCCCGCGTTGAAGATGCCCAAAGTTCAGGAAGACCACGATCCACATCGACAGAAGTCGACGAACTCATCGTGGCAGCGGTGGTGGCTGATCCATTCGAGTACGCGAGAAATTCGAGAGACCCTATCTCTGAACATCAGTGTGGCTACAATCCGCCGACGCTTGCATGAGGCAGGACTGAGCGGATGCGTGGTCGCTCAGAAACCCTACTTTACTTAACAGATCAGCAGAAGCACGCTCGACTGGGCTTTGTGCGAGCCCACGAAGAATGGTCGGTAGTCGATTGGGGTGAGGTCATATCTATTGACGAGTCCACTGTAATCTCAAGATGGGTCAACAGCGCCGGGTATGGCCCCCGTGCAACTGCCGGTAAGATTTAACCACATTCTCTTAATGATATCACGCTTTGCAATTGCCAGTGCTATATTTTCTACGTGGGTGAATACTTTCATTTCATTTTATTATATTAAAGGTCCCAAAAAAGGGGGTTTTACATATGGGGTGGAAAGAATTAAAAGCACAAATTCACAACAGCAAGAAAGTTTTTACATTTTTAGCGAAAAGACTTGGGCAAGTGATGATGGCAACGTTGTTTGGAAGGCCGTTCCAGCCTGCGGCTGCACGAAGCGAGAAGGAATTCGAAAAAGTGACGGTGCGTGACCGAGGACAAAAACTTGAAGGTGATGGCTGGTGCGATGAGATATGCGTTCTGGGCGAAGATTATAAGGTGGGATGTGCATAGGGCTGTGGAACAATTTGTGAAATAAAGACAGGCTGGCAATGCCACGGCGGAGCGTTAAGGGTGATAATCCGGATGCTGTTTTTCTGTGTGCAATGCTTGAGTGGGCATTTGGGAATTTGTTCCAGAGGCCTTTGTCTGGACGCTAAGGATCACGTCTGCACGTCAGCAAAACGAGTTTTAGAGGGGCGCTTGCCCACATTTCTAACGATAACGTTTTGTTTTTGTTTGCACGTAGGTATCAGCCCGGGTACTTGCACAATGTGCTTAGCAGCGGTGGCACGGCTGTGAATGTTTGGGGAGCCGTCTGCAGAGATGGACCGGCCCCACTTGTGTAGCTTCGAGCGAAGATTAACGCGGCGTAATTCTGCAAATGTCCTTGAGAGCTACCTCGTCCCGTTCGCCCTGGACGGGCCCTTTAAAGATGGCTTTTACTGGCTTTAGCAGGACCACAGCCCCGTCCACAAAGCTAAAGTCGTCCAAGACTTTCTAGAAGAGTGAGGAGGTCGACAGCTGCAATGGATGCCAAAGGGTGCGGACTTCAACATTATACAAAATGTGTGGGGATTTCTGAAATCCAACTTGGCATATATGAACTTGGGTGCAACAAGCAAAGAAGCATTGTGCCTCGCTGTTGCAGCTGAATGGGACCGCATTAAGCGATACCGCGAGTTTGTACAATCTGTGCACGATTCTCTGCCCCGGCGCATGGAAGCAACCATTCGCGTTAACGGCAGTCTCACGCGCTTTTGAACCGCGTTTGCTTTTGCACATTGTATTTTTGGTTCTTGTGGAACTACCTCGATGAAATTCTTCCTTCTAAGAACAATAAGGATTCCCCTTGTTGCGATCGACGTGCTGATCGTGCATTACTACCTGGCCAATTCGAAATGCATGCACTTCGCGTATTTTACTTCAACTGTTACACAGAGCACACAGACTAAACCAGCATCGTGTCCTTTTGATTATTTTGTGCGTATTCGTTCTTACATACGCGAGGGTATATGCGCAACTTACAATAAACAAAATGAAGGCAGCAAAAAAGCGAGGGCTGATCTTTGCTGGTCCTCATTTCTTGAGCGGACACTGGGGAAGCCAGGATATACCATGTAAACCTAAGAACAAGAAGAAAAAAACACCCCGCGACACGCCCCTCACGGCAAAAGCATAACTAAACAGTCGTGGCAGTGCTCGCTGCTGAGTACAATCATACGGCGCAAATCGCTCTTCAAATACTTCGCAGGTAGGGCCAAAGAAATCCGTGGTGCCGTATTTGAAAAGCAACAAGCATCCGTTCGAGCTTCCAAAAGCGATGGCCGTACGCTCCAGATAAGGGTCGGCTGATAGCGCGCGCTGCTCGCTGGCGACCGAGTTAATCAGTTAAGAGCCGCCTTTAAAAAGCGTTGCGACACGGTTTGCCATGCTCTCGCGTCTTCCATTTGCTTTTGACTGCACCTGTACAATCTGCCGAGCTGAGCCGCCGGGGCACGACTTGCCACTTGAGGAACAGAGATAGCAGCACAGTAGAAAGAAAAATTAAGGTTAAAAACCTTAAATACTCCTAATAAGAAATCGTGCCTAAAATATTAAAACTCTCCCCCACATTAATTTCATCATAACGCGCGATTCAAATTCATTTGTTCGCGTGGCTACGGCCGTTAGCAACGCAACGCCGCAGCGCAAAAAAGAATACAAACCGCAGCCTGCGGTTGTAACTAATGCATACGGACCTCACTAAAAGCCGAACTAGCGCTGGAATGCTGATATCCACGAGAAGCGTCTTGCAGAACTTTGAATTCACGGCAGCGCACACCGCAACAAACCGAACAGCTGACGCGCGCACATGGAAGCTAAAAAAAAAAAACAAACTTACCCAATGTTGCCGGCTTTTGACTACGTTTTCGCTACCAGTTCGCTAAATTCTGCATAATACTCAGTCGACAACTGAAAACGAGTATGTTAGTAACACTAAAATATCACTGTGGTCTCAGATTGCGGTTTTGGCCACTAGACCGTAACAGAGAAGAAAAAAAATACTTATCGCCATACTCATATGGTCCTACCTTGGAGGGTCGGCATGCGGGCAACCACCACTGGTGGTCATTTTTCTTTCTTGTTTGCTGTCTAGCAGACTTGAGGAGAGAGAAAGTAACTTCCCAGATGCGAGCGATGGTCCTCTCTCTCCGCTGCCGGCACCGCGCTCTCCGCGGCTTGTGGCGTCAAACTCAAACGTAGTTTGAGAGCGTTGCGCGCCGGATCCTCTGGAACTTCAGGCGGCAGTTTTTCTGTATGCCTCAGCGTGCTTTATTCTTAATGTGGCAAATATTTTACGTTACTGCAATGCCTCGTAAGCGCCATGGGATCGGCATGTGTTGATTTTGAGATCAGAGCTTGAGATGAATGATGATCGAAGCAATGAAAAACAACTAGAACCACCAACCGACTGTTTTTGTAGGGCCCATTGACTAGTGCATGTCAGTCCCATGGACAAATAGGTATTGGTCTATGCGGCGAATATGAATCAGTCGATAAGGTGCACTGGATTCTGTATTGGTCTAATGTTTTTCATATTCAGCCCATAGACCGATACAGTTAGTACCATAGCCTATAAGACATATCGATATATATAGTATCGGTTTCTGTTGTGGTCCAGTACAAATGCAGATACAACCCGAAGATAAACTCTAGCACCAATACTAACGAAGATATAAGACCAATAAATTTCCCTATGGTTTTTTTTTTGTTTGCTAGAGCAGTTTCACGTCAGTGCCAGAAAAGCCATTTGCGCCATGACTATCGCAAGATCTGCAAAGGGGATTTCACCAAGCAGTTGCGATCAGCGACCGCCAGGACGCCGACCGGAACTAATCACATTTCTAGCACTCCACTTTGGTGAGAACCGGAAGCTGAAGCAGCAGCAGCACACCACAACGGCAGCAGCAAAAGGGAGGCGGAGAGGCTTCGTTCAGTGCACGTGCAAAATTTCACGATGGACAGCCAGCAGCAACTGCTGTATATTGATCAGTTTGGTGCAGCGCACGTACTACAGCCCCTGGGCAAGACTGGTGCCGAAGGTCCCGGTACTGCGGCGATGGACCCGACATTTGACGTCGTTTACGAAGCGGATACGGTCTACCTAAACCTGGACGGCGTCGACGATACTACCACGTCCACAAGTCATGAGCAAGGCACATCACCGGAAGCAAGCAGCGCGTCTAGCGCAGAAGTACCAGAAGACAGACGAGCGCGCCATAACGATGTAGAACGAAAGCGACGAGCCCGGATTAAGAGCGCTTGCGACACCCTCAGAACTCTGGTGCCGAGTTTGGATCGCAGCACGGACGCCGCCACGGTGTTTGAGAGTACTGTGCTGCACATTAAGCACTTACAGCAAGGAATGTCCCACGAGGAACTTTTAAAGACATCCAAAGAGTTTTTTGAAACCCACTGCCTGTATGCTGAGAAATATAGTGAGTGCTGAAATCTACACCATGGTGTGCTGTCCTTTTCAAAAGCTTACATGCCATTGGGTTTGCTTCTGGGCCACATATTGCAACTTACGTCACTCCCAGCACTCAAAATCCCTGGAAGGTGGCAATAACTCGCCTCCTTATGATGTACAATAGCTAAGGGCACTACTATTACTACTGAAACAGCAATGCGCAACAGTGGTCTAAGGCCCACCAAGGTGCTTCACACAGCAGTGAACGAAATCTTCCGTTCCGTTATATATGTCAAAGGCATCAAAATTCTGACCTCTCTACAGGAGTCTCATAAGTGGGGTATATACAGGGTATTTCACACAAGAATACACAATTTCTATTTTAGGCTTTTTGAGTTAGAGGAGCGCTGCTTTTGGCATCATTAGAATACAGTTAAGACATGCCATCTACCAGGTTGGTTAACTAATATTGAACAGTTAACTTTGTAACGTCAATTGTGAGCCTCCTCTAAGAGGCGTGTAGCCCACCGTAAGTAATATCCATGTCAGTTTTTAGAATTTCGAAAATACAGTTACCCTCAGCGCTGTGGCCCAAAAAATTTCGGCTGTTTCGACGAATCACGACCACTGAAGAGATCTTTTTGTCCGCAAACTTCTCGAAAGCGCATGCATTTTGGCGCGATGTAGCAAAACTTTGTCGGGACACAGTGCCCAGGGCTACCGCGTCTTCGAAATCCTAAAAACAGATATGGATATTACTTACGGTGGGCCACATGCTTCTCAATAAATAAGGAGCCTAACTATGATAGTTAAAAAGTTAACTATTCAAGATTAGTTAACCAGCACCTTTCAGCTGTTTTCTGATGTACTACACAGCTGACGATGCCATCAAGAAGAAAGCGCTCATCTAAATCAAAAGGCCTTTTTTTTTTTTTAAATTGTGTAAAGTCCTAGGTGAAACGCCCTGTATATGGGACAGAAGTGTGCTCTGTGGATGCATACATGCAGCTAGTATGTTATTAGTGCCCGACTACAGTATGTTTCTTGTGAGCGTGCCTTCATTTCCATGACAGCATATACAATTCTCAGTTTCCATTCTCCTGTGAAAATGTTGGTACCGAGCTGGGCGCTGCCCTGCAGTCCTCACAAATAAGTTTTCCTTTTGCACCTTAATAATATGTAAGGTGATTAAAGGCATAACTGGAACCAATTTCAAAACCCAATTTGAACCTTGGCTCATTGGTTACGGTGCTCGGCTGCTGGTTTGAAAGATGCGGGTTCGACCCTGGCCATGGTGGTCGCAGTTCGATAGAGGTTTTCGAAATGCTAGAGGCCCATGCACTGCGCGCTGTCAGTGCACGTTAAGGAACCACAGGTGGACAAAATTTTCCGGAGCCCTACACTACGGCATTCCTCATAGCCTGAGTCGCTTTGGGACATTAAACCCATAAACATAAACCTTAACCGATTGGAATTGTCTGAAAAAATCACTCGGTTCCAACCGAAATTTCCAATGATTTCTTAAACCAGCAAGTTCCAAATGGTCCCTTCCGCCAGATGGTACCTCTTGCAAGACGCCCCTGTCCAATACCCCACTACATGTGTCCCCACTTATGAAATTTCCACCACTTTGAAAGCTTTACCCTGGCCTGGTGCTCTGGTTCACAGAGGTGAAATGCTTAAAGAAAGGGTCTCTGACCCTGCTTTGTGGAAAGAAAAATGCCTCTTGCTATGGTGCTCTTAGGCCAAAGCTGCCCTTGCGCCATTAAAATTCAACATCCTAACATTATTCCAATATTCAGAGCAACTGGTACACACACTACACGATTTAGAATAACGCAGCATGCTATAAAAAGGAAAATAGCAGACGTCACCTTGCGACAGAGAGCAATGCTAATGAGGGCAAAAATTTGGAAATTAAGAAGAAAATGGACTTGGACGAGCACGAGTTCAAAGAGCTGCCTGGAATACTGTGGCCGCGGCGGACAGCGATAATTGGAGGGAGAGAACTGGGGTACGTTTTTGTCCTGCAGTGGCGATAAGACAGCTGTTTCGAGTTGAACCGAGTATGAAAAACCTAGCTACCATCTCGATTTCAACTGTGTGCGCAGAGGACATGTCCACACGAGGTGATGCGCGCACGGCAGCACCGTGCCTGCACAGGTCGGGCCGTCGCAAAATGTGCACTCTTTGAAATAGTGTTTGGTAGATACCAAAAGGCCTATAAGACCAGTACGCTCACACACCCATAGCTGTCAGCAATCTCATAGGCTACTGGTTTCCTAATTGTTTTGTAGTTTTAATGGTGTATGGGTCTCATTGTGTCTACTGGTTCAGATTTCTGGAGGGTATGGACAGCAATCTTCCTTGTCCCTCCAGAGTTCAGAAGTTCCAGGAATGGAGAGTTAGGCAGCAGTTTCATGTATACACAATTTAATACACAATGAGAGCAGCAACTCAGAATGGAACATCACAAAAACTTTGACTGCAAGTAGAGCTGGGTTGCAAGCTTGTGAGCTCCGGCCCATTGGTGCAGTCTCGCCAAACCTAGAGCACCTCAAAAATAAAAAAAGCAGATTGTAGTCTGCAAAAAAAAAAAAAACATTGATCACAAGGGCAGGACACTGCACCACCTGTACTAACAATTGGTACTTCCAACTGTACAGCAGTCACATGCCACTGATGCATGCATGTAAATTCCTTGGGGCATTAACAAGATGAAACATCTCCAACGCCAGGTCAACGCACCACTGGTCTCTCCTGCTGACGGCACCGTATGTTTGGAAGAACTGTTCAAAAACTCTGGCAGGCAAATGAGCCGGGAAAAAGCCCTGTCCACTCTGCTTTCAGCTCCAATGCGATTATGCGCAAGCCGGCCGTCGGTAACGCGCGTGGCTCGGCATGCTTGGCGTACCACGATCCGATACGCGAATACGCGCCGGCATAGTCTCTTGATACGACTTTTAAGCTTGGAACACGCCTGTGCCAGCCGATTAGACCGGCTATCGACCTCCGAGGCGGCGTGCGCTACCGGCGACCGCCGGCGGGAAGATAGTCGCGTTGAAATCGAAAGTAGAGCATCCCCCGAACCTTGACAGTCGGAGTAATCATCTCGCAGAGGTGCGCCCAAATCTTAAAAAGGCACAGCAAAACTTTATATGGACGCGTATCCGCGTGAAGGGAGGGAGAGAGGGAGGGGTGGCGGAGCAACGCCAACGAGGTAACTGCCGAGCTGTAGCTCGCGCGTCGCAAGAATAAAGCGAGTCTCTGTGAACGCTTAGCATCTGGCACGCCGGCGAAACGGGCGTTACTTTGACTCTCGTGATTATGGGAAATACAAAATGGGGCAGACAAGACATACAGGTGAAGTCAAAAGTAAATGGAAAGTGCGAGAGTGTGGGAAACCGTGATGCAGCGCTTTCTAACGCTGGCTCTGGTAATTGAGTAGCTCGGTTTCCAACAAGCAGCGCGCGGTACGAACAGACCATTATCTGGAGCGTTTACGGTCATCACTTTTGACGGCTCGAACAGATGCTTGTTGCTTTTCAAATGAGACACTAAGGATTTCTCCGGCGCTACCTGCAATTTGTTTGATGAGAGTTTCGAGCCGTTTGATAATACTCAGAAGCGAGCAATGCCACGACTGTTTACGTTTTTGCCGTGAGCGGCGTGCTGTGGAGCACCCGTTTTATTTCTTGTGCTCAGGTTGGAGGGATTGATTGCACCGTTTCCTCGAAACGCGATGCTGTCCAGAATACCTGAAGATGAACGGCGCAGCATAATTCGCCTCTCCAATTGAAGGTGTTCCTCAGCACACTATAAGTCGCCGAGTTGGCCGATCGATCGGCGCAGTGAATAGGATTTGCAGGCATATCGAGATGAGGATGCCCGCGTTGAAGATGCCCAAAGTTCAGGAAGACCACGATCCACATCGACAGAAGTCGACGAACTCATCGTGGCAGCGGTGGTGGCTGATCCATTCGAGTACGCGAGAAATTCGAGAGACCCTATCTCTGAACATCAGTGTGGCTACAATCCGCCGACGCTTGCATGAGGCAGGACTGAGCGGATGCGTGGTCGCTCAGAAACCCTACTTTACTTAACAGATCAGCAGAAGCACGCTCGACTGGGCTTTGTGCGAGCCCACGAAGAATGGTCGGTAGTCGATTGGGGTGAGGTCATATCTATTGACGAGTCCACTGTAATCTCAAGATGGGTCAACAGCGCCGGGTATGGCCCCCGTGCAACTGCCGGTAAGATTTAACCACATTCTCTTAATGATATCACGCTTTGCAATTGCCAGTGCTATATTTTCTACGTGGGTGAATACTTTCATTTCATTTTATTATATTAAAGGTCCCAAAAAAGGGGGTTTTACATATGGGGTGGAAAGAATTAAAAGCACAAATTCACAACAGCAAGAAAGTTTTTACATTTTTAGCGAAAAGACTTGGGCAAGTGATGATGGCAACGTTGTTTGGAAGGCCGTTCCAGCCTGCGGCTGCACGAAGCGAGAAGGAATTCGAAAAAGTGACGGTGCGTGACCGAGGACAAAAACTTGAAGGTGATGGCTGGTGCGATGAGATATGCGTTCTGGGCGAAGATTATAAGGTGGGATGTGCATAGGGCTGTGGAACAATTTGTGAAATAAAGACAGGCTGGCAATGCCACGGCGGAGCGTTAAGGGTGATAATCCGGATGCTGTTTTTCTGTGTGCAATGCTTGAGTGGGCATTTGGGAATTTGTTCCAGAGGCCTTTGTCTGGACGCTAAGGATCACGTCTGCACGTCAGCAAAACGAGTTTTAGAGGGGCGCTTGCCCACATTTCTAACGATAACGTTTTGTTTTTGTTTGCACGTAGGTATCAGCCCGGGTACTTGCACAATGTGCTTAGCAGCGGTGGCACGGCTGTGAATGTTTGGGGAGCCGTCTGCAGAGATGGACCGGGCCCACTTGTGTAGCTTCGAGCGAAGATTAACGCGGCGTAATTCTGCAAATGTCCTTGAGAGCTACCTCGTCCCGTTCGCCCTGGACGGGCCCTTTAAAGATGGCTTTTACTGGCTTTAGCAGGACCACAGCCCCGTCCACAAAGCTAAAGTCGTCCAAGACTTTCTAGAAGAGTGAGGAGGTCGACAGCTGCAATGGATGCCAAAGGGTGCGGACTTCAACATTATACAAAATGTGTGGGGATTTCTGAAATCCAACTTGGCATATATGAACTTGGGTGCAACAAGCAAAGAAGCATTGTGCCTCGCTGTTGCAGCTGAATGGGACCGCATTAAGCGATACCGCGAGTTTGTACAATCTGTGCACGATTCTCTGCCCCGGCGCATGGAAGCAACCATTCGCGTTAACGGCAGTCTCACGCGCTTTTGAACCGCGTTTGCTTTTGCACATTGTATTTTTGGTTCTTGTGGAACTACCTCGATGAAATTCTTCCTTCTAAGAACAATAAGGATTCCCCTTGTTGCGATCGACGTGCTGATCGTGCATTACTACCTGGCCAATTCGAAATGCATGCACTTCGCGTATTTTACTTCAACTGTTACACAGAGCACACAGACTAAACCAGCATCGTGTCCTTTTGATTATTTTGTGCGTATTCGTTCTTACATACGCGAGGGTATATGCGCAACTTACAATAAACAAAATGAAGGCAGCAAAAAAGCGAGGGCTGATCTTTGCTGGTCCTCATTTCTTGAGCGGACACTGGGGAAGCCAGGATATACCATGTAAACCTAAGAACAAGAAGAAAAAAACACCCCGCGACACGCCCCTCACGGCAAAAGCATAACTAAACAGTCGTGGCAGTGCTCGCTGCTGAGTACAATCATACGGCGCAAATCGCTCTTCAAATACTTCGCAGGTAGGGCCAAAGAAATCCGTGGTGCCGTATTTGAAAAGCAACAAGCATCCGTTCGAGCTTCCAAAAGCGATGGCCGTACGCTCCAGATAAGGGTCGGCTGATAGCGCGCGCTGCTCGCTGGCGACCGAGTTAATCAGTTAAGAGCCGCCTTTAAAAAGCGTTGCGACACGGTTTGCCATGCTCTCGCGTCTTCCATTTGCTTTTGACTGCACCTGTACAATCTGCCGAGCTGAGCCGCCGGGGCACGACTTGCCACTTGAGGAACAGAGATAGCAGCACAGTAGAAAGAAAAATTAAGGTTAAAAACCTTAAATACTCCTAATAAGAAATCGTGCCTAAAATATTAAAACTCTCCCCCACATTAATTTCATCATAACGCGCGATTCAAATTCATTTGTTCGCGTGGCTACGGCCGTTAGCAACGCAACGCCGCAGCGCAAAAAAGAATACAAACCGCAGCCTGCGGTTGTAACTAATGCATACGGACCTCACTAAAAGCCGAACTAGCGCTGGAATGCTGATATCCACGAGAAGCGTCTTGCAGAACTTTGAATTCACGGCAGCGCACACCGCAACAAACCGAACAGCTGACGCGCGCACATGGAAGCTAAAAAAAAAAAACAAACTTACCCAATGTTGCCGGCTTTTGACTACGTTTTCGCTACCAGTTCGCTAAATTCTGCATAATACTCAGTCGACAACTGAAAACGAGTATGTTAGTAACACTAAAATATCACTGTGGTCTCAGATTGCGGTTTTGGCCACTAGACCGTAACAGAGAAGAAAAAAAATACTTATCGCCATACTCATATGGTCCTACCTTGGAGGGTCGGCATGCGGGCAACCACCACTGGTGGTCATTTTTCTTTCTTGTTTGCTGTCTAGCAGCCTTGAGGAGAGGGAAAGTAACTTCCCAGATGCGAGCGATGGTCCTCTCTCTCCGCTGCCGGCACCGCGCTCTCCGCGGCTTGTGGCGTCAAACTCAAACGTAGTTTGAGAGCGTTGCGCGCCGGATCCTCTGGAACTTCAGGCGGCAGTTTTTCTGTATGCCTCAGCGTGCTTTATTCTTAATGTGGCAAATATTTTACGTTACTGCAATGCCTCGTAAGCGCCATGGGATCGGCATGTGTTGATTTTGAGATCAGAGCTTGAGATGAATGATGATCGAAGCAATGAAAAACAACTAGAACCACCAACCGACTGTTTTTGTAGGGCCCATTGACTAGTGCATGTCAGTCCCATGGACAAATAGGTATTGGTCTATGCGGCGAATATGAATCAGTCGATAAGGTGCACTGGATTCTGTATTGGTCTAATGTTTTTCATATTCAGCCCATAGACCGATACAGTTAGTACCATAGCCTATAAGACATATCGATATATATAGTATCGGTTTCTGTTGTGGTCCAGTACAAATGCAGATACAACCCGAAGATAAACTCTAGCACCAATACTAACGAAGATATAAGACCAATAAATTTCCCTATGGTTTTTTTTTTGTTTGCTAGAGCAGTTTCACGTCAGTGCCAGAAAAGCCATTTGCGCCATGACTATCGCAAGATCTGCAAAGGGGATTTCACCAAGCAGTTGCGATCAGCGACCGCCAGGACGCCGACCGGAACTAATCACATTTCTAGCACTCCACTTTGGTGAGAACCGGAAGCTGAAGCAGCAGCAGCACACCACAACGGCAGCAGCAAAAGGGAGGCGGAGAGGCTTCGTTCAGTGCACGTGCAAAATTTCACGATGGACAGCCAGCAGCAACTGCTGTATATTGATCAGTTTGGTGCAGCGCACGTACTACAGCCCCTGGGCAAGACTGGTGCCGAAGGTCCCGGTACTGCGGCGATGGACCCGACATTTGACGTCGTTTACGAAGCGGATACGGTCTACCTAAACCTGGACGGCGTCGACGATACTACCACGTCCACAAGTCATGAGCAAGGCACATCACCGGAAGCAAGCAGCGCGTCTAGCGCAGAAGTACCAGAAGACAGACGAGCGCGCCATAACGATGTAGAACGAAAGCGACGAGCCCGGATTAAGAGCGCTTGCGACACCCTCAGAACTCTGGTGCCGAGTTTGGATCGCAGCACGGACGCCGCCACGGTGTTTGAGAGTACTGTGCTGCACATTAAGCACTTACAGCAAGGAATGTCCCACGAGGAACTTTTAAAGACATCCAAAGAGTTTTTTGAAACCCACTGCCTGTATGCTGAGAAATATAGTGAGTGCTGAAATCTACACCATGGTGTGCTGTCCTTTTCAAAAGCTTACATGCCATTGGGTTTGCTTCTGGGCCACATATTGCAACTTACGTCACTCCCAGCACTCAAAATCCCTGGAAGGTGGCAATAACTCGCCTCCTTATGATGTACAATAGCTAAGGGCACTACTATTACTACTGAAACAGCAATGCGCAACAGTGGTCTAAGGCCCACCAAGGTGCTTCACACAGCAGTGAACGAAATCTTCCGTTCCGTTATATATGTCAAAGGCATCAAAATTCTGACCTCTCTACAGGAGTCTCATAAGTGGGGTATATACAGGGTATTTCACACAAGAATACACAATTTCTATTTTAGGCTTTTTGAGTTAGAGGAGCGCTGCTTTTGGCATCATTAGAATACAGTTAAGACATGCCATCTACCAGGTTGGTTAACTAATATTGAACAGTTAACTTTGTAACGTCAATTGTGAGCCTCCTCTAAGAGGCGTGTAGCCCACCGTAAGTAATATCCATGTCAGTTTTTAGAATTTCGAAAATACAGTTACCCTCAGCGCTGTGGCCCAAAAAATTTCGGCTGTTTCGACGAATCACGACCACTGAAGAGATCTTTTTGTCCGCAAACTTCTCGAAAGCGCATGCATTTTGGCGCGATGTAGCAAAACTTTGTCGGGACACAGTGCCCAGGGCTACCGCGTCTTCGAAATCCTAAAAACAGATATGGATATTACTTACGGTGGGCCACATGCTTCTCAATAAATAAGGAGCCTAACTATGATAGTTAAAAAGTTAACTATTCAAGATTAGTTAACCAGCACCTTTCAGCTGTTTTCTGATGTACTACACAGCTGACGATGCCATCAAGAAGAAAGCGCTCATCTAAATCAAAAGGCCTTTTTTTTTTTTTAAATTGTGTAAAGTCCTAGGTGAAACGCCCTGTATATGGGACAGAAGTGTGCTCTGTGGATGCATACATGCAGCTAGTATGTTATTAGTGCCCGACTACAGTATGTTTCTTGTGAGCGTGCCTTCATTTCCATGACAGCATATACAATTCTCAGTTTCCATTCTCCTGTGAAAATGTTGGTACCGAGCTGGGCGCTGCCCTGCAGTCCTCACAAATAAGTTTTCCTTTTGCACCTTAATAATATGTAAGGTGATTAAAGGCATAACTGGAACCAATTTCAAAACCCAATTTGAACCTTGGCTCATTGGTTACGGTGCTCGGCTGCTGGTTTGAAAGATGCGGGTTCGACCCTGGCCATGGTGGTCGCAGTTCGATAGAGGTTTTCGAAATGCTAGAGGCCCATGCACTGCGCGCTGTCAGTGCACGTTAAGGAACCACAGGTGGACAAAATTTTCCGGAGCCCTACACTACGGCATTCCTCATAGCCTGAGTCGCTTTGGGACATTAAACCCATAAACATAAACCTTAACCGATTGGAATTGTCTGAAAAAATCACTCGGTTCCAACCGAAATTTCCAATGATTTCTTAAACCAGCAAGTTCCAAATGGTCCCTTCCGCCAGATGGTACCTCTTGCAAGACGCCCCTGTCCAATACCCCACTACATGTGTCCCCACTTATGAAATTTCCACCACTTTGAAAGCTTTACCCTGGCCTGGTGCTCTGGTTCACAGAGGTGAAATGCTTAAAGAAAGGGTCTCTGACCCTGCTTTGTGGAAAGAAAAATGCCTCTTGCTATGGTGCTCTTAGGCCAAAGCTGCCCTTGCGCCATTAAAATTCAACATCCTAACATTATTCCAATATTCAGAGCAACTGGTACACACACTACACGATTTAGAATAACGCAGCATGCTATAAAAAGGAAAATAGCAGACGTCACCTTGCGACAGAGAGCAATGCTAATGAGGGCAAAAATTTGGAAATTAAGAAGAAAATGGACTTGGACGAGCACGAGTTCAAAGAGCTGCCTGGAATACTGTGGCCGCGGCGGACAGCGATAATTGGAGGGAGAGAACTGGGGTACGTTTTTGTCCTGCAGTGGCGATAAGACAGCTGTTTCGAGTTGAACCGAGTATGAAAAACCTAGCTACCATCTCGATTTCAACTGTGTGCGCAGAGGACATGTCCACACGAGGTGATGCGCGCACGGCAGCACCGTGCCTGCACAGGTCGGGCCGTCGCAAAATGTGCACTCTTTGAAATAGTGTTTGGTAGATACCAAAAGGCCTATAAGACCAGTACGCTCACACACCCATAGCTGTCAGCAATCTCATAGGCTACTGGTTTCCTAATTGTTTTGTAGTTTTAATGGTGTATGGGTCTCATTGTGTCTACTGGTTCAGATTTCTGGAGGGTATGGACAGCAATCTTCCTTGTCCCTCCAGAGTTCAGAAGTTCCAGGAATGGAGAGTTAGGCAGCAGTTTCATGTATACACAATTTAATACACAATGAGAGCAGCAACTCAGAATGGAACATCACAAAAACTTTGACTGCAAGTAGAGCTGGGTTGCAAGCTTGTGAGCTCCGGCCCATTGGTGCAGTCTCGCCAAACCTAGAGCACCTCAAAAATAAAAAAAGCAGATTGTAGTCTGCAAAAAAAAAAAAAAACATTGATCACAAGGGCAGGACACTGCACCACCTGTACTAACAATTGGTACTTCCAACTGTACAGCAGTCACATGCCACTGATGCATGCATGTAAATTCCTTGGGGCATTAACAAGATGAAACATCTCCAACGCCAGGTCAACGCACCACTGGTCTCTCCTGCTGACGGCACCGTATGTTTGGAAGAACTGTTCAAAAACTCTGGCAGGCAAATGAGCCGGGAAAAAGCCCTGTCCACTCTGCTTTCAGCTCCAATGCGATTATGCGCAAGCTACGGCCGTCGGTAACGCGCGTGGCTCGGCATGCTTGGCGTACCACGATCCGATACGCGAATACGCGCCGGCATAGTCTCTTGATACGACTTTTAAGCTTGGAACACGCCTGTGCCAGCCGATTAGACCGGCTATCGACCTCCGAGGCGGCGTGCGCTACCGGCGACCGCCGGCGGGAAGATAGTCGCGTTGAAATCGAAAGTAGAGCATCCCCCGAACCTCGACAGTCGGAGTAATCATCTCGCAGAGGTGCGCCCAAATCTTAAAAAGGCACAGCAAAACTTTATATGGACGCGTATCCGCGTGAAGGGAGGGAGAGAGGGAGGGGTGGCGGAGCAACGCCAACGAGGTAACTGCCGAGCTGTAGCTCGCGCGTCGCAAGAATAAAGCGAGTCTCTGTGAACGCTTAGCATCTGGCACGCCGGCGAAACGGGCGTTACTTTGACTCTCGTGATTATGGGAAATACAAAATGGGGCAGACAAGACATACAGGTGAAGTCAAAAGTAAACGGAAAGTGCGAGAGTGTGGGAAACCGTGATGCAGCGCTTTCTAACGCTGGCTCTGGTAATTGAGTAGCTCGGTTTCCAACAAGCAGCGCGCGGTACGAACAGACCATTATCTGGAGCGTTTACGGTCATCACTTTTGACGGCTCGAACAGATGCTTGTTGCTGTTCAAATGAGACACTAAGGATTTCTCCGGCGCTACCTGCAATTTGTTTGATGAGAGTTTCGAGCCGTTTGATAATACTCAGAAGCGAGCAATGCCACGACTGTTTACGTTTTTGCCGTGAGCGGCGTGCTGTGGAGCACCCGTTTTATTTCTTGTGCTCAGGTTGGAGGGATTGATTGCACCGTTTCCTCGAAACGCGATGCTGTCCAGAATACCTGAAGATGAACGGCGCAGCATAATTCGCCTCTCCAATTGAAGGTGTTCCTCAGCACACTATAAGTCGCCGAGTTGGCCGATCGATCGGCGCAGTGAATAGGATTTGCAGGCATATCGAGATGAGGATGCCCGCGTTGAAGATGCCCAAAGTTCAGGAAGACCACGATCCACATCGACAGAAGTCGACGAACTCATCGTGGCAGCGGTGGTGGCTGATCCATTCGAGTACGCGAGAAATTCGAGAGACCCTATCTCTGAACATCAGTGTGGCTACAATCCGCCGACGCTTGCATGAGGCAGGACTGAGCGGATGCGTGGTCGCTCAGAAACCCTACTTTACTTAACAGATCAGCAGAAGCACGCTCGACTGGGCTTTGTGCGAGCCCACGAAGAATGGTCGGTAGTCGATTGGGGTGAGGTCATATCTATTGACGAGTCCACTGTAATCTCAAGATGGGTCAACAGCGCCGGGTATGGCCCCCGTGCAACTGCCGGTAAGATTTAACCACATTCTCTTAATGATATCACGCTTTGCAATTGCCAGTGCTATATTTTCTACGTGGGTGAATACTTTCATTTCATTTTATTATATTAAAGGTCCCAAAAAAGGGGGTTTTACATATGGGGTGGAAAGAATTAAAAGCACAAATTCACAACAGCAAGAAAGTTTTTACATTTTTAGCGAAAAGACTTGGGCAAGTGATGATGGCAACGTTGTTTGGAAGGCCGTTCCAGCCTGCGGCTGCACGAAGCGAGAAGGAATTCGAAAAAGTGACGGTGCGTGACCGAGGACAAAAACTTGAAGGTGATGGCTGGTGCGATGAGATATGCGTTCTGGGCGAAGATTATAAGGTGGGATGTGCATAGGGCTGTGGAACAATTTGTGAAATAAAGACAGGCTGGCAATGCCACGGCGGAGCGATAAGGGTGATAATCCGGATGCTGTTTTTCTGTGTGCAATGCTTGAGTGGGCATTTGGGAATTTGTTCCAGAGGCCTTTGTCTGGACGCTAAGGATCACGTCTGCACGTCAGCAAAACGAGTTTTAGAGGGGCGCTTGCCCACATTTCTAACGATAACGTTTTGTTTTTGTTTGCACGTAGGTATCAGCCCGGGTACTTGCACAATGTGCTTAGCAGCGGTGGCACGGCTGTGAATGTTTGGGGAGCCGTCTGCAGAGATGGACCGGCCCCACTTGTGTAGCTTCGAGCGAAGATTAACGCGGCGTAATTCTGCAAATGTCCTTGAGAGCTACCTCGTCCCGTTCGCCCTGGACGGGCCCTTTAAAGATGGCTTTTACTGGCTTTAGCAGGACCACAGCCCCGTCCACAAAGCTAAAGTCGTCCAAGACTTTCTAGAAGAGTGAGGAGGTCGACAGCTGCAATGGATGCCAAAGGGTGCGGACTTCAACATTATACAAAATGTGTGGGGATTTCTGAAATCCAACTTGGCATATATGAACTTGGGTGCAACAAGCAAAGAAGCATTGTGCCTCGCTGTTGCAGCTGAATGGGACCGCATTAAGCGATACCGCGAGTTTGTACAATCTGTGCACGATTCTCTGCCCCGGCGCATGGAAGCAACCATTCGCGTTAACGGCAGTCTCACGCGCTTTTGAACCGCGTTTGCTTTTGCACATTGTATTTTTGGTTCTTGTGGAACTACCTCGATGAAATTCTTCCTACTAAGAACAATAAGGATTCCCCTTGTTGCGATCGACGTGCTGATCGTGCATTACTACCTGGCCAATTCGAAATGCATGCACTTCGCGTATTTTACTTCAACTGTTACACAGAGCACACAGACTAAACCAGCATCGTGTCCTTTTGATTATTTTGTGCGTATTCGTTCTTACATACGCGAGGGTATATGCGCAACTTACAATAAACAAAATGAAGGCAGCAAAAAAGCGAGGGCTGATCTTTGCTGGTCCTCATTTCTTGAGCGGACACTGGGGAAGCCAGGATATACCATGTAAACCTAAGAACAAGAAGAAAAAAACACCCCGCGACACGCCCCTCACGGCAAAAGCATAACTAAACAGTCGTGGCAGTGCTCGCTGCTGAGTACAATCATACGGCGCAAATCGCTCTTCAAATACTTCGCAGGTAGGGCCAAAGAAATCCGTGGTGCCGTATTTGAAAAGCAACAAGCATCCGTTCGAGCTTCCAAAAGCGATGGCCGTACGCTCCAGATAAGGGTCGGCTGATAGCGCGCGCTGCTCGCTGGCGACCGAGTTAATCAGTTAAGAGCCGCCTTTAAAAAGCGTTGCGACACGGTTTGCCATGCTCTCGCGCCTTCCATTTGCTTTTGACTGCACCTGTACAATCTGCCGAGCTGAGCCGCCGGGGCACGACTTGCCACTTGAGGAACAGAGATAGCAGCACAGTAGAAAGAAAAATTAAGGTTAAAAACCTTAAATACTCCTAATAAGAAATCGTGCCTAAAATATTAAAACTCTCCCCCACATTAATTTCATCATAACGCGCGATTCAAATTCATTTGTTCGCGTGGCTACGGCCGTTAGCAACGCAACGCCGCAGCGCAAAAAAGAATACAAACCGCAGCCTGCGGTTGTAACTAATGCATACGGACCTCACTAAAAGCCGAACTAGCGCTGGAATGTTGATATCCACGAGAAGCGTCTTGCAGAACTTTGAATTCACGGCAGCGCACACCGCAACAAACCGAACAGCTGACGCGCGCACATGGAAGCTAAAAAAAAAACAATCAAACTTACCCAATGTTGCCGGCTTTTGACTACGTTTTCGCTACCAGTTCGCTAAATTCTGCATAATACTCAGTCGACAACTGAAAACGAGTATGTTAGTAACACTAAAATATCACTGTGGTCTCAGATTGCGGTTTTGGCCACTAGACCGTAACAGAGAAGAAAAAAAATACTTATCGCCATACTCATATGGTCCTACCTTGGAGGGTCGGCATGCGGGCAACCACCACTGGTGGTCATTTTTCTTTCTTGTTTGCTTTCCTGCAGCCTTGAGGAGAGAGAAAGTAACTTCCCAGATGCGAGCGATGGTCCTCTCTCTCCGCTGCCGGCACCGCGTTCTCCGCGGCTTGTGGCGTCAAACTCAAACGTAGTTTGAGAGCGTTGCGCGCCGGATCCTCTGGAACTTCAGGCGGCAGTTTTTCTGTATGCCTCAGCGTGCTTTATTCTTAATGTGGCAAATATTTTACGTTACTGCAATGCCTCGTAAGCGCCATGTGTTGATTTTGAGATCAGAGCCTGAGATGAATGATGATCGAAGCAATGAAAAACAACTAGAACCACCAACCGACTGTTTTTGTAGGGCCCATTGACTAGTGCATGTCAGTCCCATGGACAAATAGGTATTGGTCTATGCGGCGAATATGAATCAGTCGATAAGGTGCACTGGATTCTGTATTGGTCTAATGTTTTTCATATTCAGCCCATAGACTGATACAGTTAGTACCATAGCCTATAAGACATATCGATATATATAGTATCGGTTTCTGTTTTGGTCCAGTACAAATGCAGATACAACCCGAAGATAAACTCTAGCACCAATACTAACGAAGATATAAGACCAATAAATTTCCCTATGGTTTTTTTTTGTTTGCTAGAGCAGTTTCACGTCAGTGCCAGAAAAGCCATTTGCGCCATGACTATCGCAAGATCTGCAAAGGGGATTTCACCAAGCAGTTGCGATCAGCGACCGCCAGGACGCCGACCGGAACTAATCACATTTCTAGCACTCCACTTTGGTGAGAACCGGAAGCTGAAGCAGCAGCAGCACACCACAACGGCAGCAGCAAAAGGGAGGCGGAGAGGCTTCGTTCAGTGCACGTGCAAAATTTCACGATGGACAGCCAGCAGCAACTGCTGTATATTGATCAGTTTGGTGCAGCGCACGTACTACAGCCCCTGGGCAAGACTGGTGCCGAAGGTCCCGGTACTGCGGCGATGGACCCGACATTTGACGTCGTTTACGAAGCGGATACGGTCTACCTAAACCTGGACGGCGTCGACGATACTACCACGTCCACAAGTCATGAGCAAGGCACATCACCGGAAGCAAGCAGCGCGTCTAGCGCAGAAGTACCAGAAGACAGACGAGCGCGCCATAACGATGTAGAACGAAAGCGACGAGCCCGGATTAAGAGCGCTTGCGACACCCTCAGAACTCTGGTGCCGAGTTTGGATCGCAGCACGGACGCCGCCACGGTGTTTGAGAGTACTGTGCTGCACATTAAGCACTTACAGCAAGGAATGTCCCACGAGGAACTTTTAAAGACATCCAAAGAGTTTTTTGAAACCCACTGCCTGTATGCTGAGAAATATAGTGAGTGCTGAAATCTACACCATGGTGTGCTGTCCTTTTCAAAAGCTTACATGCCATTGGGTTTGCTTCTGGGCCACATATTGCAACTTACGTCACTCCCAGCACTCAAAATCCCTGGAAGGTGGCAATAACTCGCCTCCTTATGATGTACAATAGCTAAGGGCACTACTATTACTACTGAAACAGCAATGCGCAACAGTGGTCTAAGGCCCACCAAGGTGCTTCACACAGCAGTGAACGAAATCTTCCGTTCCGTTATATATGTCAAAGGCATCAAAATTCTGACCTCTCTACAGGAGTCTCATAAGTGGGGTATATACAGGGTATTTCACACAAGAATACACAATTTCTATTTTAGGCTTTTTGAGTTAGAGGAGCGCTGCTTTTGGCATCATTAGAATACAGTTAAGACATGCCATCTACCAGGTTGGTTAACTAATATTGAACAGTTAACTTTGTAACGTCAATTGTGAGCCTCCTCTAAGAGGCGTGTAGCCCACCGTAAGTAATATCCATGTCAGTTTTTAGAATTTCGAAAATACAGTTACCCTCAGCGCTGTGGCCCAAAAAATTTCGGCTGTTTCGACGAATCACGACCACTGAAGAGATCTTTTTGTCCGCAAACTTCTCGAAAGCGCATGCATTTTGGCGCGATATAGCAAAACTTTGTCGGGACACAGTGCCCAGGGCTACCGCGTCTTCGAAATCCTAAAAACAGATATGGATATTACTTACGGTGGGCCACATGCTTCTCAATAAATAAGAAGCCTAACTATGATAGTTAAAAAGTTAACTATTCAAGATTAGTTAACCAGCACCTTTCAGCTGTTTTCTGATGTACTACACAGCTGACGATGCCATCAAGAAGAAAGCGCTCATCTAAATCAAAAGGCCTTTTTTTTTTTTTAAATTGTGTAAAGTCCTAGGTGAAACGCCCTGTATATGGGACAGAAGTGTGCTCTGTGGATGCATACATGCAGCTAGTATGTTATTAGTGCCCGACTACAGTATGTTTCTTGTGAGCGTGCCTTCATTTCCATGACAGCATATACAATTCTCAGTTTCCATTCTCCTGTGAAAATGTTGGTACCGAGCTGGGCGCTGCCCTGCAGTCCTCACAAATAAGTTTTCCTTTTGCACCTTAATAATATGTAAGGTGATTAAAGGCATAACTGGAACCAATTTCAAAACCCAATTTGAACCTTGGCTCATTGGTTACGGTGCTCGGCTGCTGGTTTGAAAGATGCGGGTTCGACCCTGGCCATGGTGGTCGCAGTTCGATAGAGGTTTTCGAAATGCTAGAGGCCCATGCACTGCGCGCTGTCAGTGCACGTTAAGGAACCACAGGTGGACAAAATTTTCCGGAGCCCTACACTACGGCATTCCTCATAGCCTGAGTCGCTTTGGGACATTAAACCCATAAACATAAACCTTAACCGATTGGAATTGTCTGAAAAAATCACTCGGTTCCAACCGAAATTTCCAATGATTTCTTAAACCAGCAAGTTCCAAATGGTCCCTTCCGCCAGATGGTACCTCTTGCAAGACGCCCCTGTCCAATACCCCACTACATGTGTCCCCACTTATGAAATTTCCACCACTTTGAAAGCTTTACCCTGGCCTGGTGCTCTGGTTCACAGAGGTGAAATGCTTAAAGAAAGGGTCTCTGACCCTGCTTTGTGGAAAGAAAAATGCCTCTTGCTATGGTGCTCTTAGGCCAAAGCTGCCCTTGCGCCATTAAAATTCAACATCCTAACATTATTCCAATATTCAGAGCAACTGGTACACACACTACACGATTTAGAATAACGCAGCATGCTATAAAAAGGAAAATAGCAGACGTCACCTTGCGACAGAGAGCAATGCTAATGAGGGCAAAAATTTGGAAATTAAGAAGAAAATGGACTTGGACGAGCACGAGTTCAAAGAGCTGCCTGGAATACTGTGGCCGCGGCGGACAGCGATAATTGGAGGGAGAGAACTGGGGTACGTTTTTGTCCTGCAGTGGCGATAAGACAGCTGTTTCGAGTTGAACCGAGTATGAAAAACCTAGCTACCATCTCGATTTCAACTGTGTGCGCAGAGGACATGTCCACACGAGGTGATGCGCGCACGGCAGCACCGTGCCTGCACAGGTCGGGCCGTCGCAAAATGTGCACTCTTTGAAATAGTGTTTGGTAGATACCAAAAGGCCTATAAGACCAGTACGCTCACACACCCATAGCTGTCAGCAATCTCATAGGCTACTGGTTTCCTAATTGTTTTGTAGTTTTAATGGTGTATGGGTCTCATTGTGTCTACTGGTTCAGATTTCTGGAGGGTATGGACAGCAATCTTCCTTGTCCCTCCAGAGTTCAGAAGTTCCAGGAATGGAGAGTTAGGCAGCAGTTTCATGTATACACAATTTAATACACAATGAGAGCAGCAACTCAGAATGGAACATCACAAAAACTTTGACTGCAAGTAGAGCTGGGTTGCAAGCTTGTGAGCTCCGGCCCATTGGTGCAGTCTCGCCAAACCTAGAGCACCTCAAAAATAAAAAAAGCAGATTGTAGTCTGCAAAAAAAAAAAAAAACATTGATCACAAGGGCAGGACACTGCACCACCTGTACTAACAATTGGTACTTCCAACTGTACAGCAGTCACATGCCACTGATGCATGCATGTAAATTCCTTGGGGCATTAACAAGATGAAACATCTCCAACGCCAGGTCAACGCACCACTGGTCTCTCCTGCTGACGGCACCGTATGTTTGGAAGAACTGTTCAAAAACTCTGGCAGGCAAATGAGCCGGGAAAAAGCCCTGTCCACTCTGCTTTCAGCTCCAATGCGATTATGCGCAAGCTACGGCCGTCGGTAACGCGCGTGGCTCGGCATGCTTGGCGTACCACGATCCGATACGCGAATACGCGCCGGCATAGTCTCTTGATACGACTTTTAAGCTTGGAACACGCCTGTGCCAGCCGATTAGACCGGCTATCGACCTCCGAGGCGGCGTGCGCTACCGGCGACCGCCGGCGGGAAGATAGTCGCGTTGAAATCGAAAGTAGAGCATCCCCCGAACCTCGACAGTCGGAGTAATCATCTCGCAGAGGTGCGCCCAAATCTTAAAAAGGCACAGCAAAACTTTATATGGACGCGTATCCGCGTGAAGGGAGGGAGAGAGGGAGGGGTGGCGGAGCAACGCCAACGAGGTAACTGCCGAGCTGTAGCTCGCGCGTCGCAAGAATAAAGCGAGTCTCTGTGAACGCTTAGCATCTGGCACGCCGGCGAAACGGGCGTTACTTTGACTCTCGTGATTATGGGAAATACAAAATGGGGCAGACAAGACATACAGGTGAAGTCAAAAGTAAATGGAAAGTGCGAGAGTGTGGGAAACCGTGATGCAGCGCTTTCTAACGCTGGCTCTGGTAATTGAGTAGCTCGGTTTCCAACAAGCAGCGCGCGGTACGAACAGACCATTATCTGGAGCGTTTACGGTCATCACTTTTGACGGCTCGAACAGATGCTTGTTGCTTTTCAAATGAGACACTAAGGATTTCTCCGGCGCTACCTGCAATTTGTTTGATGAGAGTTTCGAGCCGTTTGATAATACTCAGAAGCGAGCAATGCCACGACTGTTTACGTTTTTGCCGTGAGCGGCGTGCTGTGGAGCACCCGTTTTATTTCTTGTGCTCAGGTTGGAGGGATTGATTGCACCGTTTCCTCGAAACGCGATGCTGTCCAGAATACCTGAAGATGAACGGCGCAGCATAATTCGCCTCTCCAATTGAAGGTGTTCCTCAGCACACTATAAGTCGCCGAGTTGGCCGATCGATCGGCGCAGTGAATAGGATTTGCAGGCATATCGAGATGAGGATGCCCGCGTTGAAGATGCCCAAAGTTCAGGAAGACCACGATCCACATCGACAGAAGTCGACGAACTCATCGTGGCAGCGGTGGTGGCTGATCCATTCGAGTACGCGAGAAATTCGAGAGACCCTATCTCTGAACATCAGTGTGGCTACAATCCGCCGACGCTTGCATGAGGCAGGACTGAGCGGATGCGTGGTCGCTCAGAAACCCTACTTTACTTAACAGATCAGCAGAAGCACGCTCGACTGGGCTTTGTGCGAGCCCACGAAGAATGGTCGGTAGTCGATTGGGGTGAGGTCATATCTATTGACGAGTCCACTGTAATCTCAAGATGGGTCAACAGCGCCGGGTATGGCCCCCGTGCAACTGCCGGTAAGATTTAACCACATTCTCTTAATGATATCACGCTTTGCAATTGCCAGTGCTATATTTTCTACGTGGGTGAATACTTTCATTTCATTTTATTATATTAAAGGTCCCAAAAAAGGGGGTTTTACATATGGGGTGGAAAGAATTAAAAGCACAAATTCACAACAGCAAGAAAGTTTTTACATTTTTAGCGAAAAGACTTGGGCAAGTGATGATGGCAACGTTGTTTGGAAGGCCGTTCCAGCCTGCGGCTGCACGAAGCGAGAAGGAATTCGAAAAAGTGACGGTGCGTGACCGAGGACAAAAACTTGAAGGTGATGGCTGGTGCGATGAGATATGCGTTCTGGGCGAAGATTATAAGGTGGGATGTGCATAGGGCTGTGGAACAATTTGTGAAATAAAGACAGGCTGGCAATGCCACGGCGGAGCGATAAGGGTGATAATCCGGATGCTGTTTTTCTGTGTGCAATGCTTGAGTGGGCATTTGGGAATTTGTTCCAGAGGCCTTTGTCTGGACGCTAAGGATCACGTCTGCACGTCAGCAAAACGAGTTTTAGAGGGGCGCTTGCCCACATTTCTAACGATAACGTTTTGTTTTTGTTTGCACGTAGGTATCAGCCCGGGTACTTGCACAATGTGCTTAGCAGCGGTGGCACGGCTGTGAATGTTTGGGGAGCCGTCTGCAGAGATGGACCGGCCCCACTTGTGTAGCTTCGAGCGAAGATTAACGCGGCGTAATTCTGCAAATGTCCTTGAGAGCTACCTCGTCCCGTTCGCCCTGGACGGGCCCTTTAAAGATGGCTTTTACTGGCTTTAGCAGGACCACAGCCCCGTCCACAAAGCTAAAGTCGTCCAAGACTTTCTAGAAGAGTGAGGAGGTCGACAGCTGCAATGGATGCCAAAGGGTGCGGACTTCAACATTATACAAAACGTGTGGGGATTTCTGAAATCCAACTTGGCATATATGAACTTGGGTGCAACAAGCAAAGAAGCATTGTGCCTCGCTGTTGCAGCTGAATGGGACCGCATTAAGCGATACCGCGAGTTTGTACAATCTGTGCACGATTCTCTGCCCCGGCGCATGGAAGCAACCATTCGCGTTAACGGCAGTCTCACGCGCTTTTGAACCGCGTTTGCTTTTGCACATTGTATTTTTGGTTCTTGTGGAACTACCTCGATGAAATTCTTCCTACTAAGAACAATAAGGATTCCCCTTGTTGCGATCGACGTGCTGATCGTGCATTACTACCTGGCCAATTCGAAATGCATGCACTTCGCGTATTTTACTTCAACTGTTACACAGAGCACACAGACTAAACCAGCATCGTGTCCTTTTGATTATTTTGTGCGTATTCGTTCTTACATACGCGAGGGTATATGCGCAACTTACAATAAACAAAATGAAGGCAGCAAAAAAGCGAGGGCTGATCTTTGCTGGTCCTCATTTCTTGAGCGGACACTGGGGAAGCCAGGATATACCATGTAAACCTAAGAACAAGAAGAAAAAAACACCCCGCGACACGCCCCTCACGGCAAAAGCATAACTAAACAGTCGTGGCAGTGCTCGCTGCTGAGTACAATCATACGGCGCAAATCGCTCTTCAAATACTTCGCAGGTAGGGCCAAAGAAATCCGTGGTGCCGTATTTGAAAAGCAACAAGCATCCGTTCGAGCTTCCAAAAGCGATGGCCGTACGCTCCAGATAAGGGTCGGCTGATAGCGCGCGCTGCTCGCTGGCGACCGAGTTAATCAGTTAAGAGCCGCCTTTAAAAAGCGTTGCGACACGGTTTGCCATGCTCTCGCGCCTTCCATTTGCTTTTGACTGCACCTGTACAATCTGCCGAGCTGAGCCGCCGGGGCACGACTTGCCACTTGAGGAACAGAGATAGCAGCACAGTAGAAAGAAAAATTAAGGTTAAAAACCTTAAATACTCCTAATAAGAAATCGTGCCTAAAATATTAAAACTCTCCCCCACATTAATTTCATCATAACGCGCGATTCAAATTCATTTGTTCGCGTGGCTACGGCCGTTAGCAACGCAACGCCGCAGCGCAAAAAAGAATACAAACCGCAGCCTGCGGTTGTAACTAATGCATACGGACCTCACTAAAAGCCGAACTAGCGCTGGAATGTTGATATCCACGAGAAGCGTCTTGCAGAACTTTGAATTCACGGCAGCGCACACCGCAACAAACCGAACAGCTGACGCGCGCACATGGAAGCTAAAAAAAAAACAATCAAACTTACCCAATGTTGCCGGCTTTTGACTACGTTTTCGCTACCAGTTCGCTAAATTCTGCATAATACTCAGTCGACAACTGAAAACGAGTATGTTAGTAACACTAAAATATCACTGTGGTCTCAGATTGCGGTTTTGGCCACTAGACCGTAACAGAGAAGAAAAAAAATACTTATCGCCATACTCATATGGTCCTACCTTGGAGGGTCGGCATGCGGGCAACCACCACTGGTGGTCATTTTTCTTTCTTGTTTGCTGTCTAGCAGCCTTGAGGAGAGAGAAAGTAACTTCCCAGATGCGAGCGATGGTCCTCTCTCTCCGCTGCCGGCACCGCGCTCTCCGCAGCTTGTGGCGTCAAACTCAAACGTAGTTTGAGAGCGTTGCGCGCCGGATCCTCTGGAACTTCAGGCGGCAGTTTTTCTGTATGCCTCAGCGTGCTTTATTCTTAATGTGGCAAATATTTTACGTTACTGCAATGCCTCGTAAGCGCCATGTGTTGATTTTGAGATCAGAGCCTGAGATGAATGATGATCGAAGCAATGAAAAACAACTAGAACCACCAACCGACTGTTTTTGTAGGGCCCATTGACTAGTGCATGTCAGTCCCATGGACAAATAGGTATTGGTCTATGCGGCGAATATGAATCAGTCGATAAGGTGCACTGGATTCTGTATTGGTCTAATGTTTTTCATATTCAGCCCATAGACCGATACAGTTAGTACCATAGCCTATAAGACATATCGATATATATAGTATCGGTTTCTGTTTTGGTCCAGTACAAATGCAGATACAACCCGAAGATAAACTCTAGCACCAATACTAACGAAGATATAAGACCAATAAATTTCCCTATGGTTTTTTTTTTGTTTGCTAGAGCAGTTTCACGTCAGTGCCAGAAAAGCCATTTGCGCCATGACTATCGCAAGATCTGCAAAGGGGATTTCACCAAGCAGTTGCGATCAGCGACCGCCAGGACGCCGACCGGAACTAATCACATTTCTAGCACTCCACTTTGGTGAGAACCGGAAGCTGAAGCAGCAGCAGCACACCACAACGGCAGCAGCAAAAGGGAGGCGGAGAGGCTTCGTTCAGTGCACGTGCAAAATTTCACGATGGACAGCCAGCAGCAACTGCTGTATATTGATCAGTTTGGTGCAGCGCACGTACTACAGCCCCTGGGCAAGACTGGTGCCGAAGGTCCCGGTACTGCGGCGATGGACCCGACATTTGACGTCGTTTACGAAGCGGATACGGTCTACCTAAACCTGGACGGCGTCGACGATACTACCACGTCCACAAGTCATGAGCAAGGCACATCACCGGAAGCAAGCAGCGCGTCTAGCGCAGAAGTACCAGAAGACAGACGAGCGCGCCATAACGATGTAGAACGAAAGCGACGAGCCCGGATTAAGAGCGCTTGCGACACCCTCAGAACTCTGGTGCCGAGTTTGGATCGCAGCACGGACGTCGCCACGGTGTTTGAGAGTACTGTGCTGCACATTAAGCACTTACAGCAAGGAATGTCCCACGAGGAACTTTTAAAGACATCCAAAGAGTTTTTTGAAACCCACTGCCTGTATGCTGAGAAATATAGTGAGTGCTGAAATCTACACCATGGTGTGCTGTCCTTTTCAAAAGCTTACATGCCATTGGGTTTGCTTCTGGGCCACATATTGCAACTTACGTCACTCCCAGCACAAAAAATCCCTGGAAGGTGGCAATAACTCGCCTCCTTATGATGTACAATAGCTAAGGGCACTACTATTACTACTGAAACAGCAATGCGCAACAGTGGTCTAAGGCCCACCAAGGTGCTTCACACAGCAGTGAACGAAATCTTCCGTTCCGTTATATATGTCAAAGGCATCAAAATTCTGACCTCTCTACAGGAGTCTCATAAGTGGGGTATATACAGGGTATTTCACACAAGAATACACAATTTCTATTTTAGGCTTTTTGAGTTAGAGGAGCGCTGCTTTTGGCATCATTAGAATACAGTTAAGACATGCCATCTACCAGGTTGGTTAACTAATATTGAACAGTTAACTTTGTAACGTCAATTGTGAGCCTCCTCTAAGAGGCGTGTAGCCCACCGTAAGTAATATCCATGTCAGTTTTTAGAATTTCGAAAATACAGTTACCCTCAGCGCTGTGGCCCAAAAAATTTCGGCTGTTTCGACGAATCACGACCACTGAAGAGATCTTTTTGTCCGCAAACTTCTCGAAAGCGCATGCATTTTGGCGCGATGTAGCAAAACTTTGTCGGGACACAGTGCCCAGGGCTACCGCGTCTTCGAAATCCTAAAAACAGATATGGATATTACTTACGGTGGGCCACATGCTTCTCAATAAATAAGGAGCCTAACTATGATAGTTAAGAAGTTAACTATTCAAGATTAGTTAACCAGCACCTTTCAGCTGTTTTCTGATGTACTACACAGCTGACGATGCCATCAAGAAGAAAGCGCTCATCTAAATCAAAAGGCCTTTTTTTTTTTAAATTGTGTAAAGTCCTAGGTGAAACGCCCTGTATATGGGACAGAAGTGTGCTCTGTGGATGCATACATGCAGCTAGTATGTTATTAGTGCCCGACTACAGTATGTTTCTTGTGAGCGTGCCTTCATTTCCATGACAGCATATACAATTCTCAGTTTCCATTCTCCTGTGAAAATGTTGGTACCGAGCTGGGCGCTGCCCTGCAGTCCTCACAAATAAGTTTTCCTTTTGCACCTTAATAATATGTAAGGTGATTAAAGGCATAACTGGAACCAATTTCAAAACCCAATTTGAACCTTGGCTCATTGGTTACGGTGCTCGGCTGCTGGTTTGAAAGATGCGGGTTCGACCCTGGCCATGGTGGTCGCAGTTCGATAGAGGTTTTCGAAATGCTAGAGGCCCATGCACTGCGCGCTGTCAGTGCACGTTAAGGAACCACAGGTGGACAAAATTTTCCGGAGCCCTACACTACGGCATTCCTCATAGCCTGAGTCGCTTTGGGACATTAAACCCATAAACATAAACCTTAACCGATTGGAATTGTCTGAAAAAATCACTCGGTTCCAACCGAAATTTCCAATGATTTCTTAAACCAGCAAGTTCCAAATGGTCCCTTCCGCCAGATGGTACCTCTTGCAAGACGCCCCTGTCCAATACCCCACTACATGTGTCCCCACTTATGAAATTTCCACCACTTTGAAAGCTTTACCCTGGCCTGGTGCTCTGGTTCACAGAGGTGAAATGCTTAAAGAAAGGGTCTCTGACCCTGCTTTGTGGAAAGAAAAATGCCTCTTGCTATGGTGCTCTTAGGCCAAAGCTGCCCTTGCGCCATTAAAATTCAACATCCTAACATTATTCCAATATTCAGAGCAACTGGTACACACACTACACGATTTAGAATAACGCAGCATGCTATAAAAAGGAAAATAGCAGACGTCACCTTGAGACAGAGAGCAATGCTAATGAGGGCAAAAATTTGGAAATTAAGAAGAAAATGGACTTGGACGAGCACGAGTTCAAAGAGCTGCCTGGAATACTGTGGCCGCGGCGGACAACGATAATTGGAGGGAGAGAACTGGGGTACGTTTTTGTCCTGCAGTGGCGATAAGACAGCTGTTTCGAGTTGAACCGAGTATGAAAAACCTAGCTACCATCTCGATTTCAACTGTGTGCGCAGAGGACATGTCCACACGAGGTGATGCGCGCACGGCAGCACCGTGCCTGCACAGGTCGGGCCGTCGCAAAATGTGCACTCTTTGAAATAGTGTTTGGTAGATACCAAAAGGCCTATAAGACCAGTACGCTCACACACCCATAGCTGTCAGCAATCTCATAGGCTACTGGTTTCCTAATTGTTTTGTAGTTTTAATGGTGTATGGGTCTCATTGTGTCTACTGGTTCAGATTTCTGGAGGGTATGGACAGCAATCTTCCTTGTCCCTCCAGAGATCAGAAGTTCCAGGAATGGAGAGTTAGGCAGCAGTTTCATGTATACACAATTTAATACACAATGAGAGCAGCAACTCAGAATGGAACATCACAAAAACTTTGACTGCAAGTAGAGCTGGGTTGCAAGCTTGTGAGCTCCGGCCCATTGGTGCAGTCTCGCCAAACCTAGAGCACCTCAAAAATAAAAAAAGCAGATTGTAGTCTGCAAAAAAAAAAAAAACATTGATCACAAGGGCAGGACACTGCACCACCTGTACTAACAATTGGTACTTCCAACTGTACAGCAGTCACATGCCACTGATGCATGCATGTAAATTCCTTGGGGCATTAACAAGATGAAACATCTCCAACGCCAGGTCAACGCACCACTGGTCTCTCCTGCTGACGGCACCGTATGTTTGGAAGAACTGTTCAAAAACTCTGGCAGGCAAATGAGCCGGGAAAAAGCCCTGTCCACTCTGCTTTCAGCTCCAATGCGATTATGCGCAAGCCGGCCGTCGGTAACGCGCGTGGCTCGGCATGCTTGGCGTACCACGATCCGATACGCGAATACGCGCCGGCATAGTCTCTTGATACGACTTTTAAGCTTGGAACACGCCTGTGCCAGCCGATTAGACCGGCTATCGACCTCCGAGGCGGCGTGCGCTACCGGCGACCGCCGGCGGGAAGATAGTCGCGTTGAAATCGAAAGTAGAGCATCCCCCGAACCTCGACAGTCGGAGTAATCATCTCGCAGAGGTGCGCCCAAATCTTAAAAAGGCACAGCAAAACTTTATATGGACGCGTATCCGCGTGAAGGGAGGGAGAGAGGGAGGGGTGGCGGAGCAACGCCAACGAGGTAACTGCCGAGCTGTAGCTCGCGCGTCGCAAGAATAAAGCGAGTCTCTGTGAACGCTTAGCATCTGGCACGCCGGCGAAACGGGCGTTACTTTGACTCTCGTGATTATGGGAAATACAAAATGGGGCAGACAAGACATACAGGTGAAGTCAAAAGTAAATGGAAAGTGCGAGAGTGTGGGAAACCGTGATGCAGCGCTTTCTAACGCTGGCTCTGGTAATTGAGTAGCTCGGTTTCCAACAAGCAGCGCGCGGTACGAACAGACCATTATCTGGAGCGTTTACGGTCATCACTTTTGACGGCTCGAACAGATGCTTGTTGCTTTTCAAATGAGACACTAAGGATTTCTCCGGCGCTACCTGCAATTTGTTTGATGAGAGTTTCGAGCCGTTTGATAATACTCAGAAGCGAGCAATGCCACGACTGTTTACGTTTTTGCCGTGAGCGGCGTGCTGTGGAGCACCCGTTTTATTTCTTGTGCTCAGGTTGGAGGGATTGATTGCACCGTTTCCTCGAAACGCGATGCTGTCCAGAATACCTGAAGATGAACGGCGCAGCATAATTCGCCTCTCCAATTGAAGGTGTTCCTCAGCACACTATAAGTCGCCGAGTTGGCCGATCGATCGGCGCAGTGAATAGGATTTGCAGGCATATCGAGATGAGGATGCCCGCGTTGAAGATGCCCAAAGTTCAGGAAGACCACGATCCACATCGACAGAAGTCGACGAACTCATCGTGGCAGCGGTGGTGGCTGATCCATTCGAGTACGCGAGAAATTCGAGAGACCCTATCTCTGAACATCAGTGTGGCTACAATCCGCCGACGCTTGCATGAGGCAGGACTGAGCGGATGCGTGGTCGCTCAGAAACCCTACTTTACTTAACAGATCAGCAGAAGCACGCTCGACTGGGCTTTGTGCGAGCCCACGAAGAATGGTCGGTAGTCGATTGGGGTGAGGTCATATCTATTGACGAGTCCACTGTAATCTCAAGATGGGTCAACAGCGCCGGGTATGGCCCCCGTGCAACTGCCGGTAAGATTTAACCACATTCTCTTAATGATATCACGCTTTGCAATTGCCAGTGCTATATTTTCTACGTGGGTGAATACTTTCATTTCATTTTATTATATTAAAGGTCCCAAAAAAGGGGGTTTTACATATGGGGTGGAAAGAATTAAAAGCACAAATTCACAACAGCAAGAAAGTTTTTACATTTTTAGCGAAAAGACTTGGGCAAGTGATGATGGCAACGTTGTTTGGAAGGCCGTTCCAGCCTGCGGCTGCACGAAGCGAGAAGGAATTCGAAAAAGTGACGGTGCGTGACCGAGGACAAAAACTTGAAGGTGATGGCTGGTGCGATGAGATATGCGTTCTGGGCGAAGATTATAAGGTGGGATGTGCATAGGGCTGTGGAACAATTTGTGAAATAAAGACAGGCTGGCAATGCCACGGCGGAGCGATAAGGGTGATAATCCGGATGCTGTTTTTCTGTGTGCAATGCTTGAGTGGGCATTTGGGAATTTGTTCCAGAGGCCTTTGTCTGGACGCTAAGGATCACGTCTGCACGTCAGCAAAACGAGTTTTAGAGGGGCGCTTGCCCACATTTCTAACGATAACGTTTTGTTTTTGTTTGCACGTAGGTATCAGCCCGGGTACTTGCACAATGTGCTTAGCAGCGGTGGCACGGCTGTGAATGTTTGGGGAACCGTCTGCAGAGATGGACCGGCCCCACTTGTGTAGCTTCGAGCGAAGATTAACGCGGCGTAATTCTGCAAATGTCCTTGAGAGCTACCTCGTCCCGTTCGCCCTGGACGGGCCCTTTAAAGATGGCTTTTACTGGCTTTAGCAGGACCACAGCCCCGTCCACAAAGCTAAAGTCGTCCAAGACTTTCTAGAAGAGTGAGGAGGTCGACAGCTGCAATGGATGCCAAAGGGTGCGGACTTCAACATTATACAAAATGTGTGGGGATTTCTGAAATCCAACTTGGCATATATGAACTTGGGTGCAACAAGCAAAGAAGCATTGTGCCTCGCTGTTGCAGCTGAATGGGACCGCATTAACCGATACCGCGAGTTTGTACAATCTGTGCACGATTCTCTGCCCCGGCGCATGGAAGCAACCATTCGCGTTAACGGCAGTCTCACGCGCTTTTGAACCGCGTTTGCTTTTGCACATTGTATTTTTGGTTCTTGTGGAACTACCTCGATGAAATTCTTCCTACTAAGAACAATAAGGATTCCCCTTGTTGCGATCGACGTGCTGATCGTGCATTACTACCTGGCCAATTCGAAATGCATGCACTTCGCGTATTTTACTTCAACTGTTACACAGAGCACACAGACTAAACCAGCATCGTGTCCTTTTGATTATTTTGTGCGTATTCGTTCTTACATACGCGAGGGTATATGCGCAACTTACAATAAACAAAATGAAGGCAGCAAAAAAGCGAGGGCTGATCTTTGCTGGTCCTCATTTCTTGAGCGGACACTGGGGAAGCCAGGATATACCATGTAAACCTAAGAACAAGAAGAAAAAAACACCCCGCGACACGCCCCTCACGGCAAAAGCATAACTAAACAGTCGTGGCAGTGCTCGCTGCTGAGTACAATCATACGGCGCAAATCGCTCTTCAAATACTTCGCAGGTAGGGCCAAAGAAATCCGTGGTGCCGTATTTGAAAAGCAACAAGCATCCGTTCGAGCTTCCAAAAGCGATGGCCGTACGCTCCAGATAAGGGTCGGCTGATAGCGCGCGCTGCTCGCTGGCGACCGAGTTAATCAGTTAAGAGCCGCCTTTAAAAAGCGTTGCGACACGGTTTGCCATGCTCTCGCGCCTTCCATTTGCTTTTGACTGCACCTGTACAATCTGCCGAGCTGAGCCGCCGGGGCACGACTTGCCACTTGAGGAACAGAGATAGCAGCACAGTAGAAAGAAAAATTAAGGTTAAAAACCTTAAATACTCCTAATAAGAAATCGTGCCTAAAATATTAAAACTCTCCCCCACATTAATTTCATCATAACGCGCGATTCAAATTCATTTGTTCGCGTGGCTACGGCCGTTAGCAACGCAACGCCGCAGCGCAAAAAAGAATACAAACCGCAGCCTGCGGTTGTAACTAATGCATACGGACCTCACTAAAAGCCGAACTAGCGCTGGAATGTTGATATCCACGAGAAGCGTCTTGCAGAACTTTGAATTCACGGCAGCGCACACCGCAACAAACCGAACAGCTGACGCGCGCACATGGAAGCTAAAAAAAAAACAATCAAACTTACCCAATGTTGCCGGCTTTTGACTACGTTTTCGCTACCAGTTCGCTAAATTCTGCATAATACTCAGTCGACAACTGAAAACGAGTATGTTAGTAACACTAAAATATCACTGTGGTCTCAGATTGCGGTTTTGGCCACTAGACCGTAACAGAGAAGAAAAAAAATACTTATCGCCATACTCATATGGTCCTACCTTGGAGGGTCGGCATGCGGGCAACCACCACTGGTGGTCATTTTTCTTTCTTGTTTGCTGTCTAGCAGCCTTGAGGAGAGAGAAAGTAACTTCCCAGATGCGAGCGATGGTCCTCTCTCTCCGCTGCCGGCACCGCGCTCTCCGCAGCTTGTGGCGTCAAACTCAAACGTAGTTTGAGAGCGTTGCGCGCCGGATCCTCTGGAACTTCAGGCGGCAGTTTTTCTGTATGCCTCAGCGTGCTTTATTCTTAATGTGGCAAATATTTTACGTTACTGCAATGCCTCGTAAGCGCCATGTGTTGATTTTGAGATCAGAGCCTGAGATGAATGATGATCGAAGCAATGAAAAACAACTAGAACCACCAACCGACTGTTTTTGTAGGGCCCATTGACTAGTGCATGTCAGTCCCATGGACAAATAGGTATTGGTCTATGCGGCGAATATGAATCAGTCGATAAGGTGCACTGGATTCTGTATTGGTCTAATGTTTTTCATATTCAGCCCATAGACCGATACAGTTAGTACCATAGCCTATAAGACATATCGATATATATAGTATCGGTTTCTGTTTTGGTCCAGTACAAATGCAGATACAACCCGAAGATAAACTCTAGCACCAATACTAACGAAGATATAAGACCAATAAATTTCCCTATGGTTTTTTTTTTGTTTGCTAGAGCAGTTTCACGTCAGTGCCAGAAAAGCCATTTGCGCCATGACTATCGCAAGATCTGCAAAGGGGATTTCACCAAGCAGTTGCGATCAGCGACCGCCAGGACGCCGACCGGAACTAATCACATTTCTAGCACTCCACTTTGGTGAGAACCGGAAGCTGAAGCAGCAGCAGCACACCACAACGGCAGCAGCAAAAGGGAGGCGGAGAGGCTTCGTTCAGTGCACGTGCAAAATTTCACGATGGACAGCCAGCAGCAACTGCTGTATATTGATCAGTTTGGTGCAGCGCACGTACTACAGCCCCTGGGCAAGACTGGTGCCGAAGGTCCCGGTACTGCGGCGATGGACCCGACATTTGACGTCGTTTACGAAGCGGATACGGTCTACCTAAACCTGGACGGCGTCGACGATACTACCACGTCCACAAGTCATGAGCAAGGCACATCACCGGAAGCAAGCAGCGCGTCTAGCGCAGAAGTACCAGAAGACAGACGAGCGCGCCATAACGATGTAGAACGAAAGCGACGAGCCCGGATTAAGAGCGCTTGCGACACCCTCAGAACTCTGGTGCCGAGTTTGGATCGCAGCACGGACGTCGCCACGGTGTTTGAGAGTACTGTGCTGCACATTAAGCACTTACAGCAAGGAATGTCCCACGAGGAACTTTTAAAGACATCCAAAGAGTTTTTTGAAACCCACTGCCTGTATGCTGAGAAATATAGTGAGTGCTGAAATCTACACCATGGTGTGCTGTCCTTTTCAAAAGCTTACATGCCATTGGGTTTGCTTCTGGGCCACATATTGCAACTTACGTCACTCCCAGCACAAAAAATCCCTGGAAGGTGGCAATAACTCGCCTCCTTATGATGTACAATAGCTAAGGGCACTACTATTACTACTGAAACAGCAATGCGCAACAGTGGTCTAAGGCCCACCAAGGTGCTTCACACAGCAGTGAACGAAATCTTCCGTTCCGTTATATATGTCAAAGGCATCAAAATTCTGACCTCTCTACAGGAGTCTCATAAGTGGGGTATATACAGGGTATTTCACACAAGAATACACAATTTCTATTTTAGGCTTTTTGAGTTAGAGGAGCGCTGCTTTTGGCATCATTAGAATACAGTTAAGACATGCCATCTACCAGGTTGGTTAACTAATATTGAACAGTTAACTTTGTAACGTCAATTGTGAGCCTCCTCTAAGAGGCGTGTAGCCCACCGTAAGTAATATCCATGTCAGTTTTTAGAATTTCGAAAATACAGTTACCCTCAGCGCTGTGGCCCAAAAAATTTCGGCTGTTTCGACGAATCACGACCACTGAAGAGATCTTTTTGTCCGCAAACTTCTCGAAAGCGCATGCATTTTGGCGCGATGTAGCAAAACTTTGTCGGGACACAGTGCCCAGGGCTACCGCGTCTTCGAAATCCTAAAAACAGATATGGATATTACTTACGGTGGGCCACATGCTTCTCAATAAATAAGGAGCCTAACTATGATAGTTAAAAAGTTAACTATTCAAGATTAGTTAACCAGCACCTTTCAGCTGTTTTCTGATGTACTACACAGCTGACGATGCCATCAAGAAGAAAGCGCTCATCTAAATCAAAAGGCCTTTTTTTTTTTTTAAATTGTGTAAAGTCCTAGGTGAAACGCCCTGTATATGGGACAGAAGTGTGCTCTGTGGATGCATACATGCAGCTAGTATGTTATTAGTGCCCGACTACAGTATGTTTCTTGTGAGCGTGCCTTCATTTCCATGACAGCATATACAATTCTCAGTTTCCATTCTCCTGTGAAAATGTTGGTACCGAGCTGGGCGCTGCCCTGCAGTCCTCACAAATAAGTTTTCCTTTTGCACCTTAATAATATGTAAGGTGATTAAAGGCATAACTGGAACCAATTTCAAAACCCAATTTGAACCTTGGCTCATTGGTTACGGTGCTCGGCTGCTGGTTTGAAAGATGCGGGTTCGACCCTGGCCATGGTGGTCGCAGTTCGATAGAGGTTTTCGAAATGCTAGAGGCCCATGCACTGCGCGCTGTCAGTGCACGTTAAGGAACCACAGGTGGACAAAATTTTCCGGAGCCCTACACTACGGCATTCCTCATAGCCTGAGTCGCTTTGGGACATTAAACCCATAAACATAAACCTTAACCGATTGGAATTGTCTGAAAAAATCACTCGGTTCCAACCGAAATTTCCAATGATTTCTTAAACCAGCAAGTTCCAAATGGTCCCTTCCGCCAGATGGTACCTCTTGCAAGACGCCCCTGTCCAATACCCCACTACATGTGTCCCCACTTATGAAATTTCCACCACTTTGAAAGCTTTACCCTGGCCTGGTGCTCTGGTTCACAGAGGTGAAATGCTTAAAGAAAGGGTCTCTGACCCTGCTTTGTGGAAAGAAAAATGCCTCTTGCTATGGTGCTCTTAGGCCAAAGCTGCCCTTGCGCCATTAAAATTCAACATCCTAACATTATTCCAATATTCAGAGCAACTGGTACACACACTACACGATTTAGAATAACGCAGCATGCTATAAAAAGGAAAATAGCAGACGTCACCTTGCGACAGAGAGCAATGCTAATGAGGGCAAAAATTTGGAAATTAAGAAGAAAATGGACTTGGACGAGCACGAGTTCAAAGAGCTGCCTGGAATACTGTGGCCGCGGCGGACAGCGATAATTGGAGGGAGAGAACTGGGGTACGTTTTTGTCCTGCAGTGGCGATAAGACAGCTGTTTCGAGTTGAACCGAGTATGAAAAACCTAGCTACCATCTCGATTTCAACTGTGTGCGCAGAGGACATGTCCACACGAGGTGATGCGCGCACGGCAGCACCGTGCCTGCACAGGTCGGGCCGTCGCAAAATGTGCACTCTTTGAAATAGTGTTTGGTAGATACCAAAAGGCCTATAAGACCAGTACGCTCACACACCCATAGCTGTCAGCAATCTCATAGGCTACTGGTTTCCTAATTGTTTTGTAGTTTTAATGGTGTATGGGTCTCATTGTGTCTACTGGTTCAGATTTCTGGAGGGTATGGACAGCAATCTTCCTTGTCCCTCCAGAGTTCAGAAGTTCCAGGAATGGAGAGTTAGGCAGCAGTTTCATGTATACACAATTTAATACACAATGAGAGCAGCAACTCAGAATGGAACATCACAAAAACTTTGACTGCAAGTAGAGCTGGGTTGCAAGCTTGTGAGCTCCGGCCCATTGGTGCAGTCTCGCCAAACCTAGAGCACCTCAAAAATAAAAAAAGCAGATTGTAGTCTGCAAAAAAAAAAAAAAAAAACATTGATCACAAGGGCAGGACACTGCACCACCTGTACTAACAATTGGTACTTCCAACTGTACAGCAGTCACATGCCACTGATGCATGCATGTAAATTCCTTGGGGCATTAACAAGATGAAACATCTCCAACGCCAGGTCAACGCACCACTGGTCTCTCCTGCTGACGGCACCGTATGTTTGGAAGAACTGTTCAAAAACTCTGGCAGGCAAATGAGCCGGGAAAAAGCCCTGTCCACTCTGCTTTCAGCTCCAATGCGATTATGCGCAAGCTACGGCCGTCGGTAACGCGCGTGGCTCGGCATGCTTGGCGTACAGCGATCCGATACGCGAATACGCGCCGGCATAGTCTCTTGATACGACTTTTAAGCTTGGAACACGCCTGTGCCAGCCGATTAGACCGGCTATCGACCTCCGAGGCGGCGTGCGCTACCGGCGACCGCCGGCGGGAAGATAGTCGCGTTGAAATCGAAAGTAGAGCATCCCCCGAACCTCGACAGTCGGAGTAATCATCTCGCAGAGGTGCGCCCAAATCTTAAAAAGGCACAGCAAAACTTTATATGGACGCGTATCCGCGTGAAGGGAGGGAGAGAGGGAGGGGTGGCGGAGCAACGCCAACGAGGTAACTGCCGAGCTGTAGCTCGCGCGTCGCAAGAATAAAGCGAGTCTCTGTGAACGCTTAGCATCTGGCACGCCGGCGAAACGGGCGTTACTTTGACTCTCGTGATTATGGGAAATACAAAATGGGGCAGACAAGACATACAGGTGAAGTCAAAAGTAAATGGAAAGTGCGAGAGTGTGGGAAACCGTGATGCAGCGCTTTCTAACGCTGGCTCTGGTAATTGAGTAGCTCGGTTTCCAACAAGCAGCGCGCGGTACGAACAGACCATTATCTGGAGCGTTTACGGTCATCACTTTTGACGGCTCGAACAGATGCTTGTTGCTTTTCAAATGAGACACTAAGGATTTCTCCGGCGCTACCTGCAATTTGTTTGATGAGAGTTTCGAGCCGTTTGATAATACTCAGAAGCGAGCAATGCCACGACTGTTTACGTTTTTGCCGTGAGCGGCGTGCTGTGGAGCACCCGTTTTATTTCTTGTGCTCAGGTTGGAGGGATTGATTGCACCGTTTCCTCGAAACGCGATGCTGTCCAGAATACCTGAAGATGAACGGCGCAGCATAATTCGCCTCTCCAATTGAAGGTGTTCCTCAGCACACTATAAGTCGCCGAGTTGGCCGATCGATCGGCGCAGTGAATAGGATTTGCAGGCATATCGAGATGAGGATGCCCGCGTTGAAGATGCCCAAAGTTCAGGAAGACCACGATCCACATCGACAGAAGTCGACGAACTCATCGTGGCAGCGGTGGTGGCTGATCCATTCGAGTACGCGAGAAATTCGAGAGACCCTATCTCTGAACATCAGTGTGGCTACAATCCGCCGACGCTTGCATGAGGCAGGACTGAGCGGATGCGTGGTCGCTCAGAAACCCTACTTTACTTAACAGATCAGCAGAAGCACGCTCGACTGGGCTTTGTGCGAGCCCACGAAGAATGGTCGGTAGTCGATTGGGGTGAGGTCATATCTATTGACGAGTCCACTGTAATCTCAAGATGGGTCAACAGCGCCGGGTATGGCCCCCGTGCAACTGCCGGTAAGATTTAACCACATTCTCTTAATGATATCACGCTTTGCAATTGCCAGTGCTATATTTTCTACGTGGGTGAATACTTTCATTTCATTTTATTATATTAAAGGTCCCAAAAAAGGGGGTTTTACATATGGGGTGGAAAGAATTAAAAGCACAAATTCACAACAGCAAGAAAGTTTTTACATTTTTAGCGAAAAGACTTGGGCAAGTGATGATGGCAACGTTGTTTGGAAGGCCGTTCCAGCCTGCGGCTGCACGAAGCGAGAAGGAATTCGAAAAAGTGACGGTGCGTGACCGAGGACAAAAACTTGAAGGTGATGGCTGGTGCGATGAGATATGCGTTCTGGGCGAAGATTATAAGGTGGGATGTGCATAGGGCTGTGGAACAATTTGTGAAATAAAGACAGGCTGGCAATGCCACGGCGGAGCGATAAGGGTGATAATCCGGATGCTGTTTTTCTGTGTGCAATGCTTGAGTGGGCATTTGGGAATTTGTTCCAGAGGCCTTTGTCTGGACGCTAAGGATCACGTCTGCACGTCAGCAAAACGAGTTTTAGAGGGGCGCTTGCCCACATTTCTAACGATAACGTTTTGTTTTTGTTTGCACGTAGGTATCAGCCCGGGTACTTGCACAATGTGCTTAGCAGCGGTGGCACGGCTGTGAATGTTTGGGGAGCCGTCTGCAGAGATGGACCGGCCCCACTTGTGTAGCTTCGAGCGAAGATTAACGCGGCGTAATTCTGCAAATGTCCTTGAGAGCTACCTCGTCCCGTTCGCCCTGGACGGGCCCTTTAAAGATGGCTTTTACTGGCTTTAGCAGGACCACAGCCCCGTCCACAAAGCTAAAGTCGTCCAAGACTTTCTAGAAGAGTGAGGAGGTCGACAGCTGCAATGGATGCCAAAGGGTGCGGACTTCAACATTATACAAAATGTGTGGGGATTTCTGAAATCCAACTTGGCATATATGAACTTGGGTGCAACAAGCAAAGAAGCATTGTGCCTCGCTGTTGCAGCTGAATGGGACCGCATTAAGCGATACCGCGAGTTTGTACAATCTGTGCACGATTCTCTGCCCCGGCGCATGGAAGCAACCATTCGCGTTAACGGCAGTCTCACGCGCTTTTGAACCGCGTTTGCTTTTGCACATTGTATTTTTGGTTCTTGTGGAACTACCTCGATGAAATTCTTCCTACTAAGAACAATAAGGATTCCCCTTGTTGCGATCGACGTGCTGATCGTGCATTACTACCTGGCCAATTCGAAATGCATGCACTTCGCGTATTTTACTTCAACTGTTACACAGAGCACACAGACTAAACCAGCATCGTGTCCTTTTGATTATTTTGTGCGTATTCGTTCTTACATACGCGAGGGTATATGCGCAACTTACAATAAACAAAATGAAGGCAGCAAAAAAGCGAGGGCTGATCTTTGCTGGTCCTCATTTCTTGAGCGGACACTGGGGAAGCCAGGATATACCATGTAAACCTAAGAACAAGAAGAAAAAAACACCCCGCGACACGCCCCTCACGGCAAAAGCATAACTAAACAGTCGTGGCAGTGCTCGCTGCTGAGTACAATCATACGGCGCAAATCGCTCTTCAAATACTTCGCAGGTAGGGCCAAAGAAATCCGTGGTGCCGTATTTGAAAAGCAACAAGCATCCGTTCGAGCTTCCAAAAGCGATGGCCGTACGCTCCAGATAAGGGTCGGCTGATAGCGCGCGCTGCTCGCTGGCGACCGAGTTAATCAGTTAAGAGCCGCCTTTAAAAAGCGTTGCGACACGGTTTGCCATGCTCTCGCGTCTTCCATTTGCTTTTGACTGCACCTGTACAATCTGCCGAGCTGAGCCGCCGGGGCACGACTTGCCACTTGAGGAACAGAGATAGCAGCACAGTAGAAAGAAAAATTAAGGTTAAAAACCTTAAATACTCCTAATAAGAAATCGTGCCTAAAATATTAAAACTCTCCCCCACATTAATTTCATCATAACGCGCGATTCAAATTCATTTGTTCGCGTGGCTACGGCCGTTAGCAACGCAACGCCGCAGCGCAAAAAAGAATACAAACCGCAGCCTGCGGTTGTAACTAATGCATACGGACCTCACTAAAAGCCGAACTAGCGCTGGAATGTTGATATCCACGAGAAGCGTCTTGCAGAACTTTGAATTCACGGCAGCGCACACCGCAACAAACCGAACAGCTGACGCGCGCACATGGAAGCTAAAAAAAAAAACAAACTTACCCAATGTTGCCGGCTTTTGACTACGTTTTCGCTACCAGTTCGCTAAATTCTGCATAATACTCAGTCGACAACTGAAAACGAGTATGTTAGTAACACTAAAATATCACTGTGGTCTCAGATTGCGGTTTTGGCCACTAGACCGTAACAGAGAAGAAAAAAAATACTTATCGCCATACTCATATGGTCCTACCTTGGAGGGTCGGCATGCGGGCAACCACCACTGGTGGTCATTTTTCTTTCTTGTTTGCTGTCTAGCAGCCTTGAGGAGAGAGAAAGTAACTTCCCAGATGCGAGCGATGGTCCTCTCTCTCCGCTGCCGGCACCGCGCTCTCCGCGGCTTGTGGCGTCAAACTCAAACGTAGTTTGAGAGCGTTGCGCGCCGGATCCTCTGGAACTTCAGGCGGCAGTTTTTCTGTATGCCTCAGCGTGCTTTATTCTTAATGTGGCAAATATTTTACGTTACTGCAATGCCTCGTAAGCGCCATGGGATCGGCATGTGTTGATTTTGAGATCAGAGCCCGAGATGAATGATGATCGAAGCAATGAAAAACAACTAGAACCACCAACCGACTGTTTTTGTAGGGCCCATTGACTAGTGCATGTCAGTCCCATGGACAAATAGGTATTGGTCTATGCGGCGAATATGAATCAGTCGATAAGGTGCACTGGATTCTGTACTGGTCTAATGTTTTTCATATTCAGCCCATAGACCGATACAGTTAGTACCATAGCCTATAAGACATATCGATATATATAGTATCGGTTTCTGTTTTGGTCCAGTACAAATGCAGATACAACCCGAAGATAAACTCTAGCACCAATACTAACGAAGATATAAGACCAATAAATTTCCCTATGGTTTTTTTTTTGTTTGCTAGAGCAGTTTCACGTCAGTGCCAGAAAAGCCATTTGCGCCATGACTATCGCAAGATCTGCAAAGGGGATTTCACCAAGCAGTTGCGATCAGCGACCGCCAGGACGCCGACCGGAACTAATCACATTTCTAGCACTCCACTTTGGTGAGAACCGGAAGCTGAAGCAGCAGCAGCACACCACAACGGCAGCAGCAAAATGGAGGCGGAGAGGCTTCGTTCAGTGCACGTGCAAAATTTCACGATGGACAGCCAGCAGCAACTGCTGTATATTGATCAGTTTGGTGCAGCGCACGTACTACAGCCCCTGGGCAAGACTGGTGCCGAAGGTCCCGGTACTGCGGCGATGGACCCGACATTTGACGTCGTTTACGAAGCGGATACGGTCTACCTAAACCTGGACGGCGTCGACGATACTACCACGTCCACAAGTCATGAGCAAGGCACATCACCGGAAGCAAGCAGCGCGTCTAGCGCAGAAGTACCAGAAGACAGACGAGCGCGCCATAACGATGTAGAACGAAAGCGACGAGCCCGGATTAAGAGCGCTTGCGACACCCTCAGAACTCTGGTGCCGAGTTTGGATCGCAGCACGGACGCCGCCACGGTGTTTGAGAGTACTGTGCTGCACATTAAGCACTTACAGCAAGGAATGTCCCACGAGGAACTTTTAAAGACATCCAAAGAGTTTTTTGAAACCCACTGCCTGTATGCTGAGAAATATAGTGAGTGCTGAAATCTACACCATGGTGTGCTGTCCTTCTCAAAAGCTTACATGCCATTGGGTTTGCTTCTGGGCCACATATTGCAACTTACGTCACTCCCAGCACACAAAATCCCTGGAAGGTGGCAATAACTCGCCTCCTTATGATGTACAATAGCTAAGGGCACTACTATTACTACTGAAACAGCAATGCGCAACAGTGGTCTAAGGCCCACCAAGGTGCTTCACAAAGCAGTGAACGAAATCTTCCGTTCCGTTATATATGTCAAAGGCATCAAAATTCTGACCTCTCTACAGGAGTCTCATAAGTGGGGTATATACAGGGTATTTCACACAAGAATACACAATTTCTATTTTAGGCTTTTTGAGTTAGAGGAGCGCTGCTTTTGGCATCATTAGAATACAGTTAAGACATGCCATCTACCAGGTTGGTTAACTAATATTGAACAGTTAACTTTGTAACGTCAATTGTGAGCCTCCTCTAAGAGGCGTGTAGCCCACCGTAAGTAATATCCATGTCAGTTTTTAGAATTTCGAAAATACAGTTACCCTCAGCGCTGTGGCCCAAAAAATTTCGGCTGTTTCGACGAATCACGACCACTGAAGAGATCTTTTTGTCCGCAAACTTCTCGAAAGCGCATGCATTTTGGCGCGATGTAGCAAAACTTTGTCGGGACACAGTGCCCAGGGCTACCGCGTCTTCGAAATCCTAAAAACAGATATGGATATTACTTACGGTGGGCCACATGCTTCTCAATAAATAAGGAGCCTAACTATGATAGTTAAGAAGTTAACTATTCAAGATTAGTTAACCAGCACCTTTCAGCTGTTTTGTGATGTACTACACAGCTGACGATGCCATCAAGAAGAAAGCGCTCATCTAAATCAAAAGGCCTTTTTTTTTTTTTAAATTGTGTAAAGTCCTAGGTGAAACGCCCTGTATATGGGACAGAAGTGTGCTCTGTGGATGCATACATGCAGCTAGTATGTTATTAGTGCCCGACTACAGTATGTTTCTTGTGAGCGTGCCTTCATTTCCATGACAGCATATACAATTCTCAGTTTCCATTCTCCTGTGAAAATGTTGGTACCGAGCTGGGCGCTGCCCTGCAGTCCTCACAAATAAGTTTTCCTTTTGCACCTTAATAATATGTAAGGTGATTAAAGGCATAACTGGAACCAATTTCAAAACCCAATTTGAACCTTGGCTCATTGGTTACGGTGCTCGGCTGCTGGTTTGAAAGATGCGGGTTCGACCCTGGCCATGGTGGTCGCAGTTCGATAGAGGTTTTCGAAATGCTAGAGGCCCATGCACTGCGCGCTGTCAGTGCACGTTAAGGAACCACAGGTGGACAAAATTTTCCGGAGCCCTACACTACGGCATTCCTCATAGCCTGAGTCGCTTTGGGACATTAAACCCATAAACATAAACCTTAACCGATTGGAATTGTCTGAAAAAATCACTCGGTTCCAACCGAAATTTCCAATGATTTCTTAAACCAGCAAGTTCCAAATGGTCCCTTCCGCCAGATGGTACCTCTTGCAAGACGCCCCTGTCCAATACCCCACTACATGTGTCCCCACTTATGAAATTTCCACCACTTTTGAAAGCTTTACCCTGGCCTGGTGCTCTGGTTCACAGAGGTGAAATGCTTAAAGAAAGGGTCTCTGACCCTGCTTTGTGGAAAGAAAAATGCCTCTTGCTATGGTGCTCTTAGGCCAAAGCTGCCCTTGCGCCATTAAAATTCAACATCCTAACATTATTCCAATATTCAGAGCAACTGGTACACACACTACACGATTTAGAATAACGCAGCATGCTATAAAAAGGAAAATAGCAGACGTCACCTTGAGACAGAGAGCAATGCTAATGAGGGCAAAAATTTGGAAATTAAGAAGAAAATGGACTTGGACGAGCACGAGTTCAAAGAGCTGCCTGGAATACTGTGGCCGCGGCGGACAGCGATAATTGGAGGGAGAGAACTGGGGTACGTTTTTGTCCTGCAGTGGCGATAAGACAGCTGTTTCGAGTTGAACCGAGTATGAAAAACCTAGCTACCATCTCGATTTCAACTGTGTGCGCAGAGGACATGTCCACACGAGGTGATGCGCGCACGGCAGCACCGTGCCTGCACAGGTCGGGCCGTCGCAAAATGTGCACTCTTTGAAATAGTGTTTGGTAGATACCAAAAGGCCTATAAGACCAGTACGCTCACACACCCATAGCTGTCAGCAATCTCATAGGCTACTGGTTTCCTAATTGTTTTGTAGTTTTAATGGTGTATGGGTCTCATTGTGTCTACTGGTTCAGATTTCTGGAGGGTATGGACAGCAATCTTCCTTGTCCCTCCAGAGTTCAGAAGTTCCAGGAATGGAGAGTTAGGCAGCAGTTTCATGTATACACAATTTAATACACAATGAGAGCAGCAACTCAGAATGGAACATCACAAAAACTTTGACTGCAAGTAGAGCTGGGTTGCAAGCTTGTGAGCTCCGGCCCATTGGTGCAGTCTCGCCAAACCTAGAGCACCTCAAAAATAAAAAAAGCAGATTGTAGTCTGCAAAAAAAAAAACATTGATCACAAGGGCAGGACACTGCACCACCTGTACTAACAATTGGTACTTCCAACTGTACAGCAGTCACATGCCACTGATGCATGCATGTAAATTCCTTGGGGCATTAACAAGATGAAGCATCTCCAACGCCAGGTCAACGCACCACTGGTCTCTCCTGCTGACGGCACCGTATGTTTGGAAAAACTGTTCAAAAACTCTGGCAGGCAAATGAGCCGGGAAAAAGCCCTGTCCACTCTGCTTTCAGCTCCAATGCGATTATGCGCAAGCTACGGCCGTCGGTAACGCGCGTGGCTCGGCATGCTTGGCGTACCACGATCCGATACGCGAATACGCGCCGGCATAGTCTCTTGATACGACTTTTAAGCTTGGAACACGCCTGTGCCAGCCGATTAGACCGGCTATCGACCTCCGAGGCGGCGTGCGCTACCGGCGACCGCCGGCGGGAAGATAGTCGCGTTGAAATCGAAAGTAGAGCATCCCCCGAACCTCGACAGCCGGAGTAATCATCTCGCAGAGGTGCGCCCAAATCTTAAAAAGGCACAGCAAAACTTTATATGGACGCGTATCCGCGTGAAGGGAGGGAGAGAGGGAGGGGTGGCGGAGCAACGCCAACGAGGTAACTGCCGAGCTGTAGCTCGCGCGTCGCAAGAATAAAGCGAGTCTCTGTGAACGCTTAGCATCTGGCACGCCGGCGAAACGGGCGTTACTTTGACTCTCGTGATTATGGGAAATACAAAATGGGGCAGACAAGACATACAGGTGAAGTCAAAAGTAAATGGAAAGTGCGAGAGTGTGGGAAACCGTGATGCAGCGCTTTCTAACGCTGGCTCTGGTAATTGAGTAGCTCGGTTTCCAACAAGCAGCGCGCGGTACGAACAGACCATTATCTGGAGCGTTTACGGTCATCACTTTTGACGGCTCGAACAGATGCTTGTTGCTTTTCAAATGAGACACTAAGGATTTCTCCGGCGCTACCTGCAATTTGTTTGATGAGAGTTTCGAGCCGTTTGATAATACTCAGAAGCGAGCAATGCCACGACCGTTTACGTTTTTGCCGTGAGCGGCGTGCTGTGGAGCACCCGTTTTATTTCTTGTGCTCAGGTTGGAGGGATTGATTGCACCGTTTCCTCGAAACGCGATGCTGTCCAGAATACCTGAAGATGAACGGCGCAGCATAATTCGCCTCTCCAATTGGAGGTGTTCCTCAGCACACTATAAGTCGCCGAGTTGGCCGATCGATCGGCGCAGTGAATAGGATTTGCAGGCATATCGAGATGAGGATGCCCGCGTTGAAGATGCCCAAAGTTCAGGAAGACCACGATCCACATCGACAGAAGTCGACGAACTCATCGTGGCAGCGGTGGTGGCTGATCCATTCGAGTACGCGAGAAATTCGAGAGACCCTATCTCTGAACATCAGTGTGGCTACAATCCGCCGACGCTTGCATGAGGCAGGACTGAGCGGATGCGTGGTCGCTCAGAAACCCTACTTTACTTAACAGATCAGCAGAAGCACGCTCGACTGGGCTTTGTGCGAGCCCACGAAGAATGGTCGGTAGTCGATTGGGGTGAGGTCATATCTATTGACGAGTCCACTGTAATCTCAAGATGGGTCAACAGCGCCGGGTATGGCCCCCGTGCATCTGCCGGTAAGATTTAACCACATTCTCTTAATGATATCACGCTTTGCAATTGCCAGTGCTATATTTTCTACGTGGGTGAATACTTTCATTTCATTTTATTATATTAAAGGTCCCAAAAAAGGGGGTTTTACATATGGGGTGGAAAGAATTAAAAGCACAAATTCACAACAGCAAGAAAGTTTTTACATTTTTAGCGAAAAGACTTGGGCAAGTGATGATGGCAACGTTGTTTGGAAGGCCGTTCCAGCCTGCGGCTGCACGAAGCGAGAAGGAATTCGAAAAAGTGACGGTGCGTGACCGAGGACAAAAACTTGAAGGTGATGGCTGGTGCGATGAGATATGCGTTCTGGGCGAAGATTATAAGGTGGGATGTGCATAGGGCTGTGGAACAATTTGTGAAATAAAGACAGGCTGGCAATGCCACGGCGGAGCGATAAGGGTGATAATCCGGATGCTGTTTTTCTGTGTGCAATGCTTGAGTGGGCATTTGGGAATTTGTTCCAGAGGCCTTTGTCTGGACGCTAAGGATCACGTCTGCACGTCAGCAAAACGAGTTTTAGAGGGGCGCTTGCCCACATTTCTAACGATAACGTTTTGTTTTTGTTTGCACGTAGGTATCAGCCCGGGTACTTGCACAATGTGCTTAGCAGCGGTGGCACGGCTGTGAATGTTTGGGGAGCCGTCTGCAGAGATGGACCGGCCCCACTTGTGTAGCTTCGAGCGAAGATTAACGCGGCGTAATACTGCAAATGTCCTTGAGAGCTACCTCGTCCCGTTCGCCCTGGACGGGCCCTTTAAAGATGGCTTTTACTGGCTTTAGCAGGACCACAGCCCCGTCCACAAAGCTAAAGTCGTCCAAGACTTTCTAGAAGAGTGAGGAGGTCGACAGCTGCAATGGATGCCAAAGGGCGCGGACTTCAACATTATACAAAATGTGTGGGGATTTCTGAAATCCAACTTGGCATATAACTTGGGTGCAACAAGCAAAGAAGCATTGTGCCTCGCTGTTGCAGCTGAATGAGACCGCATTAACCGATACCGCGAGTTTGTACAATCTGTGCACGATTCTCTGCCCCGGCGCATGGAAGCAACCATTCGCGTTAACGGCAGTCTCACGCGCTTTTGAACCGCGTTTGCTTTTGCACCTTGTATTTTTTGTTCTTGTGGAACTACCTCGATGAAATTCTTCCTACTAAGAACAATAAGGATTCCCCTTGTTGCGATCGACGTGCTGATCGTGCATTACTACCTGGCCAATTCGAAATGCATGCACTTCGCCTATTTTACATCAACTGTTACACAGAGCACACAGACTAAACCAGCATCGTGTCCTTTTGATTATTTTGTGCGTATTCGTTCTTACATACGCGAGGGTATATGCGCAACTTACAATAAACAAAATGAAGGCAGCAAAAAAGCGAGGGCTGATCTTTGCTGGTCCTCATTTCTTGAGCGGACACTGGGGAAGCCAGGATATACCATGCAAACCTAAGAACAAGAAGAAAAAAACGCCCCGCGACACGCCCCTCACGGCAAAAGCATAACTAAACAGTCGTGGCAGTGCTCGCTGCTGAGTACAATCATACGGCGCAAATCGCTCTTCAAATACTTCGCAGGTAGGGCCAAAGAAATCCGTGGTGCCGTATTTGAAAAGCAACAAGCATCCGTTCGAGCTTCCAAAAGCGATGGCCGTACGCTCCAGATAAGGGTCGGCTGATAGCGCGCGCTGCTCGCTGGCGACCGAGTTAATCAGTTCAGAGCCGCCTTTAAAAAGCGTTGCGACACGGTTTGCCATGCTCTCGCGCCTTCCATTTGCTTTTGACTGCACCTGTACAATCTGCCGAGCTGAGCCGCCGGGGCACGACTTGCCACTTGAGGAACAGAGATAGCAGCACAGTAGAAAGAAAAATTAAGGTTAAAAACCTTAAATACTCCTAATAAGAAATCGTGCCTAAAATATTAAAACTCTCCCCCACATTAATTTCATCATAACGCGCGATTCAAATTCATTTGTTCGCGTGGCTACGGCCGTAAGCAACGCAACGTCGCAGCGCAAAAAAGAATACAAACCGCAGCCTGCGGTTGTAACTAATGCATACGGACCTCACTAAAAGCCGAACTAGCGCTGGAATGTTGATATCCACGAGAAGCGTCTTGCAGAACTTTGAATTCACGGCAGCGCACACCGCAACAAACCGAACAGCTGACGCGCGCACATGGAAGCTAAAAAAAAAACAATCAAACTTACCCAATGTTGCCGGCTTGTGACTACGTTTTCGCTACCAGTTCGCTAAATTCTGCATAATACTCAGTCGACAACTGAAAACGAGTATGTTAGTAACACTAAAATATCACTGTGGTCTCAGATTGCTTTTTTGGCCACTAGACCGTAACAGAGAAGAAAAAAAATACTTATCGCCATACTCATATGGTCCTACCTTGGAGGGTCGGCATGCGGGCAACCACCACTGGTGGTCATTTTTCTTTCTTGTTTGCTGTCTAGCAGCCTTGAGGAGAGAGAAAGTAACTTCCCAGATGCGAGCGATGGTCCTCTCTCTCCGCTGCCGGCACCGCGCTCTCCGCGGCTTGTGGCGTCAAACTCAAACGTAGTTTGAGAGCGTTGCGCGCCGGATCCTCTGGAACTTCAGGCGGCAGTTTTTCTGTATGCCTCAGCGTGCTTTATTCTTAATGTGGCAAATATTTTACGTTACTGCAATGCCTCGTAAGCGCCATGTGTTGATTTTGAGATCAGAGCCCGAGATGAATGATGATCGAAGCAATGAAAAACAACTAGAACCACCAACCGACTGTTTTTGTAGGGCCCATTGACTAGTGCATGTCAGTCCCATGGACAAATAGGTATTGGTCTATGCGGCGAATATGAATCAGTCGATAAGGTGCACTGGATTCTGTACTGGTCTAATGTTTTTCATATTCAGCCCATAGACCGATACAGTTAGTACCATAGCCTATAAGACATATCGATATATATAGTATCGGTTTCTGTTTTGGTCCAGTACAAATGCAGATACAACCCGAAGATAAACTCTAGCACCAATACTAACGAAGATATAAGACCAATAAATTTCCCTATGGTTTTTTTTTTTTGTTTGCTAGAGCAGTTTCACGTCAGTGCCAGAAAAGCCATTTGCGCCATGACTATCGCAAGATCTGCAAAGGGGATTTCACCAAGCAGTTGCGATCAGCGACCGCCAGGACGCCGACCGGAACTAATCACATTTCTAGCACTCCACTTTGGTGAGAACCGGAAGCTGAAGCAGCAGCAGCACACCACAACGGCAGCAGCAAAAGGGAGGCGGAGAGGCTTCGTTCAGTGCACGTGCAAAATTTCACGATGGACAGCCAGCAGCAACTGCTGTATATTGATCAGTTTGGTGCAGCGCACGTACTACAGCCCCTGGGCAAGACTGGTGCCGAAGGTCCCGGTACTGCGGCGATGGACCCGACATTTGACGTCGTTTACGAAGCGAATACGGTCTACCTAAACCTGGACGGCGTCGACGATACTACCACGTCCACAAGTCATGAGCAAGGCACATCACCGGAAGCAAGCAGCGCGTCTAGCGCAGAAGTACCAGAAGACAGACGAGCGCGCCATAACGATGTAGAACGAAAGCGACGAGCCCGGATTAAGAGCGCTTGCGACACCCTCAGAACTCTGGTGCCGAGTTTGGATCGCAGCACGGACGCCGCCACGGTGTTTGAGAGTACTGTGCTGCACATTAAGCACTTACAGCAAGGAATGTCCCACGAGGAACTTTTAAAGACATCCAAAGAGTTTTTTGAAACCCACTGCCTGTATGCTGAGAAATATAGTGAGTGCTGAAATCTACACCATGGTGTGCTGTCCTTTTCAAAAGCTTACATGCCATTGGGTTTGCTTCTGGGCCACATATTGCAACTTACGTCACTCCCAGCACAAAAAATCCCTGGAAGGTGGCAATAACTCGCCTCCTTATGATGTACAATAGCTAAGGGCACTACTATTACTACTGAAACAGCAATGCGCAACAGTGGTCTAAGGCCCACCAAGGTGCTTCACACAGCAGTGAACGAAATCTTCCGTTCCGTTATATATGTCAAAGGCATCAAAATTCTGACCTCTCTACAGGAGTCTCATAAGTGGGGTATATACAGGGTATTTCACACAAGAATACACAATTTCTATTTTAGGCTTTTTGAGTTAGAGGAGCGCTGCTTTTGGCATCATTAGAATACAGTTAAGACATGCCATCTACCAGGTTGGTTAACTAATATTGAACAGTTAACTTTGTAACGTCAATTGTGAGCCTCCTCTAAGAGGCGTGTAGCCCACCGTAAGTAATATCCATGTCAGTTTTTAGAATTTCGAAAATACAGTTACCCTCAGCGCTGTGGCCCAAAAAATTTCGGCTGTTTCGACGAATCACGACCACTGAAGAGATCTTTTTGTCCGCAAACTTCTCGAAAGCGCATGCATTTTGGCGCGATGTAGCAAAACTTTGTCGGGACACAGTGCCCAGGGCTACCGCGTCTTCGAAATCCTAAAAACAGATATGGATATTACTTACGGTGGGCCACATGCTTCTCAATAAATAAGGAGCCTAACTATGATAGTTAAGAAGTTAACTATTCAAGATTAGTTAACCAGCACCTTTCAGCTGTTTTGTGATGTACTACACAGCTGACGATGCCATCAAGAAGAAAGCGCTCATCTAAATCAAAATGCCTTTTTTTTTTTTTAAATTGTGTAAAGTCCTAGGTGAAACGCCCTGTATATGGGACAGAAGTGTGCTCTGTGGATGCATACATGCAGCTAGTATGTTATTAGTGCCCGACTACAGTATGTTTCTTGTGAGCGTGCCTTCATTTCCATGACAGCATATACAATTCTCAGTTTCCATTCTCCTGTGAAAATGTTGGTACCGAGCTGGGCGCTGCCCTGCAGTCCTCACAAATAAGTTTTCCTTTTGCACCTTAATAATATGTAAGGTGATTAAAGGCATAACTGGAACCAATTTCAAAACCCAATTTGAACCTTGGCTCATTGGTTACGGTGCTCGGCTGCTGGTTTGAAAGATGCGGGTTCGACCCTGGCCATGGTGGTCGCAGTTCGATAGAGGTTTTCGAAATGCTAGAGGCCCATGCACTGCGCGCTGTCAGTGCACGTTAAGGAACCACAGGTGGACAAAATTTTCCGGAGCCCTACACTACGGCATTCCTCATAGCCTGAGTCGCTTTGGGACATTAAACCCATAAACATAAACCTTAACCGATTGGAATTGTCTGAAAAAATCACTCGGTTCCAACCGAAATTTCCAATGATTTCTTAAACCAGCAAGTTCCAAATGGTCCCTTCCGCCAGATGGTACCTCTTGCAAGACGCCCCTGTCCAATACCCCACTACATGTGTCCCCACTTATGAAATTTCCACCACTTTGAAAGCTTTACCCTGGCCTGGTGCTCTGGTTCACAGAGGTGAAATGCTTAAAGAAAGGGTCTCTGACCCTGCTTTGTGGAAAGAAAAATGCCTCTTGCTATGGTGCTCTTAGGCCAAAGCTGCCCTTGCGCCATTAAAATTCAACATCCTAACATTATTCCAATATTCAGAGCAACTGGTACACACACTACACGATTTAGAATAACGCAGCATGCTAAAAAAAGGAAAATAGCAGACGTCACCTTGAGACAGAGAGCAATGCTAATGAGGGCAAAAATTTGGAAATTAAGAAGAAAATGGACTTGGACGAGCACGAGTTCAAAGAGCTGCCTGGAATACTGTGGCCGCGGCGGACAGCGATAATTGGAGGGAGAGAACTGGGGTACGTTTTTGTCCTGCAGTGGCGATAAGACAGCTGTTTCGAGTTGAACCGAGTATGAAAAACCTAGCTACCATCTCGATTTCAACTGTGTGCGCAGAGGACATGTCCACACGAGGTGATGCGCGCACGGCAGCACCGTGCCTGCACAGGTCGGGCCGTCGCAAAATGTGCACTCTTTGAAATAGTGTTTGGTAGATACCAAAAGGCCTATAAGACCAGTACGCTCACACACCCATAGCTGTCAGCAATCTCATAGGCTACTGGTTTCCTAATTGTTTTGTAGTTTTAATGGTGTATGGGTCTCATTGTGTCTACTGGTTCAGATTTCTGGAGGGTATGGACAGCAATCTTCCTTGTCCCTCCAGAGTTCAGAAGTTCCAGGAATGGAGAGTTAGGCAGCAGTTTCATGTATACACAATTTAATACACAATGAGAGCAGCAACTCAGAATGGAACATCACAAAAACTTTGACTGCAAGTAGAGCTGGGTTGCAAGCTTGTGAGCTCCGGCCCATTGGTGCAGTCTCGCCAAACCTAGAGCACCTCAAAAATAAAAAAAGCAGATTGTAGTCTGCAAAAAAAAAAAAACATTGATCACAAGGGCAGGACACTGCACCACCTGTACTAACAATTGGTACTTCCAACTGTACAGCAGTCACATGCCACTGATGCATGCATGTAAATTCCTTGGGGCATTAACAAGATGAAACATCTCCAACGCCAGGTCAACGCACCACTGGTCTCTCCTGCTGACGGCACCGTATGTTTGGAAGAACTGTTCAAAAACTCTGGCAGGCAAATGAGCCGGGAAAAAGCCCTGTCCACTCTGCTTTCAGCTCCAATGCGATTATGCGCAAGCTACGGCCGTCGGTAACGCGCGTGGCTCGGCATGCTTGGCGTACCACGATCCGATACGCGAATACGCGCCGGCATAGTCTCTTGATACGACTTTTAAGCTTGGAACACGCCTGTGCCAGCCGATTAGACCGGCTATCGACCTCCGAGGCGGCGTGCGCTACCGGCGACCGCCGGCGGGAAGATAGTCGCGTTGAAATCGAAAGTAGAGCATCCCCCGAACCTCGACAGTCAGAGTAATCATCTCGCAGAGGTGCGCCCAAATCTTAAAAAGGCACAGCAAAACTTTATATGGACGCGTATCCGCGTGAAGGGAGGGAGAGAGGGAGGGGTGGCGGAGCAACGCCAACGAGGTAACTGCCGAGCTGTAGCTCGCGCGTCGCAAGAATAAAGCGAGTGTCTGTGAACGCTTAGCATCTGGCACGCCGGCGAAACGGGCGTTACTTTGACTCTCGTGATTATGGGAAATACAAAATGGGGCAGACAAGACATACAGGTGAAGTCAAAAGTAAATGGAAAGTGCGAGAGTGTGGGAAACCGTGATGCAGCGCTTTCTAACGCTGGCTCTGGTAATTGAGTAGCTCGGTTTCCAACAAGCAGCGCGCGGTACGAACAGACCATTATCTGGAGCGTTTACGGTCATCACTTTTGACGGCTCGAACAGATGCTTGTTGCTTTTCAAATGAGACACTAAGGATTTCTCCGGCGCTACCTGCAATTTGTTTGATGAGAGTTTCGAGCCGTTTGATAATACTCAGAAGCGAGCAATGCCACGACTGTTTACGTTTTTGCCGTGAGCGGCGTGCTGTGGAGCACCCGTTTTATTTCTTGTGCTCAGGTTGGAGGGATTGATTGCACCGTTTCCTCGAAACGCGATGCTGTCCAGAATACCTGAAGATGAACGGCGCAGCATAATTCGCCTCTCCAATTGAAGGTGTTCCTCAGCACACTATAAGTCGCCGAGTTGGCCGATCGATCGGCGCAGTGAATAGGATTTGCAGGCATATCGAGATGAGGATGCCCGCGTTGAAGATGCCCAAAGTTCAGGAAGACCACGATCCACATCGACAGAAGTCGACGAACTCATCGTGGCAGCGGTGGTGGCTGATCCATTCGAGTACGCGAGAAATTCGAGAGACCCTATCTCTGAACATCAGTGTGGCTACAATCCGCCGACGCTTGCATGAGGCAGGACTGAGCGGATGCGTGGTCGCTCAGAAACCCTACTTTACTTAACAGATCAGCAGAAGCACGCTCGACTGGGCTTTGTGCGAGCCCACGAAGAATGGTCGGTAGTCGATTGGGGTGAGGTCATATCTATTGACGAGTCCACTGTAATCTCAAGATGGGTCAACAGCGCCGGGTATGGCCCCCGTGCAACTGCCGGTAAGATTTAACCACATTCTCTTAATGATATCACGCTTTGCAATTGCCAGTGCTATATTTTCTACGTGGGTGAATACTTTCATTTCATTTTATTATATTAAAGGTCCCAAAAAAGGGGGTTTTACATATGGGGTGGAAAGAATTAAAAGCACAAATTCACAACAGCAAGAAAGTTTTTACATTTTTAGCGAAAAGACTTGGGCAAGTGATGATGGCAACGTTGTTTGGAAGGCCGTTCCAGCCTGCGGCTGCACGAAGCGAGAAGGAATTCGAAAAAGTGACGGTGCGTGACCGAGGACAAAAACTTGAAGGTGATGGCTGGTGCGATGAGATATGCGTTCTGGGCGAAGATTATAAGGTGGGATGTGCATAGGGCTGTGGAACAATTTGTGAAATAAACACAGGCTGGCAATGCCACGGCGGAGCGATAAGGGTGATAATCCGGATGCTGTTTTTCTGTGTGCAATGCTTGAGTGGGCATTTGGGAATTTGTTCCAGAGGCCTTTGTCTGGACGCTAAGGATCACGTCTGCACGTCAGCAAAACGAGTTTTAGAGGGGCGCTTGCCCACATTTCTAACGATAACGTTTTGTTTTTGTTTGCACGTAGGTATCAGCCCGGGTACTTGCACAATGTGCTTAGCAGCGGTGGCACGGCTGTGAATGTTTGGGGAGCCGTCTGCAGAGATGGACCGGCCCCACTTGTGTAGCTTCGAGCGAAGATTAACGCGGCGTAATTCTGCAAATGTCCTTGAGAGCTACCTCGTCCCGTTCGCCCTGGACGGGCCCTTTAAAGATGGCTTTTACTGGCTTTAGCAGGACCACAGCCCCGTCCACAAAGCTAAAGTCGTCCAAGACTTTCTAGAAGAGTGAGGAGGTCGACAGCTGCAATGGATGCCAAAGGGCGCGGACTTCAACATTATACAAAATGTGTGGGGATTTCTGAAATCCAACTTGGCATATATGAACTTGGGTGCAACAAGCAAAGAAGCATTGTGCCTCGCTGTTGCAGCTGAATGGGACCGCATTAAGCGATACCGCGAGTTTGTACAATCTGTGCACGATTCTCTGCCCCGGCGCATGGAACCAACCATTCACGTTAACGGCAGTCTCACGCGCTTTTGAACCGCGTTTGCTTTTGCACATTGTATTTTTGGTTCTTGTGGAACTACCTCGATGAAATTCTTCCTACTAAGAACAATAAGGATTCCCCTTGTTGCGATCGACGTGCTGATCGTGCATTACTACCTGGCCAATTCGAAATGCATGCACTTCGCGTATTTTACTTCAACTGTTACACAGAGCACACAGACTAAACCAGCATCGTGTCCTTTTGATTATTTTGTGCGTATTCGTTCTTACATACGCGAGGGTATATGCGCAACTTACAATAAACAAAATGAAGGCAGCAAAAAAGCGAGGGCTGATCTTTGCTGGTCCTCATTTCTTGAGCGGACACTGGGGAAGCCAGGATATACCATGTAAACCTAAGAACAAGAAGAAAAAAACACCCCGCGACACGCCCCTCACGGCAAAAGCATAACTAAACAGTCGTGGCAGTGCTCGCTGCTGAGTACAATCATACGGCGCAAATCGCTCTTCAAATACTTCGCAGGTAGGGCCAAAGAAATCCGTGGTGCCGTATTTGAAAAGCAACAAGCATCCGTTCGAGCTTCCAAAAGCGATGGCCGTACGCTCCAGATAAGGGTCGGCTGATAGCGCGCGCTGCTCGCTGGCGACCGAGTTAATCAGTTAAGAGCCGCCTTTAAAAAGCGTTGCGACACGGTTTGCCATGCTCTCGCGCCTTCCATTTGCTTTTGACTGCACCTGTACAATCTGCCGAGCTGAGCCGCCGGGGCACGACTTGCCACTTGAGGAACAGAGATAGCAGCACAGTAGAAAGAAAAATTAAGGTTAAAAACCTTAAATACTCCTAATAAGAAATCGTGCCTAAAATATTAAAACTCTCCCCCACATTAATTTCATCATAACGCGCGATTCAAATTCATTTGTTCGCGTGGCTACGGCCGTTAGCAACGCAACGCCGCAGCGCAAAAAAGAATACAAACCGCAGCCTGCGGTTGTAACTAATGCATACGGACCTCACTAAAAGCCGAACTAGCGCTGGAATGTTGATATCCACGAGAAGCGTCTTGCAGAACTTTGAATTCACGGCAGCGCACACCGCAACAAACCGAACAGCTGACGCGCGCACATGGAAGCTAAAAAAAAAACAATCAAACTTACCCAATGTTGCCGGCTTTTGACTACGTTTTCGCTACCAGTTCGCTAAATTCTGCATAATACTCAGTCGACAACTGAAAACGAGTATGTTAGTAACACTAAAATATCACTGTGGTCTCAGATTGCGGTTTTGGCCACTAGACCGTAACAGAGAAGAAAAAAAATACTTATCGCCATACTCATATGGTCCTACCTTGGAGGGTCGGCATGCGGGCAACCACCACTGGTGGTCATTTTTCTTTCTTGTTTGCTGTCTAGCAGCCTTGAGGAGAGAGAAAGTAACTTCCCAGATGCGAGCGATGGTCCTCTCTCTCCGCTGCCGGCACCGCGCTCTCCGCAGCTTGTGGCGTCAAACTCAAACGTAGTTTGAGAGCGTTGCGCGCCGGATCCTCTGGAACTTCAGGCGGCAGTTTTTCTGTATGCCTCAGCGTGCTTTATTCTTAATGTGGCAAATATTTTACGTTACTGCAATGCCTCGTAAGCGCCATGTGTTGATTTTGAGATCAGAGCCTGAGATGAATGATGATCGAAGCAATGAAAAACAACTAGAACCACCAACCGACTGTTTTTGTAGGGCCCATTGACTAGTGCATGTCAGTCCCATGGACAAATAGGTATTGGTCTATGCGGCGAATATGAATCAGTCGATAAGGTGCACTGGATTCTGTATTGGTCTAATGTTTTTCATATTCAGCCCATAGACCGATACAGTTAGTACCATAGCCTATAAGACATATCGATATATATAGTATCGGTTTCTGTTTTGGTCCAGTACAAATGCAGATACAACCCGAAGATAAACTCTAGCACCAATACTAACGAAGATATAAGACCAATAAATTTCCCTATGGTTTTTTTTTTGTTTGCTAGAGCAGTTTCACGTCAGTGCCAGAAAAGCCATTTGCGCCATGACTATCGCAAGATCTGCAAAGGGGATTTCACCAAGCAGTTGCGATCAGCGACCGCCAGGACGCCGACCGGAACTAATCACATTTCTAGCACTCCACTTTGGTGAGAACCGGAAGCTGAAGCAGCAGCAGCACACCACAACGGCAGCAGCAAAAGGGAGGCGGAGAGGCTTCGTTCAGTGCACGTGCAAAATTTCACGATGGACAGCCAGCAGCAACTGCTGTATATTGATCAGTTTGGTGCAGCGCACGTACTACAGCCCCTGGGCAAGACTGGTGCCGAAGGTCCCGGTACTGCGGCGATGGACCCGACATTTGACGTCGTTTACGAAGCGGATACGGTCTACCTAAACCTGGACGGCGTCGACGATACTACCACGTCCACAAGTCATGAGCAAGGCACATCACCGGAAGCAAGCAGCGCGTCTAGCGCAGAAGTACCAGAAGACAGACGAGCGCGCCATAACGATGTAGAACGAAAGCGACGAGCCCGGATTAAGAGCGCTTGCGACACCCTCAGAACTCTGGTGCCGAGTTTGGATCGCAGCACGGACGCCGCCACGGTGTTTGAGAGTACTGTGCTGCACATTAAGCACTTACAGCAAGGAATGTCCCACGAGGAACTTTTAAAGACATCCAAAGAGTTTTTTGAAACCCACTGCCTGTATGCTGAGAAATATAGTGAGTGCTGAAATCTACACCATGGTGTGCTGTCCTTTTCAAAAGCTTACATGCCATTGGGTTTGCTTCTGGGCCACATATTGCAACTTACGTCACTCCCAGCACAAAAAATCCCTGGAAGGTGGCAATAACTCGCCTCCTTATGATGTACAATAGCTAAGGGCACTACTATTACTACTGAAACAGCAATGCGCAACAGTGGTCTAAGGCCCACCAAGGTGCTTCACACAGCAGTGAACGAAATCTTCCGTTCCGTTATATATGTCAAAGGCATCAAAATTCTGACCTCTCTACAGGAGTCTCATAAGTGGGGTATATACAGGGTATTTCACACAAGAATACACAATTTCTATTTTAGGCTTTTTGAGTTAGAGGAGCGCTGCTTTTGGCATCATTAGAATACAGTTAAGACATGCCATCTACCAGGTTGGTTAACTAATATTGAACAGTTAACTTTGTAACGTCAATTGTGAGCCTCCTCTAAGAGGCGTGTAGCCCACCGTAAGTAATATCCATGTCAGTTTTTAGAATTTCGAAAATACAGTTACCCTCAGCGCTGTGGCCCAAAAAATTTCGGCTGTTTCGACGAATCACGACCACTGAAGAGATCTTTTTGTCCGCAAACTTCTCGAAAGCGCATGCATTTTGGCGCGATGTAGCAAAACTTTGTCGGGACACAGTGCCCAGGGCTACCGCGTCTTCGAAATCCTAAAAACAGATATGGATATTACTTACGGTGGGCCACATGCTTCTCAATAAATAAGGAGCCTAACTATGATAGTTAAGAAGTTAACTATTCAAGATTAGTTAACCAGCACCTTTCAGCTGTTTTCTGATGTACTACACAGCTGACGATGCCATCAAGAAGAAAGCGCTCATCTAAATCAAAAGGCCTTTTTTTTTTTTAAATTGTGTAAAGTCCTAGGTGAAACGCCCTGTATATGGGACAGAAGTGTGCTCTGTGGATGCATACATGCAGCTAGTATGTTATTAGTGCCCGACTACAGTATGTTTCTTGTGAGCGTGCCTTCATTTCCATGACAGCATATACAATTCTCAGTTTCCATTCTCCTGTGAAAATGTTGGTACCGAGCTGGGCGCTGCCCTGCAGTCCTCACAAATAAGTTTTCCTTTTGCACCTTAATAATATGTAAGGTGATTAAAGGCATAACTGGAACCAATTTCAAAACCCAATTTGAACCTTGGCTCATTGGTTACGGTGCTCGGCTGCTGGTTTGAAAGATGCGGGTTCGACCCTGGCCATGGTGGTCGCAGTTCGATAGAGGTTTTCGAAATGCTAGAGGCCCATGCACTGCGCGCTGTCAGTGCACGTTAAGGAACCACAGGTGGACAAAATTTTCCGGAGCCCTACACTACGGCATTCCTCATAGCCTGAGTCGCTTTGGGACATTAAACCCATAAACATAAACCTTAACCGATTGGAATTGTCTGAAAAAATCACTCGGTTCCAACCGAAATTTCCAATGATTTCTTAAACCAGCAAGTTCCAAATGGTCCCTTCCGCCAGATGGTACCTCTTGCAAGACGCCCCTGTCCAATACCCCACTACATGTGTCCCCACTTATGAAATTTCCACCACTTTGAAAGCTTTACCCTGGCCTGGTGCTCTGGTTCACAGAGGTGAAATGCTTAAAGAAAGGGTCTCTGACCCTGCTTTGTGGAAAGAAAAATGCCTCTTGCTATGGTGCTCTTAGGCCAAAGCTGCCCTTGCGCCATTAAAATTCAACATCCTAACATTATTCCAATATTCAGAGCAACTGGTACACACACTACACGATTTAGAATAACGCAGCATGCTATAAAAAGGAAAATAGCAGACGTCACCTTGCGACAGAGAGCAATGCTAATGAGGGCAAAAATTTGGAAATTAAGAAGAAAATGGACTTGGACGAGCACGAGTTCAAAGAGCTGCCTGGAATACTGTGGCCGCGGCGGACAGCGATAATTGGAGGGAGAGAACTGGGGTACGTTTTTGTCCTGCAGTGGCGATAAGACAGCTGTTTCGAGTTGAACCGAGTATGAAAAACCTAGCTACCATCTCGATTTCAACTGTGTGCGCAGAGGACATGTCCACACGAGGTGATGCGCGCACGGCAGCACCGTGCCTGCACAGGTCGGGCCGTCGCAAAATGTGCACTCTTTGAAATAGTGTTTGGTAGATACCAAAAGGCCTATAAGACCAGTACGCTCACACACCCATAGCTGTCAGCAATCTCATAGGCTACTGGTTTCCTAATTGTTTTGTAGTTTTAATGGTGTATGGGTCTCATTGTGTCTACTGGTTCAGATTTCTGGAGGGTATGGACAGCAATCTTCCTTGTCCCTCCAGAGTTCAGAAGTTCCAGGAATGGAGAGTTAGGCAGCAGTTTCATGTATACACAATTTAATACACAATGAGAGCAGCAACTCAGAATGGAACATCACAAAAACTTTGACTGCAAGTAGAGCTGGGTTGCAAGCTTGTGAGCTCCGGCCCATTGGTGCAGTCTCGCCAAACCTAGAGCACCTCAAAAATAAAAAAAGCAGATTGTAGTCTGCAAAAAAAAAAAAACATTGATCACAAGGGCAGGACACTGCACCACCTGTACTAACAATTGGTACTTCCAACTGTACAGCAGTCACATGCCACTGATGCATGCATGTAAATTCCTTGGGGCATTAACAAGATGAAACATCTCCAACGCCAGGTCAACGCACCACTGGTCTCTCCTGCTGACGGCACCGTATGTTTGGAAGAACTGTTCAAAAACTCTGGCAGGCAAATGAGCCGGGAAAAAGCCCTGTCCACTCTGCTTTCAGCTCCAATGCGATTATGCGCAAGCTACGGCCGTCGGTAACGCGCGTGGCTCGGCATGCTTGGCGTACCACGATCCGATACGCGAATACACGCCGGCATAGTCTCTTGATACGACTTTTAAGCTTGGAACACGCCTGTGCCAGCCGATTAGACCGGCTATCGACCTCCGAGGCGGCGTGCGCTACCGGCGACCGCCGGCGGGAAGATAGTCGCGTTGAAATCGAAAGTAGAGCATCCCCCGAACCTCGACAGCCGGAGTAATCATCTCGCAGAGGTGCGCCCAAATCTTAGAAAGGCACAGCAAAACTTTATATGGACGCGTATCCGCGTGAAGGGAGGGAGAGAGGGAGGGGTGGCGGAGCAACGCCAACGAGGTAACTGCCGAGCTGTAGCTCGCGCGTCGCAAGAATAAAGCGAGTCTCTGTGAACGCTTAGCATCTGGCACGCCGGCGAAACGGGCGTTACTTTGACTCTCGTGATTATGGGAAATACAAAATGGGGCAGACAAGACATACAGGTGAAGTCAAAAGTAAATGGAAAGTGCGAGAGTGTGGGAAACCGTGATGCAGCGCTTTCGAACGCTGGCTCTGGTAATTGAGTAGCTCGGTTTCCAACAAGCAGCGCGCGGTACGAACAGACCATTATCTGGAGCGTTTACGGTCATCACTTTTGACGGCTCGAACAGATGCTTGTTGCTTTTCAAATGAGACACTAAGGATTTCTCCGGCGCTACCTGCAATTTGTTTGATGAGAGTTTCGAGCCGTTTGATAATACTCAGAAGCGAGCAATGCCACGACTGTTTACGTTTTTGCCGTGAGCGGCGTGCTGTGGAGCACCCGTTTTATTTCTTGTGCTCAGGTTGGAGGGATTGATTGCACCGTTTCCTCGAAACGCGATGCTGTCCAGAATACCTGAAGATGAACGGCGCAGCATAATTCGCCTCTCCAATTGAAGGTGTTCCTCAGCACACTATAAGTCGCCGAGTTGGCCGATCGATCGGCGCAGTGAATAGGATTTGCAGGCATATCGAGATGAGGATGCCCGCGTTGAAGATGCCCAAAGTTCAGGAAGACCACGATCCACATCGACAGAAGTCGACGAACTCATCGTGGCAGCGGTGGTGGCTGATCCATTCGAGTACGCGAGAAATTCGAGAGACCCTATCTCTGAACATCAGTGTGGCTACAATCCGCCGACGCTTGCATGAGGCAGGACTGAGCGGATGCGTGGTCGCTCAGAAACCCTACTTTACTTAACAGATCAGCAGAAGCACGCTCGACTGGGCTTTGTGCGAGCCCACGAAGAATGGTCGGTAGTCGATTGGGGTGAGGTCATATCTATTGACGAGTCCACTGTAATCTCAAGATGGGTCAACAGCGCCGGGTATGGCCCCCGTGCAACTGCCGGTAAGATTTAACCACATTCTCTTAATGATATCACGCTTTGCAATTGCCAGTGCTATATTTTCTACGTGGGTGAATACTTTCATTTCATTTTATTATATTAAAGGTCCCAAAAAAGGGGGTTTTACATATGGGGTGGAAAGAATTAAAAGCACAAATTCACAACAGCAAGAAAGTTTTTACATTTTTAGCGAAAAGACTTGGGCAAGTGATGATGGCAACGTTGTTTGGAAGGCCGTTCCAGCCTGCGGCTGCACGAAGCGAGAAGGAATTCGAAAAAGTGACGGTGCGTGACCGAGGACAAAAACTTGAAGGTGATGGCTGGTGCGATGAGATATGCGTTCTGGGCGAAGATTATAAGGTGGGATGTGCATAGGGCTGTGGAACAATTTGTGAAATAAACACAGGCTGGCAATGCCACGGCGGAGCGATAAGGGTGATAATCCGGATGCTGTTTTTCTGTGTGCAATGCTTGAGTGGGCATTTGGGAATTTGTTCCAGAGGCCTTTGTCTGGACGCTAAGGATCACGTCTGCACGTCAGCAAAACGAGTTTTAGAGGGGCGCTTGCCCACATTTCTAACGATAACGTTTTGTTTTTGTTTGCACGTAGGTATCAGCCCGGGTACTTGCACAATGTGCTTAGCAGCGGTGGCACGGCTGTGAATGTTTGGGGAGCCGTCTGCAGAGATGGACCGGCCCCACTTGTGTAGCTTCGAGCGAAGATTAACGCGGCGTAATTCTGCAAATGTCCTTGAGAGCTACCTCGTCCCGTTCGCCCTGGACGGGCCCTTTAAAGATGGCTTTTACTGGCTTTAGCAGGACCACAGCCCCGTCCACAAAGCTAAAGTCGTCCAAGACTTTCTAGAAGAGTGAGGAGGTCGACAGCTGCAATGGATGCCAAAGGGCGCGGACTTCAACATTATACAAAATGTGTGGGGATTTCTGAAATCCAACTTGGCATATATGAACTTGGGTGCAACAAGCAAAGAAGCATTGTGCCTCGCTGTTGCAGCTGAATGGGACCGCATTAAGCGATACCGCGAGTTTGTACAATCTGTGCACGATTCTCTGCCCCGGCGCATGGAAGCAACCATTCGCGTTAACGGCAGTCTCACGCGCTTTTGAACCGCGTTTGCTTTTGCACATTGTATTTTTGGTTCTTGTGGAACTACCTCGATGAAATTCTTCCTACTAAGAACAATAAGGATTCCCCTTGTTGCGATCGACGTGCTGATCGTGCATTACTACCTGGCCAATTCGAAATGCATGCACTTCGCGTATTTTACTTCAACTGTTACACAGAGCACACAGACTAAACCAGCATCGTGTCCTTTTGATTATTTTGTGCGTATTCGTTCTTACATACGCGAGGGTATATGCGCAACTTACAATAAACAAAATGAAGGCAGCAAAAAAGCGAGGGCTGATCTTTGCTGGTCCTCATTTCTTGAGCGGACACTGGGGAAGCCAGGATATACCATGTAAACCTAAGAACAAGAAGAAAAAAACACCCCGCGACACGCCCCTCACGGCAAAAGCATAACTAAACAGTCGTGGCAGTGCTCGCTGCTGAGTACAATCATACGGCGCAAATCGCTCTTCAAATACTTCGCAGGTAGGGCCAAAGAAATCCGTGGTGCCGTATTTGAAAAGCAACAAGCATCCGTTCGAGCTTCCAAAAGCGATGGCCGTACGCTCCAGATAAGGGTCGGCTGATAGCGCGCGCTGCTCGCTGGCGACCGAGTTAATCAGTTAAGAGCCGCCTTTAAAAAGCGTTGCGACACGGTTTGCCATGCTCTCGCGCCTTCCATTTGCTTTTGACTGCACCTGTACAATCTGCCGAGCTGAGCCGCCGGGGCACGACTTGCCACTTGAGGAACAGAGATAGCAGCACAGTAGAAAGAAAAATTAAGGTTAAAAACCTTAAATACTCCTAATAAGAAATCGTGCCTAAAATATTAAAACTCTCCCCCACATTAATTTCATCATAACGCGCGATTCAAATTCATTTGTTCGCGTGGCTACGGCCGTTAGCAACGCAACGCCGCAGCGCAAAAAAGAATACAAACCGCAGCCTGCGGTTGTAACTAATGCATACGGACCTCACTAAAAGCCGAACTAGCGCTGGAATGTTGATATCCACGAGAAGCGTCTTGCAGAACTTTGAATTCACGGCAGCGCACACCGCAACAAACCGAACAGCTGACGCGCGCACATGGAAGCTAAAAAAAAAACAATCAAACTTACCCAATGTTGCCGGCTTTTGACTACGTTTTCGCTACCAGTTCGCTAAATTCTGCATAATACTCAGTCGACAACTGAAAACGAGTATGTTAGTAACACTAAAATATCACTGTGGTCTCAGATTGCGGTTTTGGCCACTAGACCGTAACAGAGAAGAAAAAAAATACTTATCGCCATACTCATATGGTCCTACCTTGGAGGGTCGGCATGCGGGCAACCACCACTGGTGGTCATTTTTCTTTCTTGTTTGCTGTCTAGCAGCCTTGAGGAGAGAGAAAGTAACTTCCCAGATGCGAGCGATGGTCCTCTCTCTCCGCTGCCGGCACCGCGCTCTCCGCAGCTTGTGGCGTCAAACTCAAACGTAGTTTGAGAGCGTTGCGCGCCGGATCCTCTGGAACTTCAGGCGGCAGTTTTTCTGTATGCCTCAGCGTGCTTTATTCTTAATGTGGCAAATATTTTACGTTACTGCAATGCCTCGTAAGCGCCATGTGTTGATTTTGAGATCAGAGCCTGAGATGAATGATGATCGAAGCAATGAAAAACAACTAGAACCACCAACCGACTGTTTTTGTAGGGCCCATTGACTAGTGCATGTCAGTCCCATGGACAAATAGGTATTGGTCTATGCGGCGAATATGAATCAGTCGATAAGGTGCACTGGATTCTGTATTGGTCTAATGTTTTTCATATTCAGCCCATAGACCGATACAGTTAGTACCATAGCCTATAAGACATATCGATATATATAGTATCGGTTTCTGTTTTGGTCCAGTACAAATGCAGATACAACCCGAAGATAAACTCTAGCACCAATACTAACGAAGATATAAGACCAATAAATTTCCCTATGGTTTTTTTTTTGTTTGCTAGAGCAGTTTCACGTCAGTGCCAGAAAAGCCATTTGCGCCATGACTATCGCAAGATCTGCAAAGGGGATTTCACCAAGCAGTTGCGATCAGCGACCGCCAGGACGCCGACCGGAACTAATCACATTTCTAGCACTCCACTTTGGTGAGAACCGGAAGCTGAAGCAGCAGCAGCACACCACAACGGCAGCAGCAAAAGGGAGGCGGAGAGGCTTCGTTCAGTGCACGTGCAAAATTTCACGATGGACAGCCAGCAGCAACTGCTGTATATTGATCAGTTTGGTGCAGCGCACGTACTACAGCCCCTGGGCAAGACTGGTGCCGAAGGTCCCGGTACTGCGGCGATGGACCCGACATTTGACGTCGTTTACGAAGCGGATACGGTCTACCTAAACCTGGACGGCGTCGACGATACTACCACGTCCACAAGTCATGAGCAAGGCACATCACCGGAAGCAAGCAGCGCGTCTAGCGCAGAAGTACCAGAAGACAGACGAGCGCGCCATAACGATGTAGAACGAAAGCGACGAGCCCGGATTAAGAGCGCTTGCGACACCCTCAGAACTCTGGTGCCGAGTTTGGATCGCAGCACGGACGCCGCCACGGTGTTTGAGAGTACTGTGCTGCACATTAAGCACTTACAGCAAGGAATGTCCCACGAGGAACTTTTAAAGACATCCAAAGAGTTTTTTGAAACCCACTGCCTGTATGCTGAGAAATATAGTGAGTGCTGAAATCTACACCATGGTGTGCTGTCCTTTTCAAAAGCTTACATGCCATTGGGTTTGCTTCTGGGCCACATATTGCAACTTACGTCACTCCCAGCACAAAAAATCCCTGGAAGGTGGCAATAACTCGCCTCCTTATGATGTACAATAGCTAAGGGCACTACTATTACTACTGAAACAGCAATGCGCAACAGTGGTCTAAGGCCCACCAAGGTGCTTCACACAGCAATGAACGAAATCTTCCGTTCCGTTATATATGTCAAAGGCATCAAAATTCTGACCTCTCTACAGGAGTCTCATAAGTGGGGTATATACAGGGTATTTCACACAAGAATACACAATTTCTATTTTAGGCTTTTTGAGTTAGAGGAGCGCTGCTTTTGGCATCATTAGAATACAGTTAAGACATGCCATCTACCAGGTTGGTTAACTAATATTGAACAGTTAACTTTGTAACGTCAATTGTGAGCCTCCTCTAAGAGGCGTGTAGCCCACCGTAAGTAATATCCATGTCAGTTTTTAGAATTTCGAAAATACAGTTACCCTCAGCGCTGTGGCCCAAAAAATTTCGGCTGTTTCGACGAATCACGACCACTGAAGAGATCTTTTTGTCCGCAAACTTCTCGAAAGCGCATGCATTTTGGCGCGATGTAGCAAAACTTTGTCGGGACACAGTGCCCAGGGCTACCGCGTCTTCGAAATCCTAAAAACAGATATGGATATTACTTACGGTGGGCCACATGCTTCTCAATAAATAAGGAGCCTAACTATGATAGTTAAAAAGTTAACTATTCAAGATTAGTTAACCAGCACCTTTCAGCTGTTTTCTGATGTACTACACAGCTGACGATGCCATCAAGAAGAAAGCGCTCATCTAAATCAAAAGGCCTTTTTTTTTTTTTAAATTGTGTAAAGTCCTAGGTGAAACGCCCTGTATATGGGACAGAAGTGTGCTCTGTGGATGCATACATGCAGCTAGTATGTTATTAGTGCCCGACTACAGTATGTTTCTTGTGAGCGTGCCTTCATTTCCATGACAGCATATACAATTCTCAGTTTCCATTCTCCTGTGAAAATGTTGGTACCGAGCTGGGCGCTGCCCTGCAGTCCTCACAAATAAGTTTTCCTTTTGCACCTTAATAATATGTAAGGTGATTAAAGGCATAACTGGAACCAATTTCAAAACCCAATTTGAACCTTGGCTCATTGGTTACGGTGCTCGGCTGCTGGTTTGAAAGATGCGGGTTCGACCCTGGCCATGGTGGTCGCAGTTCGATAGAGGTTTTCGAAATGCTAGAGGCCCATGCACTGCGCGCTGTCAGTGCACGTTAAGGAACCACAGGTGGACAAAATTTTCCGGAGCCCTACACTACGGCATTCCTCATAGCCTGAGTCGCTTTGGGACATTAAACCCATAAACATAAACCTTAACCGATTGGAATTGTCTGAAAAAATCACTCGGTTCCAACCGAAATTTTCAATGATTTCTTAAACCAGCAAGTTCCAAATGGTCCCTTCCGCCAGATGGTACCTCTTGCAAGACGCCCCTGTCCAATACCCCACTACATGTGTCCCCACTTATGAAATTTCCACCACTTTGAAAGCTTTACCCTGGCCTGGTGCTCTGGTTCACAGAGGTGAAATGCTTAAAGAAAGGGTCTCTGACCCTGCTTTGTGGAAAGAAAAATGCCTCTTGCTATGGTGCTCTTAGGCCAAAGCTGCCCTTGCGCCATTAAAATTCAACATCCTAACATTATTCCAATATTCAGAGCAACTGGTACACACACTACACGATTTAGAATAACGCAGCATGCTATAAAAAGGAAAATAGCAGACGTCACCTTGCGACAGAGAGCAATGCTAATGAGGGCAAAAATTTGGAAATTAAGAAGAAAATGGACTTGGACGAGCACGAGTTCAAAGAGCTGCCTGGAATACTGTGGCCGCGGCGGACAGCGATAATTGGAGGGAGAGAACTGGGGTACGTTTTTGTCCTGCAGTGGCGATAAGACAGCTGTTTCGAGTTGAACCGAGTATGAAAAACCTAGCTACCATCTCGATTTCAACTGTGTGCGCAGAGGACATGTCCACACGAGGTGATGCGCGCACGGCAGCACCGTGCCTGCACAGGTCGGGCCGTCGCAAAATGTGCACTCTTTGAAATAGTGTTTGGTAGATACCAAAAGGCCTATAAGACCAGTACGCTCACACACCCATAGCTGTCAGCAATCTCATAGGCTACTGGTTTCCTAATTGTTTTGTAGTTTTAATGGTGTATGGGTCTCATTGTGTCTACTGGTTCAGATTTCTGGAGGGTATGGACAGCAATCTTCCTTGTCCCTCCAGAGTTCAGAAGTTCCAGGAATGGAGAGTTAGGCAGCAGTTTCATGTATACACAATTTAATACACAATGAGAGCAGCAACTCAGAATGGAACATCACAAAAACTTTGACTGCAAGTAGAGCTGGGTTGCAAGCTTGTGAGCTCCGGCCCATTGGTGCAGTCTCGCCAAACCTAGAGCACCTCAAAAATAAAAAAAGCAGATTGTAGTCTGCAAAAAAAAAAAACATTGATCACAAGGGCAGGACACTGCACCACCTGTACTAACAATTGGTACTTCCAACTGTACAGCAGTCACATGCCACTGATGCATGCATGTAAATTCCTTGGGGCATTAACAAGATGAAACATCTCCAACGCCAGGTCAACGCACCACTGGTCTCTCCTGCTGACGGCACCGTATGTTTGGAAGAACTGTTCAAAAACTCTGGCAGGCAAATGAGCCGGGAAAAAGCCCTGTCCACTCTGCTTTCAGCTCCAATGCGATTATGCGCAAGCTACGGCCGTCGGTAACGCGCGTGGCTCGGCATGCTTGGCGTACCACGATCCGATACGCGAATACACGCCGGCATAGTCTCTTGATACGACTTTTAAGCTTGGAACACGCCTGTGCCAGCCGATTAGACCGGCTATCGACCTCCGAGGCGGCGTGCGCTACCGGCGACCGCCGGCGGGAAGATAGTCGCGTTGAAATCGAAAGTAGAGCATCCCCCGAACCTCGACAGCCGGAGTAATCATCTCGCAGAGGTGCGCCCAAATCTTAGAAAGGCACAGCAAAACTTTATATGGACGCGTATCCGCGTGAAGGGAGGGAGAGAGGGAGGTGTGGCGGAGCAACGCCAACGAGGTAACTGCCGAGCTGTAGCTCGCGCGTCGCAAGAATAAAGCGAGTCTCTGTGAACGCTTAGCATCTGGCACGCCGGCGAAACGGGCGTTACTTTGACTCTCGTGATTATGGGAAATACAAAATGGGGCAGACAAGACATACAGGTGAAGTCAAAAGTAAATGGAAAGTGCGAGAGTGTGGGAAACCGTGATGCAGCGCTTTCGAACGCTGGCTCTGGTAATTGAGTAGCTCGGTTTCCAACAAGCAGCGCGCGGTACGAACAGACCATTATCTGGAGCGTTTACGGTCATCACTTTTGACGGCTCGAACAGATGCTTGTTGCTTTTCAAATGAGACACTAAGGATTTCTCCGGCGCTACCTGCAATTTGTTTGATGAGAGTTTCGAGCCGTTTGATAATACTCAGAAGCGAGCAATGCCACGACTGTTTACGTTTTTGCCGTGAGCGGCGTGCTGTGGAGCACCCGTTTTATTTCTTGTGCTCAGGTTGGAGGGATTGATTGCACCGTTTCCTCGAAACGCGATGCTGTCCAGAATACCTGAAGATGAACGGCGCAGCATAATTCGCCTCTCCAATTGAAGGTGTTCCTCAGCACACTATAAGTCGCCGAGTTGGCCGATCGATCGGCGCAGTGAATAGGATTTGCAGGCATATCGAGATGAGGATGCCCGCGTTGAAGATGCCCAAAGTTCAGGAAGACCACGATCCACATCGACAGAAGTCGACGAACTCATCGTGGCAGCGGTGGTGGCTGATCCATTCGAGTACGCGAGAAATTCGAGAGACCCTATCTCTGAACATCAGTGTGGCTACAATCCGCCGACGCTTGCATGAGGCAGGACTGAGCGGATGCGTGGTCGCTCAGAAACCCTACTTTACTTAACAGATCAGCAGAAGCACGCTCGACTGGGCTTTGTGCGAGCCCACGAAGAATGGTCGGTAGTCGATTGGGGTGAGGTCATATCTATTGACGAGTCCACTGTAATCTCAAGATGGGTCAACAGCGCCGGGTATGGCCCCCGTGCAACTGCCGGTAAGATTTAACCACATTCTCTTAATGATATCACGCTTTGCAATTGCCAGTGCTATATTTTCTACGTGGGTGAATACTTTCATTTCATTTTATTATATTAAAGGTCCCAAAAAAGGGGGTTTTACATATGGGGTGGAAAGAATTAAAAGCACAAATTCACAACAGCAAGAAAGTTTTTACATTTTTAGCGAAAAGACTTGGGCAAGTGATGATGGCAACGTTGTTTGGAAGGCCGTTCCAGCCTGCGGCTGCACGAAGCGAGAAGGAATTCGAAAAAGTGACGGTGCGTGACCGAGGACAAAAACTTGAAGGTGATGGCTGGTGCGATGAGATATGCGTTCTGGGCGAAGATTATAAGGTGGGATGTGCATAGGGCTGTGGAACAATTTGTGAAATAAAGACAGGCTGGCAATGCCACGGCGGAGCGATAAGGGTGATAATCCGGATGCTGTTTTTCTGTGTGCAATGCTTGAGTGGGAATTTGGGAATTTGTTCCAGAGGCCTTTGTCTGGACGCTAAGGATCACGTCTGCACGTCAGCAAAACGAGTTTTAGAGGGGCGCTTGCCCACATTTCTAACGATAACGTTTTGTTTTTGTTTGGACGTAGGTATCAGCCCGGGTACTTGCACAATGTGCTTAGCAGCGGTGGCACGGCTGTGAATGTTTGGGGAGCCGTCTGCAGAGATGGACCGGCCCCACTTGTGTAGCTTCGAGCGAAGATTAACGCGGCGTAATTCTGCAAATGTCCTTGAGAGCTACCTCGTCCCGTTCGCCCTGGACGGGCCCTTTAAAGATGGCTTTTACTGGCTTTAGCAGGACCACAGCCCCGTCCACAAAGCTAAAGTCGTCCAAGACTTTCTAGAAGAGTGAGGAGGTCGACAGCTGCAATGGATGCCAAAGGGCGCGGACTTCAACATTATACAAAATGTGTGGGGATTTCTGAAATCCAACTTGGCATATATGAACTTGGGTGCAACAAGCAAAGAAGCATTGTGCCTCGCTGTTGCAGCTGAATGGGACCGCATTAAGCGATACCGCGAGTTTGTACAATCTGTGCACGATTCTCTGCCCCGGCGCATGGAAGCAACCATTCGCGTTAACGGCAGTCTCACGCGCTTTTGAACCGCGTTTGCTTTTGCACATTGTATTTTTGGTTCTTGTGGAACTACCTCGATGAAATTCTTCCTACTAAGAACAATAAGGATTCCCCTTGTTGCGATCGACGTGCTGATCGTGCATTACTACCTGGCCAATTCGAAATGCATGCACTTCGCGTATTTTACTTCAACTGTTACACAGAGCACACAGACTAAACCAGCATCGTGTCCTTTTGATTATTTTGTGCGTATTCGTTCTTACATACGCGAGGGTATATGCGCAACTTACAATAAACAAAATGAAGGCAGCAAAAAAGCGAGGGCTGATCTTTGCTGGTCCTCATTTCTTGAGCGGACACTGGGGAAGCCAGGATATACCATGTAAACCTAAGAACAAGAAGAAAAAAACACCCCGCGACACGCCCCTCACGGCAAAAGCATAACTAAACAGTCGTGGCAGTGCTCGCTGCTGAGTACAATCATACGGCGCAAATCGCTCTTCAAATACTTCGCAGGTAGGGCCAAAGAAATCCGTGGTGCCGTATTTGAAAAGCAACAAGCATCCGTTCGAGCTTCCAAAAGCGATGGCCGTACGCTCCAGATAAGGGTCGGCTGATAGCGCGCGCTGCTCGCTGGCGACCGAGTTAATCAGTTAAGAGCCGCCTTTAAAAAGCGTTGCGACACGGTTTGCCATGCTCTCGCGCCTTCCATTTGCTTTTGACTGCACCTGTACAATCTGCCGAGCTGAGCCGCCGGGGCACGACTTGCCACTTGAGGAACAGAGATAGCAGCACAGTAGAAAGAAAAATTAAGGTTAAAAACCTTAAATACTCCTAATAAGAAATCGTGCCTAAAATATTAAAACTCTCCCCCACATTAATTTCATCATAACGCGCGATTCAAATTCATTTGTTCGCGTGGCTACGGCCGTTAGCAACGCAACGCCGCAGCGCAAAAAAGAATACAAACCGCAGCCTGCGGTTGTAACTAATGCATACGGACCTCACTAAAAGCCGAACTAGCGCTGGAATGTTGATATCCACGAGAAGCGTCTTGCAGAACTTTGAATTCACGGCAGCGCACACCGCAACAAACCGAACAGCTGACGCGCGCACATGGAAGCTAAAAAAAAAACAATCAAACTTACCCAATGTTGCCGGCTTTTGACTACGTTTTCGCTACCAGTTCGCTAAATTCTGCATAATACTCAGTCGACAACTGAAAACGAGTATGTTAGTAACACTAAAATATCACTGTGGTCTCAGATTGCGGTTTTGGCCACTAGACCGTAACAGAGAAGAAAAAAAATACTTATCGCCATACTCATATGGTCCTACCTTGGAGGGTCGGCATGCGGGCAACCACCACTGGTGGTCATTTTTCTTTCTTGTTTGCTGTCTAGCAGCCTTGAGGAGAGAGAAAGTAACTTCCCAGATGCGAGCGATGGTCCTCTCTCTCCGCTGCCGGCACCGCGCTCTCCGCAGCTTGTGGCGTCAAACTCGAACGTAGTTTGAGAGCGTTGCGCGCCGGATCCTCTGGAACTTCAGGCGGCAGTTTTTCTGTATGCCTCAGCGTGCTTTATTCTTAATGTGGCAAATATTTTACGTTACTGCAATGCCTCGTAAGCGCCATGTGTTGATTTTGAGATCAGAGCCTGAGATGAATGATGATCGAAGCAATGAAAAACAACTAGAACCACCAACCGACTGTTTTTGTAGGGCCCATTGACTAGTGCATGTCAGTCCCATGGACAAATAGGTATTGGTCTATGCGGCGAATATGAATCAGTCGATAAGGTGCACTGGATTCTGTATTGGTCTAATGTTTTTCATATTCAGCCCATAGACCGATACAGTTAGTACCATAGCCTATAAGACATATCGATATATATAGTATCGGTTTCTGTTTTGGTCCAGTACAAATGCAGATACAACCCGAAGATAAACTCTAGCACCAATACTAACGAAGATATAAGACCAATAAATTTCCCTATGGTTTTTTTTTTTGTTTGCTAGAGCAGTTTCACGTCAGTGCCAGAAAAGCCATTTGCGCCATGACTATCGCAAGATCTGCAAAGGGGATTTCACCAAGCAGTTGCGATCAGCGACCGCCAGGACGCCGACCGGAACTAATCACATTTCTAGCACTCCACTTTGGTGAGAACCGGAAGCTGAAGCAGCAGCAGCACACCACAACGGCAGCAGCAAAAGGGAGGCGGAGAGGCTTCGTTCAGTGCACGTGCAAAAATTTCACGATGGACAGCCAGCAGCAACTGCTGTATATTGATCAGTTTGGTGCAGCGCACGTACTACAGCCCCTGGGCAAGACTGGTGCCGAAGGTCCCGGTACTGCGGCGATGGACCCGACATTTGACGTCGTTTACGAAGCGGATACGGTCTACCTAAACCTGGACGGCGTCGACGATACTACCACGTCCACAAGTCATGAGCAAGGCACATCACCGGAAGCAAGCAGCGCGTCTAGCGCAGAAGTACCAGAAGACAGACGAGCGCGCCATAACGATGTAGAACGAAAGCGACGAGCCCGGATTAAGAGCGCTTGCGACACCCTCAGAACTCTGGTGCCGAGTTTGGATCGCAGCACGGACGCCGCCACGGTGTTTGAGAGTACTGTGCTGCACATTAAGCACTTACAGCAAGGAATGTCCCACGAGGAACTTTTAAAGACATCCAAAGAGTTTTTTGAAACCCACTGCCTGTATGCTGAGAAATATAGTGAGTGCTGAAATCTACACCATGGTGTGCTGTCCTTTTCAAAAGCTTACATGCCATTGGGTTTGCTTCTGGGCCACATATTGCAACTTACGTCACTCCCAGCACAAAAAATCCCTGGAAGGTGGCAATAACTCGCCTCCTTATGATGTACAATAGCTAAGGGCACTACTATTACTACTGAAACAGCAATGCGCAACAGTGGTCTAAGGCCCACCAAGGTGCTTCACACAGCAGTGAACGAAATCTTCCGTTCCGTTATATATGTCAAAGGCATCAAAATTCTGACCTCTCTACAGGAGTCTCATAAGTGGGGTATATACAGGGTATTTCACACAAGAATACACAATTTCTATTTTAGGCTTTTTGAGTTAGAGGAGCGCTGCTTTTGGCATCATTAGAATACAGTTAAGACATGCCATCTACCAGGTTGGTTAACTAATATTGAACAGTTAACTTTGTAACGTCAATTGTGAGCCTCCTCTAAGAGGCGTGTAGCCCACCGTAAGTAATATCCATGTCAGTTTTTAGAATTTCGAAAATACAGTTACCCTCAGCGCTGTGGCCCAAAAAATTTCGGCTGTTTCGACGAATCACGACCACTGAAGAGATCTTTTTGTCCGCAAACTTCTCGAAAGCGCATGCATTTTGGCGCGATGTAGCAAAACTTTGTCGGGACACAGTGCCCAGGGCTACCGCGTCTTCGAAATCCTAAAAACAGATATGGATATTACTTACGGTGGGCCACATGCTTCTCAATAAATAAGGAGCCTAACTATGATAGTTAAAAAGTTAACTATTCAAGATTAGTTAACCAGCACCTTTCAGCTGTTTTCTGATGTACTACACAGCTGACGATGCCATCAAGAAGAAAGCGCTCATCTAAATCAAAAGGCCTTTTTTTTTTTTTAAATTGTGTAAAGTCCTAGGTGAAACGCCCTGTATATGGGACAGAAGTGTGCTCTGTGGATGCATACATGCAGCTAGTATGTTATTAGTGCCCGACTACAGTATGTTTCTTGTGAGCGTGCCTTCATTTCCATGACAGCATATACAATTCTCAGTTTCCATTCTCCTGTGAAAATGTTGGTACCGAGCTGGGCGCTGCCCTGCAGTCCTCACAAATAAGTTTTCCTTTTGCACCTTAATAATATGTAAGGTGATTAAAGGCATAACTGGAACCAATTTCAAAACCCAATTTGAACCTTGGCTCATTGGTTACGGTGCTCGGCTGCTGGTTTGAAAGATGCGGGTTCGACCCTGGCCATGGTGGTCGCAGTTCGATAGAGGTTTTCGAAATGCTAGAGGCCCATGCACTGCGCGCTGTCAGTGCACGTTAAGGAACCACAGGTGGACAAAATTTTCCGGAGCCCTACACTACGGCATTCCTCATAGCCTGAGTCGCTTTGGGACATTAAACCCATAAACATAAACCTTAACCGATTGGAATTGTCTGAAAAAATCACTCGGTTCCAACCGAAATTTCCAATGATTTCTTAAACCAGCAAGTTCCAAATGGTCCCTTCCGCCAGATGGTACCTCTTGCAAGACGCCCCTGTCCAATACCCCACTACATGTGTCCCCACTTATGAAATTTCCACCACTTTGAAAGCTTTACCCTGGCCTGGTGCTCTGGTTCACAGAGGTGAAATGCTTAAAGAAAGGGTCTCTGACCCTGCTTTGTGGAAAGAAAAATGCCTCTTGCTATGGTGCTCTTAGGCCAAAGCTGCCCTTGCGCCATTAAAATTCAACATCCTAACATTATTCCAATATTCAGAGCAACTGGTACACACACTACACGATTTAGAATAACGCAGCATGCTATAAAAAGGAAAATAGCAGACGTCACCTTGCGACAGAGAGCAATGCTAATGAGGGCAAAAATTTGGAAATTAAGAAGAAAATGGACTTGGACGAGCACGAGTTCAAAGAGCTGCCTGGAATACTGTGGCCGCGGCGGACAGCGATAATTGGAGGGAGAGAACTGGGGTACGTTTTTGTCCTGCAGTGGCGATAAGACAGCTGTTTCGAGTTGAACCGAGTATGAAAAACCTAGCTACCATCTCGATTTCAACTGTGTGCGCAGAGGACATGTCCACACGAGGTGATGCGCGCACGGCAGCACCGTGCCTGCACAGGTCGGGCCGTCGCAAAATGTGCACTCTTTGAAATAGTGTTTGGTAGATACCAAAAGGCCTATAAGACCAGTACGCTCACACACCCATAGCTGTCAGCAATCTCATAGGCTACTGGTTTCCTAATTGCTTTGTAGTTTTAATGGTGTATGGGTCTCATTGTGTCTACTGGTTCAGATTTCTGGAGGGTATGGACAGCAATCTTCCTTGTCCCTCCAGAGTTCAGAAGTTCCAGGAATGGAGAGTTAGGCAGCAGTTTCATGTATACACAATTTAATACACAATGAGAGCAGCAACTCAGAATGGAACATCACAAAAACTTTGACTGCAAGTAGAGCTGGGTTGCAAGCTTGTGAGCTCCGGCCCATTGGTGCAGTCTCGCCAAACCTAGAGCACCTCAAAAATAAAAAAAGCAGATTGTAGTCTGCAAAAAAAAAAAAAAAACATTGATCACAAGGGCAGGACACTGCACCACCTGTACTAACAATTGGTACTTCCAACTGTACAGCAGTCACATGCCACTGATGCATGCATGTAAATTCCTTGGGGCATTAACAAGATGAAACATCTCCAACGCCAGGTCAACGCACCACTGGTCTCTCCTGCTGACGGCACCGTATGTTTGGAAGAACTGTTCAAAAACTCTGGCAGGCAAATGAGCCGGGAAAAAGCCCTGTCCACTCTGCTTTCAGCTCCAATGCGATTATGCGCAAGCTACGGCCGTCGGTAACGCGCGTGGCTCGGCATGCTTGGCGTACCACGATCCGATACGCGAATACGCGCCGGCATAGTCTCTTGATACGACTTTTAAGCTTGGAACACGCCTGTGCCAGCCGATTAGACCGGCTATCGACCTCCGAGGCGGCGTGCGCTACCGGCGACCGCCGGCGGGAAGATAGTCGCGTTGAAATCGAAAGTAGAGCATCCCCCGAACCTCGACAGTCGGAGTAATCATCTCGCAGAGGTGCGCCCAAATCTTAAAAAGGCACAGCAAAACTTTATATGGACGCGTATCCGCGTGAAGGGAGGGAGAGAGGGAGGGGTGGCGGAGCAACGCCAACGAGGTAACTGCCGAGCTGTAGCTCGCGCGTCGCAAGAATAAAGCGAGTCTCTGTGAACGCTTAGCATCTGGCACGCCGGCGAAACGGGCGTTACTTTGACTCTCGTGATTATGGGAAATACAAAATGGGGCAGACAAGACATACAGGTGAAGTCAAAAGTAAATGGAAAGTGCGAGAGTGTGGGAAACCGTGATGCAGCGCTTTCTAACGCTGGCTCTGGTAATTGAGTAGCTCGGTTTCCAACAAGCAGCGCGCGGTACGAACAGACCATTATCTGGAGCGTTTACGGTCATCACTTTTGACGGCTCGAACAGATGCTTGTTGCTTTTCAAATGAGACACTAAGGATTTCTCCGGCGCTACCTGCAATTTGTTTGATGAGAGTTTCGAGCCGTTTGATAATACTCAGAAGCGAGCAATGCCACGACTGTTTACGTTTTTGCCGTGAGCGGCGTGCTGTGGAGCACCCGTTTTATTTCTTGTGCTCAGGTTGGAGGGATTGATTGCACCGTTTCCTCGAAACGCGATGCTGTCCAGAATACCTGAAGATGAACGGCGCAGCATAATTCGCCTCTCCAATTGAAGGTGTTCCTCAGCACACTATAAGTCGCCGAGTTGGCCGATCGATCGGCGCAGTGAATAGGATTTGCAGGCATATCGAGATGAGGATGCCCGCGTTGAAGATGCCCAAAGTTCAGGAAGACCACGATCCACATCGACAGAAGTCGACGAACTCATCGTGGCAGCGGTGGTGGCTGATCCATTCGAGTACGCGAGAAATTCGAGAGACCCTATCTCTGAACATCAGTGTGGCTACAATCCGCCGACGCTTGCATGAGGCAGGACTGAGCGGATGCGTGGTCGCTCAGAAACCCTACTTTACTTAACAGATCAGCAGAAGCACGCTCGACTGGGCTTTGTGCGAGCCCACGAAGAATGGTCGGTAGTCGATTGGGGTGAGGTCATATCTATTGACGAGTCCACTGTAATCTCAAGATGGGTCAACAGCGCCGGGTATGGCCCCCGTGCAACTGCCGGTAAGATTTAACCACATTCTCTTAATGATATCACGCTTTGCAATTGCCAGTGCTATATTTTCTACGTGGGTGAATACTTTCATTTCATTTTATTATATTAAAGGTCCCAAAAAAGGGGGTTTTACATATGGGGTGGAAAGAATTAAAAGCACAAATTCACAACAGCAAGAAAGTTTTTACATTTTTAGCGAAAAGACTTGGGCAAGTGATGATGGCAACGTTGTTTGGAAGGCCGTTCCAGCCTGCGGCTGCACGAAGCGAGAAGGAATTCGAAAAAGTGACGGTGCGTGACCGAGGACAAAAACTTGAAGGTGATGGCTGGTGCGATGAGATATGCGTTCTGGGCGAAGATTATAAGGTGGGATGTGCATAGGGCTGTGGAACAATTTGTGAAATAAAGACAGGCTGGCAATGCCACGGCGGAGCGTTAAGGGTGATAATCCGGATGCTGTTTTTCTGTGTGCAATGCTTGAGTGGGCATTTGGGAATTTGTTCCAGAGGCCTTTGTCTGGACGCTAAGGATCACGTCTGCACGTCAGCAAAACGAGTTTTAGAGGGGCGCTTGCCCACATTTCTAACGATAACGTTTTGTTTTTGTTTGCACGTAGGTATCAGCCCGGGTACTTGCACAATGTGCTTAGCAGCGGTGGCACGGCTGTGAATGTTTGGGGAGCCGTCTGCAGAGATGGACCGGGCCCACTTGTGTAGCTTCGAGCGAAGATTAACGCGGCGTAATTCTGCAAATGTCCTTGAGAGCTACCTCGTCCCGTTCGCCCTGGACGGGCCCTTTAAAGATGGCTTTTACTGGCTTTAGCAGGACCACAGCCCCGTCCACAAAGCTAAAGTCGTCCAAGACTTTCTAGAAGAGTGAGGAGGTCGACAGCTGCAATGGATGCCAAAGGGTGCGGACTTCAACATTATACAAAATGTGTGGGGATTTCTGAAATCCAACTTGGCATATATGAACTTGGGTGCAACAAGCAAAGAAGCATTGTGCCTCGCTGTTGCAGCTGAATGGGACCGCATTAAGCGATACCGCGAGTTTGTACAATCTGTGCACGATTCTCTGCCCCGGCGCATGGAAGCAACCATTCGCGTTAACGGCAGTCTCACGCGCTTTTGAACCGCGTTTGCTTTTGCACATTGTATTTTTGGTTCTTGTGGAACTACCTCGATGAAATTCTTCCTTCTAAGAACAATAAGGATTCCCCTTGTTGCGATCGACGTGCTGATCGTGCATTACTACCTGGCCAATTCGAAATGCATGCACTTCGCGTATTTTACTTCAACTGTTACACAGAGCACACAGACTAAACCAGCATCGTGTCCTTTTGATTATTTTGTGCGTATTCGTTCTTACATACGCGAGGGTATATGCGCAACTTACAATAAACAAAATGAAGGCAGCAAAAAAGCGAGGGCTGATCTTTGCTGGTCCTCATTTCTTGAGCGGACACTGGGGAAGCCAGGATATACCATGTAAACCTAAGAACAAGAAGAAAAAAACACCCCGCGACACGCCCCTCACGGCAAAAGCATAACTAAACAGTCGTGGCAGTGCTCGCTGCTGAGTACAATCATACGGCGCAAATCGCTCTTCAAATACTTCGCAGGTAGGGCCAAAGAAATCCGTGGTGCCGTATTTGAAAAGCAACAAGCATCCGTTCGAGCTTCCAAAAGCGATGGCCGTACGCTCCAGATAAGGGTCGGCTGATAGCGCGCGCTGCTCGCTGGCGACCGAGTTAATCAGTTAAGAGCCGCCTTTAAAAAGCGTTGCGACACGGTTTGCCACGTTCTCGCGTCTTCCATTTGCTTTTGACTGCACCTGTACAATCTGCCGAGCTGAGCCGCCGGGGCACGACTTGCCACTTGAGGAACAGAGATAGCAGCACAGTAGAAAGAAAAATTAAGGTTAAAAACCTTAAATACTCCTAATAAGAAATCGTGCCTAAAATATTAAAACTCTCCCCCACATTAATTTCATCATAACGCGCGATTCAAATTCATTTGTTCGCGTGGCTACGGCCGTTAGCAACGCAACGCCGCAGCGCAAAAAAGAATACAAACCGCAGCCTGCGGTTGTAACTAATGCATACGGACCTCACTAAAAGCCGAACTAGCGCTGGAATGCTGATATCCACGAGAAGCGTCTTGCAGAACTTTGAATTCACGGCAGCGCACACCGCAACAAACCGAACAGCTGACGCGCGCACATGGAAGCTAAAAAAAAAAAACAAACTTACCCAATGTTGCCGGCTTTTGACTACGTTTTCGCTACCAGTTCGCTAAATTCTGCATAATACTCAGTCGACAACTGAAAACGAGTATGTTAGTAACACTAAAATATCACTGTGGTCTCAGATTGCGGTTTTGGCCACTAGACCGTAACAGAGAAGAAAAAAAATACTTATCGCCATACTCATATGGTCCTACCTTGGAGGGTCGGCATGCGGGCAACCACCACTGGTGGTCATTTTTCTTTCTTGTTTGCTGTCTAGCAGCCTTGAGGAGAGGGAAAGTAACTTCCCAGATGCGAGCGATGGTCCTCTCTCTCCGCTGCCGGCACCGCGCTCTCCGCGGCTTGTGGCGTCAAACTCAAACGTAGTTTGAGAGCGTTGCGCGCCGGATCCTCTGGAACTTCAGGCGGCAGTTTTTCTGTATGCCTCAGCGTGCTTTATTCTTAATGTGGCAAATATTTTACGTTACTGCAATGCCTCGTAAGCGCCATGGGATCGGCATGTGTTGATTTTGAGATCAGAGCTTGAGATGAATGATGATCGAAGCAATGAAAAACAACTAGAACCACCAACCGACTGTTTTTGTAGGGCCCATTGACTAGTGCATGTCAGTCCCATGGACAAATAGGTATTGGTCTATGCGGCGAATATGAATCAGTCGATAAGGTGCACTGGATTCTGTATTGGTCTAATGTTTTTCATATTCAGCCCATAGACCGATACAGTTAGTACCATAGCCTATAAGACATATCGATATATATAGTATCGGTTTCTGTTTTGGTCCAGTACAAATGCAGATACAACCCGAAGATAAACTCTAGCACCAATACTAACGAAGATATAAGACCAATAAATTTCCCTATGGTTTTTTTTTTTGTTTGCTAGAGCAGTTTCACGTCAGTGCCAGAAAAGCCATTTGCGCCATGACTATCGCAAGATCTGCAAAGGGGATTTCACCAAGCAGTTGCGATCAGCGACCGCCAGGACGCCGACCGGAACTAATCACATTTCTAGCACTCCACTTTGGTGAGAACCGGAAGCTGAAGCAGCAGCAGCACACCACAACGGCAGCAGCAAAAGGGAGGCGGAGAGGCTTCGTTCAGTGCACGTGCAAAAATTTCACGATGGACAGCCAGCAGCAACTGCTGTATATTGATCAGTTTGGTGCAGCGCACGTACTACAGCCCCTGGGCAAGACTGGTGCCGAAGGTCCCGGTACTGCGGCGATGGACCCGACATTTGACGTCGTTTACGAAGCGGATACGGTCTACCTAAACCTGGACGGCGTCGACGATACTACCACGTCCACAAGTCATGAGCAAGGCACATCACCGGAAGCAAGCAGCGCGTCTAGCGCAGAAGTACCAGAAGACAGACGAGCGCGCCATAACGATGTAGAACGAAAGCGACGAGCCCGGATTAAGAGCGCTTGCGACACCCTCAGAACTCTGGTGCCGAGTTTGGATCGCAGCACGGACGCCGCCACGGTGTTTGAGAGTACTGTGCTGCACATTAAGCACTTACAGCAAGGAATGTCCCACGAGGAACTTTTAAAGACATCCAAAGAGTTTTTTGAAACCCACTGCCTGTATGCTGAGAAATATAGTGAGTGCTGAAATCTACACCATGGTGTGCTGTCCTTTTCAAAAGCTTACATGCCATTGGGTTTGCTTCTGGGCCACATATTGCAACTTACGTCACTCCCAGCACTCAAAATCCCTGGAAGGTGGCAATAACTCGCCTCCTTATGATGTACAATAGCTAAGGGCACTACTATTACTACTGAAACAGCAATGCGCAACAGTGGTCTAAGGCCCACCAAGGTGCTTCACACAGCAGTGAACGAAATCTTCCGTTCCGTTATATATGTCAAAGGCATCAAAATTCTGACCTCTCTACAGGAGTCTCATAAGTGGGGTATATACAGGGTATTTCACACAAGAATACACAATTTCTATTTTAGGCTTTTTGAGTTAGAGGAGCGCTGCTTTTGGCATCATTAGAATACAGTTAAGACATGCCATCTACCAGGTTGGTTAACTAATATTGAACAGTTAACTTTGTAACGTCAATTGTGAGCCTCCTCTAAGAGGCGTGTAGCCCACCGTAAGTAATATCCATGTCAGTTTTTAGAATTTCGAAAATACAGTTACCCTCAGCGCTGTGGCCCAAAAAATTTCGGCTGTTTCGACGAATCACGACCACTGAAGAGATCTTTTTGTCCGCAAACTTCTCGAAAGCGCATGCATTTTGGCGCGATGTAGCAAAACTTTGTCGGGACACAGTGCCCAGGGCTACCGCGTCTTCGAAATCCTAAAAACAGATATGGATATTACTTACGGTGGGCCACATGCTTCTCAATAAATAAGGAGCCTAACTATGATAGTTAAAAAGTTAACTATTCAAGATTAGTTAACCAGCACCTTTCAGCTGTTTTCTGATGTACTACACAGCTGACGATGCCATCAAGAAGAAAGCGCTCATCTAAATCAAAAGGCCTTTTTTTTTTTTTAAATTGTGTAAAGTCCTAGGTGAAACGCCCTGTATATGGGACAGAAGTGTGCTCTGTGGATGCATACATGCAGCTAGTATGTTATTAGTGCCCGACTACAGTATGTTTCTTGTGAGCGTGCCTTCATTTCCATGACAGCATATACAATTCTCAGTTTCCATTCTCCTGTGAAAATGTTGGTACCGAGCTGGGCGCTGCCCTGCAGTCCTCACAAATAAGTTTTCCTTTTGCACCTTAATAATATGTAAGGTGATTAAAGGCATAACTGGAACCAATTTCAAAACCCAATTTGAACCTTGGCTCATTGGTTACGGTGCTCGGCTGCTGGTTTGAAAGATGCGGGTTCGACCCTGGCCATGGTGGTCGCAGTTCGATAGAGGTTTTCGAAATGCTAGAGGCCCATGCACTGCGCGCTGTCAGTGCACGTTAAGGAACCACAGGTGGACAAAATTTTCCGGAGCCCTACACTACGGCATTCCTCATAGCCTGAGTCGCTTTGGGACATTAAACCCATAAACATAAACCTTAACCGATTGGAATTGTCTGAAAAAATCACTCGGTTCCAACCGAAATTTTCAATGATTTCTTAAACCAGCAAGTTCCAAATGGTCCCTTCCGCCAGATGGTACCTCTTGCAAGACGCCCCTGTCCAATACCCCACTACATGTGTCCCCACTTATGAAATTTCCACCACTTTGAAAGCTTTACCCTGGCCTGGTGCTCTGGTTCACAGAGGTGAAATGCTTAAAGAAAGGGTCTCTGACCCTGCTTTGTGGAAAGAAAAATGCCTCTTGCTATGGTGCTCTTAGGCCAAAGCTGCCCTTGCGCCATTAAAATTCAACATCCTAACATTATTCCAATATTCAGAGCAACTGGTACACACACTACACGATTTAGAATAACGCAGCATGCTATAAAAAGGAAAATAGCAGACGTCACCTTGCGACAGAGAGCAATGCTAATGAGGGCAAAAATTTGGAAATTAAGAAGAAAATGGACTTGGACGAGCACGAGTTCAAAGAGCTGCCTGGAATACTGTGGCCGCGGCGGACAGCGATAATTGGAGGGAGAGAACTGGGGTACGTTTTTGTCCTGCAGTGGCGATAAGACAGCTGTTTCGAGTTGAACCGAGTATGAAAAACCTAGCTACCATCTCGATTTCAACTGTGTGCGCAGAGGACATGTCCACACGAGGTGATGCGCGCACGGCAGCACCGTGCCTGCACAGGTCGGGCCGTCGCAAAATGTGCACTCTTTGAAATAGTGTTTGGTAGATACCAAAAGGCCTATAAGACCAGTACGCTCACACACCCATAGCTGTCAGCAATCTCATAGGCTACTGGTTTCCTAATTGTTTTGTAGTTTTAATGGTGTATGGGTCTCATTGTGTCTACTGGTTCAGATTTCTGGAGGGTATGGACAGCAATCTTCCTTGTCCCTCCAGAGTTCAGAAGTTCCAGGAATGGAGAGTTAGGCAGCAGTTTCATGTATACACAATTTAATACACAATGAGAGCAGCAACTCAGAATGGAACATCACAAAAACTTTGACTGCAAGTAGAGCTGGGTTGCAAGCTTGTGAGCTCCGGCCCATTGGTGCAGTCTCGCCAAACCTAGAGCACCTCAAAAATAAAAAAAGCAGATTGTAGTCTGCAAAAAAAAAAAAAAACATTGATCACAAGGGCAGGACACTGCACCACCTGTACTAACAATTGGTACTTCCAACTGTACAGCAGTCACATGCCACTGATGCATGCATGTAAATTCCTTGGGGCATTAACAAGATGAAACATCTCCAACGCCAGGTCAACGCACCACTGGTCTCTCCTGCTGACGGCACCGTATGTTTGGAAGAACTGTTCAAAAACTCTGGCAGGCAAATGAGCCGGGAAAAAGCCCTGTCCACTCTGCTTTCAGCTCCAATGCGATTATGCGCAAGCTACGGCCGTCGGTAACGCGCGTGGCTCGGCATGCTTGGCGTACCACGATCCGATACGCGAATACGCGCCGGCATAGTCTCTTGATACGACTTTTAAGCTTGGAACACGCCTGTGCCAGCCGATTAGACCGGCTATCGACCTCCGAGGCGGCGTGCGCTACCGGCGACCGCCGGCGGGAAGATAGTCGCGTTGAAATCGAAAGTAGAGCATCCCCCGAACCTCGACAGTCGGAGTAATCATCTCGCAGAGGTGCGCCCAAATCTTAAAAAGGCACAGCAAAACTTTATATGGACGCGTATCCGCGTGAAGGGAGGGAGAGAGGGAGGGGTGGCGGAGCAACGCCAACGAGGTAACTGCCGAGCTGTAGCTCGCGCGTCGCAAGAATAAAGCGAGTCTCTGTGAACGCTTAGCATCTGGCACGCCGGCGAAACGGGCGTTACTTTGACTCTCGTGATTATGGGAAATACAAAATGGGGCAGACAAGACATACAGGTGAAGTCAAAAGTAAACGGAAAGTGCGAGAGTGTGGGAAACCGTGATGCAGCGCTTTCTAACGCTGGCTCTGGTAATTGAGTAGCTCGGTTTCCAACAAGCAGCGCGCGGTACGAACAGACCATTATCTGGAGCGTTTACGGTCATCACTTTTGACGGCTCGAACAGATGCTTGTTGCTGTTCAAATGAGACACTAAGGATTTCTCCGGCGCTACCTGCAATTTGTTTGATGAGAGTTTCGAGCCGTTTGATAATACTCAGAAGCGAGCAATGCCACGACTGTTTACGTTTTTGCCGTGAGCGGCGTGCTGTGGAGCACCCGTTTTATTTCTTGTGCTCAGGTTGGAGGGATTGATTGCACCGTATCCTCGAAACGCGATGCTGTCCAGAATACCTGAAGATGAACGGCGCAGCATAATTCGCCTCTCCAATTGAAGGTGTTCCTCAGCACACTATAAGTCGCCGAGTTGGCCGATCGATCGGCGCAGTGAATAGGATTTGCAGGCATATCGAGATGAGGATGCCCGCGTTGAAGATGCCCAAAGTTCAGGAAGACCACGATCCACATCGACAGAAGTCGACGAACTCATCGTGGCAGCGGTGGTGGCTGATCCATTCGAGTACGCGAGAAATTCGAGAGACCCTATCTCTGAACATCAGTGTGGCTACAATCCGCCGACGCTTGCATGAGGCAGGACTGAGCGGATGCGTGGTCGCTCAGAAACCCTACTTTACTTAACAGATCAGCAGAAGCACGCTCGACTGGGCTTTGTGCGAGCCCACGAAGAATGGTCGGTAGTCGATTGGGGTGAGGTCATATCTATTGACGAGTCCACTGTAATCTCAAGATGGGTCAACAGCGCCGGGTATGGCCCCCGTGCAACTGCCGGTAAGATTTAACCACATTCTCTTAATGATATCACGCTTTGCAATTGCCAGTGCTATATTTTCTACGTGGGTGAATACTTTCATTTCATTTTATTATATTAAAGGTCCCAAAAAAGGGGGTTTTACATATGGGGTGGAAAGAATTAAAAGCACAAATTCACAACAGCAAGAAAGTTTTTACATTTTTAGCGAAAAGACTTGGGCAAGTGATGATGGCAACGTTGTTTGGAAGGCCGTTCCAGCCTGCGGCTGCACGAAGCGAGAAGGAATTCGAAAAAGTGACGGTGCGTGACCGAGGACAAAAACTTGAAGGTGATGGCTGGTGCGATGAGATATGCGTTCTGGGCGAAGATTATAAGGTGGGATGTGCATAGGGCTGTGGAACAATTTGTGAAATAAAGACAGGCTGGCAATGCCACGGCGGAGCGATAAGGGTGATAATCCGGATGCTGTTTTTCTGTGTGCAATGCTTGAGTGGGCATTTGGGAATTTGTTCCAGAGGCCTTTGTCTGGACGCTAAGGATCACGTCTGCACGTCAGCAAAACGAGTTTTAGAGGGGCGCTTGCCCACATTTCTAACGATAACGTTTTGTTTTTGTTTGCACGTAGGTATCAGCCCGGGTACTTGCACAATGTGCTTAGCAGCGGTGGCACGGCTGTGAATGTTTGGGGAGCCGTCTGCAGAGATGGACCGGCCCCACTTGTGTAGCTTCGAGCGAAGATTAACGCGGCGTAATTCTGCAAATGTCCTTGAGAGCTACCTCGTCCCGTTCGCCCTGGACGGGCCCTTTAAAGATGGCTTTTACTGGCTTTAGCAGGACCACAGCCCCGTCCACAAAGCTAAAGTCGTCCAAGACTTTCTAGAAGAGTGAGGAGGTCGACAGCTGCAATGGATGCCAAAGGGTGCGGACTTCAACATTATACAAAATGTGTGGGGATTTCTGAAATCCAACTTGGCATATATGAACTTGGGTGCAACAAGCAAAGAAGCATTGTGCCTCGCTGTTGCAGCTGAATGGGACCGCATTAACCGATACCGCGAGTTTGTACAATCTGTGCACGATTCTCTGCCCCGGCGCATGGAAGCAACCATTCGCGTTAACGGCAGTCTCACGCGCTTTTGAACCGCGTTTGCTTTTGCACATTGTATTTTTGGTTCTTGTGGAACTACCTCGATGAAATTCTTCCTACTAAGAACAATAAGGATTCCCCTTGTTGCGATCGACGTGCTGATCGTGCATTACTACCTGGCCAATTCGAAATGCATGCACTTCGCGTATTTTACTTCAACTGTTACACAGAGCACACAGACTAAACCAGCATCGTGTCCTTTTGATTATTTTGTGCGTATTCGTTCTTACATACGCGAGGGTATATGCGCAACTTACAATAAACAAAATGAAGGCAGCAAAAAAGCGAGGGCTGATCTTTGCTGGTCCTCATTTCTTGAGCGGACACTGGGGAAGCCAGGATATACCATGTAAACCTAAGAACAAGAAGAAAAAAACACCCCGCGACACGCCCCTCACGGCAAAAGCATAACTAAACAGTCGTGGCAGTGCTCGCTGCTGAGTACAATCATACGGCGCAAATCGCTCTTCAAATACTTCGCAGGTAGGGCCAAAGAAATCCGTGGTGCCGTATTTGAAAAGCAACAAGCATCCGTTCGAGCTTCCAAAAGCGATGGCCGTACGCTCCAGATAAGGGTCGGCTGATAGCGCGCGCTGCTCGCTGGCGACCGAGTTAATCAGTTAAGAGCCGCCTTTAAAAAGCGTTGCGACACGGTTTGCCATGCTCTCGCGCCTTCCATTTGCTTTTGACTGCACCTGTACAATCTGCCGAGCTGAGCCGCCGGGGCACGACTTGCCACTTGAGGAACAGAGATAGCAGCACAGTAGAAAGAAAAATTAAGGTTAAAAACCTTAAATACTCCTAATAAGAAATCGTGCCTAAAATATTAAAACTCTCCCCCACATTAATTTCATCATAACGCGCGATTCAAATTCATTTGTTCGCGTGGCTACGGCCGTTAGCAACGCAACGCCGCAGCGCAAAAAAGAATACAAACCGCAGCCTGCGGTTGTAACTAATGCATACGGACCTCACTAAAAGCCGAACTAGCGCTGGAATGTTGATATCCACGAGAAGCGTCTTGCAGAACTTTGAATTCACGGCAGCGCACACCGCAACAAACCGAACAGCTGACGCGCGCACATGGAAGCTAAAAAAAAAACAATCAAACTTACCCAATGTTGCCGGCTTTTGACTACGTTTTCGCTACCAGTTCGCTAAATTCTGCATAATACTCAGTCGACAACTGAAAACGAGTATGTTAGTAACACTAAAATATCACTGTGGTCTCAGATTGCGGTTTTGGCCACTAGACCGTAACAGAGAAGAAAAAAAATACTTATCGCCATACTCATATGGTCCTACCTTGGAGGGTCGGCATGCGGGCAACCACCACTGGTGGTCATTTTTCTTTCTTGTTTGCTTTCCTGCAGCCTTGAGGAGAGAGAAAGTAACTTCCCAGATGCGAGCGATGGTCCTCTCTCTCCGCTGCCGGCACCGCGTTCTCCGCGGCTTGTGGCGTCAAACTCAAACGTAGTTTGAGAGCGTTGCGCGCCGGATCCTCTGGAACTTCAGGCGGCAGTTTTTCTGTATGCCTCAGCGTGCTTTATTCTTAATGTGGCAAATATTTTACGTTACTGCAATGCCTCGTAAGCGCCATGTGTTGATTTTGAGATCAGAGCCTGAGATGAATGATGATCGAAGCAATGAAAAACAACTAGAACCACCAACCGACTGTTTTTGTAGGGCCCATTGACTAGTGCATGTCAGTCCCATGGACAAATAGGTATTGGTCTATGCGGCGAATATGAATCAGTCGATAAGGTGCACTGGATTCTGTATTGGTCTAATGTTTTTCATATTCAGCCCATAGACTGATACAGTTAGTACCATAGCCTATAAGACATATCGATATATATAGTATCGGTTTCTGTTTTGGTCCAGTACAAATGCAGATACAACCCGAAGATAAACTCTAGCACCAATACTAACGAAGATATAAGACCAATAAATTTCCCTATGGTTTTTTTTTGTTTGCTAGAGCAGTTTCACGTCAGTGCCAGAAAAGCCATTTGCGCCATGACTATCGCAAGATCTGCAAAGGGGATTTCACCAAGCAGTTGCGATCAGCGACCGCCAGGACGCCGACCGGAACTAATCACATTTCTAGCACTCCACTTTGGTGAGAACCGGAAGCTGAAGCAGCAGCAGCACACCACAACGGCAGCAGCAAAAGGGAGGCGGAGAGGCTTCGTTCAGTGCACGTGCAAAATTTCACGATGGACAGCCAGCAGCAACTGCTGTATATTGATCAGTTTGGTGCAGCGCACGTACTACAGCCCCTGGGCAAGACTGGTGCCGAAGGTCCCGGTACTGCGGCGATGGACCCGACATTTGACGTCGTTTACGAAGCGGATACGGTCTACCTAAACCTGGACGGCGTCGACGATACTACCACGTCCACAAGTCATGAGCAAGGCACATCACCGGAAGCAAGCAGCGCGTCTAGCGCAGAAGTACCAGAAGACAGACGAGCGCGCCATAACGATGTAGAACGAAAGCGACGAGCCCGGATTAAGAGCGCTTGCGACACCCTCAGAACTCTGGTGCCGAGTTTGGATCGCAGCACGGACGCCGCCACGGTGTTTGAGAGTACTGTGCTGCACATTAAGCACTTACAGCAAGGAATGTCCCACGAGGAACTTTTAAAGACATCCAAAGAGTTTTTTGAAACCCACTGCCTGTATGCTGAGAAATATAGTGAGTGCTGAAATCTACACCATGGTGTGCTGTCCTTTTCAAAAGCTTACATGCCATTGGGTTTGCTTCTGGGCCACATATTGCAACTTACGTCACTCCCAGCACTCAAAATCCCTGGAAGGTGGCAATAACTCGCCTCCTTATGATGTACAATAGCTAAGGGCACTACTATTACTACTGAAACAGCAATGCGCAACAGTGGTCTAAGGCCCACCAAGGTGCTTCACACAGCAGTGAACGAAATCTTCCGTTCCGTTATATATGTCAAAGGCATCAAAATTCTGACCTCTCTACAGGAGTCTCATAAGTGGGGTATATACAGGGTATTTCACACAAGAATACACAATTTCTATTTTAGGCTTTTTGAGTTAGAGGAGCGCTGCTTTTGGCATCATTAGAATACAGTTAAGACATGCCATCTACCAGGTTGGTGAACTAATATTGAACAGTTAACTTTGTAACGTCAATTGTGAGCCTCCTCTAAGAGGCGTGTAGCCCACCGTAAGTAATATCCATGTCAGTTTTTAGAATTTCGAAAATACAGTTACCCTCAGCGCTGTGGCCCAAAAAATTTCGGCTGTTTCGACGAATCACGACCACTGAAGAGATCTTTTTGTCCGCAAACTTCTCGAAAGCGCATGCATTTTGGCGCGATATAGCAAAACTTTGTCGGGACACAGTGCCCAGGGCTACCGCGTCTTCGAAATCCTAAAAACAGATATGGATATTACTTACGGTGGGCCACATGCTTCTCAATAAATAAGGAGCCTAACTATGATAGTTAAAAAGTTAACTATTCAAGATTAGTTAACCAGCACCTTTCAGCTGTTTTCTGATGTACTACACAGCTGACGATGCCATCAAGAAGAAAGCGCTCATCTAAATCAAAAGGCCTTTTTTTTTTTTTTAAATTGTGTAAAGTCCTAGGTGAAACGCCCTGTATATGGGACAGAAGTGTGCTCTGTGGATGCATACATGCAGCTAGTATGTTATTAGTGCCCGACTACAGTATGTTTCTTGTGAGCGTGCCTTCATTTCCATGACAGCATATACAATTCTCAGTTTCCATTCTCCTGTGAAAATGTTGGTACCGAGCTGGGCGCTGCCCTGCAGTCCTCACAAATAAGTTTTCCTTTTGCACCTTAATAATATGTAAGGTGATTAAAGGCATAACTGGAACCAATTTCAAAACCCAATTTGAACCTTGGCTCATTGGTTACGGTGCTCGGCTGCTGGTTTGAAAGATGCGGGTTCGACCCTGGCCATGGTGGTCGCAGTTCGATAGAGGTTTTCGAAATGCTAGAGGCCCATGCACTGCGCGCTGTCAGTGCACGTTAAGGAACCACAGGTGGACAAAATTTTCCGGAGCCCTACACTACGGCATTCCTCATAGCCTGAGTCGCTTTGGGACATTAAACCCATAAACATAAACCTTAACCGATTGGAATTGTCTGAAAAAATCACTCGGTTCCAACCGAAATTTCCAATGATTTCTTAAACCAGCAAGTTCCAAATGGTCCCTTCCGCCAGATGGTACCTCTTGCAAGACGCCCCTGTCCAATACCCCACTACATGTGTCCCCACTTATGAAATTTCCACCACTTTGAAAGCTTTACCCTGGCCTGGTGCTCTGGTTCACAGAGGTGAAATGCTTAAAGAAAGGGTCTCTGACCCTGCTTTGTGGAAAGAAAAATGCCTCTTGCTATGGTGCTCTTAGGCCAAAGCTGCCCTTGCGCCATTAAAATTCAACATCCTAACATTATTCCAATATTCAGAGCAACTGGTACACACACTACACGATTTAGAATAACGCAGCATGCTATAAAAAGGAAAATAGCAGACGTCACCTTGCGACAGAGAGCAATGCTAATGAGGGCAAAAATTTGGAAATTAAGAAGAAAATGGACTTGGACGAGCACGAGTTCAAAGAGCTGCCTGGAATACTGTGGCCGCGGCGGACAGCGATAATTGGAGGGAGAGAACTGGGGTACGTTTTTGTCCTGCAGTGGCGATAAGACAGCTGTTTCGAGTTGAACCGAGTATGAAAAACCTAGCTACCATCTCGATTTCAACTGTGTGCGCAGAGGACATGTCCACACGAGGTGATGCGCGCACGGCAGCACCGTGCCTGCACAGGTCGGGCCGTCGCAAAATGTGCACTCTTTGAAATAGTGTTTGGTAGATACCAAAAGGCCTATAAGACCAGTACGCTCACACACCCATAGCTGTCAGCAATCTCATAGGCTACTGGTTTCCTAATTGTTTTGTAGTTTTAATGGTGTATGGGTCTCATTGTGTCTACTGGTTCAGATTTCTGGAGGGTATGGACAGCAATCTTCCTTGTCCCTCCAGAGTTCAGAAGTTCCAGGAATGGAGAGTTAGGCAGCAGTTTCATGTATACACAATTTAATACACAATGAGAGCAGCAACTCAGAATGGAACATCACAAAAACTTTGACTGCAAGTAGAGCTGGGTTGCAAGCTTGTGAGCTCCGGCCCATTGGTGCAGTCTCGCCAAACCTAGAGCACCTCAAAAATAAAAAAAGCAGATTGTAGTCTGCAAAAAAAAAAAAAAACATTGATCACAAGGGCAGGACACTGCACCACCTGTACTAACAATTGGTACTTCCAACTGTACAGCAGTCACATGCCACTGATGCATGCATGTAAATTCCTTGGGGCATTAACAAGATGAAACATCTCCAACGCCAGGTCAACGCACCACTGGTCTCTCCTGCTGACGGCACCGTATGTTTGGAAGAACTGTTCAAAAACTCTGGCAGGCAAATGAGCCGGGAAAAAGCCCTGTCCACTCTGCTTTCAGCTCCAATGCGATTATGCGCAAGCTACGGCCGTCGGTAACGCGCGTGGCTCGGCATGCTTGGCGTACCACGATCCGATACGCGAATACGCGCCGGCATAGTCTCTTGATACGACTTTTAAGCTTGGAACACGCCTGTGCCAGCCGATTAGACCGGCTATCGACCTCCGAGGCGGCGTGCGCTACCGGCGACCGCCGGCGGGAAGATAGTCGCGTTGAAATCGAAAGTAGAGCATCCCCCGAACCTCGACAGTCGGAGTAATCATCTCGCAGAGGTGCGCCCAAATCTTAAAAAGGCACAGCAAAACTTTATATGGACGCGTATCCGCGTGAAGGGAGGGAGAGAGGGAGGGGTGGCGGAGCAACGCCAACGAGGTAACTGCCGAGCTGTAGCTCGCGCGTCGCAAGAATAAAGCGAGTCTCTGTGAACGCTTAGCATCTGGCACGCCGGCGAAACGGGCGTTACTTTGACTCTCGTGATTATGGGAAATACAAAATGGGGCAGACAAGACATACAGGTGAAGTCAAAAGTAAATGGAAAGTGCGAGAGTGTGGGAAACCGTGATGCAGCGCTTTCTAACGCTGGCTCTGGTAATTGAGTAGCTCGGTTTCCAACAAGCAGCGCGCGGTACGAACAGACCATTATCTGGAGCGTTTACGGTCATCACTTTTGACGGCTCGAACAGATGCTTGTTGCTTTTCAAATGAGACACTAAGGATTTCTCCGGCGCTACCTGCAATTTGTTTGATGAGAGTTTCGAGCCGTTTGATAATACTCAGAAGCGAGCAATGCCACGACTGTTTACGTTTTTGCCGTGAGCGGCGTGCTGTGGAGCACCCGTTTTATTTCTTGTGCTCAGGTTGGAGGGATTGATTGCACCGTTTCCTCGAAACGCGATGCTGTCCAGAATACCTGAAGATGAACGGCGCAGCATAATTCGCCTCTCCAATTGAAGGTGTTCCTCAGCACACTATAAGTCGCCGAGTTGGCCGATCGATCGGCGCAGTGAATAGGATTTGCAGGCATATCGAGATGAGGATGCCCGCGTTGAAGATGCCCAAAGTTCAGGAAGACCACGATCCACATCGACAGAAGTCGACGAACTCATCGTGGCAGCGGTGGTGGCTGATCCATTCGAGTACGCGAGAAATTCGAGAGACCCTATCTCTGAACATCAGTGTGGCTACAATCCGCCGACGCTTGCATGAGGCAGGACTGAGCGGATGCGTGGTCGCTCAGAAACCCTACTTTACTTAACAGATCAGCAGAAGCACGCTCGACTGGGCTTTGTGCGAGCCCACGAAGAATGGTCGGTAGTCGATTGGGGTGAGGTCATATCTATTGACGAGTCCACTGTAATCTCAAGATGGGTCAACAGCGCCGGGTATGGCCCCCGTGCAACTGCCGGTAAGATTTAACCACATTCTCTTAATGATATCACGCTTTGCAATTGCCAGTGCTATATTTTCTACGTGGGTGAATACTTTCATTTCATTTTATTATATTAAAGGTCCCAAAAAAGGGGGTTTTACATATGGGGTGGAAAGAATTAAAAGCACAAATTCACAACAGCAAGAAAGTTTTTACATTTTTAGCGAAAAGACTTGGGCAAGTGATGATGGCAACGTTGTTTGGAAGGCCGTTCCAGCCTGCGGCTGCACGAAGCGAGAAGGAATTCGAAAAAGTGACGGTGCGTGACCGAGGACAAAAACTTGAAGGTGATGGCTGGTGCGATGAGATATGCGTTCTGGGCGAAGATTATAAGGTGGGATGTGCATAGGGCTGTGGAACAATTTGTGAAATAAAGACAGGCTGGCAATGCCACGGCGGAGCGATAAGGGTGATAATCCGGATGCTGTTTTTCTGTGTGCAATGCTTGAGTGGGCATTTGGGAATTTGTTCCAGAGGCCTTTGTCTGGACGCTAAGGATCACGTCTGCACGTCAGCAAAACGAGTTTTAGAGGGGCGCTTGCCCACATTTCTAACGATAACGTTTTGTTTTTGTTTGCACGTAGGTATCAGCCCGGGTACTTGCACAATGTGCTTAGCAGCGGTGGCACGGCTGTGAATGTTTGGGGAGCCGTCTGCAGAGATGGACCGGCCCCACTTGTGTAGCTTCGAGCGAAGATTAACGCGGCGTAATTCTGCAAATGTCCTTGAGAGCTACCTCGTCCCGTTCGCCCTGGACGGGCCCTTTAAAGATGGCTTTTACTGGCTTTAGCAGGACCACAGCCCCGTCCACAAAGCTAAAGTCGTCCAAGACTTTCTAGAAGAGTGAGGAGGTCGACAGCTGCAATGGATGCCAAAGGGTGCGGACTTCAACATTATACAAAATGTGTGGGGATTTCTGAAATCCAACTTGGCATATATGAACTTGGGTGCAACAAGCAAAGAAGCATTGTGCCTCGCTGTTGCAGCTGAATGGGACCGCATTAAGCGATACCGCGAGTTTGTACAATCTGTGCACGATTCTCTGCCCCGGCGCATGGAAGCAACCATTCGCGTTAACGGCAGTCTCACGCGCTTTTGAACCGCGTTTGCTTTTGCACATTGTATTTTTGGTTCTTGTGGAACTACCTCGATGAAATTCTTCCTACTAAGAACAATAAGGATTCCCCTTGTTGCGATCGACGTGCTGATCGTGCATTACTACCTGGCCAATTCGAAATGCATGCACTTCGCGTATTTTACTTCAACTGTTACACAGAGCACACAGACTAAACCAGCATCGTGTCCTTTTGATTATTTTGTGCGTATTCGTTCTTACATACGCGAGGGTATATGCGCAACTTACAATAAACAAAATGAAGGCAGCAAAAAAGCGAGGGCTGATCTTTGCTGGTCCTCATTTCTTGAGCGGACACTGGGGAAGCCAGGATATACCATGTAAACCTAAGAACAAGAAGAAAAAAACACCCCGCGACACGCCCCTCACGGCAAAAGCATAACTAAACAGTCGTGGCAGTGCTCGCTGCTGAGTACAATCATACGGCGCAAATCGCTCTTCAAATACTTCGCAGGTAGGGCCAAAGAAATCCGTGGTGCCGTATTTGAAAAGCAACAAGCATCCGTTCGAGCTTCCAAAAGCGATGGCCGTACGCTCCAGATAAGGGTCGGCTGATAGCGCGCGCTGCTCGCTGGCGACCGAGTTAATCAGTTAAGAGCCGCCTTTAAAAAGCGTTGCGACACGGTTTGCCATGCTCTCGCGCCTTCCATTTGCTTTTGACTGCACCTGTACAATCTGCCGAGCTGAGCCGCCGGGGCACGACTTGCCACTTGAGGAACAGAGATAGCAGCACAGTAGAAAGAAAAATTAAGGTTAAAAACCTTAAATACTCCTAATAAGAAATCGTGCCTAAAATATTAAAACTCTCCCCCACATTAATTTCATCATAACGCGCGATTCAAATTCATTTGTTCGCGTGGCTACGGCCGTTAGCAACGCAACGCCGCAGCGCAAAAAAGAATACAAACCGCAGCCTGCGGTTGTAACTAATGCATACGGACCTCACTAAAAGCCGAACTAGCGCTGGAATGTTGATATCCACGAGAAGCGTCTTGCAGAACTTTGAATTCACGGCAGCGCACACCGCAACAAACCGAACAGCTGACGCGCGCACATGGAAGCTAAAAAAAAAACAATCAAACTTACCCAATGTTGCCGGCTTTTGACTACGTTTTCGCTACCAGTTCGCTAAATTCTGCATAATACTCAGTCGACAACTGAAAACGAGTATGTTAGTAACACTAAAATATCACTGTGGTCTCAGATTGCGGTTTTGGCCACTAGACCGTAACAGAGAAGAAAAAAAATACTTATCGCCATACTCATATGGTCCTACCTTGGAGGGTCGGCATGCGGGCAACCACCACTGGTGGTCATTTTTCTTTCTTGTTTGCTGTCTAGCAGCCTTGAGGAGAGAGAAAGTAACTTCCCAGATGCGAGCGATGGTCCTCTCTCTCCGCTGCCGGCACCGCGCTCTCCGCAGCTTGTGGCGTCAAACTCAAACGTAGTTTGAGAGCGTTGCGCGCCGGATCCTCTGGAACTTCAGGCGGCAGTTTTTCTGTATGCCTCAGCGTGCTTTATTCTTAATGTGGCAAATATTTTACGTTACTGCAATGCCTCGTAAGCGCCATGTGTTGATTTTGAGATCAGAGCCTGAGATGAATGATGATCGAAGCAATGAAAAACAACTAGAACCACCAACCGACTGTTTTTGTAGGGCCCATTGACTAGTGCATGTCAGTCCCATGGACAAATAGGTATTGGTCTATGCGGCGAATATGAATCAGTCGATAAGGTGCACTGGATTCTGTATTGGTCTAATGTTTTTCATATTCAGCCCATAGACCGATACAGTTAGTACCATAGCCTATAAGACATATCGATATATATAGTATCGGTTTCTGTTTTGGTCCAGTACAAATGCAGATACAACCCGAAGATAAACTCTAGCACCAATACTAACGAAGATATAAGACCAATAAATTTCCCTATGGTTTTTTTTTTGTTTGCTAGAGCAGTTTCACGTCAGTGCCAGAAAAGCCATTTGCGCCATGACTATCGCAAGATCTGCAAAGGGGATTTCACCAAGCAGTTGCGATCAGCGACCGCCAGGACGCCGACCGGAACTAATCACATTTCTAGCACTCCACTTTGGTGAGAACCGGAAGCTGAAGCAGCAGCAGCACACCACAACGGCAGCAGCAAAAGGGAGGCGGAGAGGCTTCGTTCAGTGCACGTGCAAAATTTCACGATGGACAGCCAGCAGCAACTGCTGTATATTGATCAGTTTGGTGCAGCGCACGTACTACAGCCCCTGGGCAAGACTGGTGCCGAAGGTCCCGGTACTGCGGCGATGGACCCGACATTTGACGTCGTTTACGAAGCGGATACGGTCTACCTAAACCTGGACGGCGTCGACGATACTACCACGTCCACAAGTCATGAGCAAGGCACATCACCGGAAGCAAGCAGCGCGTCTAGCGCAGAAGTACCAGAAGACAGACGAGCGCGCCATAACGATGTAGAACGAAAGCGACGAGCCCGGATTAAGAGCGCTTGCGACACCCTCAGAACTCTGGTGCCGAGTTTGGATCGCAGCACGGACGTCGCCACGGTGTTTGAGAGTACTGTGCTGCACATTAAGCACTTACAGCAAGGAATGTCCCACGAGGAACTTTTAAAGACATCCAAAGAGTTTTTTGAAACCCACTGCCTGTATGCTGAGAAATATAGTGAGTGCTGAAATCTACACCATGGTGTGCTGTCCTTTTCAAAAGCTTACATGCCATTGGGTTTGCTTCTGGGCCACATATTGCAACTTACGTCACTCCCAGCACAAAAAATCCCTGGAAGGTGGCAATAACTCGCCTCCTTATGATGTACAATAGCTAAGGGCACTACTATTACTACTGAAACAGCAATGCGCAACAGTGGTCTAAGGCCCACCAAGGTGCTTCACACAGCAGTGAACGAAATCTTCCGTTCCGTTATATATGTCAAAGGCATCAAAATTCTGACCTCTCTACAGGAGTCTCATAAGTGGGGTATATACAGGGTATTTCACACAAGAATACACAATTTCTATTTTAGGCTTTTTGAGTTAGAGGAGCGCTGCTTTTGGCATCATTAGAATACAGTTAAGACATGCCATCTACCAGGTTGGTTAACTAATATTGAACAGTTAACTTTGTAACGTCAATTGTGAGCCTCCTCTAAGAGGCGTGTAGCCCACCGTAAGTAATATCCATGATCTGTTTTTAGGATTTCGAAGACTACGTTAGCCCTGGGCACTGTGGCCCGACAAAGTTTGGCTGTGACGAATCGCGCCAAGAGATGCATGCGCTTTCGAGAAGTTACTTCTCGAAAGCGCATGCATTTTGGCGCGATGTAGCAAAACTTTGTCGGGACACAGTGCCCAGGGCTACCGCGTCTTCGAAATCCTAAAAACAGATATGGATATTACTTACGGTGGGCCACATGCTTCTCAATAAATAAGGAGCCTAACTATGATAGTTAAGAAGTTAACTATTCAAGATTAGTTAACCAGCACCTTTCAGCTGTTTTCTGATGTACTACACAGCTGACGATGCCATCAAGAAGAAAGCGCTCATCTAAATCAAAAGGCCTTTTTTTTTTTAAATTGTGTAAAGTCCTAGGTGAAACGCCCTGTATATGGGACAGAAGTGTGCTCTGTGGATGCATACATGCAGCTAGTATGTTATTAGTGCCCGACTACAGTATGTTTCTTGTGAGCGTGCCTTCATTTCCATGACAGCATATACAATTCTCAGTTTCCATTCTCCTGTGAAAATGTTGGTACCGAGCTGGGCGCTGCCCTGCAGTCCTCACAAATAAGTTTTCCTTTTGCACCTTAATAATATGTAAGGTGATTAAAGGCATAACTGGAACCAATTTCAAAACCCAATTTGAACCTTGGCTCATTGGTTACGGTGCTCGGCTGCTGGTTTGAAAGATGCGGGTTCGACCCTGGCCATGGTGGTCGCAGTTCGATAGAGGTTTTCGAAATGCTAGAGGCCCATGCACTGCGCGCTGTCAGTGCACGTTAAGGAACCACAGGTGGACAAAATTTTCCGGAGCCCTACACTACGGCATTCCTCATAGCCTGAGTCGCTTTGGGACATTAAACCCATAAACATAAACCTTAACCGATTGGAATTGTCTGAAAAAATCACTCGGTTCCAACCGAAATTTCCAATGATTTCTTAAACCAGCAAGTTCCAAATGGTCCCTTCCGCCAGATGGTACCTCTTGCAAGACGCCCCTGTCCAATACCCCACTACATGTGTCCCCACTTATGAAATTTCCACCACTTTGAAAGCTTTACCCTGGCCTGGTGCTCTGGTTCACAGAGGTGAAATGCTTAAAGAAAGGGTCTCTGACCCTGCTTTGTGGAAAGAAAAATGCCTCTTGCTATGGTGCTCTTAGGCCAAAGCTGCCCTTGCGCCATTAAAATTCAACATCCTAACATTATTCCAATATTCAGAGCAACTGGTACACACACTACACGATTTAGAATAACGCAGCATGCTATAAAAAGGAAAATAGCAGACGTCACCTTGAGACAGAGAGCAATGCTAATGAGGGCAAAAATTTGGAAATTAAGAAGAAAATGGACTTGGACGAGCACGAGTTCAAAGAGCTGCCTGGAATACTGTGGCCGCGGCGGACAACGATAATTGGAGGGAGAGAACTGGGGTACGTTTTTGTCCTGCAGTGGCGATAAGACAGCTGTTTCGAGTTGAACCGAGTATGAAAAACCTAGCTACCATCTCGATTTCAACTGTGTGCGCAGAGGACATGTCCACACGAGGTGATGCGCGCACGGCAGCACCGTGCCTGCACAGGTCGGGCCGTCGCAAAATGTGCACTCTTTGAAATAGTGTTTGGTAGATACCAAAAGGCCTATAAGACCAGTACGCTCACACACCCATAGCTGTCAGCAATCTCATAGGCTACTGGTTTCCTAATTGTTTTGTAGTTTTAATGGTGTATGGGTCTCATTGTGTCTACTGGTTCAGATTTCTGGAGGGTATGGACAGCAATCTTCCTTGTCCCTCCAGAGATCAGAAGTTCCAGGAATGGAGAGTTAGGCAGCAGTTTCATGTATACACAATTTAATACACAATGAGAGCAGCAACTCAGAATGGAACATCACAAAAACTTTGACTGCAAGTAGAGCTGGGTTGCAAGCTTGTGAGCTCCGGCCCATTGGTGCAGTCTCGCCAAACCTAGAGCACCTCAAAAATAAAAAAAGCAGATTGTAGTCTGCAAAAAAAAAAAAAACATTGATCACAAGGGCAGGACACTGCACCACCTGTACTAACAATTGGTACTTCCAACTGTACAGCAGTCACATGCCACTGATGCATGCATGTAAATTCCTTGGGGCATTAACAAGATGAAACATCTCCAACGCCAGGTCAACGCACCACTGGTCTCTCCTGCTGACGGCACCGTATGTTTGGAAGAACTGTTCAAAAACTCTGGCAGGCAAATGAGCCGGGAAAAAGCCCTGTCCACTCTGCTTTCAGCTCCAATGCGATTATGCGCAAGCCGGCCGTCGGTAACGCGCGTGGCTCGGCATGCTTGGCGTACCACGATCCGATACGCGAATACGCGCCGGCATAGTCTCTTGATACGACTTTTAAGCTTGGAACACGCCTGTGCCAGCCGATTAGACCGGCTATCGACCTCCGAGGCGGCGTGCGCTACCGGCGACCGCCGGCGGGAAGATAGTCGCGTTGAAATCGAAAGTAGAGCATCCCCCGAACCTCGACAGTCGGAGTAATCATCTCGCAGAGGTGCGCCCAAATCTTAAAAAGGCACAGCAAAACTTTATATGGACGCGTATCCGCGTGAAGGGAGGGAGAGAGGGAGGGGTGGCGGAGCAACGCCAACGAGGTAACTGCCGAGCTGTAGCTCGCGCGTCGCAAGAATAAAGCGAGTCTCTGTGAACGCTTAGCATCTGGCACGCCGGCGAAACGGGCGTTACTTTGACTCTCGTGATTATGGGAAATACAAAATGGGGCAGACAAGACATACAGGTGAAGTCAAAAGTAAATGGAAAGTGCGAGAGTGTGGGAAACCGTGATGCAGCGCTTTCTAACGCTGGCTCTGGTAATTGAGTAGCTCGGTTTCCAACAAGCAGCGCGCGGTACGAACAGACCATTATCTGGAGCGTTTACGGTCATCACTTTTGACGGCTCGAACAGATGCTTGTTGCTTTTCAAATGAGACACTAAGGATTTCTCCGGCGCTACCTGCAATTTGTTTGATGAGAGTTTCGAGCCGTTTGATAATACTCAGAAGCGAGCAATGCCACGACTGTTTACGTTTTTGCCGTGAGCGGCGTGCTGTGGAGCACCCGTTTTATTTCTTGTGCTCAGGTTGGAGGGATTGATTGCACCGTTTCCTCGAAACGCGATGCTGTCCAGAATACCTGAAGATGAACGGCGCAGCATAATTCGCCTCTCCAATTGAAGGTGTTCCTCAGCACACTATAAGTCGCCGAGTTGGCCGATCGATCGGCGCAGTGAATAGGATTTGCAGGCATATCGAGATGAGGATGCCCGCGTTGAAGATGCCCAAAGTTCAGGAAGACCACGATCCACATCGACAGAAGTCGACGAACTCATCGTGGCAGCGGTGGTGGCTGATCCATTCGAGTACGCGAGAAATTCGAGAGACCCTATCTCTGAACATCAGTGTGGCTACAATCCGCCGACGCTTGCATGAGGCAGGACTGAGCGGATGCGTGGTCGCTCAGAAACCCTACTTTACTTAACAGATCAGCAGAAGCACGCTCGACTGGGCTTTGTGCGAGCCCACGAAGAATGGTCGGTAGTCGATTGGGGTGAGGTCATATCTATTGACGAGTCCACTGTAATCTCAAGATGGGTCAACAGCGCCGGGTATGGCCCCCGTGCAACTGCCGGTAAGATTTAACCACATTCTCTTAATGATATCACGCTTTGCAATTGCCAGTGCTATATTTTCTACGTGGGTGAATACTTTCATTTCATTTTATTATATTAAAGGTCCCAAAAAAGGGGGTTTTACATATGGGGTGGAAAGAATTAAAAGCACAAATTCACAACAGCAAGAAAGTTTTTACATTTTTAGCGAAAAGACTTGGGCAAGTGATGATGGCAACGTTGTTTGGAAGGCCGTTCCAGCCTGCGGCTGCACGAAGCGAGAAGGAATTCGAAAAAGTGACGGTGCGTGACCGAGGACAAAAACTTGAAGGTGATGGCTGGTGCGATGAGATATGCGTTCTGGGCGAAGATTATAAGGTGGGATGTGCATAGGGCTGTGGAACAATTTGTGAAATAAAGACAGGCTGGCAATGCCACGGCGGAGCGATAAGGGTGATAATCCGGATGCTGTTTTTCTGTGTGCAATGCTTGAGTGGGCATTTGGGAATTTGTTCCAGAGGCCTTTGTCTGGACGCTAAGGATCACGTCTGCACGTCAGCAAAACGAGTTTTAGAGGGGCGCTTGCCCACATTTCTAACGATAACGTTTTGTTTTTGTTTGCACGTAGGTATCAGCCCGGGTACTTGCACAATGTGCTTAGCAGCGGTGGCACGGCTGTGAATGTTTGGGGAGCCGTCTGCAGAGATGGACCGGCCCCACTTGTGTAGCTTCGAGCGAAGATTAACGCGGCGTAATTCTGCAAATGTCCTTGAGAGCTACCTCGTCCCGTTCGCCCTGGACGGGCCCTTTAAAGATGGCTTTTACTGGCTTTAGCAGGACCACAGCCCCGTCCACAAAGCTAAAGTCGTCCAAGACTTTCTAGAAGAGTGAGGAGGTCGACAGCTGCAATGGATGCCAAAGGGTGCGGACTTCAACATTATACAAAATGTGTGGGGATTTCTGAAATCCAACTTGGCATATATGAACTTGGGTGCAACAAGCAAAGAAGCATTGTGCCTCGCTGTTGCAGCTGAATGGGACCGCATTAACCGATACCGCGAGTTTGTACAATCTGTGCACGATTCTCTGCCCCGGCGCATGGAAGCAACCATTCGCGTTAACGGCAGTCTCACGCGCTTTTGAACCGCGTTTGCTTTTGCACATTGTATTTTTGGTTCTTGTGGAACTACCTCGATGAAATTCTTCCTACTAAGAACAATAAGGATTCCCCTTGTTGCGATCGACGTGCTGATCGTGCATTACTACCTGGCCAATTCGAAATGCATGCACTTCGCGTATTTTACTTCAACTGTTACACAGAGCACACAGACTAAACCAGCATCGTGTCCTTTTGATTATTTTGTGCGTATTCGTTCTTACATACGCGAGGGTATATGCGCAACTTACAATAAACAAAATGAAGGCAGCAAAAAAGCGAGGGCTGATCTTTGCTGGTCCTCATTTCTTGAGCGGACACTGGGGAAGCCAGGATATACCATGTAAACCTAAGAACAAGAAGAAAAAAACACCCCGCGACACGCCCCTCACGGCAAAAGCATAACTAAACAGTCGTGGCAGTGCTCGCTGCTGAGTACAATCATACGGCGCAAATCGCTCTTCAAATACTTCGCAGGTAGGGCCAAAGAAATCCGTGGTGCCGTATTTGAAAAGCAACAAGCATCCGTTCGAGCTTCCAAAAGCGATGGCCGTACGCTCCAGATAAGGGTCGGCTGATAGCGCGCGCTGCTCGCTGGCGACCGAGTTAATCAGTTAAGAGCCGCCTTTAAAAAGCGTCGCGACACGGTTTGCCATGCTCTCGCGCCTTCCATTTGCTTTTGACTGCACCTGTACAATCTGCCGAGCTGAGCCGCCGGGGCACGACTTGCCACTTGAGGAACAGAGATAGCAGCACAGTAGAAAGAAAAATTAAGGTTAAAAACCTTAAATACTCCTAATAAGAAATCGTGCCTAAAATATTAAAACTCTCCCCCACATTAATTTCATCATAACGCGCGATTCAAATTCATTTGTTCGCGTGGCTACGGCCGTTAGCAACGCAACGCCGCAGCGCAAAAAAGAATACAAACCGCAGCCTGCGGTTGTAACTAATGCATACGGACCTCACTAAAAGCCGAACTAGCGCTGGAATGTTGATATCCACGAGAAGCGTCTTGCAGAACTTTGAATTCACGGCAGCGCACACCGCAACAAACCGAACAGCTGACGCGCGCACATGGAAGCTAAAAAAAAAACAATCAAACTTACCCAATGTTGCCGGCTTTTGACTACGTTTTCGCTACCAGTTCGCTAAATTCTGCATAATACTCAGTCGACAACTGAAAACGAGTATGTTAGTAACACTAAAATATCACTGTGGTCTCAGATTGCGGTTTTGGCCACTAGACCGTAACAGAGAAGAAAAAAAATACTTATCGCCATACTCATATGGTCCTACCTTGGAGGGTCGGCATGCGGGCAACCACCACTGGTGGTCATTTTTCTTTCTTGTTTGCTGTCTAGCAGCCTTGAGGAGAGAGAAAGTAACTTCCCAGATGCGAGCGATGGTCCTCTCTCTCCGCTGCCGGCACCGCGCTCTCCGCAGCTTGTGGCGTCAAACTCAAACGTAGTTTGAGAGCGTTGCGCGCCGGATCCTCTGGAACTTCAGGCGGCAGTTTTTCTGTATGCCTCAGCGTGCTTTATTCTTAATGTGGCAAATATTTTACGTTACTGCAATGCCTCGTAAGCGCCATGTGTTGATTTTGAGATCAGAGCCTGAGATGAATGATGATCGAAGCAATGAAAAACAACTAGAACCACCAACCGACTGTTTTTGTAGGGCCCATTGACTAGTGCATGTCAGTCCCATGGACAAATAGGTATTGGTCTATGCGGCGAATATGAATCAGTCGATAAGGTGCACTGGATTCTGTATTGGTCTAATGTTTTTCATATTCAGCCCATAGACCGATACAGTTAGTACCATAGCCTATAAGACATATCGATATATATAGTATCGGTTTCTGTTTTGGTCCAGTACAAATGCAGATACAACCCGAAGATAAACTCTAGCACCAATACTAACGAAGATATAAGACCAATAAATTTCCCTATGGTTTTTTTTTTGTTTGCTAGAGCAGTTTCACGTCAGTGCCAGAAAAGCCATTTGCGCCATGACTATCGCAAGATCTGCAAAGGGGATTTCACCAAGCAGTTGCGATCAGCGACCGCCAGGACGCCGACCGGAACTAATCACATTTCTAGCACTCCACTTTGGTGAGAACCGGAAGCTGAAGCAGCAGCAGCACACCACAACGGCAGCAGCAAAAGGGAGGCGGAGAGGCTTCGTTCAGTGCACGTGCAAAATTTCACGATGGACAGCCAGCAGCAACTGCTGTATATTGATCAGTTTGGTGCAGCGCACGTACTACAGCCCCTGGGCAAGACTGGTGCCGAAGGTCCCGGTACTGCGGCGATGGACCCGACATTTGACGTCGTTTACGAAGCGGATACGGTCTACCTAAACCTGGACGGCGTCGACGATACTACCACGTCCACAAGTCATGAGCAAGGCACATCACCGGAAGCAAGCAGCGCGTCTAGCGCAGAAGTACCAGAAGACAGACGAGCGCGCCATAACGATGTAGAACGAAAGCGACGAGCCCGGATTAAGAGCGCTTGCGACACCCTCAGAACTCTGGTGCCGAGTTTGGATCGCAGCACGGACGTCGCCACGGTGTTTGAGAGTACTGTGCTGCACATTAAGCACTTACAGCAAGGAATGTCCCACGAGGAACTTTTAAAGACATCCAAAGAGTTTTTTGAAACCCACTGCCTGTATGCTGAGAAATATAGTGAGTGCTGAAATCTACACCATGGTGTGCTGTCCTTTTCAAAAGCTTACATGCCATTGGGTTTGCTTCTGGGCCACATATTGCAACTTACGTCACTCCCAGCACAAAAAATCCCTGGAAGGTGGCAATAACTCGCCTCCTTATGATGTACAATAGCTAAGGGCACTACTATTACTACTGAAACAGCAATGCGCAACAGTGGTCTAAGGCCCACCAAGGTGCTTCACACAGCAGTGAACGAAATCTTCCGTTCCGTTATATATGTCAAAGGCATCAAAATTCTGACCTCTCTACAGGAGTCTCATAAGTGGGGTATATACAGGGTATTTCACACAAGAATACACAATTTCTATTTTAGGCTTTTTGAGTTAGAGGAGCGCTGCTTTTGGCATCATTAGAATACAGTTAAGACATGCCATCTACCAGGTTGGTTAACTAATATTGAACAGTTAACTTTGTAACGTCAATTGTGAGCCTCCTCTAAGAGGCGTGTAGCCCACCGTAAGTAATATCCATGTCAGTTTTTAGAATTTCGAAAATACAGTTACCCTCAGCGCTGTGGCCCAAAAAATTTCGGCTGTTTCGACGAATCACGACCACTGAAGAGATCTTTTTGTCCGCAAACTTCTCGAAAGCGCATGCATTTTGGCGCGATGTAGCAAAACTTTGTCGGGACACAGTGCCCAGGGCTACCGCGTCTTCGAAATCCTAAAAACAGATATGGATATTACTTACGGTGGGCCACATGCTTCTCAATAAATAAGGAGCCTAACTATGATAGTTAAAAAGTTAACTATTCAAGATTAGTTAACCAGCACCTTTCAGCTGTTTTCTGATGTACTACACAGCTGACGATGCCATCAAGAAGAAAGCGCTCATCTAAATCAAAAGGCCTTTTTTTTTTTTTAAATTGTGTAAAGTCCTAGGTGAAACGCCCTGTATATGGGACAGAAGTGTGCTCTGTGGATGCATACATGCAGCTAGTATGTTATTAGTGCCCGACTACAGTATGTTTCTTGTGAGCGTGCCTTCATTTCCATGACAGCATATACAATTCTCAGTTTCCATTCTCCTGTGAAAATGTTGGTACCGAGCTGGGCGCTGCCCTGCAGTCCTCACAAATAAGTTTTCCTTTTGCACCTTAATAATATGTAAGGTGATTAAAGGCATAACTGGAACCAATTTCAAAACCCAATTTGAACCTTGGCTCATTGGTTACGGTGCTCGGCTGCTGGTTTGAAAGATGCGGGTTCGACCCTGGCCATGGTGGTCGCAGTTCGATAGAGGTTTTCGAAATGCTAGAGGCCCATGCACTGCGCGCTGTCAGTGCACGTTAAGGAACCACAGGTGGACAAAATTTTCCGGAGCCCTACACTACGGCATTCCTCATAGCCTGAGTCGCTTTGGGACATTAAACCCATAAACATAAACCTTAACCGATTGGAATTGTCTGAAAAAATCACTCGGTTCCAACCGAAATTTCCAATGATTTCTTAAACCAGCAAGTTCCAAATGGTCCCTTCCGCCAGATGGTACCTCTTGCAAGACGCCCCTGTCCAATACCCCACTACATGTGTCCCCACTTATGAAATTTCCACCACTTTGAAAGCTTTACCCTGGCCTGGTGCTCTGGTTCACAGAGGTGAAATGCTTAAAGAAAGGGTCTCTGACCCTGCTTTGTGGAAAGAAAAATGCCTCTTGCTATGGTGCTCTTAGGCCAAAGCTGCCCTTGCGCCATTAAAATTCAACATCCTAACATTATTCCAATATTCAGAGCAACTGGTACACACACTACACGATTTAGAATAACGCAGCATGCTATAAAAAGGAAAATAGCAGACGTCACCTTGCGACAGAGAGCAATGCTAATGAGGGCAAAAATTTGGAAATTAAGAAGAAAATGGACTTGGACGAGCACGAGTTCAAAGAGCTGCCTGGAATACTGTGGCCGCGGCGGACAGCGATAATTGGAGGGAGAGAACTGGGGTACGTTTTTGTCCTGCAGTGGCGATAAGACAGCTGTTTCGAGTTGAACCGAGTATGAAAAACCTAGCTACCATCTCGATTTCAACTGTGTGCGCAGAGGACATGTCCACACGAGGTGATGCGCGCACGGCAGCACCGTGCCTGCACAGGTCGGGCCGTCGCAAAATGTGCACTCTTTGAAATAGTGTTTGGTAGATACCAAAAGGCCTATAAGACCAGTACGCTCACACACCCATAGCTGTCAGCAATCTCATAGGCTACTGGTTTCCTAATTGTTTTGTAGTTTTAATGGTGTATGGGTCTCATTGTGTCTACTGGTTCAGATTTCTGGAGGGTATGGACAGCAATCTTCCTTGTCCCTCCAGAGTTCAGAAGTTCCAGGAATGGAGAGTTAGGCAGCAGTTTCATGTATACACAATTTAATACACAATGAGAGCAGCAACTCAGAATGGAACATCACAAAAACTTTGACTGCAAGTAGAGCTGGGTTGCAAGCTTGTGAGCTCCGGCCCATTGGTGCAGTCTCGCCAAACCTAGAGCACCTCAAAAATAAAAAAAGCAGATTGTAGTCTGCAAAAAAAAAAAAAAAACATTGATCACAAGGGCAGGACACTGCACCACCTGTACTAACAATTGGTACTTCCAACTGTACAGCAGTCACATGCCACTGATGCATGCATGTAAATTCCTTGGGGCATTAACAAGATGAAACATCTCCAACGCCAGGTCAACGCACCACTGGTCTCTCCTGCTGACGGCACCGTATGTTTGGAAGAACTGTTCAAAAACTCTGGCAGGCAAATGAGCCGGGAAAAAGCCCTGTCCACTCTGCTTTCAGCTCCAATGCGATTATGCGCAAGCTACGGCCGTCGGTAACGCGCGTGGCTCGGCATGCTTGGCGTACCACGATCCGATACGCGAATACGCGCCGGCATAGTCTCTTGATACGACTTTTAAGCTTGGAACACGCCTGTGCCAGCCGATTAGACCGGCTATCGACCTCCGAGGCGGCGTGCGCTACCGGCGACCGCCGGCGGGAAGATAGTCGCGTTGAAATCGAAAGTAGAGCATCCCCCGAACCTCGACAGTCGGAGTAATCATCTCGCAGAGGTGCGCCCAAATCTTAAAAAGGCACAGCAAAACTTTATATGGACGCGTATCCGCGTGAAGGGAGGGAGAGAGGGGTGGCGGAGCAACGCCAACGAGGTAACTGCCGAGCTGTAGCTCGCGCGTCGCAAGAATAAAGCGAGTCTCTGTGAACGCTTAGCATCTGGCACGCCGGCGAAACGGGCGTTACTTTGACTCTCGTGATTATGGGAAATACAAAATGGGGCAGACAAGACATACAGGTGAAGTCAAAAGTAAATGGAAAGTGCGAGAGTGTGGGAAACCGTGATGCAGCGCTTTCTAACGCTGGCTCTGGTAATTGAGTAGCTCGGTTTCCAACAAGCACCGCGCGGTACGAACAGACCATTATCTGGAGCGTTTACGGTCATCACTTTTGACGGCTCGAACAGATGCTTGTTGCTTTTCAAATGAGACACTAAGGATTTCTCCGGCGCTACCTGCAATTTGTTTGATGAGAGTTTCGAGCCGTTTGATAATACTCAGAAGCGAGCAATGCCACGACTGTTTACGTTTTTGCCGTGAGCGGCGTGCTGTGGAGCACCCGTTTTATTTCTTGTGCTCAGGTTGGAGGGATTGATTGCACCGTTTCCTCGAAACGCGATGCTGTCCAGAATACCTGAAGATGAACGGCGCAGCATAATTCGCCTCTCCAATTGAAGGTGTTCCTCAGCACACTATAAGTCGCCGAGTTGGCCGATCGATCGGCGCAGTGAATAGGATTTGCAGGCATATCGAGATGAGGATGCCCGCGTTGAAGATGCCCAAAGTTCAGGAAGACCACGATCCACATCGACAGAAGTCGACGAACTCATCGTGGCAGCGGTGGTGGCTGATCCATTCGAGTACGCGAGAAATTCGAGAGACCCTATCTCTGAACATCAGTGTGGCTACAATCCGCCGACGCTTGCATGAGGCAGGACTGAGCGGATGCGTGGTCGCTCAGAAACCCTACTTTACTTAACAGATCAGCAGAAGCACGCTCGACTGGGCTTTGTGCGAGCCCACGAAGAATGGTCGGTAGTCGATTGGGGTGAGGTCATATCTATTGACGAGTCCACTGTAATCTCAAGATGGGTCAACAGCGCCGGGTATGGCCCCCGTGCAACTGCCGGTAAGATTTAACCACATTCTCTTAATGATATCACGCTTTGCAATTGCCAGTGCTATATTTTCTACGTGGGTGAATACTTTCATTTCATTTTATTATATTAAAGGTCCCAAAAAAGGGGGTTTTACATATGGGGTGGAAAGAATTAAAAGCACAAATTCACAACAGCAAGAAAGTTTTTACATTTTTAGCGAAAAGACTTGGGCAAGTGATGATGGCAACGTTGTTTGGAAGGCCGTTCCAGCCTGCGGCTGCACGAAGCGAGAAGGAATTCGAAAAAGTGACGGTGCGTGACCGAGGACAAAAACTTGAAGGTGATGGCTGGTGCGATGAGATATGCGTTCTGGGCGAAGATTATAAGGTGGGATGTGCATAGGGCTGTGGAACAATTTGTGAAATAAAGACAGGCTGGCAATGCCACGGCGGAGCGATAAGGGTGATAATCCGGATGCTGTTTTTCTGTGTGCAATGCTTGAGTGGGCATTTGGGAATTTGTTCCAGAGGCCTTTGTCTGGACGCTAAGGATCACGTCTGCACGTCAGCAAAACGAGTTTTAGAGGGGCGCTTGCCCACATTTCTAACGATAACGTTTTGTTTTTGTTTGCACGTAGGTATCAGCCCGGGTACTTGCACAATGTGCTTAGCAGCGGTGGCACGGCTGTGAATGTTTGGGGAGCCGTCTGCAGAGATGGACCGGCCCCACTTGTGTAGCTTCGAGCGAAGATTAACGCGGCGTAATTCTGCAAATGTCCTTGAGAGCTACCTCGTCCCGTTCGCCCTGGACGGGCCCTTTAAAGATGGCTTTTACTGGCTTTAGCAGGACCACAGCCCCGTCCACAAAGCTAAAGTCGTCCAAGACTTTCTAGAAGAGTGAGGAGGTCGACAGCTGCAATGGATGCCAAAGGGTGCGGACTTCAACATTATACAAAATGTGTGGGGATTTCTGAAATCCAACTTGGCATATATGAACTTGGGTGCAACAAGCAAAGAAGCATTGTGCCTCGCTGTTGCAGCTGAATGGGACCGCATTAAGCGATACCGCGAGTTTGTACAATCTGTGCACGATTCTCTGCCCCGGCGCATGGAAGCAACCATTCGCGTTAACGGCAGTCTCACGCGCTTTTGAACCGCGTTTGCTTTTGCACATTGTATTTTTGGTTCTTGTGGAACTACCTCGATGAAATTCTTCCTACTAAGAACAATAAGGATTCCCCTTGTTGCGATCGACGTGCTGATCGTGCATTACTACCTGGCCAATTCGAAATGCATGCACTTCGCGTATTTTACTTCAACTGTTACACAGAGCACACAGACTAAACCAGCATCGTGTCCTTTTGATTATTTTGTGCGTATTCGTTCTTACATACGCGAGGGTATATGCGCAACTTACAATAAACAAAATGAAGGCAGCAAAAAAGCGAGGGCTGATCTTTGCTGGTCCTCATTTCTTGAGCGGACACTGGGGAAGCCAGGATATACCATGTAAACCTAAGAACAAGAAGAAAAAAACACCCCGCGACACGCCCCTCACGGCAAAAGCATAACTAAACAGTCGTGGCAGTGCTCGCTGCTGAGTACAATCATACGGCGCAAATCGCTCTTCAAATACTTCGCAGGTAGGGCCAAAGAAATCCGTGGTGCCGTATTTGAAAAGCAACAAGCATCCGTTCGAGCTTCCAAAAGCGATGGCCGTACGCTCCAGATAAGGGTCGGCTGATAGCGCGCGCTGCTCGCTGGCGACCGAGTTAATCAGTTAAGAGCCGCCTTTAAAAAGCGTTGCGACACGGTTTGCCATGCTCTCGCGTCTTCCATTTGCTTTTGACTGCACCTGTACAATCTGCCGAGCTGAGCCGCCGGGGCACGACTTGCCACTTGAGGAACAGAGATAGCAGCACAGTAGAAAGAAAAATTAAGGTTAAAAACCTTAAATACTCCTAATAAGAAATCGTGCCTAAAATATTAAAACTCTCCCCCACATTAATTTCATCATAACGCGCGATTCAAATTCATTTGTTCGCGTGGCTACGGCCGTTAGCAACGCAACGCCGCAGCGCAAAAAAGAATACAAACCGCAGCCTGCGGTTGTAACTAATGCATACGGACCTCACTAAAAGCCGAACTAGCGCTGGAATGTTGATATCCACGAGAAGCGTCTTGCAGAACTTTGAATTCACGGCAGCGCACACCGCAACAAACCGAACAGCTGACGCGCGCACATGGAAGCTAAAAAAAAAAACAAACTTACCCAATGTTGCCGGCTTTTGACTACGTTTTCGCTACCAGTTCGCTAAATTCTGCATAATACTCAGTCGACAACTGAAAACGAGTATGTTAGTAACACTAAAATATCACTGTGGTCTCAGATTGCGGTTTTGGCCACTAGACCGTAACAGAGAAGAAAAAAAATACTTATCGCCATACTCATATGGTCCTACCTTGGAGGGTCGGCATGCGGGCAACCACCACTGGTGGTCATTTTTCTTTCTTGTTTGCTGTCTAGCAGCCTTGAGGAGAGAGAAAGTAACTTCCCAGATGCGAGCGATGGTCCTCTCTCTCCGCTGCCGGCACCGCGCTCTCCGCGGCTTGTGGCGTCAAACTCAAACGTAGTTTGAGAGCGTTGCGCGCCGGATCCTCTGGAACTTCAGGCGGCAGTTTTTCTGTATGCCTCAGCGTGCTTTATTCTTAATGTGGCAAATATTTTACGTTACTGCAATGCCTCGTAAGCGCCATGGGATCGGCATGTGTTGATTTTGAGATCAGAGCTTGAGATGAATGATGATCGAAGCAATGAAAAACAACTAGAACCACCAACCGACTGTTTTTGTAGGGCCCATTGACTAGTGCATGTCAGTCCCATGGACAAATAGGTATTGGTCTATGCGGCGAATATGAATCAGTCGATAAGGTGCACTGGATTCTGTATTGGTCTAATGTTTTTCATATTCAGCCCATAGACCGATACAGTTAGTACCATAGCCTATAAGACATATCGATATATATAGTATCGGTTTCTGTTGTGGTCCAGTACAAATGCAGATACAACCCGAAGATAAACTCTAGCACCAATACTAACGAAGATATAAGACCAATAAATTTCCCTATGGTTTTTTTTTTTGTTTGCTAGAGCAGTTTCACGTCAGTGCCAGAAAAGCCATTTGCGCCATGACTATCGCAAGATCTGCAAAGGGGATTTCACCAAGCAGTTGCGATCAGCGACCGCCAGGACGCCGACCGGAACTAATCACATTTCTAGCACTCCACTTTGGTGAGAACCGGAAGCTGAAGCAGCAGCAGCACACCACAACGGCAGCAGCAAAAGGGAGGCGGAGAGGCTTCGTTCAGTGCACGTGCAAAATTTCACGATGGACAGCCAGCAGCAACTGCTGTATATTGATCAGTTTGGTGCAGCGCACGTACTACAGCCCCTGGGCAAGACTGGTGCCGAAGGTCCCGGTACTGCGGCGATGGACCCGACATTTGACGTCGTTTACGAAGCGGATACGGTCTACCTAAACCTGGACGGCGTCGACGATACTACCACGTCCACAAGTCATGAGCAAGGCACATCACCGGAAGCAAGCAGCGCGTCTAGCGCAGAAGTACCAGAAGACAGACGAGCGCGCCATAACGATGTAGAACGAAAGCGACGAGCCCGGATTAAGAGCGCTTGCGACACCCTCAGAACTCTGGTGCCGAGTTTGGATCGCAGCACGGACGTCGCCACGGTGTTTGAGAGTACTGTGCTGCACATTAAGCACTTACAGCAAGGAATGTCCCACGAGGAACTTTTAAAGACATCCAAAGAGTTTTTTGAAACCCACTGCCTGTATGCTGAGAAATATAGTGAGTGCTGAAATCTACACCATGGTGTGCTGTCCTTTTCAAAAGCTTACATGCCATTGGGTTTGCTTCTGGGCCACATATTGCAACTTACGTCACTCCCAGCACTCAAAATCCCTGGAAGGTGGCAATAACTCGCCTCCTTATGATGTACAATAGCTAAGGGCACTACTATTACTACTGAAACAGCAATGCGCAACAGTGGTCTAAGGCCCACCAAGGTGCTTCACACAGCAGTGAACGAAATCTTCCGTTCCGTTATATATGTCAAAGGCATCAAAATTCTGACCTCTCTACAGGAGTCTCATAAGTGGGGTATATACAGGGTATTTCACACAAGAATACACAATTTCTATTTTAGGCTTTTTGAGTTAGAGGAGCGCTGCTTTTGGCATCATTAGAATACAGTTAAGACATGCCATCTACCAGGTTGGTTAACTAATATTGAACAGTTAACTTTGTAACGTCAATTGTGAGCCTCCTCTAAGAGGCGTGTAGCCCACCGTAAATAATATCCATGTCAGTTTTTAGAATTTCGAAAATACAGTTACCCTCAGCGCTGTGGCCCAAAAAATTTCGGCTGTTTCGACGAATCACGACCACTGAAGAGATCTTTTTGTCCGCAAACTTCTCGAAAGCGCATGCATTTTGGCGCGATGTAGCAAAACTTTGTCGGGACACAGTGCCCAGGGCTACCGCGTCTTCGAAATCCTAAAAACAGATATGGATATTACTTACGGTGGGCCACATGCTTCTCAATAAATAAGGAGCCTAACTATGATAGTTAAAAAGTTAACTATTCAAGATTAGTTAACCAGCACCTTTCAGCTGTTTTCTGATGTACTACACAGCTGACGATGCCATCAAGAAGAAAGCGCTCATCTAAATCAAAAGGCCTTTTTTTTTTTTAAATTGTGTAAAGTCCTAGGTGAAACGCCCTGTATATGGGACAGAAGTGTGCTCTGTGGATGCATACATGCAGCTAGTATGTTATTAGTGCCCGACTACAGTATGTTTCTTGTGAGCGTGCCTTCATTTCCATGACAGCATATACAATTCTCAGTTTCCATTCTCCTGTGAAAATGTTGGTACCGAGCTGGGCGCTGCCCTGCAGTCCTCACAAATAAGTTTTCCTTTTGCACCTTAATAATATGTAAGGTGATTAAAGGCATAACTGGAACCAATTTCAAAACCCAATTTGAACCTTGGCTCATTGGTTACGGTGCTCGGCTGCTGGTTTGAAAGATGCGGGTTCGACCCTGGCCATGGTGGTCGCAGTTCGATAGAGGTTTTCGAAATGCTAGAGGCCCATGCACTGCGCGCTGTCAGTGCACGTTAAGGAACCACAGGTGGACAAAATTTTCCGGAGCCCTACACTACGGCATTCCTCATAGCCTGAGTCGCTTTGGGACATTAAACCCATAAACATAAACCTTAACCGATTGGAATTGTCTGAAAAAATCACTCGGTTCCAACCGAAATTTCCAATGATTTCTTAAACCAGCAAGTTCCAAATGGTCCCTTCCGCCAGATGGTACCTCTTGCAAGACGCCCCTGTCCAATACCCCACTACATGTGTCCCCACTTATGAAATTTCCACCACTTTGAAAGCTTTACCCTGGCCTGGTGCTCTGGTTCACAGAGGTGAAATGCTTAAAGAAAGGGTCTCTGACCCTGCTTTGTGGAAAGAAAAATGCCTCTTGCTATGGTGCTCTTAGGCCAAAGCTGCCCTTGCGCCATTAAAATTCAACATCCTAACATTATTCCAATATTCAGAGCAACTGGTACACACACTACACGATTTAGAATAACGCAGCATGCTATAAAAAGGAAAATAGCAGACGTCACCTTGCGACAGAGAGCAATGCTAATGAGGGCAAAAATTTGGAAATTAAGAAGAAAATGGACTTGGACGAGCACGAGTTCAAAGAGCTGCCTGGAATACTGTGGCCGCGGCGGACAGCGATAATTGGAGGGAGAGAACTGGGGTACGTTTTTGTCCTGCAGTGGCGATAAGACAGCTGTTTCGAGTTGAACCGAGTATGAAAAACCTAGCTACCATCTCGATTTCAACTGTGTGCGCAGAGGACATGTCCACACGAGGTGATGCGCGCACGGCAGCACCGTGCCTGCACAGGTCGGGCCGTCGCAAAATGTGCACTCTTTGAAATAGTGTTTGGTAGATACCAAAAGGCCTATAAGACCAGTACGCTCACACACCCATAGCTGTCAGCAATCTCATAGGCTACTGGTTTCCTAATTGTTTTGTAGTTTTAATGGTGTATGGGTCTCATTGTGTCTACTGGTTCAGATTTCTGGAGGGTATGGACAGCAATCTTCCTTGTCCCTCCAGAGTTCAGAAGTTCCAGGAATGGAGAGTTAGGCAGCAGTTTCATGTATACACAATTTAATACACAATGAGAGCAGCAACTCAGAATGGAACATCACAAAAACTTTGACTGCAAGTAGAGCTGGGTTGCAAGCTTGTGAGCTCCGGCCCATTGGTGCAGTCTCGCCAAACCTAGAGCACCTCAAAAATAAAAAAAGCAGATTGTAGTCTGCAAAAAAAAAAAAAACATTGATCACAAGGGCAGGACACTGCACCACCTGTACTAACAATTGGTACTTCCAACTGTACAGCAGTCACATGCCACTGATGCATGCATGTAAATTCCTTGGGGCATTAACAAGATGAAACATCTCCAACGCCAGGTCAACGCACCACTGGTCTCTCCTGCTGACGGCACCGTATGTTTGGAAGAACTGTTCAAAAACTCTGGCAGGCAAATGAGCCGGGAAAAAGCCCTGTCCACTCTGCTTTCAGCTCCAATGCGATTATGCGCAAGCTACGGCCGTCGGTAACGCGCGTGGCTCGGCATGCTTGGCGTACCACGATCCGATACGCGAATACGCGCCGGCATAGTCTCTTGATACGACTTTTAAGCTTGGAACACGCCTGTGCCAGCCGATTAGACCGGCTATCGACCTCCGAGGCGGCGTGCGCTACCGGCGACCGCCGGCGGGAAGATAGTCGCGTTGAAATCGAAAGTAGAGCATCCCCCGAACCTCGACAGTCGGAGTAATCATCTCGCAGAGGTGCGCCCAAATCTTAAAAAGGCACAGCAAAACTTTATATGGACGCGTATCCGCGTGAAGGGAGGGAGAGAGGGAGGGGTGGCGGAGCAACGCCAACGAGGTAACTGCCGAGCTGTAGCTCGCGCGTCGCAAGAATAAAGCGAGTCTCTGTGAACGCTTAGCATCTGGCACGCCGGCGAAACGGGCGTTACTTTGACTCTCGTGATTATGGGAAATACAAAATGGGGCAGACAAGACATACAGGTGAAGTCAAAAGTAAATGGAAAGTGCGAGAGTGTGGGAAACCGTGATGCAGCGCTTTCTAACGCTGGCTCTGGTAATTGAGTAGCTCGGTTTCCAACAAGCAGCGCGCGGTACGAACAGACCATTATCTGGAGCGTTTACGGTCATCACTTTTGACGGCTCGAACAGATGCTTGTTGCTTTTCAAATGAGACACTAAGGATTTCTCCGGCGCTACCTGCAATTTGTTTGATGAGAGTTTCGAGCCGTTTGATAATACTCAGAAGCGAGCAATGCCACGACTGTTTACGTTTTTGCCGTGAGCGGCGTGCTGTGGAGCACCCGTTTTATTTCTTGTGCTCAGGTTGGAGGGATTGATTGCACCGTTTCCTCGAAACGCGATGCTGTCCAGAATACCTGAAGATGAACGGCGCAGCATAATTCGCCTCTCCAATTGAAGGTGTTCCTCAGCACACTATAAGTCGCCGAGTTGGCCGATCGATCGGCGCAGTGAATAGGATTTGCAGGCATATCGAGATGAGGATGCCCGCGTTGAAGATGCCCAAAGTTCAGGAAGACCACGATCCACATCGACAGAAGTCGACGAACTCATCGTGGCAGCGGTGGTGGCTGATCCATTCGAGTACGCGAGAAATTCGAGAGACCCTATCTCTGAACATCAGTGTGGCTACAATCCGCCGACGCTTGCATGAGGCAGGACTGAGCGGATGCGTGGTCGCTCAGAAACCCTACTTTACTTAACAGATCAGCAGAAGCACGCTCGACTGGGCTTTGTGCGAGCCCACGAAGAATGGTCGGTAGTCGATTGGGGTGAGGTCATATCTATTGACGAGTCCACTGTAATCTCAAGATGGGTCAACAGCGCCGGGTATGGCCCCCGTGCAACTGCCGGTAAGATTTAACCACATTCTCTTAATGATATCACGCTTTGCAATTGCCAGTGCTATATTTTCTACGTGGGTGAATACTTTCATTTCATTTTATTATATTAAAGGTCCCAAAAAAGGGGGTTTTACATATGGGGTGGAAAGAATTAAAAGCACAAATTCACAACAGCAAGAAAGTTTTTACATTTTTAGCGAAAAGACTTGGGCAAGTGATGATGGCAACGTTGTTTGGAAGGCCGTTCCAGCCTGCGGCTGCACGAAGCGAGAAGGAATTCGAAAAAGTGACGGTGCGTGACCGAGGACAAAAACTTGAAGGTGATGGCTGGTGCGATGAGATATGCGTTCTGGGCGAAGATTATAAGGTGGGATGTGCATAGGGCTGTGGAACAATTTGTGAAATAAAGACAGGCTGGCAATGCCACGGCGGAGCGATAAGGGTGATAATCCGGATGCTGTTTTTCTGTGTGCAATGCTTGAGTGGGCATTTGGGAATTTGTTCCAGAGGCCTTTGTCTGGACGCTAAGGATCACGTCTGCACGTCAGCAAAACGAGTTTTAGAGGGGCGCTTGCCCACATTTCTAACGATAACGTTTTGTTTTTGTTTGCACGTAGGTATCAGCCCGGGTACTTGCACAATGTGCTTAGCAGCGGTGGCACGGCTGTGAATGTTTGGGGAGCCGTCTGCAGAGATGGACCGTCCCCACTTGTGTAGCTTCGAGCGAAGATTAACGCGGCGTAATTCTGCAAATGTCCTTGAGAGCTACCTCGTCCCGTTCGCCCTGGACGGGCCCTTTAAAGATGGCTTTTACTGGCTTTAGCAGGACCACAGCCGCGATGAGATATGCGTTCTGGGCGAAGATTATAAGGTGGGATGTGCATAGGGCTGTGGAACAATTTGTGAAATAAAGACAGGCTGGCAATGCCACGGCGGAGCGATAAGGGTGATAATCCGGATGCTGTTTTTCTGTGTGCAATGCTTGAGTGGGCATTTGGGAATTTGTTCCAGAGGCCTTTGTCTGGACGCTAAGGATCACGTCTGCACGTCAGCAAAACGAGTTTTAGAGGGGCGCTTGCCCACATTTCTAACGATAACGTTTTGTTTTTGTTTGGACATAGGTATCAGCCCGGGTACTTGCACAATGTGCTTAGCAGCGGTGGCACGGCTGTGAATGTTTGGGGAGCCGTCTGCAGAGATGGACCGGCCCCACTTGTGTAGCTTCGAGCGAAGATTAACGCGGCGTAATTCTGCAAATGTCCTTGAGAGCTACCTCGTCCCGTTCGCCCTGGACGGGCCCTTTAAAGATGGCTTTTACTGGCTTTAGCAGGACCACAGCCCCGTCCACAAAGCTAAAGTCGTCCAAGACTTTCTAGAAGAGTGAGGAGGTCGACAGCTGCAATGGATGCCAAAGGGCGCGGACTTCAACATTATACAAAATGTGTGGGGATTTCTGAAATCCAACTTGGCATATATGAACTTGGGTGCAACAAGCAAAGAAGCATTGTGCCTCGCTGTTGCAGCTGAATGGGACCGCATTAAGCGATACCGCGAGTTTGTACAATCTGTGCACGATTCTCTGCCCCGGCGCATGGAAGCAACCATTCGCGTTAACGGCAGTCTCACGCGCTTTTGAACCGCGTTTGCTTTTGCACATTGTATTTTTGGTTCTTGTGGAACTACCTCGATGAAATTCTTCCTACTAAGAACAATAAGGATTCCCCTTGTTGCGATCGACGTGCTGATCGTGCATTACTACCTGGCCAATTCGAAATGCATGCACTTCGCGTATTTTACTTCAACTGTTACACAGAGCACACAGACTAAACCAGCATCGTGTCCTTTTGATTATTTTGTGCGTATTCGTTCTTACATACGCGAGGGTATATGCGCAACTTACAATAAACAAAATGAAGGCAGCAAAAAAGCGAGGGCTGATCTTTGCTGGTCCTCATTTCTTGAGCGGACACTGGGGAAGCCAGGATATACCATGTAAACCTAAGAACAAGAAGAAAAAAACACCCCGCGACACGCCCCTCACGGCAAAAGCATAACTAAACAGTCGTGGCAGTGCTCGCTGCTGAGTACAATCATACGGCGCAAATCGCTCTTCAAATACTTCGCAGGTAGGGCCAAAGAAATCCGTGGTGCCGTATTTGAAAAGCAACAAGCATCCGTTCGAGCTTCCAAAAGCGATGGCCGTACGCTCCAGATAAGGGTCGGCTGATAGCGCGCGCTGCTCGCTGGCGACCGAGTTAATCAGTTAAGAGCCGCCTTTAAAAAGCGTTGCGACACGGTTTGCCATGCTCTCGCGCCTTCCATTTGCTTTTGACTGCACCTGTACAATCTGCCGAGCTGAGCCGCCGGGGCACGACTTGCCACTTGAGGAACAGAGATAGCAGCACAGTAGAAAGAAAAATTAAGGTTAAAAACCTTAAATACTCCTAATAAGAAATCGTGCCTAAAATATTAAAACTCTCCCCCACATTAATTTCATCATAACGCGCGATTCAAATTCATTTGTTCGCGTGGCTACGGCCGTTAGCAACGCAACGCCGCAGCGCAAAAAAGAATACAAACCGCAGCCTGCGGTTGTAACTAATGCATACGGACCTCACTAAAAGCCGAACTAGCGCTGGAATGTTGATATCCACGAGAAGCGTCTTGCAGAACTTTGAATTCACGGCAGCGCACACCGCAACAAACCGAACAGCTGACGCGCGCACATGGAAGCTAAAAAAAAAACAATCAAACTTACCCAATGTTGCCGGCTTTTGACTACGTTTTCGCTACCAGTTCGCTAAATTCTGCATAATACTCAGTCGACAACTGAAAACGAGTATGTTAGTAACACTAAAATATCACTGTGGTCTCAGATTGCGGTTTTGGCCACTAGACCGTAACAGAGAAGAAAAAAAATACTTATCGCCATACTCATATGGTCCTACCTTGGAGGGTCGGCATGCGGGCAACCACCACTGGTGGTCATTTTTCTTTCTTGTTTGCTGTCTAGCAGACTTGAGGAGAGAGAAAGTAACTTCCCAGATGCGAGCGATGGTCCTCTCTCTCCGCTGCCGGCACCGCGCTCTCCGCAGCTTGTGGCGTCAAACTCAAACGTAGTTTGAGAGCGTTGCGCGCCGGATCCTCTGGAACTTCAGGCGGCAGTTTTTCTGTATGCCTCAGCGTGCTTTATTCTTAATGTGGCAAATATTTTACGTTACTGCAATGCCTCGTAAGCGCCATGTGTTGATTTTGAGATCAGAGCCTGAGATGAATGATGATCGAAGCAATGAAAAACAACTAGAACCACCAACCGACAGTTTTTGTAGGGCCCATTGACTAGTGCATGTCAGTCCCATGGACAAATAGGTATTGGTCTATGCGGCGAATATGAATCAGTCGATAAGGTGCACTGGATTCTGTATTGGTCTAATGTTTTTCATATTCAGCCCATAGACCGATACAGTTAGTACCATAGCCTATAAGACATATCGATATATATAGTATCGGTTTCTGTTTTGGTCCAGTACAAATGCAGATACAACCCGAAGATAAACTCTAGCACCAATACTAACGAAGATATAAGACCAATAAATTTCCCTATGGTTTTTTTTTTGTTTGCTAGAGCAGTTTCACGTCAGTGCCAGAAAAGCCATTTGCGCCATGACTATCGCAAGATCTGCAAAGGGGATTTCACCAAGCAGTTGCGATCAGCGACCGCCAGGACGCCGACCGGAACTAATCACATTTCTAGCACTCCACTTTGGTGAGAACCGGAAGCTGAAGCAGCAGCAGCACACCACAACGGCAGCAGCAAAAGGGAGGCGGAGAGGCTTCGTTCAGTGCACGTGCAAAAATTTCACGATGGACAGCCAGCAGCAACTGCTGTATATTGATCAGTTTGGTGCAGCGCACGTACTACAGCCCCTGGGCAAGACTGGTGCCGAAGGTCCCGGTACTGCGGCGATGGACCCGACATTTGACGTCGTTTACGAAGCGGATACGGTCTACCTAAACCTGGACGGCGTCGACGATACTACCACGTCCACAAGTCATGAGCAAGGCACATCACCGGAAGCAAGCAGCGCGTCTAGCGCAGAAGTACCAGAAGACAGACGAGCGCGCCATAACGATGTAGAACGAAAGCGACGAGCCCGGATTAAGAGCGCTTGCGACACCCTCAGAACTCTGGTGCCGAGTTTGGATCGCAGCACGGACGCCGCCACGGTGTTTGAGAGTACTGTGCTGCACATTAAGCACTTACAGCAAGGAATGTCCCACGAGGAACTTTTAAAGACATCCAAAGAGTTTTTTGAAACCCACTGCCTGTATGCTGAGAAATATAGTGAGTGCTGAAATCTACACCATGGTGTGCTGTCCTTTTCAAAAGCTTACATGCCATTGGGTTTGCTTCTGGGCCACATATTGCAACTTACGTCACTCCCAGCACTCAAAATCCCTGGAAGGTGGCAATAACTCGCCTCCTTATGATGTACAATAGCTAAGGGCACTACTATTACTACTGAAACAGCAATGCGCAACAGTGGTCTAAGGCCCACCAAGGTGCTTCACACAGCAGTGAACGAAATCTTCCGTTCCGTTATATATGTCAAAGGCATCAAAATTCTGACCTCTCTACAGGAGTCTCATAAGTGGGGTATATACAGGGTATTTCACACAAGAATACACAATTTCTATTTTAGGCTTTTTGAGTTAGAGGAGCGCTGCTTTTGGCATCATTAGAATACAGTTAAGACATGCCATCTACCAGGTTGGTTAACTAATATTGAACAGTTAACTTTGTAACGTCAATTGTGAGCCTCCTCTAAGAGGCGTGTAGCCCACCGTAAGTAATATCCATGTCAGTTTTTAGAATTTCGAAAATACAGTTACCCTCAGCGCTGTGGCCCAAAAAATTTCGGCTGTTTCGACGAATCACGACCACTGAAGAGATCTTTTTGTCCGCAAACTTCTCGAAAGCGCATGCATTTTGGCGCGATGTAGCAAAACTTTGTCGGGACACAGTGCCCAGGGCTACCGCGTCTTCGAAATCCTAAAAACAGATATGGATATTACTTACGGTGGGCCACATGCTTCTCAATAAATAAGGAGCCTAACTATGATAGTTAAGAAGTTAACTATTCAAGATTAGTTAACCAGCACCTTTCAGCTGTTTTCTGATGTACTACACAGCTGACGATGCCATCAAGAAGAAAGCGCTCATCTAAATCAAAAGGCCTTTTTTTTTTTTAAATTGTGTAAAGTCCTAGGTGAAACGCCCTGTATATGGGACAGAAGTGTGCTCTGTGGATGCATACATGCAGCTAGTATGTTATTAGTGCCCGACTACAGTATGTTTCTTGTGAGCGTGCCTTCATTTCCATGACAGCATATACAATTCTCAGTTTCCATTCTCCTGTGAAAATGTTGGTACCGAGCTGGGCGCTGCCCTGCAGTCCTCACAAATAAGTTTTCCTTTTGCACCTTAATAATATGTAAGGTGATTAAAGGCATAACTGGAACCAATTTCAAAACCCAATTTGAACCTTGGCTCATTGGTTACGGTGCTCGGCTGCTGGTTTGAAAGATGCGGGTTCGACCCTGGCCATGGTGGTCGCAGTTCGATAGAGGTTTTCGAAATGCTAGAGGCCCATGCACTGCGCGCTGTCAGTGCACGTTAAGGAACCACAGGTGGACAAAATTTTCCGGAGCCCTACACTACGGCATTCCTCATAGCCTGAGTCGCTTTGGGACATTAAACCCATAAACATAAACCTTAACCGATTGGAATTGTCTGAAAAAATCACTCGGTTCCAACCGAAATTTTCAATGATTTCTTAAACCAGCAAGTTCCAAATGGTCCCTTCCGCCAGATGGTACCTCTTGCAAGACGCCCCTGTCCAATACCCCACTACATGTGTCCCCACTTATGAAATTTCCACCACTTTGAAAGCTTTACCCTGGCCTGGTGCTCTGGTTCACAGAGGTGAAATGCTTAAAGAAAGGGTCTCTGACCCTGCTTTGTGGAAAGAAAAATGCCTCTTGCTATGGTGCTCTTAGGCCAAAGCTGCCCTTGCGCCATTAAAATTCAACATCCTAACATTATTCCAATATTCAGAGCAACTGGTACACACACTACACGATTTAGAATAACGCAGCATGCTATAAAAAGGAAAATAGCAGACGTCACCTTGCGACAGAGAGCAATGCTAATGAGGGCAAAAATTTGGAAATTAAGAAGAAAATGGACTTGGACGAGCACGAGTTCAAAGAGCTGCCTGGAATACTGTGGCCGCGGCGGACAGCGATAATTGGAGGGAGAGAACTGGGGTACGTTTTTGTCCTGCAGTGGCGATAAGACAGCTGTTTCGAGTTGAACCGAGTATGAAAAACCTAGCTACCATCTCGATTTCAACTGTGTGCGCAGAGGACATGTCCACACGAGGTGATGCGCGCACGGCAGCACCGTGCCTGCACAGGTCGGGCCGTCGCAAAATGTGCACTCTTTGAAATAGTGTTTGGTAGATACCAAAAGGCCTATAAGACCAGTACGCTCACACACCCATAGCTGTCAGCAATCTCATAGGCTACTGGTTTCCTAATTGTTTTGTAGTTTTAATGGTGTATGGGTCTCATTGTGTCTACTGGTTCAGATTTCTGGAGGGTATGGACAGCAATCTTCCTTGTCCCTCCAGAGTTCAGAAGTTCCAGGAATGGAGAGTTAGGCAGCAGTTTCATGTATACACAATTTAATACACAATGAGAGCAGCAACTCAGAATGGAACATCACAAAAACTTTGACTGCAAGTAGAGCTGGGTTGCAAGCTTGTGAGCTCCGGCCCATTGGTGCAGTCTCGCCAAACCTAGAGCACCTCAAAAATAAAAAAAGCAGATTGTAGTCTGCAAAAAAAAAAAAAACATTGATCACAAGGGCAGGACACTGCACCACCTGTACTAACAATTGGTACTTCCAACTGTACAGCAGTCACATGCCACTGATGCATGCATGTAAATTCCTTGGGGCATTAACAAGATGAAACATCTCCAACGCCAGGTCAACGCACCACTGGTCTCTCCTGCTGACGGCACCGTATGTTTGGAAGAACTGTTCAAAAACTCTGGCAGGCAAATGAGCCGGGAAAAAGCCCTGTCCACTCTGCTTTCAGCTCCAATGCGATTATGCGCAAGCTACGGCCGTCGGTAACGCGCGTGGCTCGGCATGCTTGGCGTACCACGATCCGATACGCGAATACACGCCGGCATAGTCTCTTGATACGACTTTTAAGCTTGGAACACGCCTGTGCCAGCCGATTAGACCGGCTATCGACCTCCGAGGCGGCGTGCGCTACCGGCGACCGCCGGCGGGAAGATAGTCGCGTTGAAATCGAAAGTAGAGCATCCCCCGAACCTCGACAGCCGGAGTAATCATCTCGCAGAGGTGCGCCCAAATCTTAGAAAGGCACAGCAAAACTTTATATGGACGCGTATCCGCGTGAAGGGAGGGAGAGAGGGAGGTGTGGCGGAGCAACGCCAACGAGGTAACTGCCGAGCTGTAGCTCGCGCGTCGCAAGAATAAAGCGAGTCTCTGTGAACGCTTAGCATCTGGCACGCCGGCGAAACGGGCGTTACTTTGACTCTCGTGATTATGGGAAATACAAAATGGGGCAGACAAGACATACAGGTGAAGTCAAAAGTAAATGGAAAGTGCGAGAGTGTGGGAAACCGTGATGCAGCGCTTTCGAACGCTGGCTCTGGTAATTGAGTAGCTCGGTTTCCAACAAGCAGCGCGCGGTACGAACAGACCATTATCTGGAGCGTTTACGGTCATCACTTTTGACGGCTCGAACAGATGCTTGTTGCTTTTCAAATGAGACACTAAGGATTTCTCCGGCGCTACCTGCAATTTGTTTGATGAGAGTTTCGAGCCGTTTGATAATACTCAGAAGCGAGCAATGCCACGACTGTTTACGTTTTTGCCGTGAGCGGCGTGCTGTGGAGCACCCGTTTTATTTCTTGTGCTCAGGTTGGAGGGATTGATTGCACCGTTTCCTCGAAACGCGATGCTGTCCAGAATACCTGAAGATGAACGGCGCAGCATAATTCGCCTCTCCAATTGAAGGTGTTCCTCAGCACACTATAAGTCGCCGAGTTGGCCGATCGATCGGCGCAGTGAATAGGATTTGCAGGCATATCGAGATGAGGATGCCCGCGTTGAAGATGCCCAAAGTTCAGGAAGACCACGATCCACATCGACAGAAGTCGACGAACTCATCGTGGCAGCGGTGGTGGCTGATCCATTCGAGTACGCGAGAAATTCGAGAGACCCTATCTCTGAACATCAGTGTGGCTACAATCCGCCGACGCTTGCATGAGGCAGGACTGAGCGGATGCGTGGTCGCTCAGAAACCCTACTTTACTTAACAGATCAGCAGAAGCACGCTCGACTGGGCTTTGTGCGAGCCCACGAAGAATGGTCGGTAGTCGATTGGGGTGAGGTCATATCTATTGACGAGTCCACTGTAATCTCAAGATGGGTCAACAGCGCCGGGTATGGCCCCCGTGCAACTGCCGGTAAGATTTAACCACATTCTCTTAATGATATCACGCTTTGCAATTGCCAGTGCTATATTTTCTACGTGGGTGAATACTTTCATTTCATTTTATTATATTAAAGGTCCCAAAAAAGGGGGTTTTACATATGGGGTGGAAAGAATTAAAAGCACAAATTCACAACAGCAAGAAAGTTTTTACATTTTTAGCGAAAAGACTTGGGCAAGTGATGATGGCAACGTTGTTTGGAAGGCCGTTCCAGCCTGCGGCTGCACGAAGCGAGAAGGAATTCGAAAAAGTGACGGTGCGTGACCGAGGACAAAAACTTGAAGGTGATGGCTGGTGCGATGAGATATGCGTTCTGGGCGAAGATTATAAGGTGGGATGTGCATAGGGCTGTGGAACAATTTGTGAAATAAACACAGGCTGGCAATGCCACGGCGGAGCGATAAGGGTGATAATCCGGATGCTGTTTTTCTGTGTGCAATGCTTGAGTGGGCATTTGGGAATTTGTTCCAGAGGCCTTTGTCTGGACGCTAAGGATCACGTCTGCACGTCAGCAAAACGAGTTTTAGAGGGGCGCTTGCCCACATTTCTAACGATAACGTTTTGTTTTTGTTTGCACGTAGGTATCAGCCCGGGTACTTGCACAATGTGCTTAGCAGCGGTGGCACGGCTGTGAATGTTTGGGGAGCCGTCTGCAGAGATGGACCGGCCCCACTTGTGTAGCTTCGAGCGAAGATTAACGCGGCGTAATTCTGCAAATGTCCTTGAGAGCTACCTCGTCCCGTTCGCCCTGGACGGGCCCTTTAAAGATGGCTTTTACTGGCTTTAGCAGGACCACAGCCCCGTCCACAAAGCTAAAGTCGTCCAAGACTTTCTAGAAGAGTGAGGAGGTCGACAGCTGCAATGGATGCCAAAGGGCGCGGACTTCAACATTATACAAAATGTGTGGGGATTTCTGAAATCCAACTTGGCATATATGAACTTGGGTGCAACAAGCAAAGAAGCATTGTGCCTCGCTGTTGCAGCTGAATGGGACCGCATTAAGCGATACCGCGAGTTTGTACAATCTGTGCACGATTCTCTGCCCCGGCGCATGGAAGCAACCATTCGCGTTAACGGCAGTCTCACGCGCTTTTGAACCGCGTTTGCTTTTGCACATTGTATTTTTGGTTCTTGTGGAACTACCTCGATGAAATTCTTCCTACTAAGAACAATAAGGATTCCCCTTGTTGCGATCGACGTGCTGATCGTGCATTACTACCTGGCCAATTCGAAATGCATGCACTTCGCGTATTTTACTTCAACTGTTACACAGAGCACACAGACTAAACCAGCATCGTGTCCTTTTGATTATTTTGTGCGTATTCGTTCTTACATACGCGAGGGTATATGCGCAACTTACAATAAACAAAATGAAGGCAGCAAAAAAGCGAGGGCTGATCTTTGCTGGTCCTCATTTCTTGAGCGGACACTGGGGAAGCCAGGATATACCATGTAAACCTAAGAACAAGAAGAAAAAAACACCCCGCGACACGCCCCTCACGGCAAAAGCATAACTAAACAGTCGTGGCAGTGCTCGCTGCTGAGTACAATCATACGGCGCAAATCGCTCTTCAAATACTTCGCAGGTAGGGCCAAAGAAATCCGTGGTGCCGTATTTGAAAAGCAACAAGCATCCGTTCGAGCTTCCAAAAGCGATGGCCGTACGCTCCAGATAAGGGTCGGCTGATAGCGCGCGCTGCTCGCTGGCGACCGAGTTAATCAGTTAAGAGCCGCCTTTAAAAAGCGTTGCGACACGGTTTGCCATGCTCTCGCGCCTTCCATTTGCTTTTGACTGCACCTGTACAATCTGCCGAGCTGAGCCGCCGGGGCACGACTTGCCACTTGAGGAACAGAGATAGCAGCACAGTAGAAAGAAAAATTAAGGTTAAAAACCTTAAACACTCCTAATAAGAAATCGTGCCTAAAATATTAAAACTCTCCCCCACATTAATTTCATCATAACGCGCGATTCAAATTCATTTGTTCGCGTGGCTACGGCCGTTAGCAACGCAACGCCGCAGCGCAAAAAAGAATACAAACCGCAGCCTGCGGTTGTAACTAATGCATACGGACCTCACTAAAAGCCGAACTAGCGCTGGAATGTTGATATCCACGAGAAGCGTCTTGCAGAACTTTGAATTCACGGCAGCGCACACCGCAACAAACCGAACAGCTGACGCGCGCACATGGAAGCTAAAAAAAAAACAATCAAACTTACCCAATGTTGCCGGCTTTTGACTACGTTTTCGCTACCAGTTCGCTAAATTCTGCATAATACTCAGTCGACAACTGAAAACGAGTATGTTAGTAACACTAAAATATCACTGTGGTCTCAGATTGCGGTTTTGGCCACTAGACCGTAACAGAGAAGAAAAAAAATACTTATCGCCATACTCATATGGTCCTACCTTGGAGGGTCGGCATGCGGGCAACCACCACTGGTGGTCATTTTTCTTTCTTGTTTGCTGTCTAGCAGACTTGAGGAGAGAGAAAGTAACTTCCCAGATGCGAGCGATGGTCCTCTCTCTCCGCTGCCGGCACCGCGCTCTCCGCAGCTTGTGGCGTCAAACTCAAACGTAGTTTGAGAGCGTTGCGCGCCGGATCCTCTGGAACTTCAGGCGGCAGTTTTTCTGTATGCCTCAGCGTGCTTTATTCTTAATGTGGCAAATATTTTACGTTACTGCAATGCCTCGTAAGCGCCATGTGTTGATTTTGAGATCAGAGCCTGAGATGAATGATGATCGAAGCAATGAAAAACAACTAGAACCACCAACCGACAGTTTTTGTAGGGCCCATTGACTAGTGCATGTCAGTCCCATGGACAAATAGGTATTGGTCTATGCGGCGAATATGAATCAGTCGATAAGGTGCACTGGATTCTGTATTGGTCTAATGTTTTTCATATTCAGCCCATAGACCGATACAGTTAGTACCATAGCCTATAAGACATATCGATATATATAGTATCGGTTTCTGTTTTGGTCCAGTACAAATGCAGATACAACCCGAAGATAAACTCTAGCACCAATACTAACGAAGATATAAGACCAATAAATTTCCCTATGGTTTTTTTTTTGTTTGCTAGAGCAGTTTCACGTCAGTGCCAGAAAAGCCATTTGCGCCATGACTATCGCAAGATCTGCAAAGGGGATTTCACCAAGCAGTTGCGATCAGCGACCGCCAGGACGCCGACCGGAACTAATCACATTTCTAGCACTCCACTTTGGTGAGAACCGGAAGCTGAAGCAGCAGCAGCACACCACAACGGCAGCAGCAAAAGGGAGGCGGAGAGGCTTCGTTCAGTGCACGTGCAAAATTTCACGATGGACAGCCAGCAGCAACTGCTGTATATTGATCAGTTTGGTGCAGCGCACGTACTACAGCCCCTGGGCAAGACTGGTGCCGAAGGTCCCGGTACTGCGGCGATGGACCCGACATTTGACGTCGTTTACGAAGCGGATACGGTCTACCTAAACCTGGACGGCGTCGACGATACTACCACGTCCACAAGTCATGAGCAAGGCACATCACCGGAAGCAAGCAGCGCGTCTAGCGCAGAAGTACCAGAAGACAGACGAGCGCGCCATAACGATGTAGAACGAAAGCGACGAGCCCGGATTAAGAGCGCTTGCGACACCCTCAGAACTCTGGTGCCGAGTTTGGATCGCAGCACGGACGCCGCCACGGTGTTTGAGAGTACTGTGCTGCACATTAAGCACTTACAGCAAGGAATGTCCCACGAGGAACTTTTAAAGACATCCAAAGAGTTTTTTGAAACCCACTGCCTGTATGCTGAGAAATATAGTGAGTGCTGAAATCTACACCATGGTGTGCTGTCCTTTTCAAAAGCTTACATGCCATTGGGTTTGCTTCTGGGCCACATATTGCAACTTACGTCACTCCCAGCACAAAAAATCCCTGGAAGGTGGCAATAACTCGCCTCCTTATGATGTACAATAGCTAAGGGCACTACTATTACTACTGAAACAGCAATGCGCAACAGTGGTCTAAGGCCCACCAAGGTGCTTCACACAGCAGTGAACGAAATCTTCCGTTCCGTTATATATGTCAAAGGCATCAAAATTCTGACCTCTCTACAGGAGTCTCATAAGTGGGGTATACACAGGGTATTTCACACAAGAATACACAATTTCTATTTTAGGCTTTTTGAGTTAGAGGAGCGCTGCTTTTGGCATCATTAGAATACAGTTAAGACATGCCATCTACCAGGTTGGTTAACTAATATTGAACAGTTAACTTTGTAACGTCAATTGTGAGCCTCCTCTAAGAGGCGTGTAGCCCACCGTAAGTAATATCCATGTCAGTTTTTAGAATTTCGAAAATACAGTTACCCTCAGCTCTGTGGCCCAAAAAATTTCGGCTGTTTCGACGAATCACGACCACTGAAGAGATCTTTTTGTCCGCAAACTTCTCGAAAGCGCATGCATTTTGGCGCGATGTAGCAAAACTTTGTCGGGACACAGTGCCCAGGGCTACCGCGTCTTCGAAATCCTAAAAACAGATATGGATATTACTTACGGTGGGCCACATGCTTCTCAATAAATAAGGAGCCTAACTATGATAGTTAAGAAGTTAACTATTCAAGATTAGTTAACCAGCACCTTTCAGCTGTTTTCTGATGTACTACACAGCTGACGATGCCATCAAGAAGAAAGCGCTCATCTAAATCAAAAGGCCTTTTTTTTTTTTTAAATTGTGTAAAGTCCTAGGTGAAACGCCCTGTATATGGGACAGAAGTGTGCTCTGTGGATGCATACATGCAGCTAGTATGTTATTAGTGCCCGACTACAGTATGTTTCTTGTGAGCGTGCCTTCATTTCCATGACAGCATATACAATTCTCAGTTTCCATTCTCCTGTGAAAATGTTGGTACCGAGCTGGGCGCTGCCCTGCAGTCCTCACAAATAAGTTTTCCTTTTGCACCTTAATAATATGTAAGGTGATTAAAGGCATAACTGGAACCAATTTCAAAACCCAATTTGAACCTTGGCTCATTGGTTACGGTGCTCGGCTGCTGGTTTGAAAGATGCGGGTTCGACCCTGGCCATGGTGGTCGCAGTTCGATAGAGGTTTTCGAAATGCTAGAGGCCCATGCACTGCGCGCTGTCAGTGCACGTTAAGGAACCACAGGTGGACAAAATTTTCCGGAGCCCTACACTACGGCATTCCTCATAGCCTGAGTCGCTTTGGGACATTAAACCCATAAACATAAACCTTAACCGATTGGAATTGTCTGAAAAAATCACTCGGTTCCAACCGAAATTTCCAATGATTTCTTAAACCAGCAAGTTCCAAATGGTCACTTCCGCCAGATGGTACCTCTTGCAAGACGCCCCTGTCCAATACCCCACTACATGTGTCCCCACTTATGAAATTTCCACCACTTTGAAAGCTTTACCCTGGCCTGGTGCTCTGGTTCACAGAGGTGAAATGCTTAAAGAAAGGGTCTCTGACCCTGCTTTGTGGAAAGAAAAATGCCTCTTGCTATGGTGCTCTTAGGCCAAAGCTGCCCTTGCGCCATTAAAATTCAACATCCTAACATTATTCCAATATTCAGAGCAACTGGTACACACACTACACGATTTAGAATAACGCAGCATGCTATAAAAAGGAAAATAGCAGACGTCACCTTGAGACAGAGAGCAATGCTAATGAGGGCAAAAATTTGGAAATTAAGAAGAAAATGGACTTGGACGAGCACGAGTTCAAAGAGCTGCCTGGAATACTGTGGCCGCGGCGGACAGCGATAATTGGAGGGAGAGAACTGGGGTACGTTTTTGTCCTGCAGTGGCGATAAGACAGCTGTTTCGAGTTGAACCGAGTATGAAAAACCTAGCTACCATCTCGATTTCAACTGTGTGCGCAGAGGACATGTCCACACGAGGTGATGCGCGCACGGCAGCACCGTGCCTGCACAGGTCGGGCCGTCGCAAAATGTGCACTCTTTGAAATAGTGTTTGGTAGATACCAAAAGGCCTATAAGACCAGTACGCTCACACACCCATAGCTGTCAGCAATCTCATAGGCTACTGGTTTCCTAATTGTTTTGTAGTTTTAATGGTGTATGGGTCTCATTGTGTCTACTGGTTCAGATTTCTGGAGGGTATGGACAGCAATCTTCCTTGTCCCTCCAGAGTTCAGAAGTTCCAGGAATGGAGAGTTAGGCAGCAGTTTCATGTATACACAATTTAATACACAATGAGAGCAGCAACTCAGAATGGAACATCACAAAAACTTTGACTGCAAGTAGAGCTGGGTTGCAAGCTTGTGAGCTCCGGCCCATTGGTGCAGTCTCGCCAAACCTAGAGCACCTCAAAAATAAAAAAAGCAGATTGTAGTCTGCAAAAAAAAAAAAACATTGATCACAAGGGCAGGACACTGCACCACCTGTACTAACAATTGGTACTTCCAACTGTACAGCAGTCACATGCCACTGATGCATGCATGTAAATTCCTTGGGGCATTAACAAGATGAAACATCTCCAACGCCAGGTCAACGCACCACTGGTCTCTCCTGCTGACGGCACCGTATGTTTGGAAGAACTGTTCAAAAACTCTGGCAGGCAAATGAGCCGGGAAAAAGCCCTGTCCACTCTGCTTTCAGCTCCAATGCGATTATGCGCAAGCTACGGCCGTCGGTAACGCGCGTGGCTCGGCATGCTTGGCGTACCACGATCCGATACGCGAATACACGCCGGCATAGTCTCTTGATACGACTTTTAAGCTTGGAACACGCCTGTGCCAGCCGATTAGACCGGCTATCGACCTCCGAGGCGGCGTGCGCTACCGGCGACCGCCAGCGGGAAGATAGTCGCGTTGAAATCGAAAGTAGAGCATCCCCCGAACCTCGACAGCCGGAGTAATCATCTCGCAGAGGTGCGCCCAAATCTTAAAAAGGCACAGCAAAACTTTATATGGACGCGTATCCGCGTGAAGGGAGGGAGAGAGGGAGGGGTGGCGGAGCAACGCCAACGAGGTAACTGCCGAGCTGTAGCTCGCGCGTCGCAAGAATAAAGCGAGTCTCTGTGAACGCTTAGCATCTGGCACGCCGGCGAAACGGGCGTTACTTTGACTCTCGTGATTATGGGAAATACAAAATGGGGCAGACAAGACATACAGGTGAAGTCAAAAGTAAATGGAAAGTGCGAGAGTGTGGGAAACCGTGATGCAGCGCTTTCTAACGCTGGCTCTGGTAATTGAGTAGCTCGGTTTCCAACAAGCAGCGCGCGGTACGAACAGACCATTATCTGGAGCGTTTACGGTCATCACTTTTGACGGCTCGAACAGATGCTTGTTGCTTTTCAAATGAGACACTAAGGATTTCTCCGGCGCTACCTGCAATTTGTTTGATGAGAGTTTCGAGCCGTTTGATAATACTCAGAAGCGAGCAATGCCACGACTGTTTACGTTTTTGCCGTGAGCGGCGTGCTGTGGAGCACCCGTTTTATTTCTTGTGCTCAGGTTGGAGGGATTGATTGCACCGTTTCCTCGAAACGCGATGCTGTCCAGAATACCTGAAGATGAACGGCGCAGCATAATTCGCCTCTCCAATTGAAGGTGTTCCTCAGCACACTATAAGTCGCCGAGTTGGCCGATCGATCGGCGCAGTGAATAGGATTTGCAGGCATATCGAGATGAGGATGCCCGCGTTGAAGATGCCCAAAGTTCAGGAAGACCACGATCCACATCGACAGAAGTCGACGAACTCATCGTGGCAGCGGTGGTGGCTGATCCATTCGAGTACGCGAGAAATTCGAGAGACCCTATCTCTGAACATCAGTGTGGCTACAATCCGCCGACGCTTGCATGAGGCAGGACTGAGCGGATGCGTGGTCGCTCAGAAACCCTACTTTACTTAACAGATCAGCAGAAGCACGCTCGACTGGGCTTTGTGCGAGCCCACGAAGAATGGTCGGTAGTCGATTGGGGTGAGGTCATATCTATTGACGAGTCCACTGTAATCTCAAGATGGGTCAACAGCGCCGGGTATGGCCCCCGTGCAACTGCCGGTAAGATTTAACCACATTCTCTTAATGATATCACGCTTTGCAATTGCCAGTGCTATATTTTCTACGTGGGTGAATACTTTCATTTCATTTTATTATAATAAAGGTCCCAAAAAAGGGGGTTTTACATATGGGGTGGAAAGAATTAAAAGCACAAATTCACAACAGCAAGAAAGTTTTTACATTTTTAGCGAAAAGACTTGGGCAAGTGATGATGGCAACGTTGTTTGGAAGGCCGTTCCAGCCTGCGGCTGCACGAAGCGAGAAGGAATTCGAAAAAGTGACGGTGCGTGACCGAGGACAAAAACTTGAAGGTGATGGCTGGTGCGATGAGATATGCGTTCTGGGCGAAGATTATAAGGTGGGATGTGCATAGGGCTGTGGAACAATTTGTGAAATAAAGACAGGCTGGCAATGCCACGGCGGAGCGATAAGGGTGATAATCCGGATGCTGTTTTTCTGTGTGCAATGCTTGAGTGGGCATTTGGGAATTTGTTCCAGAGGCCTTTGTCTGGACGCTAAGGATCACGTCTGCACGTCAGCAAAACGAGTTTTAGAGGGGCGCTTGCCCACATTTCTAACGATAACGTTTTGTTTTTGTTTGCACGTAGGTATCAGCCCGGGTACTTGCACAATGTGCTTAGCAGCGGTGGCACGGCTGTGAATGTTTGGGGAGCCGTCTGCAGAGATCGACCGGCCCCACTTGTGTAGCTTCGAGCGAAGATTAACGCGGCGTAATACTGCAAATGTCCTTGAGAGCTACCTCGTCCCGTTCGCCCTGGACGGGCCCTTTAAAGATGGCTTTTACTGGCTTTAGCAGGACCACAGCCCCGTCCACAAAGCTAAAGTCGTCCAAGACTTTCTAGAAGAGTGAGGAGGTCGACAGCTGCAATGGATGCCAAAGGGCGCGGACTTCAACATTATACAAAATGTGTGGGGATTTCTGAAATCCAACTTGGCATATATGAACTTGGGTGCAACAAGCAAAGAAGCATTGTGCCTCGCTGTTGCAGCTGAATGGGACCGCATTAAGCGATACCGCGAGTTTGTACAATCTGTGCACGATTCTCTGCCCCGGCGCATGGAAGCAACCATTCGCGTTAACGGCAGTCTCACGCGCTTTTGAACCGCGTTTGCTTTTGCACCTTGTATTTTTGGTTCTTGTGGAACTACCTCGATGAAATTCTTCCTACTAAGAACAATAAGGATTCCCCTTGTTGCGATCGACGTGCTGATCGTGCATTACTACCTGGCCAATTCGAAATGCATGCACTTCGCGTATTTTACTTCAACTGTTACACAGAGCACACAGACTAAACCAGCATCGTGTCCTTTTGATTATTTTGTGCGTATTCGTTCTTACATACGCGAGGGTATATGCGCAACTTACAATAAACAAAATGAAGGCAGCAAAAAACCGAGGGCTGATCTTTGCTGGTCCTCATTTCTTGAGCGGACACTGGGGAAGCCAGGATATACCATGTAAACCTAAGAACAAGAAGAAAAAAACGCCCCGCGACACGCCCCTCACGGCAAAAGCATAACTAAACAGTCGTGGCAGTGCTCGCTGCTGAGTACAATCATACGGCGCAAATCGCTCTTCAAATACTTCGCAGGTAGGGCCAAAGAAATCCGTGGTGCCGTATTTGAAAAGCAACAAGCATCCGTTCGAGCTTCCAAAAGCGATGGCCGTACGCTCCAGATAAGGGTCGGCTGATAGCGCGCGCTGCTCGCTGGCGACCGAGTTAATCAGTTAAGAGCCGCCTTTAAAAAGCGTTGCGACACGGTTTGCCTTGCTCTCGCGTCTTCCATTTGCTTTTGACTGCATCTGTACAATCTGCCGAGCTGAGCCGCCGGGGCACGACTTGCCACTTGAGGAACAGAGATAGCAGCACAGTAGAAAGAAAAATTAAGGTTAAAAACCTTAAATACTCCTAATAAGAAATCGTGCCTAAAATATTAAAACTCTCCCCCACACTAATTTCATCATAACGCGCGATTCAAATTCATTTGTTCGCGTGGCTACGGCCGTTAGCAACGCAACGCCGCAGCGCAAAAAAGAATACAAACCGCAGCCTGCGGTTGTAACTAATGCATACGGACCTCACTAAAAGCCGAACTAGCGCTGGAATGTTGATATCCACGAGAAGCGTCTTGCAGAACTTTGAATTCACGGCAGCGCACACCGCAACAAACCGAACAGCTGACGCGCGCACATGGAAGCTAAAAAAAAAACAATCAAACTTACCCAATGTTGCCGGCTTTTGACTACGTTTTCGCTACCAGTTCGCTAAATTCTGCATAATACTCAGTCGACAACTGAAAACGAGTATGTTAGTAACACTAAAATATCACTGTGGTCTCAGATTGCGGTTTTGGCCACTAGACCGTAACAGAGAAGAAAAAAAATACTTATCGCCTTACTCATATGGTCCTACCTTGGAGGGTCGGCATGCGGGCAACCACCACTGGTGGTCATTTTTCTTTCTTGTTTGCTGTCTAGCAGCCTTGAGGAGAGAGAAAGTAACTTCCCAGATGCGAGCGATGGTCCTCTCTCTCCGCTGCCGGCACCGCGCTCTCCGCGGCTTGTGGCGTCAAACTCAAACGTAGTTTGAGAGCGTTGCGCGCCGGATCCTCTGGAACTTCAGGCGGCAGTTTTTCTGTATGCCTCAGCTTGCTTTATTCTTAATGTGGCAAATATTTTACGTTACTGCAATGCCTCGTAAGCGCCATGGGATCGGCATGTGTTGATTTTGAGATCAGAGCCTGAGATGAATGATGATCGAAGCAATGAAAAACAACTAGAACCACCAACCGACTGTTTTTGTAGGGCCCATTGACTAGTGCATGTCAGTCCCATGGACAAATAGGTATTGGTCTATGCGGCGAATATGAATCAGTCGATAAGGTGCACTGGATTCTGTATTGGTCTAATGTTTTTCGATATATATAGTATCGGTTTCTGTTTTGGTCCAGTACAAATGCAGATACAACCCGAAGATAAACTCTAGCACCAATACTAACGAAGATATAAGACCAATAAATTTCCCTATGGTTTTTTTTTTGTTTGCTAGAGCAGTTTCACGTCAGTGCCAGAAAAGCCATTTGCGCCATGACTATCGCAAGATCTGCAAAGGGGATTTCACCAAGCAGTTGCGATCAGCGACCGCCAGGACGCCGACCGGAACTAATCACATTTCTAGCACTCCACTTTGGTGAGAACCGGAAGCTGAAGCAGCAGCAGCACACCACAACGGCAGCAGCAAAAGGGAGGCGGAGAGGCTTCGTTCAGTGCACGTGCAAAAATTTCACGATGGACAGCCAGCAGCAACTGCTGTATATTGATCAGTTTGGTGCAGCGCACGTACTACAGCCCCTGGGCAAGACTGGTGCCGAAGGTCCCGGTACTGCGGCGATGGACCCGACATTTGACGTCGTTTACGAAGCGGATACGGTCTACCTAAACCTGGACGGCGTCGACGATACTACCACGTCCACAAGTCATGAGCAAGGCACATCACCGGAAGCAAGCAGCGCGTCTAGCGCAGAAGTACCAGAAGACAGACGAGCGCGCCATAACGATGTAGAACGAAAGCGACGAGCCCGGATTAAGAGCGCTTGCGACACCCTCAGAACTCTGGTGCCGAGTTTGGATCGCAGCACGGACGCCGCCACGGTGTTTGAGAGTACTGTGCTGCACATTAAGCACTTACAGCAAGGAATGTCCCACGAGGAACTTTTAAAGACATCCAAAGAGTTTTTTGAAACCCACTGCCTGTATGCTGAGAAATATAGTGAGTGCTGAAATCTACACCATGGTGTGCTGTCCTTTTCAAAAGCTTACATGCCATTGGGTTTGCTTCTGGGCCACATATTGCAACTTACGTCACTCCCAGCACTCAAAATCCCTGGAAGGTGGCAATAACTCGCCTCCTTATGATGTACAATAGCTAAGGGCACTACTATTACTACTGAAACAGCAATGCGCAACAGTGGTCTAAGGCCCACCAAGGTGCTTCACACAGCAGTGAACGAAATCTTCCGTTCCGTTATATATGTCAAAGGCATCAAAATTCTGACCTCTCTACAGGAGTCTCATAAGTGGGGTATATACAGGGTATTTCACACAAGAATACACAATTTCTATTTTAGGCTTTTTGAGTTAGAGGAGCGCTGCTTTTGGCATCATTAGAATACAGTTAAGACATGCCATCTACCAGGTTGGTTAACTAATATTGAACAGTTAACTTTGTAACGTCAATTGTGAGCCTCCTCTAAGAGGCGTGTAGCCCACCGTAAGTAATATCCATGTCAGTTTTTAGAATTTCGAAAATACAGTTACCCTCAGCGCTGTGGCCCAAAAAATTTCGGCTGTTTCGACGAATCACGACCACTGAAGAGATCTTTTTGTCCGCAAACTTCTCGAAAGCGCATGCATTTTGGCGCGATATAGCAAAACTTTGTCGGGACACAGTGCCCAGGGCTACCGCGTCTTCGAAATCCTAAAAACAGATATGGATATTACTTACGGTGGGCCACATGCTTCTCAATAAATAAGGAGCCTAACTATGATAGTTAAAAAGTTAACTATTCAAGATTAGTTAACCAGCACCTTTCAGCTGTTTTCTGATGTACTACACAGCTGACGATGCCATCAAGAAGAAAGCGCTCATCTAAATCAAAAGGCCTTTTTTTTTTTTAAATTGTGTAAAGTCCTAGGTGAAACGCCCTGTATATGGGACAGAAGTGTGCTCTGTGGATGCATACATGCAGCTAGTATGTTATTAGTGCCCGACTACAGTATGTTTCTTGTGAGCGTGCCTTCATTTCCATGACAGCATATACAATTCTCAGTTTCCATTCTCCTGTGAAAATGTTGGTACCGAGCTGGGCGCTGCCCTGCAGTCCTCACAAATAAGTTTTCCTTTTGCACCTTAATAATATGTAAGGTGATTAAAGGCATAACTGGAACCAATTTCAAAACCCAATTTGAACCTTGGCTCATTGGTTACGGTGCTCGGCTGCTGGTTTGAAAGATGCGGGTTCGACCCTGGCCATGGTGGTCGCAGTTCGATAGAGGTTTTCGAAATGCTAGAGGCCCATGCACTGCGCGCTGTCAGTGCACGTTAAGGAACCACAGGTGGACAAAATTTTCCGGAGCCCTACACTACGGCATTCCTCATAGCCTGAGTCGCTTTGGGACATTAAACCCATAAACATAAACCTTAACCGATTGGAATTGTCTGAAAAAATCACTCGGTTCCAACCGAAATTTCCAATGATTTCTTAAACCAGCAAGTTCCAAATGGTCCCTTCCGCCAGATGGTACCTCTTGCAAGACGCCCCTGTCCAATACCCCACTACATGTGTCCCCACTTATGAAATTTCCACCACTTTGAAAGCTTTACCCTGGCCTGGTGCTCTGGTTCACAGAGGTGAAATGCTTAAAGAAAGGGTCTCTGACCCTGCTTTGTGGAAAGAAAAATGCCTCTTGCTATGGTGCTCTTAGGCCAAAGCTGCCCTTGCGCCATTAAAATTCAACATCCTAACATTATTCCAATATTCAGAGCAACTGGTACACACACTACACGATTTAGAATAACGCAGCATGCTATAAAAAGGAAAATAGCAGACGTCACCTTGAGACAGAGAGCAATGCTAATGAGGGCAAAAATTTGGAAATTAAGAAGAAAATGGACTTGGACGAGCACGAGTTCAAAGAGCTGCCTGGAATACTGTGGCCGCGGCGGACAACGATAATTGGAGGGAGAGAACTGGGGTACGTTTTTGTCCTGCAGTGGCGATAAGACAGCTGTTTCGAGTTGAACCGAGTATGAAAAACCTAGCTACCATCTCGATTTCAACTGTGTGCGCAGAGGACATGTCCACACGAGGTGATGCGCGCACGGCAGCACCGTGCCTGCACAGGTCGGGCCGTCGCAAAATGTGCACTCTTTGAAATAGTGTTTGGTAGATACCAAAAGGCCTATAAGACCAGTACGCTCACACACCCATAGCTGTCAGCAATCTCATAGGCTACTGGTTTCCTAATTGTTTTGTAGTTTTAATGGTGTATGGGTCTCATTGTGTCTACTGGTTCAGATTTCTGGAGGGTATGGACAGCAATCTTCCTTGTCCCTCCAGAGTTCAGAAGTTCCAGGAATGGAGAGTTAGGCAGCAGTTTCATGTATACACAATTTAATACACAATGAGAGCAGCAACTCAGAATGGAACATCACAAAAACTTTGACTGCAAGTAGAGCTGGGTTGCAAGCTTGTGAGCTCCGGCCCATTGGTGCAGTCTCGCCAAACCTAGAGCACCTCAAAAATAAAAAAAGCAGATTGTAGTCTGCAAAAAAAAAAAAAAACATTGATCACAAGGGCAGGACACTGCACCACCTGTACTAACAATTGGTACTTCCAACTGTACAGCAGTCACATGCCACTGATGCATGCATGTAAATTCCTTGGGGCATTAACAAGATGAAACATCTCCAACGCCAGGTCAACGCACCACTGGTCTCTCCTGCTGACGGCACCGTATGTTTGGAAGAACTGTTCAAAAACTCTGGCAGGCAAATGAGCCGGGAAAAAGCCCTGTCCACTCTGCTTTCAGCTCCAATGCGATTATGCGCAAGCTACGGCCGTCGGTAACGCGCGTGGCTCGGCATGCTTGGCGTACCACGATCCGATACGCGAATACGCGCCGGCATAGTCTCTTGATACGACTTTTAAGCTTGGAACACGCCTGTGCCAGCCGATTAGACCGGCTATCGACCTCCGAGGCGGCGTGCGCTACCGGCGACCGCCGGCGGGAAGATAGTCGCGTTGAAACCGAAAGTAGAGCATCCCCCGAACCTCGACAGTCAGAGTAATCATCTCGCAGAGGTGCGCCCAAATCTTAAAAAGGCACAGCAAAACTTTATATGGACGCGTATCCGCGTGAAGGGAGGGAGAGAGGGAGGGGTGGCGGAGCAACGCCAACGAGGTAACTGCCGAGCTGTAGCTCGCGCGTCGCAAGAATAAAGCGAGTGTCTGTGAACGCTTAGCATCTGGCACGCCGGCGAAACGGGCGTTACTTTGACTCTCGTGATTATGGGAAATACAAAATGGGGCAGACAAGACATACAGGTGAAGTCAAAAGTAAATGGAAAGTGCGAGAGTGTGGGAAACCGTGATGCAGCGCTTTCTAACGCTGGCTCTGGTAATTGAGTAGCTCGGTTTCCAACAAGCAGCGCGCGGTACGAACAGACCATTATCTGGAGCGTTTACGGTCATCACTTTTGACGGCTCGAACAGATGCTTGTTGCTTTTCAAATGAGACACTAAGGATTTCTCCGGCGCTACCTGCAATTTGTTTGATGAGAGTTTCGAGCCGTTTGATAATACTCAGAAGCGAGCAATGCCACGACTGTTTACGTTTTTGCCGTGAGCGGCGTGCTGTGGAGCACCCGTTTTATTTCTTGTGCTCAGGTTGGAGGGATTGATTGCACCGTTTCCTCGAAACGCGATGCTGTCCAGAATACCTGAAGATGAACGGCGCAGCATAATTCGCCTCTCCAATTGAAGGTGTTCCTCAGCACACTATAAGTCGCCGAGTTGGCCGATCGATCGGCGCAGTGAATAGGATTTGCAGGCACATCGAGATGAGGATGCCCGCGTTGAAGATGCCCAAAGTTCAGGAAGACCACGATCGACATCGACAGAAGTCGACGAACTCATCGTGGCAGCGGTGGTGGCTGATCCATTCGAGTACGCGAGAAATTCGAGAGACCCTATCTCTGAACATCAGTGTGGCTACAATCCGCCGACGCTTGCATGAGGCAGGACTGAGCGGATGCGTGGTCGCTCAGAAACCCTACTTTACTTAACAGATCAGCAGAAGCACGCTCGACTGGGCTTTGTGCGAGCCCACGAAGAATGGTCGGTAGTCGATTGGGGTGAGGTCATATCTATTGACGAGTCCACTGTAATCTCAAGATGGGTCAACAGCGCCGGGTATGGCCCCCGTGCAACTGCCGGTAAGATTTAACCACATTCTCTTAATGATATCACGCTTTGCAATTGCCAGTGCTATATTTTCTACGTGGGTGAATACTTTCATTTCATTTTATTATATTAAAGGTCCCAAAAAAGGGGGTTTTACATATGGGGTGGAAAGAATTAAAAGCACAAATTCACAACAGCAAGAAAGTTTTTACATTTTTAGCGAAAAGACTTGGGCAAGTGATGATGGCAACGTTGTTTGGAAGGCCGTTCCAGCCTGCGGCTGCACGAAGCGAGAAGGAATTCGAAAAAGTGACGGTGCGTGACCGAGGACAAAAACTTGAAGGTGATGGCTGGTGCGATGAGATATGCGTTCTGGGCGAAGATTATAAGGTGGGATGTGCATAGGGCTGTGGAACAATTTGTGAAATAAAGACAGGCTGGCAATGCCACGGCGGAGCGATAAGGGTGATAATCCGGATGCTGTTTTTCTGTGTGCAATGCTTGAGTGGGCATTTGGGAATTTGTTCCAGAGGCCTTTGTCTGGACGCTAAGGATCACGTCTGCACGTCAGCAAAACGAGTTTTAGAGGGGCGCTTGCCCACATTTCTAACGATAACGTTTTGTTTTTGTTTGCACGTAGGTATCAGCCCGGGTACTTGCACAATGTGCTTAGCAGCGGTGGCACGGCTGTGAATGTTTGGGGAGCCGTCTGCAGAGATGGACCGGCCCCACTTGTGTAGCTTCGAGCGAAGATTAACGCGGCGTAATTCTGCAAATGTCCTTGAGAGCTACCTCGTCCCGTTCGCCCTGGACGGGCCCTTTAAAGATGGCTTTTACTGGCTTTAGCAGGACCACAGCCCCGTCCACAAAGCTAAAGTCGTCCAAGACTTTCTAGAAGAGTGAGGAGGTCGACAGCTGCAATGGATGCCAAAGGGTGCGGACTTCAACATTATACAAAATGTGTGGGGATTTCTGAAATCCAACTTGGCATATATGAACTTGGGTGCAACAAGCAAAGAAGCATTGTGCCTCGCTGTTGCAGCTGAATGGGACCGCATAAAGCGATACCGCGAGTTTGTACAATCTGTGCACGATTCTCTGCCCCGGCGCATGGAAGCAACCATTCGCGTTAACGGCAGTCTCACGCGCTTTTGAACCGCGTTTGCTTTTGCACATTGTATTTTTGGTTCTTGTGGAACTACCTCGATGAAATTCTTCCTACTAAGAACAATAAGGATTCCCCTTGTTGCGATCGACGTGCTGATCGTGCATTACTACCTGGCCAATTCGAAATGCATGCACTTCGCGTATTTTACTTCAACTGTTACACAGAGCACACAGACTAAACCAGCATCGTGTCCTTTTGATTATTTTGTGCGTATTCGTTCTTACATACGCGAGGGTATATGCGCAACTTACAATAAACAAAATGAAGGCAGCAAAAAAGCGAGGGCTGATCTTTGCTGGTCCTCATTTCTTGAGCGGACACTGGGGAAGCCAGGATATACCATGTAAACCTAAGAACAAGAAGAAAAAAACACCCCGCGACACGCCCCTCACGGCAAAAGCATAACTAAACAGTCGTGGCAGTGCTCGCTGCTGAGTACAATCATACGGCGCAAATCGCTCTTCAAATACTTCGCAGGTAGGGCCAAAGAAATCCGTGGTGCCGTATTTGAAAAGCAACAAGCATCCGTTCGAGCTTCCAAAAGCGATGGCCGTACGCTCCAGATAAGGGTCGGCTGATAGCGCGCGCTGCTCGCTGGCGACCGAGTTAATCAGTTAAGAGCCGCCTTTAAAAAGCGTTGCGACACGGTTTGCCATGCTCTCGCGCCTTCCATTTGCTTTTGACTGCACCTGTACAATCTGCCGAGCTGAGCCGCCGGGGCACGACTTGCCACTTGAGGAACAGAGATAGCAGCACAGTAGAAAGAAAAATTAAGGTTAAAAACCTTAAATACTCCTAATAAGAAATCGTGCCTAAAATATTAAAACTCTCCCCCACATTAATTTCATCATAACGCGCGATTCAAATTCATTTGTTCGCGTGGCTACGGCCGTTAGCAACGCAACGCCGCAGCGCAAAAAAGAATACAAACCGCAGCCTGCGGTTGTAACTAATGCATACGGACCTCACTAAAAGCCGAACTAGCGCTGGAATGTTGATATCCACGAGAAGCGTCTTGCAGAACTTTGAATTCACGGCAGCGCACACCGCAACAAACCGAACAGCTGACGCGCGCACATGGAAGCTAAAAAAAAAACAATCAAACTTACCCAATGTTGCCGGCTTTTGACTACGTTTTCGCTACCAGTTCGCTAAATTCTGCATAATACTCAGTCGACAACTGAAAACGAGTATGTTAGTAACACTAAAATATCACTGTGGTCTCAGATTGCGGTTTTGGCCACTAGACCGTAACAGAGAAGAAAAAAAATACTTATCGCCATACTCATATGGTCCTACCTTGGAGGGTCGGCATGCGGGCAACCACCACTGGTGGTCATTTTTCTTTCTTGTTTGCTGTCTAGCAGCCTTGAGGAGAGAGAAAGTAACTTCCCAGATGCGAGCGATGGTCCTCTCTCTCCGCTGCCGGCACCGCGCTCTCCGCAGCTTGTGGCGTCAAACTCAAACGTAGTTTGAGAGCGTTGCGCGCCGGATCCTCTGGAACTTCAGGCGGCAGTTTTTCTGTATGCCTCAGCGTGCTTTATTCTTAATGTGGCAAATATTTTACGTTACTGCAATGCCTCGTAAGCGCCATGTGTTGATTTTGAGATCAGAGCCTGAGATGAATGATGATCGAAGCAATGAAAAACAACTAGAACCACCAACCGACTGTTTTTGTAGGGCCCATTGACTAGTGCATGTCAGTCCCATGGACAAATAGGTATTGGTCTATGCGGCGAATATGAATCAGTCGATAAGGTGCACTGGATTCTGTATTGGTCTAATGTTTTTCATATTCAGCCCATAGACCGATACAGTTAGTACCATAGCCTATAAGACATATCGATATATATAGTATCGGTTTCTGTTTTGGTCCAGTACAAATGCAGATACAACCCGAAGATAAACTCTAGCACCAATACTAACGAAGATATAAGACCAATAAATTTCCCTATGGTTTTTTTTTTGTTTGCTATAGCAGTTTCACGTCAGTGCCAGAAAAGCCATTTGCGCCATGACTATCGCAAGATCTGCAAAGGGGATTTCACCAAGCAGTTGCGATCAGCGACCGCCAGGACGCCGACCGGAACTAATCACATTTCTAGCACTCCACTTTGGTGAGAACCGGAAGCTGAAGCAGCAGCAGCACACCACAACGGCAGCAGCAAAAGGGAGGCGGAGAGGCTTCGTTCAGTGCACGTGCAAAATTTCACGATGGACAGCCAGCAGCAACTGCTGTATATTGATCAGTTTGGTGCAGCGCACGTACTACAGCCCCTGGGCAAGACTGGTGCCGAAGGTCCCGGTACTGCGGCGATGGACCCGACATTTGACGTCGTTTACGAAGCGGATACGGTCTACCTAAACCTGGACGGCGTCGACGATACTACCACGTCCACAAGTCATGAGCAAGGCACATCACCGGAAGCAAGCAGCGCGTCTAGCGCAGAAGTACCAGAAGACAGACGAGCGCGCCATAACGATGTAGAACGAAAGCGACGAGCCCGGATTAAGAGCGCTTGCGACACCCTCAGAACTCTGGTGCCGAGTTTGGATCGCAGCACGGACGCCGCCACGGTGTTTGAGAGTACTGTGCTGCACATTAAGCACTTACAGCAAGGAATGTCCCACGAGGAACTTTTAAAGACATCCAAAGAGTTTTTTGAAACCCACTGCCTGTATGCTGAGAAATATAGTGAGTGCTGAAATCTACACCATGGTGTGCTGTCCTTTTCAAAAGCTTACATGCCATTGGGTTTGCTTCTGGGCCACATATTGCAACTTACGTCACTCCCAGCACTCAAAATCCCTGGAAGGTGGCAATAACTCGCCTCCTTATGATGTACAATAGCTAAGGGCACTACTATTACTACTGAAACAGCAATGCGCAACAGTGGTCTAAGGCCCACCAAGGTGCTTCACACAGCAGTGAACGAAATCTTCCGTTCCGTTATATATGTCAAAGGCATCAAAATTCTGACCTCTCTACAGGAGTCTCATAAGTGGGGTATATACAGGGTATTTCACACAAGAATACACAATTTCTATTTTAGGCTTTTTGAGTTAGAGGAGCGCTGCTTTTGGCATCATTAGAATACAGTTAAGACATGCCATCTACCAGGTTGGTTAACTAATATTGAACAGTTAACTTTGTAACGTCAATTGTGAGCCTCCTCTAAGAGGCGTGTAGCCCACCGTAAGTAATATCCATGTCAGTTTTTAGAATTTCGAAAATACAGTTACCCTCAGCGCTGTGGCCCAAAAAATTTCGGCTGTTTCGACGAATCACGACCACTGAAGAGATCTTTTTGTCCGCAAACTTCTCGAAAGCGCATGCATTTTGGCGCGATGTAGCAAAACTTTGTCGGGACACAGTGCCCAGGGCTACCGCGTCTTCGAAATCCTAAAAACAGATATGGATATTACTTACGGTGGGCCACATGCTTCTCAATAAATAAGGAGCCTAACTATGATAGTTAAAAAGTTAACTATTCAAGATTAGTTAACCAGCACCTTTCAGCTGTTTTCTGATGTACTACACAGCTGACGATGCCATCAAGAAGAAAGCGCTCATCTAAATCAAAAGGCCTTTTTTTTTTTTTAAATTGTGTAAAGTCCTAGGTGAAACGCCCTGTATATGGGACAGAAGTGTGCTCTGTGGATGCATACATGCAGCTAGTATGTTATTAGTGCCCGACTACAGTATGTTTCTTGTGAGCGTGCCTTCATTTCCATGACAGCATATACAATTCTCAGTTTCCATTCTCCTGTGAAAATGTTGGTACCAAGCTGGGCGCTGCCCTGCAGTCCTCACAAATAAGTTTTCCTTTTGCACCTTAATAATATGTAAGGTGATTAAAGGCATAACTGGAACCAATTTCAAAACCCAATTTGAACCTTGGCTCATTGGTTACGGTGCTCGGCTGCTGGTTTGAAAGATGCGGGTTCGACCCTGGCCATGGTGGTCGCAGTTCGATAGAGGTTTTCGAAATGCTAGAGGCCCATGCACTGCGCGCTGTCAGTGCACGTTAAGGAACCACAGGTGGACAAAATTTTCCGGAGCCCTACACTACGGCATTCCTCATAGCCTGAGTCGCTTTGGGACATTAAACCCATAAACATAAACCTTAACCGATTGGAATTGTCTGAAAAAATCACTCGGTTCCAACCGAAATTTCCAATGATTTCTTAAACCAGCAAGTTCCAAATGGTCCCTTCCGCCAGATGGTACCTCTTGCAAGACGCCCCTGTCCAATACCCCACTACATGTGTCCCCACTTATGAAATTTCCACCACTTTGAAAGCTTTACCCTGGCCTGGTGCTCTGGTTCACAGAGGTGAAATGCTTAAAGAAAGGGTCTCTGACCCTGCTTTGTGGAAAGAAAAATGCCTCTTGCTATGGTGCTCTTAGGCCAAAGCTGCCCTTGCGCCATTAAAATTCAACATCCTAACATTATTCCAATATTCAGAGCAACTGGTACACACACTACACGATTTAGAATAACGCAGCATGCTATAAAAAGGAAAATAGCAGACGTCACCTTGCGACAGAGAGCAATGCTAATGAGGGCAAAAATTTGGAAATTAAGAAGAAAATGGACTTGGACGAGCACGAGTTCAAAGAGCTGCCTGGAATACTGTGGCCGCGGCGGACAGCGATAATTGGAGGGAGAGAACTGGGGTACGTTTTTGTCCTGCAGTGGCGATAAGACAGCTGTTTCGAGTTGAACCGAGTATGAAAAACCTAGCTACCATCTCGATTTCAACTGTGTGCGCAGAGGACATGTCCACACGAGGTGATGCGCGCACGGCAGCACCGTGCCTGCACAGGTCGGGCCGTCGCAAAATGTGCACTCTTTGAAATAGTGTTTGGTAGATACCAAAAGGCCTATAAGACCAGTACGCTCACACACCCATAGCTGTCAGCAATCTCATAGGCTACTGGTTTCCTAATTGTTTTGTAGTTTTAATGGTGTATGGGTCTCATTGTGTCTACTGGTTCAGATTTCTGGAGGGTATGGACAGCAATCTTCCTTGTCCCTCCAGAGTTCAGAAGTTCCAGGAATGGAGAGTTAGGCAGCAGTTTCATGTATACACAATTTAATACACAATGAGAGCAGCAACTCAGAATGGAACATCACAAAAACTTTGACTGCAAGTAGAGCTGGGTTGCAAGCTTGTGAGCTCCGGCCCATTGGTGCAGTCTCGCCAAACCTAGAGCACCTCAAAAATAAAAAAAGCAGATTGTAGTCTGCAAAAAAAAAAAAAAACATTGATCACAAGGGCAGGACACTGCACCACCTGTACTAACAATTGGTACTTCCAACTGTACAGCAGTCACATGCCACTGATGCATGCATGTAAATTCCTTGGGGCATTAACAAGATGAAACATCTCCAACGCCAGGTCAACGCACCACTGGTCTCTCCTGCTGACGGCACCGTATGTTTGGAAGAACTGTTCAAAAACTCTGGCAGGCAAATGAGCCGGGAAAAAGCCCTGTCCACTCTGCTTTCAGCTCCAATGCGATTATGCGCAAGCTACGGCCGTCGGTAACGCGCGTGGCTCGGCATGCTTGGCGTACCACGATCCGATACGCGAATACGCGCCGGCATAGTCTCTTGATACGACTTTTAAGCTTGGAACACGCCTGTGCCAGCCGATTAGACCGGCTATCGACCTCCGAGGCGGCGTGCGCTACCGGCGACCGCCGGCGGGAAGATAGTCGCGTTGAAATCGAAAGTAGAGCATCCCCCGAACCTCGACAGTCGGAGTAATCATCTCGCAGAGGTGCGCCCAAATCTTAAAAAGGCACAGCAAAACTTTATATGGACGCGTATCCGCGTGAAGGGAGGGAGAGAGGGAGGGGTGGCGGAGCAACGCCAACGAGGTAACTGCCGAGCTGTAGCTCGCGCGTCGCAAGAATAAAGCGAGTCTCTGTGAACGCTTAGCATCTGGCACGCCGGCGAAACGGGCGTTACTTTGACTCTCGTGATTATGGGAAATACAAAATGGGGCAGACAAGACATACAGGTGAAGTCAAAAGTAAATGGAAAGTGCGAGAGTGTGGGAAACCGTGATGCAGCGCTTTCTAACGCTGGCTCTGGTAATTGAGTAGCTCGGTTTCCAACAAGCAGCGCGCGGTACGAACAGACCATTATCTGGAGCGTTTACGGTCATCACTTTTGACGGCTCGAACAGATGCTTGTTGCTTTTCAAATGAGACACTAAGGATTTCTCCGGCGCTACCTGCAATTTGTTTGATGAGAGTTTCGAGCCGTTTGATAATACTCAGAAGCGAGCAATGCCACGACTGTTTACGTTTTTGCCGTGAGCGGCGTGCTGTGGAGCACCCGTTTTATTTCTTGTGCTCAGGTTGGAGGGATTGATTGCACCGTTTCCTCGAAACGCGATGCTGTCCAGAATACCTGAAGATGAACGGCGCAGCATAATTCGCCTCTCCAATTGAAGGTGTTCCTCAGCACACTATAAGTCGCCGAGTTGGCCGATCGATCGGCGCAGTGAATAGGATTTGCAGGCATATCGAGATGAGGATGCCCGCGTTGAAGATGCCCAAAGTTCAGGAAGACCACGATCCACATCGACAGAAGTCGACGAACTCATCGTGGCAGCGGTGGTGGCTGATCCATTCGAGTACGCGAGAAATTCGAGAGACCCTATCTCTGAACATCAGTGTGGCTACAATCCGCCGACGCTTGCATGAGGCAGGACTGAGCGGATGCGTGGTCGCTCAGAAACCCTACTTTACTTAACAGATCAGCAGAAGCACGCTCGACTGGGCTTTGTGCGAGCCCACGAAGAATGGTCGGTAGTCGATTGGGGTGAGGTCATATCTATTGACGAGTCCACTGTAATCTCAAGATGGGTCAACAGCGCCGGGTATGGCCCCCGTGCAACTGCCGGTAAGATTTAACCACATTCTCTTAATGATATCACGCTTTGCAATTGCCAGTGCTATATTTTCTACGTGGGTGAATACTTTCATTTCATTTTATTATATTAAAGGTCCCAAAAAAGGGGGTTTTACATATGGGGTGGAAAGAATTAAAAGCACAAATTCACAACAGCAAGAAAGTTTTTACATTTTTAGCGAAAAGACTTGGGCAAGTGATGATGGCAACGTTGTTTGGAAGGCCGTTCCAGCCTGCGGCTGCACGAAGCGAGAAGGAATTCGAAAAAGTGACGGTGCGTGACCGAGGACAAAAACTTGAAGGTGATGGCTGGTGCGATGAGATATGCGTTCTGGGCGAAGATTATAAGGTGGGATGTGCATAGGGCTGTGGAACAATTTGTGAAATAAACACAGGCTGGCAATGCCACGGCGGAGCGATAAGGGTGATAATCCGGATGCTGTTTTTCTGTGTGCAATGCTTGAGTGGGCATTTGGGAATTTGTTCCAGAGGCCTTTGTCTGGACGCTAAGGATCACGTCTGCACGTCAGCAAAACGAGTTTTAGAGGGGCGCTTGCCCACATTTCTAACGATAACGTTTTGTTTTTGTTTGCACGTAGGTATCAGCCCGGGTACTTGCACAATGTGCTTAGCAGCGGTGGCACGGCTGTGAATGTTTGGGGAGCCGTCTGCAGAGATGGACCGGCCCCACTTGTGTAGCTTCGAGCGAAGATTAACGCGGCGTAATTCTGCAAATGTCCTTGAGAGCTACCTCGTCCCGTTCGCCCTGGACGGGCCCTTTAAAGATGGCTTTTACTGGCTTTAGCAGGACCACAGCCCCGTCCACAAAGCTAAAGTCGTCCAAGACTTTCTAGAAGAGTGAGGAGGTCGACAGCTGCAATGGATGCCAAAGGGCGCGGACTTCAACATTATACAAAATGTGTGGGGATTTCTGAAATCCAACTTGGCATATATGAACTTGGGTGCAACAAGCAAAGAAGCATTGTGCCTCGCTGTTGCAGCTGAATGGGACCGCATTAAGCGATACCGCGAGTTTGTACAATCTGTGCACGATTCTCTGCCCCGGCGCATGGAAGCAACCATTCGCGTTAACGGCAGTCTCACGCGCTTTTGAACCGCGTTTGCTTTTGCACATTGTATTTTTGGTTCTTGTGGAACTACCTCGATGAAATTCTTCCTACTAAGAACAATAAGGATTCCCCTTGTTGCGATCGACGTGCTGATCGTGCATTACTACCTGGCCAATTCGAAATGCATGCACTTCGCGTATTTTACTTCAACTGTTACACAGAGCACACAGACTAAACCAGCATCGTGTCCTTTTGATTATTTTGTGCGTATTCGTTCTTACATACGCGAGGGTATATGCGCAACTTACAATAAACAAAATGAAGGCAGCAAAAAAGCGAGGGCTGATCTTTGCTGGTCCTCATTTCTTGAGCGGACACTGGGGAAGCCAGGATATACCATGTAAACCTAAGAACAAGAAGAAAAAAACACCCCGCGACACGCCCCTCACGGCAAAAGCATAACTAAACAGTCGTGGCAGTGCTCGCTGCTGAGTACAATCATACGGCGCAAATCGCTCTTCAAATACTTCGCAGGTAGGGCCAAAGAAATCCGTGGTGCCGTATTTGAAAAGCAACAAGCATCCGTTCGAGCTTCCAAAAGCGATGGCCGTACGCTCCAGATAAGGGTCGGCTGATAGCGCGCGCTGCTCGCTGGCGACCGAGTTAATCAGTTAAGAGCCGCCTTTAAAAAGCGTTGCGACACGGTTTGCCATGCTCTCGCGCCTTCCATTTGCTTTTGACTGCACCTGTACAATCTGCCGAGCTGAGCCGCCGGGGCACGACTTGCCACTTGAGGAACAGAGATAGCAGCACAGTAGAAAGAAAAATTAAGGTTAAAAACCTTAAATACTCCTAATAAGAAATCGTGCCTAAAATATTAAAACTCTCCCCCACATTAATTTCATCATAACGCGCGATTCAAATTCATTTGTTCGCGTGGCTACGGCCGTTAGCAACGCAACGCCGCAGCGCAAAAAAGAATACAAACCGCAGCCTGCGGTTGTAACTAATGCATACGGACCTCACTAAAAGCCGAACTAGCGCTGGAATGTTGATATCCACGAGAAGCGTCTTGCAGAACTTTGAATTCACGGCAGCGCACACCGCAACAAACCGAACAGCTGACGCGCGCACATGGAAGCTAAAAAAAAAACAATCAAACTTACCCAATGTTGCCGGCTTTTGACTACGTTTTCGCTACCAGTTCGCTAAATTCTGCATAATACTCAGTCGACAACTGAAAACGAGTATGTTAGTAACACTAAAATATCACTGTGGTCTCAGATTGCGGTTTTGGCCACTAGACCGTAACAGAGAAGAAAAAAAATACTTATCGCCATACTCATATGGTCCTATCTTGGAGGGTCGGCATGCGGGCAACCACCACTGGTGGTCATTTTTCTTTCTTGTTTGCTTTCCTGCAGCCTTGAGGAGAGAGAAAGTAACTTCCCAGATGCGAGCGATGGTCCTCTCTCTCCGCTGCCGGCACCGCGTTCTCCGCGGCTTGTGGCGTCAAACTCAAACGTAGTTTGAGAGCGTTGCGCGCCGGATCCTCTGGAACTTCAGGCGGCAGTTTTTCTGTATGCCTCAGCGTGCTTTATTCTTAATGTGGCAAATATTTTACGTTACTGCAATGCCTCGTAAGCGCCATGTGTTGATTTTGAGATCAGAGCCTGAGATGAATGATGATCGAAGCAATGAAAAACAACTAGAACCACCAACCGACAGTTTTTGTAGGGCCCATTGACTAGTGCATGTCAGTCCCATGGACAAATAGGTATTGGTCTATGCGGCGAATATGAATCAGTCGATAAGGTGCACTGGATTCTGTATTGGTCTAATGTTTTTCATATTCAGCCCATAGACCGATACAGTTAGTACCATAGCCTATAAGACATATCGATATATATAGTATCGGTTTCTGTTTTGGTCCAGTACAAATGCAGATACAACCCGAAGATAAACTCTAGCACCAATACTAACGAAGATATAAGACCAATAAATTTCCCTATGGTTTTTTTTTTGTTTGCTAGAGCAGTTTCACGTCAGTGCCAGAAAAGCCATTTGCGCCATGACTATCGCAAGATCTGCAAAGGGGATTTCACCAAGCAGTTGCGATCAGCGACCGCCAGGACGCCGACCGGAACTAATCACATTTCTAGCACTCCACTTTGGTGAGAACCGGAAGCTGAAGCAGCAGCAGCACACCACAACGGCAGCAGCAAAAGGGAGGCGGAGAGGCTTCGTTCAGTGCACGTGCAAAATTTCACGATGGACAGCCAGCAGCAACTGCTGTATATTGATCAGTTTGGTGCAGCGCACGTACTACAGCCCCTGGGCAAGACTGGTGCCGAAGGTCCCGGTACTGCGGCGATGGACCCGACATTTGACGTCGTTTACGAAGCGGATACGGTCTACCTAAACCTGGACGGCGTCGACGATACTACCACGTCCACAAGTCATGAGCAAGGCACATCACCGGAAGCAAGCAGCGCGTCTAGCGCAGAAGTACCAGAAGACAGACGAGCGCGCCATAACGATGTAGAACGAAAGCGACGAGCCCGGATTAAGAGCGCTTGCGACACCCTCAGAACTCTGGTGCCGAGTTTGGATCGCAGCACGGACGCCGCCACGGTGTTTGAGAGTACTGTGCTGCACATTAAGCACTTACAGCAAGGAATGTCCCACGAGGAACTTTTAAAGACATCCAAAGAGTTTTTTGAAACCCACTGCCTGTATGCTGAGAAATATAGTGAGTGCTGAAATCTACACCATGGTGTGCTGTCCTTTTCAAAAGCTTACATGCCATTGGGTTTGCTTCTGGGCCACATATTGCAACTTACGTCACTCCCAGCACTCAAAATCCCTGGAAGGTGGCAATAACTCGCCTCCTTATGATGTACAATAGCTAAGGGCACTACTATTACTACTGAAACAGCAATGCGCAACAGTGGTCTAAGGCCCACCAAGGTGCTTCACACAGCAGTGAACGAAATCTTCCGTTCCGTTATATATGTCAAAGGCATCAAAATTCTGACCTCTCTACAGGAGTCTCATAAGTGGGGTATATACAGGGTATTTCACACAAGAATACACAATTTCTATTTTAGGCTTTTTGAGTTAGAGGAGCGCTGCTTTTGGCATCATTAGAATACAGTTAAGACATGCCATCTACCAGGTTGGTTAACTAATATTGAACAGTTAACTTTGTAACGTCAATTGTGAGCCTCCTCTAAGAGGCGTGTAGCCCACCGTAAGTAATATCCATGTCAGTTTTTAGAATTTCGAAAATACAGTTACCCTCAGCGCTGTGGCCCAAAAAATTTCGGCTGTTTCGACGAATCACGACCACTGAAGAGATCTTTTTGTCCGCAAACTTCTCGAAAGCGCATGCATTTTGGCGCGATATAGCAAAACTTTGTCGGGACACAGTGCCCAGGGCTACCGCGTCTTCGAAATCCTAAAAACAGATATGGATATTACTTACGGTGGGCCACATGCTTCTCAATAAATAAGGAGCCTAACTATGATAGTTAAAAAGTTAACTATTCAAGATTAGTTAACCAGCACCTTTCAGCTGTTTTCTGATGTACTACACAGCTGACGATGCCATCAAGAAGAAAGCGCTCATCTAAATCAAAAGGCCTTTTTTTTTTTTTAAATTGTGTAAAGTCCTAGGTGAAACGCCCTGTATATGGGACAGAAGTGTGCTCTGTGGATGCATACATGCAGCTAGTATGTTATTAGTGCCCGACTACAGTATGTTTCTTGTGAGCGTGCCTTCATTTCCATGACAGCATATACAATTCTCAGTTTCCATTCTCCTGTGAAAATGTTGGTACCGAGCTGGGCGCTGCCCTGCAGTCCTCACAAATAAGTTTTCCTTTTGCACCTTAATAATATGTAAGGTGATTAAAGGCATAACTGGAACCAATTTCAAAACCCAATTTGAACCTTGGCTCATTGGTTACGGTGCTCGGCTGCTGGTTTGAAAGATGCGGGTTCGACCCTGGCCATGGTGGTCGCAGTTCGATAGAGGTTTTCGAAATGCTAGAGGCCCATGCACTGCGCGCTGTCAGTGCACGTTAAGGAACCACAGGTGGACAAAATTTTCCGGAGCCCTACACTACGGCATTCCTCATAGCCTGAGTCGCTTTGGGACATTAAACCCATAAACATAAACCTTAACCGATTGGAATTGTCTGAAAAAATCACTCGGTTCCAACCGAAATTTCCAATGATTTCTTAAACCAGCAAGTTCCAAATGGTCCCTTCCGCCAGATGGTACCTCTTGCAAGACGCCCCTGTCCAATACCCCACTACATGTGTCCCCACTTATGAAATTTCCACCACTTTGAAAGCTTTACCCTGGCCTGGTGCTCTGGTTCACAGAGGTGAAATGCTTAAAGAAAGGGTCTCTGACCCTGCTTTGTGGAAAGAAAAATGCCTCTTGCTATGGTGCTCTTAGGCCAAAGCTGCCCTTGCGCCATTAAAATTCAACATCCTAACATTATTCCAATATTCAGAGCAACTGGTACACACACTACACGATTTAGAATAACGCAGCATGCTATAAAAAGGAAAATAGCAGACGTCACCTTGCGACAGAGAGCAATGCTAATGAGGGCAAAAATTTGGAAATTAAGAAGAAAATGGACTTGGACGAGCACGAGTTCAAAGAGCTGCCTGGAATACTGTGGCCGCGGCGGACAGCGATAATTGGAGGGAGAGAACTGGGGTACGTTTTTGTCCTGCAGTGGCGATAAGACAGCTGTTTCGAGTTGAACCGAGTATGAAAAACCTAGCTACCATCTCGATTTCAACTGTGTGCGCAGAGGACATGTCCACACGAGGTGATGCGCGCACGGCAGCACCGTGCCTGCACAGGTCGGGCCGTCGCAAAATGTGCACTCTTTGAAATAGTGTTTGGTAGATACCAAAAGGCCTATAAGACCAGTACGCTCACACACCCATAGCTGTCAGCAATCTCATAGGCTACTGGTTTCCTAATTGTTTTGTAGTTTTAATGGTGTATGGGTCTCATTGTGTCTACTGGTTCAGATTTCTGGAGGGTATGGACAGCAATCTTCCTTGTCCCTCCAGAGTTCAGAAGTTCCAGGAATGGAGAGTTAGGCAGCAGTTTCATGTATACACAATTTAATACACAATGAGAGCAGCAACTCAGAATGGAACATCACAAAAACTTTGACTGCAAGTAGAGCTGGGTTGCAAGCTTGTGAGCTCCGGCCCATTGGTGCAGTCTCGCCAAACCTAGAGCACCTCAAAAATAAAAAAAGCAGATTGTAGTCTGCAAAAAAAAAAAAAAAACATTGATCACAAGGGCAGGACACTGCACCACCTGTACTAACAATTGGTACTTCCAACTGTACAGCAGTCACATGCCACTGATGCATGCATGTAAATTCCTTGGGGCATTAACAAGATGAAACATCTCCAACGCCAGGTCAACGCACCACTGGTCTCTCCTGCTGACGGCACCGTATGTTTGGAAGAACTGTTCAAAAACTCTGGCAGGCAAATGAGCCGGGAAAAAGCCCTGTCCACTCTGCTTTCAGCTCCAATGCGATTATGCGCAAGCTACGGCCGTCGGTAACGCGCGTGGCTCGGCATGCTTGGCGTACCACGATCCGATACGCGAATACGCGCCGGCATAGTCTCTTGATACGACTTTTAAGCTTGGAACACGCCTGTGCCAGCCGATTAGACCGGCTATCGACCTCCGAGGCGGCGTGCGCTACCGGCGACCGCCGGCGGGAAGATAGTCGCGTTGAAACCGAAAGTAGAGCATCCCCCGAACCTCGACAGTCAGAGTAATCATCTCGCAGAGGTGCGCCCAAATCTTAAAAAGGCACAGCAAAACTTTATATGGACGCGTATCCGCGTGAAGGGAGGGAGAGAGGGAGGGGTGGCGGAGCAACGCCAACGAGGTAACTGCCGAGCTGTAGCTCGCGCGTCGCAAGAATAAAGCGAGTGTCTGTGAACGCTTAGCATCTGGCACGCCGGCGAAACGGGCGTTACTTTGACTCTCGTGATTATGGGAAATACAAAATGGGGCAGACAAGACATACAGGTGAAGTCAAAAGTAAATGGAAAGTGCGAGAGTGTGGGAAACCGTGATGCAGCGCTTTCTAACGCTGGCTCTGGTAATTGAGTAGCTCGGTTTCCAACAAGCAGCGCGCGGTACGAACAGACCATTATCTGGAGCGTTTACGGTCATCACTTTTGACGGCTCGAACAGATGCTTGTTGCTTTTCAAATGAGACACTAAGGATTTCTCCGGCGCTACCTGCAATTTGTTTGATGAGAGTTTCGAGCCGTTTGATAATACTCAGAAGCGAGCAATGCCACGACTGTTTACGTTTTTGCCGTGAGCGGCGTGCTGTGGAGCACCCGTTTTATTTCTTGTGCTCAGGTTGGAGGGATTGATTGCACCGTTTCCTCGAAACGCGATGCTGTCCAGAATACCTGAAGATGAACGGCGCAGCATAATTCGCCTCTCCAATTGAAGGTGTTCCTCAGCACACTATAAGTCGCCGAGTTGGCCGATCGATCGGCGCAGTGAATAGGATTTGCAGGCACATCGAGATGAGGATGCCCGCGTTGAAGATGCCCAAAGTTCAGGAAGACCACGATCGACATCGACAGAAGTCGACGAACTCATCGTGGCAGCGGTGGTGGCTGATCCATTCGAGTACGCGAGAAATTCGAGAGACCCTATCTCTGAACATCAGTGTGGCTACAATCCGCCGACGCTTGCATGAGGCAGGACTGAGCGGATGCGTGGTCGCTCAGAAACCCTACTTTACTTAACAGATCAGCAGAAGCACGCTCGACTGGGCTTTGTGCGAGCCCACGAAGAATGGTCGGTAGTCGATTGGGGTGAGGTCATATCTATTGACGAGTCCACTGTAATCTCAAGATGGGTCAACAGCGCCGGGTATGGCCCCCGTGCAACTGCCGGTAAGATTTAACCACATTCTCTTAATGATATCACGCTTTGCAATTGCCAGTGCTATATTTTCTACGTGGGTGAATACTTTCATTTCATTTTATTATATTAAAGGTCCCAAAAAAGGGGGTTTTACATATGGGGTGGAAAGAATTAAAAGCACAAATTCACAACAGCAAGAAAGTTTTTACATTTTTAGCGAAAAGACTTGGGCAAGTGATGATGGCAACGTTGTTTGGAAGGCCGTTCCAGCCTGCGGCTGCACGAAGCGAGAAGGAATTCGAAAAAGTGACGGTGCGTGACCGAGGACAAAAACTTGAAGGTGATGGCTGGTGCGATGAGATATGCGTTCTGGGCGAAGATTATAAGGTGGGATGTGCATAGGGCTGTGGAACAATTTGTGAAATAAAGACAGGCTGGCAATGCCACGGCGGAGCGATAAGGGTGATAATCCGGATGCTGTTTTTCTGTGTGCAATGCTTGAGTGGGCATTTGGGAATTTGTTCCAGAGGCCTTTGTCTGGACGCTAAGGATCACGTCTGCACGTCAGCAAAACGAGTTTTAGAGGGGCGCTTGCCCACATTTCTAACGATAACGTTTTGTTTTTGTTTGCACGTAGGTATCAGCCCGGGTACTTGCACAATGTGCTTAGCAGCGGTGGCACGGCTGTGAATGTTTGGGGAGCCGTCTGCAGAGATGGACCGGCCCCACTTGTGTAGCTTCGAGCGAAGATTAACGCGGCGTAATTCTGCAAATGTCCTTGAGAGCTACCTCGTCCCGTTCGCCCTGGACGGGCCCTTTAAAGATGGCTTTTACTGGCTTTAGCAGGACCACAGCCCCGTCCACAAAGCTAAAGTCGTCCAAGACTTTCTAGAAGAGTGAGGAGGTCGACAGCTGCAATGGATGCCAAAGGGTGCGGACTTCAACATTATACAAAATGTGTGGGGATTTCTGAAATCCAACTTGGCATATATGAACTTGGGTGCAACAAGCAAAGAAGCATTGTGCCTCGCTGTTGCAGCTGAATGGGACCGCATAAAGCGATACCGCGAGTTTGTACAATCTGTGCACGATTCTCTGCCCCGGCGCATGGAAGCAACCATTCGCGTTAACGGCAGTCTCACGCGCTTTTGAACCGCGTTTGCTTTTGCACATTGTATTTTTGGTTCTTGTGGAACTACCTCGATGAAATTCTTCCTACTAAGAACAATAAGGATTCCCCTTGTTGCGATCGACGTGCTGATCGTGCATTACTACCTGGCCAATTCGAAATGCATGCACTTCGCGTATTTTACTTCAACTGTTACACAGAGCACACAGACTAAACCAGCATCGTGTCCTTTTGATTATTTTGTGCGTATTCGTTCTTACATACGCGAGGGTATATGCGCAACTTACAATAAACAAAATGAAGGCAGCAAAAAAGCGAGGGCTGATCTTTGCTGGTCCTCATTTCTTGAGCGGACACTGGGGAAGCCAGGATATACCATGTAAACCTAAGAACAAGAAGAAAAAAACACCCCGCGACACGCCCCTCACGGCAAAAGCATAACTAAACAGTCGTGGCAGTGCTCGCTGCTGAGTACAATCATACGGCGCAAATCGCTCTTCAAATACTTCGCAGGTAGGGCCAAAGAAATCCGTGGTGCCGTATTTGAAAAGCAACAAGCATCCGTTCGAGCTTCCAAAAGCGATGGCCGTACGCTCCAGATAAGGGTCGGCTGATAGCGCGCGCTGCTCGCTGGCGACCGAGTTAATCAGTTAAGAGCCGCCTTTAAAAAGCGTTGCGACACGGTTTGCCATGCTCTCGCGCCTTCCATTTGCTTTTGACTGCACCTGTACAATCTGCCGAGCTGAGCCGCCGGGGCACGACTTGCCACTTGAGGAACAGAGATAGCAGCACAGTAGAAAGAAAAATTAAGGTTAAAAACCTTAAATACTCCTAATAAGAAATCGTGCCTAAAATATTAAAACTCTCCCCCACATTAATTTCATCATAACGCGCGATTCAAATTCATTTGTTCGCGTGGCTACGGCCGTTAGCAACGCAACGCCGCAGCGCAAAAAAGAATACAAACCGCAGCCTGCGGTTGTAACTAATGCATACGGACCTCACTAAAAGCCGAACTAGCGCTGGAATGTTGATATCCACGAGAAGCGTCTTGCAGAACTTTGAATTCACGGCAGCGCACACCGCAACAAACCGAACAGCTGACGCGCGCACATGGAAGCTAAAAAAAAAACAATCAAACTTACCCAATGTTGCCGGCTTTTGACTACGTTTTCGCTACCAGTTCGCTAAATTCTGCATAATACTCAGTCGACAACTGAAAACGAGTATGTTAGTAACACTAAAATATCACTGTGGTCTCAGATTGCGGTTTTGGCCACTAGACCGTAACAGAGAAGAAAAAAAATACTTATCGCCATACTCATATGGTCCTACCTTGGAGGGTCGGCATGCGGGCAACCACCACTGGTGGTCATTTTTCTTTCTTGTTTGCTGTCTAGCAGCCTTGAGGAGAGAGAAAGTAACTTCCCAGATGCGAGCGATGGTCCTCTCTCTCCGCTGCCGGCACCGCGCTCTCCGCAGCTTGTGGCGTCAAACTCAAACGTAGTTTGAGAGCGTTGCGCGCCGGATCCTCTGGAACTTCAGGCGGCAGTTTTTCTGTATGCCTCAGCGTGCTTTATTCTTAATGTGGCAAATATTTTACGTTACTGCAATGCCTCGTAAGCGCCATGTGTTGATTTTGAGATCAGAGCCTGAGATGAATGATGATCGAAGCAATGAAAAACAACTAGAACCACCAACCGACTGTTTTTGTAGGGCCCATTGACTAGTGCATGTCAGTCCCATGGACAAATAGGTATTGGTCTATGCGGCGAATATGAATCAGTCGATAAGGTGCACTGGATTCTGTATTGGTCTAATGTTTTTCATATTCAGCCCATAGACCGATACAGTTAGTACCATAGCCTATAAGACATATCGATATATATAGTATCGGTTTCTGTTTTGGTCCAGTACAAATGCAGATACAACCCGAAGATAAACTCTAGCACCAATACTAACGAAGATATAAGACCAATAAATTTCCCTATGGTTTTTTTTTTGTTTGCTAGAGCAGTTTCACGTCAGTGCCAGAAAAGCCATTTGCGCCATGACTATCGCAAGATCTGCAAAGGGGATTTCACCAAGCAGTTGCGATCAGCGACCGCCAGGACGCCGACCGGAACTAATCACATTTCTAGCACTCCACTTTGGTGAGAACCGGAAGCTGAAGCAGCAGCAGCACACCACAACGGCAGCAGCAAAAGGGAGGCGGAGAGGCTTCGTTCAGTGCACGTGCAAAATTTCACGATGGACAGCCAGCAGCAACTGCTGTATATTGATCAGTTTGGTGCAGCGCACGTACTACAGCCCCTGGGCAAGACTGGTGCCGAAGGTCCCGGTACTGCGGCGATGGACCCGACATTTGACGTCGTTTACGAAGCGGATACGGTCTACCTAAACCTGGACGGCGTCGACGATACTACCACGTCCACAAGTCATGAGCAAGGCACATCACCGGAAGCAAGCAGCGCGTCTAGCGCAGAAGTACCAGAAGACAGACGAGCGCGCCATAACGATGTAGAACGAAAGCGACGAGCCCGGATTAAGAGCGCTTGCGACACCCTCAGAACTCTGGTGCCGAGTTTGGATCGCAGCACGGACGCCGCCACGGTGTTTGAGAGTACTGTGCTGCACATTAAGCACTTACAGCAAGGAATGTCCCACGAGGAACTTTTAAAGACATCCAAAGAGTTTTTTGAAACCCACTGCCTGTATGCTGAGAAATATAGTGAGTGCTGAAATCTACACCATGGTGTGCTGTCCTTTTCAAAAGCTTACATGCCATTGGGTTTGCTTCTGGGCCACATATTGCAACTTACGTCACTCCCAGCACTCAAAATCCCTGGAAGGTGGCAATAACTCGCCTCCTTATGATGTACAATAGCTAAGGGCACTACTATTACTACTGAAACAGCAATGCGCAACAGTGGTCTAAGGCCCACCAAGGTGCTTCACACAGCAGTGAACGAAATCTTCCGTTCCGTTATATATGTCAAAGGCATCAAAATTCTGACCTCTCTACAGGAGTCTCATAAGTGGGGTATATACAGGGTATTTCACACAAGAATACACAATTTCTATTTTAGGCTTTTTGAGTTAGAGGAGCGCTGCTTTTGGCATCATTAGAATACAGTTAAGACATGCCATCTACCAGGTTGGTTAACTAATATTGAACAGTTAACTTTGTAACGTCAATTGTGAGCCTCCTCTAAGAGGCGTGTAGCCCACCGTAAGTAATATCCATGTCAGTTTTTAGAATTTCGAAAATACAGTTACCCTCAGCGCTGTGGCCCAAAAAATTTCGGCTGTTTCGACGAATCACGACCACTGAAGAGATCTTTTTGTCCGCAAACTTCTCGAAAGCGCATGCATTTTGGCGCGATGTAGCAAAACTTTGTCGGGACACAGTGCCCAGGGCTACCGCGTCTTCGAAATCCTAAAAACAGATATGGATATTACTTACGGTGGGCCACATGCTTCTCAATAAATAAGGAGCCTAACTATGATAGTTAAGAAGTTAACTATTCAAGATTAGTTAACCAGCACCTTTCAGCTGTTTTCTGATGTACTACACAGCTGACGATGCCATCAAGAAGAAAGCGCTCATCTAAATCAAAAGGCCTTTTTTTTTTTAAATTGTGTAAAGTCCTAGGTGAAACGCCCTGTAGATGGGACAGAAGTGTGCTCTGTGGATGCATACATGCAGCTAGTATGTTATTAGTGCCCGACTACAGTATGTTTCTTGTGAGCGTGCCTTCATTTCCATGACAGCATATACAATTCTCAGTTTCCATTCTCCTGTGAAAATGTTGGTACCGAGCTGGGCGCTGCCCTGCAGTCCTCACAAATAAGTTTTCCTTTTGCACCTTAATAATATGTAAGGTGATTAAAGGCATAACTGGAACCAATTTCAAAACCCAATTTGAACCTTGGCTCATTGGTTACGGTGCTCGGCTGCTGGTTTGAAAGATGCGGGTTCGACCCTGGCCATGGTGGTCGCAGTTCGATAGAGGTTTTCGAAATGCTAGAGGCCCATGCACTGCGCGCTGTCAGTGCACGTTAAGGAACCACAGGTGGACAAAATTTTCCGGAGCCCTACACTACGGCATTCCTCATAGCCTGAGTCGCTTTGGGACATTAAACCCATAAACATAAACCTTAACCGATTGGAATTGTCTGAAAAAATCACTCGGTTCCAACCGAAATTTCCAATGATTTCTTAAACCAGCAAGTTCCAAATGGTCCCTTCCGCCAGATGGTACCTCTTGCAAGACGCCCCTGTCCAATACCCCACTACATGTGTCCCCACTTATGAAATTTCCACCACTTTGAAAGCTTTACCCTGGCCTGGTGCTCTGGTTCACAGAGGTGAAATGCTTATAGAAAGGGTCTCTGACCCTGCTTTGTGGAAAGAAAAATGCCTCTTGCTATGGTGCTCTTAGGCCAAAGCTGCCCTTGCGCCATTAAAATTCAACGTCCTAACATTATTCCAATATTCAGAGCAACTGGTACACACACTACACGATTTAGAATAACGCAGCATGCTATAAAAAGGAAAATAGCAGACGTCACCTTGAGACAGAGAGCAATGCTAATGAGGGCAAAAATTTGGAAATTAAGAAGAAAATGGACTTGGACGAGCACGAGTTCAAAGAGCTGCCTGGAATACTGTGGCCGCGGCGGACAACGATAATTGGAGGGAGAGAACTGGGGTACGTTTTTGTCCTGCAGTGGCGATAAGACAGCTGTTTCGAGTTGAACCGAGTATGAAAAACCTAGCTACCATCTCGATTTCAACTGTGTGCGCAGAGGACATGTCCACACGAGGTGATGCGCGCACGGCAGCACCGTGCCTGCACAGGTCGGGCCGTCGCAAAATGTGCACTCTTTGAAATAGTGTTTGGTAGATACCAAAAGGCCTATAAGACCAGTACGCTCACACACCCATAGCTGTCAGCAATCTCATAGGCTACTGGTTTCCTAATTGTTTTGTAGTTTTAATGGTGTATGGGTCTCATTGTGTCTACTGGTTCAGATTTCTGGAGGGTATGGACAGCAATCTTCCTTGTCCCTCCAGAGATCAGAAGTTCCAGGAATGGAGAGTTAGGCAGCAGTTTCATGTATACACAATTTAATACACAATGAGAGCAGCAACTCAGAATGGAACATCACAAAAACTTTGACTGCAAGTAGAGCTGGGTTGCAAGCTTGTGAGCTCCGGCCCATTGGTGCAGTCTCGCCAAACCTAGAGCACCTCAAAAATAAAAAAAGCAGATTGTAGTCTGCAAAAAAAAAAAAAAACATTGATCACAAGGGCAGGACACTGCACCACCTGTACTAACAATTGGTACTTCCAACTGTACAGCAGTCACATGCCACTGATGCATGCATGTAAATTCCTTGGGGCATTAACAAGATGAAACATCTCCAACGCCAGGTCAACGCACCACTGGTCTCTCCTGCTGACGGCACCGTATGTTTGGAAGAACTGTTCAAAAACTCTGGCAGGCAAATGAGCCGGGAAAAAGCCCTGTCCACTCTGCTTTCAGCTCCAATGCGATTATGCGCAAGCCGGCCGTCGGTAACGCGCGTGGCTCGGCATGCTTGGCGTACCACGATCCGATACGCGAATACGCGCCGGCATAGTCTCTTGATACGACTTTTAAGCTTGGAACACGCCTGTGCCAGCCGATTAGACCGGCTATCGACCTCCGAGGCGGCGTGCGCTACCGGCGACCGCCGGCGGGAAGATAGTCGCGTTGAAATCGAAAGTAGAGCATCCCCCGAACCTCGACAGTCGGAGTAATCATCTCGCAGAGGTGCGCCCAAATCTTAAAAAGGCACAGCAAAACTTTATATGGACGCGTATCCGCGTGAAGGGAGGGAGAGAGGGAGGGGTGGCGGAGCAACGCCAACGAGGTAACTGCCGAGCTGTAGCTCGCGCGTCGCAAGAATAAAGCGAGTCTCTGTGAACGCTTAGCATCTGGCACGCCGGCGAAACGGGCGTTACTTTGACTCTCGTGATTATGGGAAATACAAAATGGGGCAGACAAGACATACAGGTGAAGTCAAAAGTAAATGGAAAGTGCGAGAGTGTGGGAAACCGTGATGCAGCGCTTTCTAACGCTGGCTCTGGTAATTGAGTAGCTCGGTTTCCAACAAGCAGCGCGCGGTACGAACAGACCATTATCTGGAGCGTTTACGGTCATCACTTTTGACGGCTCGAACAGATGCTTGTTGCTTTTCAAATGAGACACTAAGGATTTCTCCGGCGCTACCTGCAATTTGTTTGATGAGAGTTTCGAGCCGTTTGATAATACTCAGAAGCGAGCAATGCCACGACTGTTTACGTTTTTGCCGTGAGCGGCGTGCTGTGGAGCACCCGTTTTATTTCTTGTGCTCAGGTTGGAGGGATTGATTGCACCGTTTCCTCGAAACGCGATGCTGTCCAGAATACCTGAAGATGAACGGCGCAGCATAATTCGCCTCTCCAATTGAAGGTGTTCCTCAGCACACTATAAGTCGCCGAGTTGGCCGATCGATCGGCGCAGTGAATAGGATTTGCAGGCATATCGAGATGAGGATGCCCGCGTTGAAGATGCCCAAAGTTCAGGAAGACCACGATCCACATCGACAGAAGTCGACGAACTCATCGTGGCAGCGGTGGTGGCTGATCCATTCGAGTACGCGAGAAATTCGAGAGACCCTATCTCTGAACATCAGTGTGGCTACAATCCGCCGACGCTTGCATGAGGCAGGACTGAGCGGATGCGTGGTCGCTCAGAAACCCTACTTTACTTAACAGATCAGCAGAAGCACGCTCGACTGGGCTTTGTGCGAGCCCACGAAGAATGGTCGGTAGTCGATTGGGGTGAGGTCATATCTATTGACGAGTCCACTGTAATCTCAAGATGGGTCAACAGCGCCGGGTATGGCCCCCGTGCAACTGCCGGTAAGATTTAACCACATTCTCTTAATGATATCACGCTTTGCAATTGCCAGTGCTATATTTTCTACGTGGGTGAATACTTTCATTTCATTTTATTATATTAAAGGTCCCAAAAAAGGGGGTTTTACATATGGGGTGGAAAGAATTAAAAGCACAAATTCACAACAGCAAGAAAGTTTTTACATTTTTAGCGAAAAGACTTGGGCAAGTGATGATGGCAACGTTGTTTGGAAGGCCGTTCCAGCCTGCGGCTGCACGAAGCGAGAAGGAATTCGAAAAAGTGACGGTGCGTGACCGAGGACAAAAACTTGAAGGTGATGGCTGGTGCGATGAGATATGCGTTCTGGGCGAAGATTATAAGGTGGGATGTGCATAGGGCTGTGGAACAATTTGTGAAATAAAGACAGGCTGGCAATGCCACGGCGGAGCGTTAAGGGTGATAATCCGGATGCTGTTTTTCTGTGTGCAATGCTTGAGTGGGCATTTGGGAATTTGTTCCAGAGGCCTTTGTCTGGACGCTAAGGATCACGTCTGCACGTCAGCAAAACGAGTTTTAGAGGGGCGCTTGCCCACATTTCTAACGATAACGTTTTGTTTTTGTTTGCACGTAGGTATCAGCCCGGGTACTTGCACAATGTGCTTAGCAGCGGTGGCACGGCTGTGAATGTTTGGGGAGCCGTCTGCAGAGATGGACCGGCCCCACTTGTGTAGCTTCGAGCGAAGATTAACGCGGCGTAATTCTGCAAATGTCCTTGAGAGCTACCTCGTCCCGTTCGCCCTGGACGGGCCCTTTAAAGATGGCTTTTACTGGCTTTAGCAGGACCACAGCCCCGTCCACAAAGCTAAAGTCGTCCAAGACTTTCTAGAAGAGTGAGGAGGTCGACAGCTGCAATGGATGCCAAAGGGCGCGGACTTCAACATTATACAAAATGTGTGGGGATTTCTGAAATCCAACTTGGCATATATGAACTTGGGTGCAACAAGCAAAGAAGCATTGTGCCTCGCTGTTGCAGCTGAATGGGACCGCATTAAGCGATACCGCGAGTTTGTACAATCTGTGCACGATTCTCTGCCCCGGCGCATGGAAGCAACCATTCGCGTTAACGGCAGTCTCACGCGCTTTTGAACCGCGTTTGCTTTTGCACATTGTATTTTTGGTTCTTGTGGAACTACCTCGATGAAATTCTTCCTTCTAAGAACAATAAGGATTCCCCTTGTTGCGATCGACGTGCTGATCGTGCATTACTACCTGGCCAATTCGAAATGCATGCACTTCGCGTATTTTACTTCAACTGTTACACAGAGCACACAGACTAAACCAGCATCGTGTCCTTTTGATTATTTTGTGCGTATTCGTTCTTACATACGCGAGGGTATATGCGCAACTTACAATAAACAAAATGAAGGCAGCAAAAAAGCGAGGGCTGATCTTTGCTGGTCCTCATTTCTTGAGCGGACACTGGGGAAGCCAGGATATACCATGTAAACCTAAGAACAAGAAGAAAAAAACACCCCGCGACACGCCCCTCACGGCAAAAGCATAACTAAACAGTCGTGGCAGTGCTCGCTGCTGAGTACAATCATACGGCGCAAATCGCTCTTCAAATACTTCGCAGGTAGGGCCAAAGAAATCCGTGGTGCCGTATTTGAAAAGCAACAAGCATCCGTTCGAGCTTCCAAAAGCGATGGCCGTACGCTCCAGATAAGGGTCGGCTGATAGCGCGCGCTGCTCGCTGGCGACCGAGTTAATCAGTTAAGAGCCGCCTTTAAAAAGCGTTGCGACACGGTTTGCCATGCTCTCGCGTCTTCCATTTGCTTTTGACTGCACCTGTACAATCTGCCGAGCTGAGCCGCCGGGGCACGACTTGCCACTTGAGGAACAGAGATAGCAGCACAGTAGAAAGAAAAATTAAGGTTAAAAACCTTAAATACTCCTAATAAGAAATCGTGCCTAAAATATTAAAACTCTCCCCCACATTAATTTCATCATAACGCGCGATTCAAATTCATTTGTTCGCGTGGCTACGGCCGTTAGCAACGCAACGCCGCAGCGCAAAAAAGAATACAAACCGCAGCCTGCGGTTGTAACTAATGCATACGGACCTCACTAAAAGCCGAACTAGCGCTGGAATGTTGATATCCACGAGAAGCGTCTTGCAGAACTTTGAATTCACGGCAGCGCACACCGCAACAAACCGAACAGCTGACGCGCGCACATGGAAGCTAAAAAAAAAAACAAACTTACCCAATGTTGCCGGCTTTTGACTACGTTTTCGCTACCAGTTCGCTAAATTCTGCATAATACTCAGTCGACAACTGAAAACGAGTATGTTAGTAACACTAAAATATCACTGTGGTCTCAGATTGCGGTTTTGGCCACTAGACCGTAACAGAGAAGAAAAAAAATACTTATCGCCATACTCATATGGTCCTACCTTGGAGGGTCGGCATGCGGGCAACCACCACTGGTGGTCATTTTTCTTTCTTGTTTGCTGTCTAGCAGCCTTGAGGAGAGAGAAAGTAACTTCCCAGATGCGAGCGATGGTCCTCTCTCTCCGCTGCCGGCACCGCGCTCTCCGCGGCTTGTGGCGTCAAACTCAAACGTAGTTTGAGAGCGTTGCGCGCCGGATCCTCTGGAACTTCAGGCGGCAGTTTTTCTGTATGCCTCAGCGTGCTTTATTCTTAATGTGGCAAATATTTTACGTTACTGCAATGCCTCGTAAGCGCCATGGGATCGGCATGTGTTGATTTTGAGATCAGAGCTTGAGATGAATGATGATCGAAGCAATGAAAAACAACTAGAACCACCAACCGACTGTTTTTGTAGGGCCCATTGACTAGTGCATGTCAGTCCCATGGACAAATAGGTATTGGTCTATGCGGCGAATATGAATCAGTCGATAAGGTGCACTGGATTCTGTATTGGTCTAATGTTTTTCATATTCAGCCCATAGACCGATACAGTTAGTACCATAGCCTATAAGACATATCGATATATATAGTATCGGTTTCTGTTGTGGTCCAGTACAAATGCAGATACAACCCGAAGATAAACTCTAGCACCAATACTAACGAAGATATAAGACCAATAAATTTCCCTATGGTTTTTTTTTTGTTTGCTAGAGCAGTTTCACGTCAGTGCCAGAAAAGCCATTTGCGCCATGACTATCGCAAGATCTGCAAAGGGGATTTCACCAAGCAGTTGCGATCAGCGACCGCCAGGACGCCGACCGGAACTAATCACATTTCTAGCACTCCACTTTGGTGAGAACCGGAAGCTGAAGCAGCAGCAGCACACCACAACGGCAGCAGCAAAAGGGAGGCGGAGAGGCTTCGTTCAGTGCACGTGCAAAATTTCACGATGGACAGCCAGCAGCAACTGCTGTATATTGATCAGTTTGGTGCAGCGCACGTACTACAGCCCCTGGGCAAGACTGGTGCCGAAGGTCCCGGTACTGCGGCGATGGACCCGACATTTGACGTCGTTTACGAAGCGGATACGGTCTACCTAAACCTGGACGGCGTCGACGATACTACCACGTCCACAAGTCATGAGCAAGGCACATCACCGGAAGCAAGCAGCGCGTCTAGCGCAGAAGTACCAGAAGACAGACGAGCGCGCCATAACGATGTAGAACGAAAGCGACGAGCCCGGATTAAGAGCGCTTGCGACACCCTCAGAACTCTGGTGCCGAGTTTGGATCGCAGCACGGACGTCGCCACGGTGTTTGAGAGTACTGTGCTGCACATTAAGCACTTACAGCAAGGAATGTCCCACGAGGAACTTTTAAAGACATCCAAAGAGTTTTTTGAAACCCACTGCCTGTATGCTGAGAAATATAGTGAGTGCTGAAATCTACACCATGGTGTGCTGTCCTTTTCAAAAGCTTACATGCCATTGGGTTTGCTTCTGGGCCACATATTGCAACTTACGTCACTCCCAGCACAAAAAATCCCTGGAAGGTGGCAATAACTCGCCTCCTTATGATGTACAATAGCTAAGGGCACTACTATTACTACTGAAACAGCAATGCGCAACAGTGGTCTAAGGCCCACCAAGGTGCTTCACACAGCAGTGAACGAAATCTTCCGTTCCGTTATATATGTCAAAGGCATCAAAATTCTGACCTCTCTACAGGAGTCTCATAAGTGGGGTATATACAGGGTATTTCACACAAGAATACACAATTTCTATTTTAGGCTTTTTGAGTTAGAGGAGCGCTGCTTTTGGCATCATTAGAATACAGTTAAGACATGCCATCTACCAGGTTGGTTAACTAATATTGAACAGTTAACTTTGTAACGTCAATTGTGAGCCTCCTCTAAGAGGCGTGTAGCCCACCGTAAGTAATATCCATGTCAGTTTTTAGAATTTCGAAAATACAGTTACCCTCAGCGCTGTGGCCCAAAAAATTTCGGCTGTTTCGACGAATCACGACCACTGAAGAGATCTTTTTGTCCGCAAACTTCTCGAAAGCGCATGCATTTTGGCGCGATGTAGCAAAACTTTGTCGGGACACAGTGCCCAGGGCTACCGCGTCTTCGAAATCCTAAAAACAGATATGGATATTACTTACGGTGGGCCACATGCTTCTCAATAAATAAGGAGCCTAACTATGATAGTTAAGAAGTTAACTATTCAAGATTAGTTAACCAGCACCTTTCAGCTGTTTTCTGATGTACTACACAGCTGACGATGCCATCAAGAAGAAAGCGCTCATCTAAATCAAAAGGCCTTTTTTTTTTTAAATTGTGTAAAGTCCTAGGTGAAACGCCCTGTATATGGGACAGAAGTGTGCTCTGTGGATGCATACATGCAGCTAGTATGTTATTAGTGCCCGACTACAGTATGTTTCTTGTGAGCGTGCCTTCATTTCCATGACAGCATATACAATTCTCAGTTTCCATTCTCCTGTGAAAATGTTGGTACCGAGCTGGGCGCTGCCCTGCAGTCCTCACAAATAAGTTTTCCTTTTGCACCTTAATAATATGTAAGGTGATTAAAGGCATAACTGGAACCAATTTCAAAACCCAATTTGAACCTTGGCTCATTGGTTACGGTGCTCGGCTGCTGGTTTGAAAGATGCGGGTTCGACCCTGGCCATGGTGGTCGCAGTTCGATAGAGGTTTTCGAAATGCTAGAGGCCCATGCACTGCGCGCTGTCAGTGCACGTTAAGGAACCACAGGTGGACAAAATTTTCCGGAGCCCTACACTACGGCATTCCTCATAGCCTGAGTCGCTTTGGGACATTAAACCCATAAACATAAACCTTAACCGATTGGAATTGTCTGAAAAAATCACTCGGTTCCAACCGAAATTTCCAATGATTTCTTAAACCAGCAAGTTCCAAATGGTCCCTTCCGCCAGATGGTACCTCTTGCAAGACGCCCCTGTCCAATACCCCACTACATGTGTCCCCACTTATGAAATTTCCACCACTTTGAAAGCTTTACCCTGGCCTGGTGCTCTGGTTCACAGAGGTGAAATGCTTATAGAAAGGGTCTCTGACCCTGCTTTGTGGAAAGAAAAATGCCTCTTGCTATGGTGCTCTTAGGCCAAAGCTGCCCTTGCGCCATTAAAATTCAACGTCCTAACATTATTCCAATATTCAGAGCAACTGGTACACACACTACACGATTTAGAATAACGCAGCATGCTATAAAAAGGAAAATAGCAGACGTCACCTTGAGACAGAGAGCAATGCTAATGAGGGCAAAAATTTGGAAATTAAGAAGAAAATGGACTTGGACGAGCACGAGTTCAAAGAGCTGCCTGGAATACTGTGGCCGCGGCGGACAACGATAATTGGAGGGAGAGAACTGGGGTACGTTTTTGTCCTGCAGTGGCGATAAGACAGCTGTTTCGAGTTGAACCGAGTATGAAAAACCTAGCTACCATCTCGATTTCAACTGTGTGCGCAGAGGACATGTCCACACGAGGTGATGCGCGCACGGCAGCACCGTGCCTGCACAGGTCGGGCCGTCGCAAAATGTGCACTCTTTGAAATAGTGTTTGGTAGATACCAAAAGGCCTATAAGACCAGTACGCTCACACACCCATAGCTGTCAGCAATCTCATAGGCTACTGGTTTCCTAATTGTTTTGTAGTTTTAATGGTGTATGGGTCTCATTGTGTCTACTGGTTCAGATTTCTGGAGGGTATGGACAGCAATCTTCCTTGTCCCTCCAGAGATCAGAAGTTCCAGGAATGGAGAGTTAGGCAGCAGTTTCATGTATACACAATTTAATACACAATGAGAGCAGCAACTCAGAATGGAACATCACAAAAACTTTGACTGCAAGTAGAGCTGGGTTGCAAGCTTGTGAGCTCCGGCCCATTGGTGCAGTCTCGCCAAACCTAGAGCACCTCAAAAATAAAAAAAGCAGATTGTAGTCTGCAAAAAAAAAAAAAAACATTGATCACAAGGGCAGGACACTGCACCACCTGTACTAACAATTGGTACTTCCAACTGTACAGCAGTCACATGCCACTGATGCATGCATGTAAATTCCTTGGGGCATTAACAAGATGAAACATCTCCAACGCCAGGTCAACGCACCACTGGTCTCTCCTGCTGACGGCACCGTATGTTTGGAAGAACTGTTCAAAAACTCTGGCAGGCAAATGAGCCGGGAAAAAGCCCTGTCCACTCTGCTTTCAGCTCCAATGCGATTATGCGCAAGCCGGCCGTCGGTAACGCGCGTGGCTCGGCATGCTTGGCGTACCACGATCCGATACGCGAATACGCGCCGGCATAGTCTCTTGATACGACTTTTAAGCTTGGAACACGCCTGTGCCAGCCGATTAGACCGGCTATCGACCTCCGAGGCGGCGTGCGCTACCGGCGACCGCCGGCGGGAAGATAGTCGCGTTGAAATCGAAAGTAGAGCATCCCCCGAACCTCGACAGTCGGAGTAATCATCTCGCAGAGGTGCGCCCAAATCTTAAAAAGGCACAGCAAAACTTTATATGGACGCGTATCCGCGTGAAGGGAGGGAGAGAGGGAGGGGTGGCGGAGCAACGCCAACGAGGTAACTGCCGAGCTGTAGCTCGCGCGTCGCAAGAATAAAGCGAGTCTCTGTGAACGCTTAGCATCTGGCACGCCGGCGAAACGGGCGTTACTTTGACTCTCGTGATTATGGGAAATACAAAATGGGGCAGACAAGACATACAGGTGAAGTCAAAAGTAAATGGAAAGTGCGAGAGTGTGGGAAACCGTGATGCAGCGCTTTCTAACGCTGGCTCTGGTAATTGAGTAGCTCGGTTTCCAACAAGCAGCGCGCGGTACGAACAGACCATTATCTGGAGCGTTTACGGTCATCACTTTTGACGGCTCGAACAGATGCTTGTTGCTTTTCAAATGAGACACTAAGGATTTCTCCGGCGCTACCTGCAATTTGTTTGATGAGAGTTTCGAGCCGTTTGATAATACTCAGAAGCGAGCAATGCCACGACTGTTTACGTTTTTGCCGTGAGCGGCGTGCTGTGGAGCACCCGTTTTATTTCTTGTGCTCAGGTTGGAGGGATTGATTGCACCGTTTCCTCGAAACGCGATGCTGTCCAGAATACCTGAAGATGAACGGCGCAGCATAATTCGCCTCTCCAATTGAAGGTGTTCCTCAGCACACTATAAGTCGCCGAGTTGGCCGATCGATCGGCGCAGTGAATAGGATTTGCAGGCATATCGAGATGAGGATGCCCGCGTTGAAGATGCCCAAAGTTCAGCAAGACCACGATCCACATCGACAGAAGTCGACGAACTCATCGTGGCAGCGGTGGTGGCTGATCCATTCGAGTACGCGAGAAATTCGAGAGACCCTATCTCTGAACATCAGTGTGGCTACAATCCGCCGACGCTTGCATGAGGCAGGACTGAGCGGATGCGTGGTCGCTCAGAAACCCTACTTTACTTAACAGATCAGCAGAAGCACGCTCGACTGGGCTTTGTGCGAGCCCACGAAGAATGGTCGGTAGTCGATTGGGGTGAGGTCATATCTATTGACGAGTCCACTGTAATCTCAAGATGGGTCAACAGCGCCGGGTATGGCCCCCGTGCAACTGCCGGTAAGATTTAACCACATTCTCTTAATGATATCACGCTTTGCAATTGCCAGTGCTATATTTTCTACGTGGGTGAATACTTTCATTTCATTTTATTATATTAAAGGTCCCAAAAAAGGGGGTTTTACATATGGGGTGGAAAGAATTAAAAGCACAAATTCACAACAGCAAGAAAGTTTTTACATTTTTAGCGAAAAGACTTGGGCAAGTGATGATGGCAACGTTGTTTGGAAGGCCGTTCCAGCCTGCGGCTGCACGAAGCGAGAAGGAATTCGAAAAAGTGACGGTGCGTGACCGAGGACAAAAACTTGAAGGTGATGGCTGGTGCGATGAGATATGCGTTCTGGGCGAAGATTATAAGGTGGGATGTGCATAGGGCTGTGGAACAATTTGTGAAATAAAGACAGGCTGGCAATGCCACGGCGGAGCGTTAAGGGTGATAATCCGGATGCTGTTTTTCTGTGTGCAATGCTTGAGTGGGCATTTGGGAATTTGTTCCAGAGGCCTTTGTCTGGACGCTAAGGATCACGTCTGCACGTCAGCAAAACGAGTTTTAGAGGGGCGCTTGCCCACATTTCTAACGATAACGTTTTGTTTTTGTTTGCACGTAGGTATCAGCCCGGGTACTTGCACAATGTGCTTAGCAGCGGTGGCACGGCTGTGAATGTTTGGGGAGCCGTCTGCAGAGATGGACCGGCCCCACTTGTGTAGCTTCGAGCGAAGATTAACGCGGCGTAATTCTGCAAATGTCCTTGAGAGCTACCTCGTCCCGTTCGCCCTGGACGGGCCCTTTAAAGATGGCTTTTACTGGCTTTAGCAGGACCACAGCCCCGTCCACAAAGCTAAAGTCGTCCAAGACTTTCTAGAAGAGTGAGGAGGTCGACAGCTGCAATGGATGCCAAAGGGTGCGGACTTCAACATTATACAAAATGTGTGGGGATTTCTGAAATCCAACTTGGCATATATGAACTTGGGTGCAACAAGCAAAGAAGCATTGTGCCTCGCTGTTGCAGCTGAATGGGACCGCATTAAGCGATACCGCGAGTTTGTACAATCTGTGCACGATTCTCTGCCCCGGCGCATGGAAGCAACCATTCGCGTTAACGGCAGTCTCACGCGCTTTTGAACCGCGTTTGCTTTTGCACATTGTATTTTTGGTTCTTGTGGAACTACCTCGATGAAATTCTTCCTTCTAAGAACAATAAGGATTCCCCTTGTTGCGATCGACGTGCTGATCGTGCATTACTACCTGGCCAATTCGAAATGCATGCACTTCGCGTATTTTACTTCAACTGTTACACAGAGCACACAGACTAAACCAGCATCGTGTCCTTTTGATTATTTTGTGCGTATTCGTTCTTACATACGCGAGGGTATATGCGCAACTTACAATAAACAAAATGAAGGCAGCAAAAAAGCGAGGGCTGATCTTTGCTGGTCCTCATTTCTTGAGCGGACACTGGGGAAGCCAGGATATACCATGTAAACCTAAGAACAAGAAGAAAAAAACACCCCGCGACACGCCCCTCACGGCAAAAGCATAACTAAACAGTCGTGGCAGTGCTCGCTGCTGAGTACAATCATACGGCGCAAATCGCTCTTCAAATACTTCGCAGGTAGGGCCAAAGAAATCCGTGGTGCCGTATTTGAAAAGCAACAAGCATCCGTTCGAGCTTCCAAAAGCGATGGCCGTACGCTCCAGATAAGGGTCGGCTGATAGCGCGCGCTGCTCGCTGGCGACCGAGTTAATCAGTTAAGAGCCGCCTTTAAAAAGCGTTGCGACACGGTTTGCCATGCTCTCGCGTCTTCCATTTGCTTTTGACTGCACCTGTACAATCTGCCGAGCTGAGCCGCCGGGGCACGACTTGCCACTTGAGGAACAGAGATAGCAGCACAGTAGAAAGAAAAATTAAGGTTAAAAACCTTAAATACTCCTAATAAGAAATCGTGCCTAAAATATTAAAACTCTCCCCCACATTAATTTCATCATAACGCGCGATTCAAATTCATTTGTTCGCGTGGCTACGGCCGTTAGCAACGCAACGCCGCAGCGCAAAAAAGAATACAAACCGCAGCCTGCGGTTGTAACTAATGCATACGGACCTCACTAAAAGCCGAACTAGCGCTGGAATGTTGATATCCACGAGAAGCGTCTTGCAGAACTTTGAATTCACGGCAGCGCACACCGCAACAAACCGAACAGCTGACGCGCGCACATGGAAGCTAAAAAAAAAAACAAACTTACCCAATGTTGCCGGCTTTTGACTACGTTTTCGCTACCAGTTCGCTAAATTCTGCATAATACTCAGTCGACAACTGAAAACGAGTATGTTAGTAACACTAAAATATCACTGTGGTCTCAGATTGCGGTTTTGGCCACTAGACCGTAACAGAGAAGAAAAAAAATACTTATCGCCATACTCATATGGTCCTACCTTGGAGGGTCGGCATGCGGGCAACCACCACTGGTGGTCATTTTTCTTTCTTGTTTGCTGTCTAGCAGCCTTGAGGAGAGAGAAAGTAACTTCCCAGATGCGAGCGATGGTCCTCTCTCTCCGCTGCCGGCACCGCGCTCTCCGCGGCTTGTGGCGTCAAACTCAAACGTAGTTTGAGAGCGTTGCGCGCCGGATCCTCTGGAACTTCAGGCGGCAGTTTTTCTGTATGCCTCAGCGTGCTTTATTCTTAATGTGGCAAATATTTTACGTTACTGCAATGCCTCGTAAGCGCCATGGGATCGGCATGTGTTGATTTTGAGATCAGAGCTTGAGATGAATGATGATCGAAGCAATGAAAAACAACTAGAACCACCAACCGACTGTTTTTGTAGGGCCCATTGACTAGTGCATGTCAGTCCCATGGACAAATAGGTATTGGTCTATGCGGCGAATATGAATCAGTCGATAAGGTGCACTGGATTCTGTATTGGTCTAATGTTTTTCATATTCAGCCCATAGACCGATACAGTTAGTACCATAGCCTATAAGACATATCGATATATATAGTATCGGTTTCTGTTGTGGTCCAGTACAAATGCAGATACAACCCGAAGATAAACTCTAGCACCAATACTAACGAAGATATAAGACCAATAAATTTCCCTATGGTTTTTTTTTTGTTTGCTAGAGCAGTTTCACGTCAGTGCCAGAAAAGCCATTTGCGCCATGACTATCGCAAGATCTGCAAAGGGGATTTCACCAAGCAGTTGCGATCAGCGACCGCCAGGACGCCGACCGGAACTAATCACATTTCTAGCACTCCACTTTGGTGAGAACCGGAAGCTGAAGCAGCAGCAGCACACCACAACGGCAGCAGCAAAAGGGAGGCGGAGAGGCTTCGTTCAGTGCACGTGCAAAATTTCACGATGGACAGCCAGCAGCAACTGCTGTATATTGATCAGTTTGGTGCAGCGCACGTACTACAGCCCCTGGGCAAGACTGGTGCCGAAGGTCCCGGTACTGCGGCGATGGACCCGACATTTGACGTCGTTTACGAAGCGGATACGGTCTACCTAAACCTGGACGGCGTCGACGATACTACCACGTCCACAAGTCATGAGCAAGGCACATCACCGGAAGCAAGCAGCGCGTCTAGCGCAGAAGTACCAGAAGACAGACGAGCGCGCCATAACGATGTAGAACGAAAGCGACGAGCCCGGATTAAGAGCGCTTGCGACACCCTCAGAACTCTGGTGCCGAGTTTGGATCGCAGCACGGACGCCGCCACGGTGTTTGAGAGTACTGTGCTGCACATTAAGCACTTACAGCAAGGAATGTCCCACGAGGAACTTTTAAAGACATCCAAAGAGTTGTTTGAAACCCACTGCCTGTATGCTGAGAAATATAGTGAGTGCTGAAATCTACACCATGGTGTGCTGTCCTTTTCAAAAGCTTACATGCCATTGGGTTTGCTTCTGGGCCACATATTGCAACTTACGTCACTCCCAGCACTCAAAATCCCTGGAAGGTGGCAATAACTCGCCTCCTTATGATGTACAATAGCTAAGGGCACTACTATTACTACTGAAACAGCAATGCGCAACAGTGGTCTAAGGCCCACCAAGGTGCTTCACACAGCAGTGAACGAAATCTTCCGTTCCGTTATATATGTCAAAGGCATCAAAATTCTGACCTCTCTACAGGAGTCTCATAAGTGGGGTATATACAGGGTATTTCACACAAGAATACACAATTTCTATTTTAGGCTTTTTGAGTTAGAGGAGCGCTGCTTTTGGCATCATTAGAATACAGTTAAGACATGCCATCTACCAGGTTGGTTAACTAATATTGAACAGTTAACTTTGTAACGTCAATTGTGAGCCTCCTCTAAGAGGCGTGTAGCCCACCGTAAGTAATATCCATGTCAGTTTTTAGAATTTCGAAAATACAGTTACCCTCAGCGCTGTGGCCCAAAAAATTTCGGCTGTTTCGACGAATCACGACCACTGAAGAGATCTTTTTGTCCGCAAACTTCTCGAAAGCGCATGCATTTTGGCGCGATGTAGCAAAACTTTGTCGGGACACAGTGACCAGGGCTACCGCGTCTTCGAAATCCTAAAAACAGATATGGATATTACTTACGGTGGGCCACATGCTTCTCAATAAATAAGGAGCCTAACTATGATAGTTAAAAAGTTAACTATTCAAGATTAGTTAACCAGCACCTTTCAGCTGTTTTCTGATGTACTACACAGCTGACGATGCCATCAAGAAGAAAGCGCTCATCTAAATCAAAAGGCCTTTTTTTTTTTTAAATTGTGTAAAGTCCTAGGTGAAACGCCCTGTATATGGGACAGAAGTGTGCTCTGTGGATGCATACATGCAGCTAGTATGTTATTAGTGCCCGACTACAGTATGTTTCTTGTGAGCGTGCCTTCATTTCCATGACAGCATATACAATTCTCAGTTTCCATTCTCCTGTGAAAATGTTGGTACCGAGCTGGGCGCTGCCCTGCAGTCCTCACAAATAAGTTTTCCTTTTGCACCTTAATAATATGTAAGGTGATTAAAGGCATAACTGGAACCAATTTCAAAACCCAATTTGAACCTTGGCTCATTGGTTACGGTGCTCGGCTGCTGGTTTGAAAGATGCGGGTTCGACCCTGGCCATGGTGGTCGCAGTTCGATAGAGGTTTTCGAAATGCTAGAGGCCCATGCACTGCGCGCTGTCAGTGCACGTTAAGGAACCACAGGTGGACAAAATTTTCCGGAGCCCTACACTACGGCATTCCTCATAGCCTGAGTCGCTTTGGGACATTAAACCCATAAACATAAACCTTAACCGATTGGAATTGTCTGAAAAAATCACTCGGTTCCAACCGAAATTTCCAATGATTTCTTAAACCAGCAAGTTCCAAATGGTCCCTTCCGCCAGATGGTACCTCTTGCAAGACGCCCCTGTCCAATACCCCACTACATGTGTCCCCACTTATGAAATTTCCACCACTTTGAAAGCTTTACCCTGGCCTGGTGCTCTGGTTCACAGAGGTGAAATGCTTAAAGAAAGGGTCTCTGACCCTGCTTTGTGGAAAGAAAAATGCCTCTTGCTATGGTGCTCTTAGGCCAAAGCTGCCCTTGCGCCATTAAAATTCAACATCCTAACATTATTCCAATATTCAGAGCAACTGGTACACACACTACACGATTTAGAATAACGCAGCATGCTATAAAAAGGAAAATAGCAGACGTCACCTTGCGACAGAGAGCAATGCTAATGAGGGCAAAAATTTGGAAATTAAGAAGAAAATGGACTTGGACGAGCACGAGTTCAAAGAGCTGCCTGGAATACTGTGGCCGCGGCGGACAGCGATAATTGGAGGGAGAGAACTGGGGTACGTTTTTGTCCTGCAGTGGCGATAAGACAGCTGTTTCGAGTTGAACCGAGTATGAAAAACCTAGCTACCATCTCGATTTCAACTGTGTGCGCAGAGGACATGTCCACACGAGGTGATGCGCGCACGGCAGCACCGTGCCTGCACAGGTCGGGCCGTCGCAAAATGTGCACTCTTTGAAATAGTGTTTGGTAGATACCAAAAGGCCTATAAGACCAGTACGCTCACACACCCATAGCTGTCAGCAATCTCATAGGCTACTGGTTTCCTAATTGTTTTGTAGTTTTAATGGTGTATGGGTCTCATTGTGTCTACTGGTTCAGATTTCTGGAGGGTATGGACAGCAATCTTCCTTGTCCCTCCAGAGTTCAGAAGTTCCAGGAATGGAGAGTTAGGCAGCAGTTTCATGTATACACAATTTAATACACAATGAGAGCAGCAACTCAGAATGGAACATCACAAAAACTTTGACTGCAAGTAGAGCTGGGTTGCAAGCTTGTGAGCTCCGGCCCATTGGTGCAGTCTCGCCAAACCTAGAGCACCTCAAAAATAAAAAAAGCAGATTGTAGTCTGCAAAAAAAAAAAAAAACATTGATCACAAGGGCAGGACACTGCACCACCTGTACTAACAATTGGTACTTCCAACTGTACAGCAGTCACATGCCACTGATGCATGCATGTAAATTCCTTGGGGCATTAACAAGATGAAACATCTCCAACGCCAGGTCAACGCACCACTGGTCTCTCCTGCTGACGGCACCGTATGTTTGGAAGAACTGTTCAAAAACTCTGGCAGGCAAATGAGCCGGGAAAAAGCCCTGTCCACTCTGCTTTCAGCTCCAATGCGATTATGCGCAAGCTACGGCCGTCGGTAACGCGCGTGGCTCGGCATGCTTGGCGTACCACGATCCGATACGCGAATACGCGCCGGCATAGTCTCTTGATACGACTTTTAAGCTTGGAACACGCCTGTGCCAGCCGATTAGACCGGCTATCGACCTCCGAGGCGGCGTGCGCTACCGGCGACCGCCGGCGGGAAGATAGTCGCGTTGAAATCGAAAGTAGAGCATCCCCCGAACCTCGACAGTCGGAGTAATCATCTCGCAGAGGTGCGCCCAAATCTTAAAAAGGCACAGCAAAACTTTATATGGACGCGTATCCGCGTGAAGGGAGGGAGAGAGGGGTGGCGGAGCAACGCCAACGAGGTAACTGCCGAGCTGTAGCTCGCGCGTCGCAAGAATAAAGCGAGTCTCTGTGAACGCTTAGCATCTGGCACGCCGGCGAAACGGGCGTTACTTTGACTCTCGTGATTATGGGAAATACAAAATGGGGCAGACAAGACATACAGGTGAAGTCAAAAGTAAATGGAAAGTGCGAGAGTGTGGGAAACCGTGATGCAGCGCTTTCTAACGCTGGCTCTGGTAATTGAGTAGCTCGGTTTCCAACAAGCAGCGCGCGGTACGAACAGACCATTATCTGGAGCGTTTACGGTCATCACTTTTGACGGCTCGAACAGATGCTTGTTGCTTTTCAAATGAGACACTAAGGATTTCTCCGGCGCTACCTGCAATTTGTTTGATGAGAGTTTCGAGCCGTTTGATAATACTCAGAAGCGAGCAATGCCACGACTGTTTACGTTTTTGCCGTGAGCGGCGTGCTGTGGAGCACCCGTTTTATTTCTTGTGCTCAGGTTGGAGGGATTGATTGCACCGTTTCCTCGAAACGCGATGCTGTCCAGAATACCTGAAGATGAACGGCGCAGCATAATTCGCCTCTCCAATTGAAGGTGTTCCTCAGCACACTATAAGTCGCCGAGTTGGCCGATCGATCGGCGCAGTGAATAGGATTTGCAGGCATATCGAGATGAGGATGCCCGCGTTGAAGATGCCCAAAGTTCAGGAAGACCACGATCCACATCGACAGAAGTCGACGAACTCATCGTGGCAGCGGTGGTGGCTGATCCATTCGAGTACGCGAGAAATTCGAGAGACCCTATCTCTGAACATCAGTGTGGCTACAATCCGCCGACGCTTGCATGAGGCAGGACTGAGCGGATGCGTGGTCGCTCAGAAACCCTACTTTACTTAACAGATCAGCAGAAGCACGCTCGACTGGGCTTTGTGCGAGCCCACGAAGAATGGTCGGTAGTCGATTGGGGTGAGGTCATATCTATTGACGAGTCCACTGTAATCTCAAGATGGGTCAACAGCGCCGGGTATGGCCCCCGTGCAACTGCCGGTAAGATTTAACCACATTCTCTTAATGATATCACGCTTTGCAATTGCCAGTGCTATATTTTCTACGTGGGTGAATACTTTCATTTCATTTTATTATATTAAAGGTCCCAAAAAAGGGGGTTTTACATATGGGGTGGAAAGAATTAAAAGCACAAATTCACAACAGCAAGAAAGTTTTTACATTTTTAGCGAAAAGACTTGGGCAAGTGATGATGGCAACGTTGTTTGGAAGGCCGTTCCAGCCTGCGGCTGCACGAAGCGAGAAGGAATTCGAAAAAGTGACGGTGCGTGACCGAGGACAAAAACTTGAAGGTGATGGCTGGTGCGATGAGATATGCGTTCTGGGCGAAGATTATAAGGTGGGATGTGCATAGGGCTGTGGAACAATTTGTGAAATAAAGACAGGCTGGCAATGCCACGGCGGAGCGATAAGGGTGATAATCCGGATGCTGTTTTTCTGTGTGCAATGCTTGAGTGGGCATTTGGGAATTTGTTCCAGAGGCCTTTGTCTGGACGCTAAGGATCACGTCTGCACGTCAGCAAAACGAGTTTTAGAGGGGCGCTTGCCCACATTTCTAACGATAACGTTTTGTTTTTGTTTGCACGTAGGTATCAGCCCGGGTACTTGCACAATGTGCTTAGCAGCGGTGGCACGGCTGTGAATGTTTGGGGAGCCGTCTGCAGAGATGGACCGGCCCCACTTGTGTAGCTTCGAGCGAAGATTAACGCGGCGTAATTCTGCAAATGTCCTTGAGAGCTACCTCGTCCCGTTCGCCCTGGACGGGCCCTTTAAAGATGGCTTTTACTGGCTTTAGCAGGACCACAGCCCCGTCCACAAAGCTAAAGTCGTCCAAGACTTTCTAGAAGAGTGAGGAGGTCGACAGCTGCAATGGATGCCAAAGGGTGCGGACTTCAACATTATACAAAATGTGTGGGGATTTCTGAAATCCAACTTGGCATATATGAACTTGGGTGCAACAAGCAAAGAAGCATTGTGCCTCGCTGTTGCAGCTGAATGGGACCGCATTAAGCGATACCGCGAGTTTGTACAATCTGTGCACGATTCTCTGCCCCGGCGCATGGAAGCAACCATTCGCGTTAACGGCAGTCTCACGCGCTTTTGAACCGCGTTTGCTTTTGCACATTGTATTTTTGGTTCTTGTGGAACTACCTCGATGAAATTCTTCCTACTAAGAACAATAAGGATTCCCCTTGTTGCGATCGACGTGCTGATCGTGCATTACTACCTGGCCAATTCGAAATGCATGCACTTCGCGTATTTTACTTCAACTGTTACACAGAGCACACAGACTAAACCAGCATCGTGTCCTTTTGATTATTTTGTGCGTATTCGTTCTTACATACGCGAGGGTATATGCGCAACTTACAATAAACAAAATGAAGGCAGCAAAAAAGCGAGGGCTGATCTTTGCTGGTCCTCATTTCTTGAGCGGACACTGGGGAAGCCAGGATATACCATGTAAACCTAAGAACAAGAAGAAAAAAACACCCCGCGACACGCCCCTCACGGCAAAAGCATAACTAAACAGTCGTGGCAGTGCTCGCTGCTGAGTACAATCATACGGCGCAAATCGCTCTTCAAATACTTCGCAGGTAGGGCCAAAGAAATCCGTGGTGCCGTATTTGAAAAGCAACAAGCATCCGTTCGAGCTTCCAAAAGCGATGGCCGTACGCTCCAGATAAGGGTCGGCTGATAGCGCGCGCTGCTCGCTGGCGACCGAGTTAATCAGTTAAGAGCCGCCTTTAAAAAGCGTTGCGACACGGTTTGCCATGCTCTCGCGTCTTCCATTTGCTTTTGACTGCACCTGTACAATCTGCCGAGCTGAGCCGCCGGGGCACGACTTGCCACTTGAGGAACAGAGATAGCAGCACAGTAGAAAGAAAAATTAAGGTTAAAAACCTTAAATACTCCTAATAAGAAATCGTGCCTAAAATATTAAAACTCTCCCCCACATTAATTTCATCATAACGCGCGATTCAAATTCATTTGTTCGCGTGGCTACGGCCGTTAGCAACGCAACGCCGCAGCGCAAAAAAGAATACAAACCGCAGCCTGCGGTTGTAACTAATGCATACGGACCTCACTAAAAGCCGAACTAGCGCTGGAATGTTGATATCCACGAGAAGCGTCTTGCAGAACTTTGAATTCACGGCAGCGCACACCGCAACAAACCGAACAGCTGACGCGCGCACATGGAAGCTAAAAAAACAAACAAACTTACCCAATGTTGCCGGCTTTTGACTACGTTTTCGCTACCAGTTCGCTAAATTCTGCATAATACTCAGTCGACAACTGAAAACGAGTATGTTAGTAACACTAAAATATCACTGTGGTCTCAGATTGCGGTTTTGGCCACTAGACCGTAACAGAGAAGAAAAAAAAATACTTATCGCCATACTCATATGGTCCTACCTTGGAGGGTCGGCATGCGGGCAACCACCACTGCTGGTCATTTTTCTTTCTTGTTTGCTGTCTAGCAGCCTTGAGGAGAGAGAAAGTAACTTCCCAGATGCGAGCGATGGTCCTCTCTCTCCGCTGCCGGCACCGCGCTCTCCGCGGCTTGTGGCGTCAAACTCAAACGTAGTTTGAGAGCGTTGCGCGCCGGATCCTCTGGAACTTCAGGCGGCAGTTTTTCTGTATGCCTCAGCGTGCTTTATTCTTAATGTGGCAAATATTTTACGTTACTGCAATGCCTCGTAAGCGCCATGGGATCGGCATGTGTTGATTTTGAGATCAGAGCCTGAGATGAATGATGATCGAAGCAATGAAAAACAACTAGAACCACCAACCGACTGTTTTTGTAGGGCCCATTGACTAGTGCATGTCAGTCCCATGGACAAATAGGTATTGGTCTATGCGGCGAATATGAATCAGTCGATAAGGTGCACTGGATTCTGTATTGGTCTAATGTTTTTCATATTCAGCCCATAGACCGATACAGTTAGTACCATAGCCTATAAGACATATCGATATATATAGTATCGGTTTCTGTTTTGGTCCAGTACAAATGCAGATACAACCCGAAGATAAACTCTAGCACCAATACTAACGAAGATATAAGACCAATAGATTTCCCTATGGTTTTTTTTTGTTTGCTAGAGCAGTTTCACGTCAGTGCCAGAAAAGCCATTTGCGCCATGACTATCGCAAGATCTGCAAAGGGGATTTCACCAAGCAGTTGCGATCAGCGACCGCCAGGACGCCGACCGGAACTAATCACATTTCTAGCACTCCACTTTGGTGAGAACCGGAAGCTGAAGCAGCAGCAGCACACCACAACGGCAGCAGCAAAAGGGAGGCGGAGAGGCTTCGTTCAGTGCACGTGCAAAATTTCACGATGGACAGCCAGCAGCAACTGCTGTATATTGATCAGTTTGGTGCAGCGCACGTACTACAGCCCCTGGGCAAGACTGGTGCCGAAGGTCCCGGTACTGCGGCGATGGACCCGACATTTGACGTCGTTTACGAAGCGGATACGGTCTACCTAAACCTGGACGGCGTCGACGATACTACCACGTCCACAAGTCATGAGCAAGGCACATCACCGGAAGCAAGCAGCGCGTCTAGCGCAGAAGTACCAGAAGACAGACGAGCGCGCCATAACGATGTAGAACGAAAGCGACGAGCCCGGATTAAGAGCGCTTGCGACACCCTCAGAACTCTGGTGCCGAGTTTGGATCGCAGCACGGACGCCGCCACGGTGTTTGAGAGTACTGTGCTGCACATTAAGCACTTACAGCAAGGAATGTCCCACGAGGAACTTTTAAAGACATCCAAAGAGTTTTTTGAAACCCACTGCCTGTATGCTGAGAAATATAGTGAGTGCTGAAATCTACACCATGGTGTGCTGTCCTTTTCAAAAGCTTACATGCCATTGGGTTTGCTTCTGGGCCACATATTGCAACTTACGTCACTCCCAGCACTCAAAATCCCTGGAAGGTGGCAATAACTCGCCTCCTTATGATGTACAATAGCTAAGGGCACTACTATTACTACTGAAACAGCAATGCGCAACAGTGGTCTAAGGCCCACCAAGGTGCTTCACACAGCAGTGAACGAAATCTTCCGTTCCGTTATATATGTCAAAGGCATCAAAATTCTGACCTCTCTACAGGAGTCTCATAAGTGGGGTATATACAGGGTATTTCACACAAGAATACACAATTTCTATTTTAGGCTTTTTGAGTTAGAGGAGCGCTGCTTTTGGCATCATTAGAATACAGTTAAGACATGCCATCTACCAGGTTGGTTAACTAATATTGAACAGTTAACTTTGTAACGTCAATTGTGAGCCTCCTCTAAGAGGCGTGTAGCCCACCGTAAGTAATATCCATGTCAGTTTTTAGAATTTCGAAAATACAGTTACCCTCAGCGCTGTGGCCCAAAAAATTTCGGCTGTTTCGACGAATCACGACCACTGAAGAGATCTTTTTGTCCGCAAACTTCTCGAAAGCGCATGCATTTTGGCGCGATGTAGCAAAACTTTGTCGGGACACAGTGCCCAGGGCTACCGCGTCTTCGAAATCCTAAAAACAGATATGGATATTACTTACGGTGGGCCACATGCTTCTCAATAAATAAGGAGCCTAACTATGATAGTTAAGAAGTTAACTATTCAAGATTAGTTAACCAGCACCTTTCAGCTGTTTTGTGATGTACTACACAGCTGACGATGCCATCAAGAAGAAAGCGCTCATCTAAATCAAAAGGCCTTTTTTTTTTTTTTAAATTGTGTAAAGTCCTAGGTGAAACGCCCTGTATATGGGACAGAAGTGTGCTCTGTGGATGCATACATGCAGCTAGTATGTTATTAGTGCCCGACTACAGTATGTTTCTTGTGAGCGTGCCTTCATTTCCATGACAGCATATACAATTCTCAGTTTCCATTCTCCTGTGAAAATGTTGGTACCGAGCTGGGCGCTGCCCTGCAGTCCTCACAAATAAGTTTTCCTTTTGCACCTTAATAATATGTAAGGTGATTAAAGGCATAACTGGAACCAATTTCAAAACCCAATTTGAACCTTGGCTCATTGGTTACGGTGCTCGGCTGCTGGTTTGAAAGATGCGGGTTCGACCCTGGCCATGGTGGTCGCAGTTCGATAGAGGTTTTCGAAATGCTAGAGGCCCATGCACTGCGCGCTGTCAGTGCACGTTAAGGAACCACAGGTGGACAAAATCTTCCGGAGCCCTACACTACGGCATTCCTCATAGCCTGAGTCGCTTTGGGACATTAAACCCATAAACATAAACCTTAACCGATTGGAATTGTCTGAAAAAATCACTCGGTTCCAACCGAAATTTCCAATGATTTCTTAAACCAGCAAGTTCCAAATGGTCCCTTCCGCCAGATGGTACCTCTTGCAAGACGCCCCTGTCCAATACCCCACTACATGTGTCCCCACTTATGAAATTTCCACCACTTTTGAAAGCTTTACCCTGGCCTGGTGCTCTGGTTCACAGAGGTGAAATGCTTAAAGAAAGGGTCTCTGACCCTGCTTTGTGGAAAGAAAAATGCCTCTTGCTATGGTGCTCTTAGGCCAAAGCTGCCCTTGCGCCATTAAAATTCAACATCCTAACATTATTCCAATATTCAGAGCAACTGGTACACACACTACACGATTTAGAATAACGCAGCATGCTATAAAAAGGAAAATAGCAGACGTCACCTTGAGACAGAGAGCAATGCTAATGAGGGCAAAAATTTGGAAATTAAGAAGAAAATGGACTTGGACGAGCACGAGTTCAAAGAGCTGCCTGGAATACTGTGGCCGCGGCGGACAGCGATAATTGGAGGGAGAGAACTGGGGTACGTTTTTGTCCTGCAGTGGCGATAAGACAGCTGTTTCGAGTTGAACCGAGTATGAAAAACCTAGCTACCATCTCGATTTCAACTGTGTGCGCAGAGGACATGTCCACACGAGGTGATGCGCGCACGGCAGCACCGTGCCTGCACAGGTCGGGCCGTCGCAAAATGTGCACTCTTTGAAATAGTGTTTGGTAGATACCAAAAGGCCTATAAGACCAGTACGCTCACACACCCATAGCTGTCAGCAATCTCATAGGCTACTGGTTTCCTAATTGTTTTGTAGTTTTAATGGTGTATGGGTCTCATTGTGTCTACTGGTTCAGATTTCTGGAGGGTATGGACAGCAATCTTCCTTGTCCCTCCAGAGTTCAGAAGTTCCAGGAATGGAGAGTTAGGCAGCAGTTTCATGTATACACAATTTAATACACAATGAGAGCAGCAACTCAGAATGGAACATCACAAAAACTTTGACTGCAAGTAGAGCTGGGTTGCAAGCTTGTGAGCTCCGGCCCATTGGTGCAGTCTCGCCAAACCTAGAGCACCTCAAAAATAAAAAAAGCAGATTGTAGTCTGCAAAAAAAAAAACATTGATCACAAGGGCAGGACACTGCACCACCTGTACTAACAATTGGTACTTCCAACTGTACAGCAGTCACATGCCACTGATGCATGCATGTAAATTCCTTGGGGCATTAACAAGATGAAGCATCTCCAACGCCAGGTCAACGCACCACTGGTCTCTCCTGCTGACGGCACCGTATGTTTGGAAAAACTGTTCAAAAACTCTGGCAGGCAAATGAGCCGGGAAAAAGCCCTGTCCACTCTGCTTTCAGCTCCAATGCGATTATGCGCAAGCTACGGCCGTCGGTAACGCGCGTGGCTCGGCATGCTTGGCGTACCACGATCCGATACGCGAATACGCGCCGGCATAGTCTCTTGATACGACTTTTAAGCTTGGAACACGCCTGTGCCAGCCGATTAGACCGGCTATCGACCTCCGAGGCGGCGTGCGCTACCGGCGACCGCCGGCGGGAAGATAGTCGCGTTGAAATCGAAAGTAGAGCATCCCCCGAACCTCGACAGCCGGAGTAATCATCTCGCAGAGGTGCGCCCAAATCTTAAAAAGGCACAGCAAAACTTTATATGGACGCGTATCCGCGTGAAGGGAGGGAGAGAGGGAGGGGTGGCGGAGCAACGCCAACGAGGTAACTGCCGAGCTGTAGCTCGCGCGTCGCAAGAATAAAGCGAGTCTCTGTGAACGCTTAGCATCTGGCACGCCGGCGAAACGGGCGTTACTTTGACTCTCGTGATTATGGGAAATACAAAATGGGGCAGACAAGACATACAGGTGAAGTCAAAAGTAAATGGAAAGTGCGAGAGTGTGGGAAACCGTGATGCAGCGCTTTCTAACGCTGGCTCTGGTAATTGAGTAGCTCGGTTTCCAACAAGCAGCGCGCGGTACGAACAGACCATTATCTGGAGCGTTTACGGTCATCACTTTTGACGGCTCGAACAGATGCTTGTTGCTTTTCAAATGAGACACTAAGGATTTCTCCGGCGCTACCTGCAATTTGTTTGATGAGAGTTTCGAGCCGTTTGATAATACTCAGAAGCGAGCAATGCCACGACTGTTTACGTTTTTGCCGTGAGCGGCGTGCTGTGGAGCACCCGTTTTATTTCTTGTGCTCAGGTTGGAGGGATTGATTGCACCGTTTCCTCGAAACGCGATGCTGTCCAGAATACCTGAAGATGAACGGCGCAGCATAATTCGCCTCTCCAATTGAAGGTGTTCCTCAGCACACTATAAGTCGCCGAGTTGGCCGATCGATCGGCGCAGTGAATAGGATTTGCAGGCATATCGAGATGAGGATGCCCGCGTTGAAGATGCCCAAAGTTCAGGAAGACCACGATCCACATCGACAGAAGTCGACGAACTCATCGTGGCAGCGGTGGTGGCTGATCCATTCGAGTACGCGAGAAATTCGAGAGACCCTATCTCTGAACATCAGTGTGGCTACAATCCGCCGACGCTTGCATGAGGCAGGACTGAGCGGATGCGTGGTCGCTCAGAAACCCTACTTTACTTAACAGATCAGCAGAAGCACGCTCGACTGGGCTTTGTGCGAGCCCACGAAGAATGGTCGGTAGTCGATTGGGGTGAGGTCATATCTATTGACGAGTCCACTGTAATCTCAAGATGGGTCAACAGCGCCGGGTATGGCCCCCGTGCAACTGCCGGTAAGATTTAACCACATTCTCTTAATGATATCACGCTTTGCAATTGCCAGTGCTATATTTTCTACGTGGGTGAATACTTTCATTTCATTTTATTATATTAAAGGTCCCAAAAAAGGGGGTTTTACATATGGGGTGGAAAGAATTAAAAGCACAAATTCACAACAGCAAGAAAGTTTTTACATTTTTAGCGAAAAGACTTGGGCAAGTGATGATGGCAACGTTGTTTGGAAGGCCGTTCCAGCCTGCGGCTGCACGAAGCGAGAAGGAATTCGAAAAAGTGACGGTGCGTGACCGAGGACAAAAACTTGAAGGTGATGGCTGGTGCGATGAGATATGCGTTCTGGGCGAAGATTATAAGGTGGGATGTGCATAGGGCTGTGGAACAATTTGTGAAATAAACACAGGCTGGCAATGCCACGGCGGAGCGATAAGGGTGATAATCCGGATGCTGTTTTTCTGTGTGCAATGCTTGAGTGGGCATTTGGGAATTTGTTCCAGAGGCCTTTGTCTGGACGCTAAGGATCACGTCTGCACGTCAGCAAAACGAGTTTTAGAGGGGCGCTTGCCCACATTTCTAACGATAACGTTTTGTTTTTGTTTGCACGTAGGTATCAGCCCGGGTACTTGCACAATGTGCTTAGCAGCGGTGGCACGGCTGTGAATGTTTGGGGAGCCGTCTGCAGAGATGGACCGGCCCCACTTGTGTAGCTTCGAGCGAAGATTAACGCGGCGTAATTCTGCAAATGTCCTTGAGAGCTACCTCGTCCCGTTCGCCCTGGACGGGCCCTTTAAAGATGGCTTTTACTGGCTTTAGCAGGACCACAGCCCCGTCCACAAAGCTAAAGTCGTCCAAGACTTTCTAGAAGAGTGAGGAGGTCGACAGCTGCAATGGATGCCAAAGGGCGCGGACTTCAACATTATACAAAATGTGTGGGGATTTCTGAAATCCAACTTGGCATATATGAACTTGGGTGCAACAAGCAAAGAAGCATTGTGCCTCGCTGTTGCAGCTGAATGGGACCGCATTAAGCGATACCGCGAGTTTGTACAATCTGTGCACGATTCTCTGCCCCGGCGCATGGAAGCAACCATTCGCGTTAACGGCAGTCTCACGCGCTTTTGAACCGCGTTTGCTTTTGCACATTGTATTTTTGGTTCTTGTGGAACTACCTCGATGAAATTCTTCCTACTAAGAACAATAAGGATTCCCCTTGTTGCGATCGACGTGCTGATCGTGCATTACTACCTGGCCAATTCGAAATGCATGCACTTCGCGTATTTTACTTCAACTGTTACACAGAGCACACAGACTAAACCAGCATCGTGTCCTTTTGATTATTTTGTGCGTATTCGTTCTTACATACGCGAGGGTATATGCGCAACTTACAATAAACAAAATGAAGGCAGCAAAAAAGCGAGGGCTGATCTTTGCTGGTCCTCATTTCTTGAGCGGACACTGGGGAAGCCAGGATATACCATGTAAACCTAAGAACAAGAAGAAAAAAACACCCCGCGACACGCCCCTCACGGCAAAAGCATAACTAAACAGTCGTGGCAGTGCTCGCTGCTGAGTACAATCATACGGCGCAAATCGCTCTTCAAATACTTCGCAGGTAGGGCCAAAGAAATCCGTGGTGCCGTATTTGAAAAGCAACAAGCATCCGTTCGAGCTTCCAAAAGCGATGGCCGTACGCTCCAGATAAGGGTCGGCTGATAGCGCGCGCTGCTCGCTGGCGACCGAGTTAATCAGTTAAGAGCCGCCTTTAAAAAGCGTTGCGACACGGTTTGCCATGCTCTCGCGCCTTCCATTTGCTTTTGACTGCACCTGTACAATCTGCCGAGCTGAGCCGCCGGGGCACGACTTGCCACTTGAGGAACAGAGATAGCAGCACAGTAGAAAGAAAAATTAAGGTTAAAAACCTTAAATACTCCTAATAAGAAATCGTGCCTAAAATATTAAAACTCTCCCCCACATTAATTTCATCATAACGCGCGATTCAAATTCATTTGTTCGCGTGGCTACGGCCGTAAGCAACGCAACGTCGCAGCGCAAAAAAGAATACAAACCGCAGCCTGCGGTTGTAACTAATGCATACGGACCTCACTAAAAGCCGAACTAGCGCTGGAATGTTGATATCCACGAGAAGCGTCTTGCAGAACTTTGAATTCACGGCAGCGCACACCGCAACAAACCGAACAGCTGACGCGCGCACATGGAAGCTAAAAAAAAAACAATCAAACTTACCCAATGTTGCCGGCTTGTGACTACGTTTTCGCTACCAGTTCGCTAAATTCTGCATAATACTCAGTCGACAACTGAAAACGAGTATGTTAGTAACACTAAAATATCACTGTGGTCTCAGATTGCGGTTTTGGCCACTAGACCGTAACAGAGAAGAAAAAAAATACTTATCGCCATACTCATATGGTCCTACCTTGGAGGGTCGGCATGCGGGCAACCACCACTGGTGGTCATTTTTCTTTCTTGTTTGCTGTCTAGCAGCCTTGAGGAGAGAGAAAATAACTTCCCAGATGCGAGCGATGGTCCTCTCTCTCCGCTGCCGGCACCGCGCTCTCCGCGGCTTGTGGCGTCAAACTCAAACGTAGTTTGAGAGCGTTGCGCGCCGGATCCTCTGGAACTTCAGGCGGCAGTTTTTCTGTATGCCTCAGCGTGCTTTATTCTTAATGTGGCAAATATATTACGTTACTGCAATGCCTCGTAAGCGCCATGTGTTGATTTTGAGATCAGAGCCCGAGATGAATGATGATCGAAGCAATGAAAAACAACTAGAACCACCAACCGACTGTTTTTGTAGGGCCCATTGACTAGTGCATGTCAGTCCCATGGACAAATAGGTATTGGTCTATGCGGCGAATATGAATCAGTCGATAAGGTGCACTGGATTCTGTACTGGTCTAATGTTTTTCATATTCAGCCCATAGACCGATACAGTTAGTACCATAGCCTATAAGACATATCGATATATATAGTATCGGTTTCTGTTTTGGTCCAGTACAAATGCAGATACAACCCGAAGATAAACTCTAGCACCAATACTAACGAAGATATAAGACCAATAAATTTCCCTATGGTTTTTTTTTTGTTTGCTAGAGCAGTTTCACGTCAGTGCCAGAAAAGCCATTTGCGCCATGACTATCGCAAGATCTGCAAAGGGGATTTCACCAAGCAGTTGCGATCAGCGACCGCCAGGACGCCGACCGGAACTAATCACATTTCTAGCACTCCACTTTGGTGAGAACCGGAAGCTGAAGCAGCAGCAGCACACCACAACGGCAGCAGCAAAAGGGAGGCGGAGAGGCTTCGTTCAGTGCACGTGCAAAATTTCACGATGGACAGCCAGCAGCAACTGCTGTATATTGATCAGTTTGGTGCAGCGCACGTACTACAGCCCCTGGGCAAGACTGGTGCCGAAGGTCCCGGTACTGCGGCGATGGACCCGACATTTGACGTCGTTTACGAAGCGAATACGGTCTACCTAAACCTGGACGGCGTCGACGATACTACCACGTCCACAAGTCATGAGCAAGGCACATCACCGGAAGCAAGCAGCGCGTCTAGCGCAGAAGTACCAGAAGACAGACGAGCGCGCCATAACGATGTAGAACGAAAGCGACGAGCCCGGATTAAGAGCGCTTGCGACACCCTCAGAACTCTGGTGCCGAGTTTGGATCGCAGCACGGACGCCGCCACGGTGTTTGAGAGTACTGTGCTGCACATTAAGCACTTACAGCAAGGAATGTCCCACGAGGAACTTTTAAAGACATCCAAAGAGTTTTTTGAAACCCACTGCCTGTATGCTGAGAAATATAGTGAGTGCTGAAATCTACACCATGGTGTGCTGTCCTTTTCAAAAGCTTACATGCCATTGGGTTTGCTTCTGGGCCACATATTGCAACTTACGTCACTCCCAGCACAAAAAATCCCTGGAAGGTGGCAATAACTCGCCTCCTTATGATGTACAATAGCTAAGGGCACTACTATTACTACTGAAACAGCAATGCGCAACAGTGGTCTAAGGCCCACCAAGGTGCTTCACACAGCAGTGAACGAAATCTTCCGTTCCGTTATATATGTCAAAGGCATCAAAATTCTGACCTCTCTACAGGAGTCTCATAAGTGGGGTATATACAGGGTATTTCACACAAGAATACACAATTTCTATTTTAGGCTTTTTGAGTTAGAGGAGCGCTGCTTTTGGCATCATTAGAATACAGTTAAGACATGCCATCTACCAGGTTGGTTAACTAATATTGAACAGTTAACTTTGTAACGTCAATTGTGAGCCTCCTCTAAGAGGCGTGTAGCCCACCGTAAGTAATATCCATGTCAGTTTTTAGAATTTCGAAAATACAGTTACCCTCAGCGCTGTGGCCCAAAAAATTTCGGCTGTTTCGACGAATCACGACCACTGAAGAGATCTTTTTGTCCGCAAACTTCTCGAAAGCGCATGCATTTTGGCGCGATGTAGCAAAACTTTGTCGGGACACAGTGCCCAGGGCTACCGCGTCTTCGAAATCCTAAAAACAGATACGGATATTACTTACGGTGGGCCACATGCTTCTCAATAAATAAGGAGCCTAACTATGATAGTTAAGAAGTTAACTATTCAAGATTAGTTAACCAGCACCTTTCAGCTGTTTTGTGATGTACTACACAGCTGACGATGCCATCAAGAAGAAAGCGCTCATCTAAATCAAAATGCCTTTTTTTTTTTTTAAATTGTGTAAAGTCCTAGGTGAAACGCCCTGTATATGGGACAGAAGTGTGCTCTGTGGATGCATACATGCAGCTAGTATGTTATTAGTGCCCGACTACAGTATGTTTCTTGTGAGCGTGCCTTCATTTCCATGACAGCATATACAATTCTCAGTTTCCATTCTCCTGTGAAAATGTTGGTACCGAGCTGGGCGCTGCCCTGCAGTCCTCACAAATAAGTTTTCCTTTTGCACCTTAATAATATGTAAGGTGATTAAAGGCATAACTGGAACCAATTTCAAAACCCAATTTGAACCTTGGCTCATTGGTTACGGTGCTCGGCTGCTGGTTTGAAAGATGCGGGTTCGACCCTGGCCATGGTGGTCGCAGTTCGATAGAGGTTTTCGAAATGCTAGAGGCCCATGCACTGCGCGCTGTCAGTGCACGTTAAGGAACCACAGGTGGACAAAATTTTCCGGAGCCCTACACTACGGCATTCCTCATAGCCTGAGTCGCTTTGGGACATTAAACCCATAAACATAAACCTTAACCGATTGGAATTGTCTGAAAAAATCACTCGGTTCCAACCGAAATTTCCAATGATTTCTTAAACCAGCAAGTTCCAAATGGTCCCTTCCGCCAGATGGTACCTCTTGCAAGACGCCCCTGTCCAATACCCCACTACATGTGTCCCCACTTATGAAATTTCCACCACTTTGAAAGCTTTACCCTGGCCTGGTGCTCTGGTTCACAGAGGTGAAATGCTTAAAGAAAGGGTCTCTGACCCTGCTTTGTGGAAAGAAAAATGCCTCTTGCTATGGTGCTCTTAGGCCAAAGCTGCCCTTGCGCCATTAAAATTCAACATCCTAACATTATTCCAATATTCAGAGCAACTGGTACACACACTACACGATTTAGAATAACGCAGCATGCTAAAAAAAGGAAAATAGCAGACGTCACCTTGAGACAGAGAGCAATGCTAATGAGGGCAAAAATTTGGAAATTAAGAAGAAAATGGACTTGGACGAGCACGAGTTCAAAGAGCTGCCTGGAATACTGTGGCCGCGGCGGACAGCGATAATTGGAGGGAGAGAACTGGGGTACGTTTTTGTCCTGCAGTGGCGATAAGACAGCTGTTTCGAGTTGAACCGAGTATGAAAAACCTAGCTACCATCTCGATTTCAACTGTGTGCGCAGAGGACATGTCCACACGAGGTGATGCGCGCACGGCAGCACCGTGCCTGCACAGGTCGGGCCGTCGCAAAATGTGCACTCTTTGAAATAGTGTTTGGTAGATACCAAAAGGCCTATAAGACCAGTACGCTCACACACCCATAGCTGTCAGCAATCTCATAGGCTACTGGTTTCCTAATTGTTTTGTAGTTTTAATGGTGTATGGGTCTCATTGTGTCTACTGGTTCAGATTTCTGGAGGGTATGGACAGCAATCTTCCTTGTCCCTCCAGAGTTCAGAAGTTCCAGGAATGGAGAGTTAGGCAGCAGTTTCATGTATACACAATTTAATACACAATGAGAGCAGCAACTCAGAATGGAACATCACAAAAACTTTGACTGCAAGTAGAGCTGGGTTGCAAGCTTGTGAGCTCCGGCCCATTGGTGCAGTCTCGCCAAACCTAGAGCACCTCAAAAATAAAAAAAGCAGATTGTAGTCTGCAAAAAAAAAAAAACATTGATCACAAGGGCAGGACACTGCACCACCTGTACTAACAATTGGTACTTCCAACTGTACAGCAGTCACATGCCACTGATGCATGCATGTAAATTCCTTGGGGCATTAACAAGATGAAACATCTCCAACGCCAGGTCAACGCACCACTGGTCTCTCCTGCTGACGGCACCGTATGTTTGGAAGAACTGTTCAAAAACTCTGGCAGGCAAATGAGCCGGGAAAAAGCCCTGTCCACTCTGCTTTCAGCTCCAATGCGATTATGCGCAAGCTACGGCCGTCGGTAACGCGCGTGGCTCGGCATGCTTGGCGTACCACGATCCGATACGCGAATACGCGCCGGCATAGTCTCTTGATACGACTTTTAAGCTTGGAACACGCCTGTGCCAGCCGATTAGACCGGCTATCGACCTCCGAGGCGGCGTGCGCTACCGGCGACCGCCGGCGGGAAGATAGTCGCGTTGAAATCGAAAGTAGAGCATCCCCCGAACCTCGACAGTCAGAGTAATCATCTCGCAGAGGTGCGCCCAAATCTTAAAAAGGCACAGCAAAACTTTATATGGACGCGTATCCGCGTGAAGGGAGGGAGAGAGGGAGGGGTGGCGGAGCAACGCCAACGAGGTAACTGCCGAGCTGTAGCTCGCGCGTCGCAAGAATAAAGCGAGTGTCTGTGAACGCTTAGCATCTGGCACGCCGGCGAAACGGGCGTTACTTTGACTCTCGTGATTATGGGAAATACAAAATGGGGCAGACAAGACATACAGGTGAAGTCAAAAGTAAATGGAAAGTGCGAGAGTGTGGGAAACCGTGATGCAGCGCTTTCTAACGCTGGCTCTGGTAATTGAGTAGCTCGGTTTCCAACAAGCAGCGCGCGGTACGAACAGACCATTATCTGGAGCGTTTACGGTCATCACTTTTGACGGCTCGAACAGATGCTTGTTGCTTTTCAAATGAGACACTAAGGATTTCTCCGGCGCTACCTGCAATTTGTTTGATGAGAGTTTCGAGCCGTTTGATAATACTCAGAAGCGAGCAATGCCACGACTGTTTACGTTTTTGCCGTGAGCGGCGTGCTGTGGAGCACCCGTTTTATTTCTTGTGCTCAGGTTGGAGGGATTGATTGCACCGTTTCCTCGAAACGCGATGCTGTCCAGAATACCTGAAGATGAACGGCGCAGCATAATTCGCCTCTCCAATTGAAGGTGTTCCTCAGCACACTATAAGTCGCCGAGTTGGCCGATCGATCGGCGCAGTGAATAGGATTTGCAGGCATATCGAGATGAGGATGCCCGCGTTGAAGATGCCCAAAGTTCAGGAAGACCACGATCCACATCGACAGAAGTCGACGAACTCATCGTGGCAGCGGTGGTGGCTGATCCATTCGAGTACGCGAGAAATTCGAGAGACCCTATCTCTGAACATCAGTGTGGCTACAATCCGCCGACGCTTGCATGAGGCAGGACTGAGCGGATGCGTGGTCGCTCAGAAACCCTACTTTACTTAACAGATCAGCAGAAGCACGCTCGACTGGGCTTTGTGCGAGCCCACGAAGAATGGTCGGTAGTCGATTGGGGTGAGGTCATATCTATTGACGAGTCCACTGTAATCTCAAGATGGGTCAACAGCGCCGGGTATGGCCCCCGTGCAACTGCCGGTAAGATTTAACCACATTCTCTTAATGATATCACGCTTTGCAATTGCCAGTGCTATATTTTCTACGTGGGTGAATACTTTCATTTCATTTTATTATATTAAAGGTCCCAAAAAAGGGGGTTTTACATATGGGGTGGAAAGAATTAAAAGCACAAATTCACAACAGCAAGAAAGTTTTTACATTTTTAGCGAAAAGACTTGGGCAAGTGATGATGGCAACGTTGTTTGGAAGGCCGTTCCAGCCTGCGGCTGCACGAAGCGAGAAGGAATTCGAAAAAGTGACGGTGCGTGACCGAGGACAAAAACTTGAAGGTGATGGCTGGTGCGATGAGATATGCGTTCTGGGCGAAGATTATAAGGTGGGATGTGCATAGGGCTGTGGAACAATTTGTGAAATAAAGACAGGCTGGCAATGCCACGGCGGAGCGATAAGGGTGATAATCCGGATGCTGTTTTTCTGTGTGCAATGCTTGAGTGGGCATTTGGGAATTTGTTCCAGAGGCCTTTGTCTGGACGCTAAGGATCACGTCTGCACGTCAGCAAAACGAGTTTTAGAGGGGCGCTTGCCCACATTTCTAACGATAACGTTTTGTTTTTGTTTGCACGTAGGTATCAGCCCGGGTACTTGCACAATGTGCTTAGCAGCGGTGGCACGGCTGTGAATGTTTGGGGAGCCGTCTGCAGAGATGGACCGGCCCCACTTGTGTAGCTTCGAGCGAAGATTAACGCGGCGTAATTCTGCAAATGTCCTTGAGAGCTACCTCGTCCCGTTCGCCCTGGACGGGCCCTTTAAAGATGGCTTTTACTGGCTTTAGCAGGACCACAGCCCCGTCCACAAAGCTAAAGTCGTCCAAGACTTTCTAGAAGAGTGAGGAGGTCGACAGCTGCAATGGATGCCAAAGGGCGCGGACTTCAACATTATACAAAATGTGTGGGGATTTCTGAAATCCAACTTGGCATATATGAACTTGGGTGCAACAAGCAAAGAAGCATTGTGCCTCGCTGTTGCAGCTGAATGGGACCGCATTAAGCGATACCGCGAGTTTGTACAATCTGTGCACGATTCTCTGCCCCGGCGCATGGAAGCAACCATTCGCGTTAACGGCAGTCTCACGCGCTTTTGAACCGCGTTTGCTTTTGCACATTGTATTTTTGGTTCTTGTGGAACTACCTCGATGAAATTCTTCCTACTAAGAACAATAAGGATTCCCCTTGTTGCGATCGACGTGCTGATCGTGCATTACTACCTGGCCAATTCGAAATGCATGCACTTCGCGTATTTTACTTCAACTGTTACACAGAGCACACAGACTAAACCAGCATCGTGTCCTTTTGATTATTTTGTGCGTATTCGTTCTTACATACGCGAGGGTATATGCGCAACTTACAATAAACAAAATGAAGGCAGCAAAAAAGCGAGGGCTGATCTTTGCTGGTCCTCATTTCTTGAGCGGACACTGGGGAAGCCAGGATATACCATGTAAACCTAAGAACAAGAAGAAAAAAACACCCCGCGACACGCCCCTCACGGCAAAAGCATAACTAAACAGTCGTGGCAGTGCTCGCTGCTGAGTACAATCATACGGCGCAAATCGCTCTTCAAATACTTCGCAGGTAGGGCCAAAGAAATCCGTGGTGCCGTATTTGAAAAGCAACAAGCATCCGTTCGAGCTTCCAAAAGCGATGGCCGTACGCTCCAGATAAGGGTCGGCTGATAGCGCGCGCTGCTCGCTGGCGACCGAGTTAATCAGTTAAGAGCCGCCTTTAAAAAGCGTTGCGACACGGTTTGCCATGCTCTCGCGCCTTCCATTTGCTTTTGACTGCACCTGTACAATCTGCCGAGCTGAGCCGCCGGGGCACGACTTGCCACTTGAGGAACAGAGATAGCAGCACAGTAGAAAGAAAAATTAAGGTTAAAAACCTTAAATACTCCTAATAAGAAATCGTGCCTAAAATATTAAAACTCTCCCCCACATTAATTTCATCATAACGCGCGATTCAAATTCATTTGTTCGCGTGGCTACGGCCGTTAGCAACGCAACGCCGCAGCGCAAAAAAGAATACAAACCGCAGCCTGCGGTTGTAACTAATGCATACGGACCTCACTAAAAGCCGAACTAGCGCTGGAATGTTGATATCCACGAGAAGCGTCTTGCAGAACTTTGAATTCACGGCAGCGCACACCGCAACAAACCGAACAGCTGACGCGCGCACATGGAAGCTAAAAAAAAAACAATCAAACTTACCCAATGTTGCCGGCTTTTGACTACGTTTTCGCTACCAGTTCGCTAAATTCTGCATAATACTCAGTCGACAACTGAAAACGAGTATGTTAGTAACACTAAAATATCACTGTGGTCTCAGATTGCGGTTTTGGCCACTAGACCGTAACAGAGAAGAAAAAAAATACTTATCGCCATACTCATATGGTCCTACCTTGGAGGGTCGGCATGCGGGCAACCACCACTGGTGGTCATTTTTCTTTCTTGTTTGCTGTCTAGCAGCCTTGAGGAGAGAGAAAGTAACTTCCCAGATGCGAGCGATGGTCCTCTCTCTCCGCTGCCGGCACCGCGCTCTCCGCGGCTTGTGGCGTCAAACTCAAACGTAGTTTGAGATCGTTGCGCGCCGGATCCTCTGGTACTTCAGGCGGCAGTTTTTCTGTATGCCTCAGCGTGCTTTATTCTTAATGTGGCAAATATTTTACGTTACTGCAATGCCTCGTAAGCGCCATGTGTTGATTTTGAGATCAGAGCCCGAGATGAATGATGATCGAAGCAATGAAAAACAACTAGAACCACCAACCGACTGTTTTTGTAGGGCCCATTGACTAGTGCATGTCAGTCCCATGGACAAATAGGTATTGGTCTATGCGGCGAATATGAATCAGTCGATAAGGTGCACTGGATTCTGTACTGGTCTAATGTTTTTCATATTCAGCCCATAGACCGATACAGTTAGTACCATAGCCTATAAGACATATCGATATATATAGTATCGGTTTCTGTTTTGGTCCAGTACAAATGCAGATACAACCCGAAGATAAACTCTAGCACCAATACTAACGAAGATATAAGACCAATAAATTTCCCTATGGTTTTTTTTTTTGTTTGCTAGAGCAGTTTCACGTCAGTGCCAGAAAAGCCATTTGCGCCATGACTATCGCAAGATCTGCAAAGGGGATTTCACCAAGCAGTTGCGATCAGCGACCGCCAGGACGCCGACCGGAACTAATCACATTTCTAGCACTCCACTTTGGTGAGAACCGGAAGCTGAAGCAGCAGCAGCACACCACAACGGCAGCAGCAAAAGGGAGGCGGAGAGGCTTCGTTCAGTGCACGTGCAAAATTTCACGATGGACAGCCAGCAGCAACTGCTGTATATTGATCAGTTTGGTGCAGCGCACGTACTACAGCCCCTGGGCAAGACTGGTGCCGAAGGTCCCGGTACTGCGGCGATGGACCCGACATTTGACGTCGTTTACGAAGCGGATACGGTCTACCTAAACCTGGACGGCGTCGACGATACTACCACGTCCACAAGTCATGAGCAAGGCACATCACCGGAAGCAAGCAGCGCGTCTAGCGCAGAAGTACCAGAAGACAGACGAGCGCGCCATAACGATGTAGAACGAAAGCGACGAGCCCGGATTAAGAGCGCTTGCGACACCCTCAGAACTCTGGTGCCGAGTTTGGATCGCAGCACGGACGCCGCCACGGTGTTTGAGAGTACTGTGCTGCACATTAAGCACTTACAGCAAGGAATGTCCCACGAGGAACTTTTAAAGACATCCAAAGAGTTTTTTGAAACCCACTGCCTGTATGCTGAGAAATATAGTGAGTGCTGAAATCTACACCATGGTGTGCTGTCCTTTTCAAAAGCTTACATGCCATTGGGTTTGCTTCTGGGCCACATATTGCAACTTACGTCACTCCCAGCACAAAAAATCCCTGGAAGGTGGCAATAACTCGCCTCCTTATGATGTACAATAGCTAAGGGCACTACTATTACTACTGAAACAGCAATGCGCAACAGTGGTCTAAGGCCCACCAAGGTGCTTCACACAGCAGTGAACGAAATCTTCCGTTCCGTTATATATGTCAAAGGCATCAAAATTCTGACCTCTCTACAGGAGTCTCATAAGTGGGGTATATACAGGGTATTTCACACAAGAATACACAATTTCTATTTTAGGCTTTTTGAGTTAGAGGAGCGCTGCTTTTGGCATCATTAGAATACAGTTAAGACATGCCATCTACCAGGTTGGTTAACTAATATTGAACAGTTAACTTTGTAACGTCAATTGTGAGCCTCCTCTAAGAGGCGTGTAGCCCACCGTAAGTAATATCCATGTCAGTTTTTAGAATTTCGAAAATACAGTTACCCTCAGCGCTGTGGCCCAAAAAATTTCGGCTGTTTCGACGAATCACGACCACTGAAGAGATCTTTTTGTCCGCAAACTTCTCGAAAGCGCATGCATTTTGGCGCGATGTAGCAAAACTTTGTCGGGACACAGTGCCCAGGGCTACCGCGTCTTCGAAATCCTAAAAACAGATATGGATATTACTTACGGTGGGCCACATGCTTCTCAATAAATAAGGAGCCTAACTATGATAGTTAAGAAGTTAACTATTCAAGATTAGTTAACCAGCACCTTTCAGCTGTTTTCTGATGTACTACACAGCAGACGATGCCATCAAGAAGAAAGCGCTCATCTAAATCAAAAGGCCTTTATTTTTTTTAAATTGTGTAAAGTCCTAGGTGAAACGCCCTGTATATGGGACAGAAGTGTGCTCTGTGGATGCATACATGCAGCTAGTATGTTATTAGTGCCCGACTACAGTATGTTTCTTGTGAGCGTGCCTTCATTTCCATGACAGCATATACAATTCTCAGTTTCCATTCTCCTGTGAAAATGTTGGTACCGAGCTGGGCGCTGCCCTGCAGTCCTCACAAATAAGTTTTCCTTTTGCACCTTAATAATATGTAAGGTGATTAAAGGCATAACTGGAACCAATTTCAAAACCCAATTTGAACCTTGGCTCATTGGTTACGGTGCTCGGCTGCTGGTTTGAAAGATGCGGGTTCGACCCTGGCCATGGTGGTCGCAGTTCGATAGAGGTTTTCGAAATGCTAGAGGCCCATGCACTGCGCGCTGTCAGTGCACGTTAAGGAACCACAGGTGGACAAAATTTTCCGGAGCCCTACACTACGGCATTCCTCATAGCCTGAGTCGCTTTGGGACATTAAACCCATAAACATAAACCTTAACCGATTGGAATTGTCTGAAAAAATCACTCGGTTCCAACCGAAATTTCCAATGATTTCTTAAACCAGCAAGTTCCAAATGGTCCCTTCCGCCAGATGGTACCTCTTGCAAGACGCCCCTGTCCAATACCCCACTACATGTGTCCCCACTTATGAAATTTCCACCACTTTGAAAGCTTTACCCTGGCCTGGTGCTCTGGTTCACAGAGGTGAAATGCTTAAAGAAAGGGTCTCTGACCCTGCTTTGTGGAAAGAAAAATGCCTCTTGCTATGGTGCTCTTAGGCCAAAGCTGCCCTTGCGCCATTAAAATTCAACATCCTAACATTATTCCAATATTCAGAGCAACTGGTACACACACTACACGATTTAGAATAACGCAGCATGCTATAAAAAGGAAAATAGCAGACGTCACCTTGAGACAGAGAGCAATGCTAATGAGGGCAAAAATTTGGAAATTAAGAAGAAAATGGACTTGGACGAGCACGAGTTCAAAGAGCTGCCTGGAATACTGTGGCCGCGGCGGACAGCGATAATTGGAGGGAGAGAACTGGGGTACGTTTTTGTCCTGCAGTGGCGATAAGACAGCTGTTTCGAGTTGAACCGAGTATGAAAAACCTAGCTACCATCTCGATTTCAACTGTGTGCGCAGAGGACATGTCCACACGAGGTGATGCGCGCACGGCAGCACCGTGCCTGCACAGGTCGGGCCGTCGCAAAATGTGCACTCTTTGAAATAGTGTTTGGTAGATACCAAGAGGCCTATAAGACCAGTACGCTCACACACCCATAGCTGTCAGCAATCTCATAGGCTACTGGTTTCCTAATTGTTTTGTAGTTTTAATGGTGTATGGGTCTCATTGTGTCTACTGGTTCAGATTTCTGGAGGGTATGGACAGCAATCTTCCTTGTCCCTCCAGAGTTCAGAAGTTCCAGGAATGGAGAGTTAGGCAGCAGTTTCATGTATACACAATTTAATACACAATGAGAGCAGCAACTCAGAATGGAACATCACAAAAACTTTGACTGCAAGTAGAGCTGGGTTGCAAGCTTGTGAGCTCCGGCCCATTGGTGCAGTCTCGCCAAACCTAGAGCACCTCAAAAATAAAAAAAAGCAGATTGTAGTCTGCAAAAAAAAAAAAAACATTGATCACAAGGGCAGGACACTGCACCACCTGTACTAACAATTGGTACTTCCAACTGTACAGCAGTCACATGCCACTGATGCATGCATGTAAATTCCTTGGGGCATTAACAAGATGAAACATCTCCAACGCCAGGTCAACGCACCACTGGTCTCTCCTGCTGACGGCACCGTATGTTTGGAAGAACTGTTCAAAAACTCTGGCAGGCAAATGAGCCGGGAAAAAGCCCTGTCCACTCTGCTTTCAGCTCCAATGCGATTATGCGCAAGCTACGGCCGTCGGTAACGCGCGTGGCTCGGCATGCTTGGCGTACCACGATCCGATACGCGAATACGCGCCGGCATAGTCTCTTGATACGACTTTTAAGCTTGGAACACGCCTGTGCCAGCCGATTAGACCGGCTATCGACCTCCGAGGCGGCGTGCGCTACCGGCGACCGCCGGCGGGAAGATAGTCGCGTTGAAATCGAAAGTAGAGCATCCCCCGAACCTCGACAGTCAGAGTAATCATCTCGCAGAGGTGCGCCCAAATCTTAAAAAGGCACAGCAAAACTTTATATGGACGCGTATCCGCGTAAAGGGAGGGAGAGAGGGAGGGGTGGCGGAGCAACGCCAACGAGGTAACTGCCGAGCTGTAGCTCGCGCGTCGCAAGAATAAAGCGAGTGTCTGTGAACGCTTAGCATCTGGCACGCCGGCGAAACGGGCGTTACTTTGACTCTCGTGATTATGGGAAATACAAAATGGGGCAGACAAGACATACAGGTGAAGTCAAAAGTAAATGGAAAGTGCGAGAGTGTGGGAAACCGTGATGCAGCGCTTTCTAACGCTGGCTCTGGTAATTGAGTAGCTCGGTTTCCAACAAGCAGCGCGCGGTACGAACAGACCATTATCTGGAGCGTTTACGGTCATCACTTTTGACGGCTCGAACAGATGCTTGTTGCTTTTCAAATGAGACACTAAGGATTTCTCCGGCGCTACCTGCAATTTGTTTGATGAGAGTTTCGAGCCGTTTGATAATACTCAGAAGCGAGCAATGCCACGACTGTTTACGTTTTTGCCGTGAGCGGCGTGCTGTGGAGCACCCGTTTTATTTCTTGTGCTCAGGTTGGAGGGATTGATTGCACCGTTTCCTCGAAACGCGATGCTGTCCAGAATACCTGAAGATGAACGGCGCAGCATAATTCGCCTCTCCAATTGAAGGTGTTCCTCAGCACACTATAAGTCGCCGAGTTGGCCGATCGATCGGCGCAGTGAATAGGATTTGCAGGCATATCGAGATGAGGATGCCCGCGTTGAAGATGCCCAAAGTTCAGGAAGACCACGATCCACATCGACAGAAGTCGACGAACTCATCGTGGCAGCGGTGGTGGCTGATCCATTCGAGTACGCGAGAAATTCGAGAGACCCTATCTCTGAACATCAGTGTGGCTACAATCCGCCGACGCTTGCATGAGGCAGGACTGAGCGGATGCGTGGTCGCTCAGAAACCCTACTTTACTTAACAGATCAGCAGAAGCACGCTCGACTGGGCTTTGTGCGAGCCCACGAAGAATGGTCGGTTGTCGATTGGGGTGAGGTCATATCTATTGACGAGTCCACTGTAATCTCAAGATGGGTCAACAGCGCCGGGTATGGCCCCCGTGCAACTGCCGGTAAGATTTAACCACATTCTCTTAATGATATCACGCTTTGCAATTGCCAGTGCTATATTTTCTACGTGGGTGAATACTTTCATTTCATTTTATTATATTAAAGGTCCCAAAAAAGGGGGTTTTACATATGGGGTGGAAAGAATTAAAAGCACAAATTCACAACAGCAAGAAAGTTTTTACATTTTTAGCGAAAAGACTTGGGCAAGTGATGATGGCAACGTTGTTTGGAAGGCCGTTCCAGCCTGCGGCTGCACGAAGCGAGAAGGAATTCGAAAAAGTGACGGTGCGTGACCGAGGACAAAAACTTGAAGGTGATGGCTGGTGCGATGAGATATGCGTTCTGGGCGAAGATTATAAGGTGGGATGTGCATAGGGCTGTGGAACAATTTGTGAAATAAAGACAGGCTGGCAATGCCACGGCGGAGCGATAAGGGTGATAATCCGGATGCTGTTTTTCTGTGTGCAATGCTTGAGTGGGCATTTGGGAATTTGTTCCAGAGGCCTTTGTCTGGACGCTAAGGATCACGTCTGCACGTCAGCAAAACGAGTTTTAGAGGGGCGCTTGCCCACATTTCTAACGATAACGTTTTGTTTTTGTTTGCACGTAGGTATCAGCCCGGGTACTTGCACAATGTGCTTAGCAGCGGTGGCACGGCTGTGAATGTTTGGGGAGCCGTCTGCAGAGATGGACCGGCCCCACTTGTGTAGCTTCGAGCGAAGATTAACGCGGCGTAATTCTGCAAATGTCCTTGAGAGCTACCTCGTCCCGTTCGCCCTGGACGGGCCCTTTAAAGATGGCTTTTACTGGCTTTAGCAGGACCACAGCCCCGTCCACAAAGCTAAAGTCGTCCAAGACTTTCTAGAAGAGTGAGGAGGTCGACAGCTGCAATGGATGCCAAAGGGCGCGGACTTCAACATTATACAAAATGTGTGGGGATTTCTGAAATCCAACTTGGCATATATGAACTTGGGTGCAACAAGCAAAGAAGCATTGTGCCTCGCTGTTGCAGCTGAATGGGACCGCATTAAGCGATACCGCGAGTTTGTACAATCTGTGCACGATTCTCTGCCCCGGCGCATGGAAGCAACCATTCGCGTTAACGGCAGTCTCACGCGCTTTTGAACCGCGTTTGCTTTTGCACATTGTATTTTTGGTTCTTGTGGAACTACCTCGATGAAATTCTTCCTACTAAGAACAATAAGGATTCCCCTTGTTGCGATCGACGTGCTGATCGTGCATTACTACCTGGCCAATTCGAAATGCATGCACTTCGCGTATTTTACTTCAACTGTTACACAGAGCACACAGACTAAACCAGCATCGTGTCCTTTTGATTATTTTGTGCGTATTCGTTCTTACATACGCGAGGGTATATGCGCAACTTACAATAAACAAAATGAAGGCAGCAAAAAAGCGAGGGCTGATCTTTGCTGGTCCTCATTTCTTGAGCGGACACTGGGGAAGCCAGGATATACCATGTAAACCTAAGAACAAGAAGAAAAAAACACCCCGCGACACGCCCCTCACGGCAAAAGCATAACTAAACAGTCGTGGCAGTGCTCGCTGCTGAGTACAATCATACGGCGCAAATCGCTCTTCAAATACTTCGCAGGTAGGGCCAAAGAAATCCGTGGTGCCGTATTTGAAAAGCAACAAGCATCCGTTCGAGCTTCCAAAAGCGATGGCCGTACGCTCCAGATAAGGGTCGGCTGATAGCGCGCGCTGCTCGCTGGCGACCGAGTTAATCAGTTAAGAGCCGCCTTTAAAAAGCGTTGCGACACGGTTTGCCATGCTCTCACGCCTTCCATTTGCTTTTGACTGCACCTGTACAATCTGCCGAGCTGAGCCGCCGGGGCACGACTTGCCACTTGAGGAACAGAGATAGCAGCACAGTAGAAAGAAAAATTAAGGTTAAAAACCTTAAATACTCCTAATAAGAAATCGTGCCTAAAATATTAAAACTCTCCCCCACATTAATTTCATCATAACGCGCGATTCAAATTCATTTGTTCGCGTGGCTACGGCCGTTAGCAACGCAACGCCGCAGCGCAAAAAAGAATACAAACCGCAGCCTGCGGTTGTAACTAATGCATACGGACCTCACTAAAAGCCGAACTAGCGCTGGAATGTTGATATCCACGAGAGAGAGAGAAAACTTTTATTTCTTTCCAAGAGGTTCGCGGGGATGAAGACTTCCTGGTCGTCTTGCTTGGGTGCTGGCGACTTGAGTCTTCAAGCAAGAGTGGGCCCTCAGTCCAGGGCTCCACTGAGTTGTGCCGCTTCAGTTGCGTGCTTTACCAAGGCCCTCTGGACCTCAAGCTCGCTGCTGAAGAGACAGCTCTCCCATTGCTCCGCACTCGGTGTTTGTTGATTGTGGAATGCTATGTTTCTCTTGCATTCCCAGGTGATGTGATAGAGTGTGGGCGTACTGCCGCACCAGGGACAGTCTGGTCTGAATTGCGTTGGTGATATCTTGTTGTATGTGTGTAGGTTAGGGAAGGTGTTCGTCTGTAGCCTACGCCATCCTACAGCCTCTTCCCTATTTAGTGCTTTGTGTGGTGATGGATATCTCTTTCTGATTCCCCTATATAGTTGTAGGGTCTCTGTGTAGCCCCCCTCGCATATGAGTAGCCGTGACTCCGAGACGATCGATAAGCCTGCTCGGTAAGTGAGCCCTCGAGCTAGACTGTCCGCCCTTTCGTTTCCTGCTACGCCTGCGTGGGCTGGCACCCAGATTATATGTTGTATGGGTATTCTTTCAGCTGAGGCTGCCGCTTCGCTGATTATTCTGAGGGCAGTGCCGCTGATATTGCCCTTCGTATAGTTTCTGCATGTTTCTTTCGAGTCCGTTAGGATATTTAGGGAGCGACCTTTTCTGTAGCCTTCGGCTATCGCTAGCGCGACGGCAATTTCTTCGGCCTCTGCTATCCCTGACACCCCTACTGAAGCGCAGGTGATAGTTTCCCCTGTACCGTTGACCACCGCTACCGCGGCTGTGCGTTTCTCTGCTCTTGCGTACATAGAAGCGTCTGTGTATAGTGTGCTTTCGGATTGGCCTAGCCTTCTGTTTATCTGTTCGGCCCTGGCTCTCCGCCTTTCTTCGTGTAGGTTGGGATCCATATTTTTAGGTAAGGGTCCCACGTTGAAAGTTCTTCTGAGGTCGTCTGGAACTTCTGTGTATCTGTCAGCCAGACCACTTGCGTTCCGACCTAGCCTTTTTAGGAGCGCCCTTCCTGTGGGGGAGCCCCTGAGCCTCGTCAATTGCGCACCCATTTGAGCCTCTGCTAGCTCGTCAAAGGTGTTGCTGACTCCGAGCTGGAGTAATTTTTCATTTGACGTGTTCCTGGGTAGGTGCAGAGCGATCTTGTAGGCCTTCCTTAGTATACAGTCGGCTTGCTCTCTTTCCGCTTTTGTTGTTGCGTGGTAGGGCAGCGAGTATGTGACCCTGCTGACGATTAGGCTGTTTACGAGTCTTAGGGTGTCGTCTTCCTTCATTCCGTATCTTCTTTGGGATACTCGGCTGATCATTCTTCCTACTTGTTCCGTGGCTTTCCTGAGCAGGGTGATGGTGTGGCTGCATTTGCGGCTACTCTGTAGCCACATGCCCAGAATGCGGATTATGTTTTTCTCCGGGATCGGTTGTCCCTCGAGGACGACGTCCAGTGGGGCTTGGGTAGGGTGTCTCCCTATTCTGATGAGCTCCGATTTTTCGGTCGAGCATTTCAGGCCCCTCTCCTTCACGTAGTCTTCTACGCAGGTGGCGGCTTCCTGTAGTCGGTCTTGTTTTTCTCCTAGCGATCCTTGGGTGATCCACACGGTTATGTCGTCGGCGTACATGGCGTGTTTGATACCCGGGATCTCTTTGAGCTTTCTTGCCAGTCTTAGCATTGACATGTTGAAGAGCACCGGCGATATGACTGAGCCTTGGGGTGTTCCTTTGCAGGGTGTGGCGAAGACGTCACTTCGCAGCTCGGCTAGCCCTACGGTCGCTGTTCGGTTGCTTAGGAAGGCCCTGATGTAGTTATGGGCTCTCCTTCCGCAGTTCGTGTCGTTTATGCCTTCCATGATGGCGGCGTGGCTTACGTTGTCAAAGGCTCCTTTGATGTCGAGGGCCATGACAACGTTTTCTCCGCTTCTCGGCATTTTTTCAAGTACTTCCTCCTTTAGCTGGAGGAGTACGTCTTGCGTGGACAGGTGGGCTCGAAACCCGTACATGCTATCAGGGTAGAGTTGGTTTCTCTCCAGGTGTGACTGAATTCTCTTCGTTATTATTCTTTCGTACATCTTGCCTAGGCACGATGTGAGGGATATCGGCCTGAGGTTTTCCACTTGTAGTTTTTTACCGGGCTTCGGAATCATCACCACGACCGCGTGTTTCCATTCGGCGGGTACTGTTCCTTCCTGCCATAGTTTATTGAGGTACGCGGTGAGCTGGTCAATAGCTCCGTCGCTTAAGTTTCTGATCAGTGAATTGCGGATTCTGTCTGCTCCTGCTGCCGTGTTTCTTGTTGCCGACCTGATCGCATCGACCACCTCTTCCCTGGTTATGGGCCTGTCCATGACGGGGTTCTCTTCGCCTTGATATTCCTCTTTGTAACACTCGACCTGGTCGTTGCCGTAGCATTTGACCCGGACCTCCTCCAGTAGTTGTTTATCTGTACCGGTGTATTGGTGCACCAGCCTTCGTATTGCTTTGCCGCTCTCCGACTTGTTTTTGCTTGGGTCCATGAGGGACTTGAGGATCTGCCACGTTCTGGCCGTGCTCAGGGTGCCGTTCAGCGCGTTGCTAAACTGCTGCCATCCTTGTCTGGCCAGCTGCGTCGCGTACTCCTCCGCCTGCTTGGTGATTTCAGCTATCTTGGTCTTGAGCTTCCTGTTCAGCTTTTGTCTTTTCCACCGTGCGGTGAGTCCGCGTCTCGCCTCCCATAGCTTGAGGAGTCGCTTATCCACCTCCGGGGCGTGTTCGGTTCGGTCCACTTCTTTGGTGTAGAGTTCCTGGACCTCCTTGAGCTGTTGGCTCCACTCCCCCACAGATACAATATCCACGAGAAGCGTCTTGCAGAACTTTGAATTCACGGCAGCGCACACCGCAACAAACCGAACAGCTGACGCGCGCACATGGAAGCTAAAAAAAAACAATCAAACTTACCCAATGTTGCCGGCTTTTGACTACGTTTAGTAACACTAAAATATCACTGTGGTCTCAGATTGCGGTTTTGGCCACTAGACCGTAACAGAGAAGAAAAAAAATACTTATCGCCATACTCATATGGTCCTACCTTGGAGGGTCGGCATGCGGGCAACCACCACTGGTGGTCATTTTTCTTTCTTGTTTGCTGTCTAGCAGCCTTGAGGAGAGAGAAAGTAACTTCCCAGATGCGAGCGATGGTCCTCTCTCTCCGCTGCCGGCACCGCGCTCTCCGCGGCTTGTGGCGTCAAACTCAAACGTAGTTTGAGAGCGTTGCGCGCCGGATCCTCTGGAACTTCAGGCGGCAGTTTTTCTGTATGCCTCAGCGTGCTTTATTCTTAATGTGGCAAATATTTTACGTTACTGCAATGCCTCGTAAGCGCCATGTGTTGATTTTGAGATCAGAGCCTGAGATGAATGATGATCGAAGCAATGAAAAACAACTAGAACCACCAACCGACTGTTTTTGTAGGGCCCATTGACTAGTGCATGTCAGTCCCATGGACAAATAGGTATTGGTCTATGCGGCGAATATGAATCAGTCGATAAGGTGCACTGGATTCTGTATTGGTCTAATGTTTTTCATATTCAGCCCATAGACCGATACAGTTAGTACCATAGCCTATAAGACATATCGATATATATAGTATCGGTTTCTGTTTTGGTCCAGTACAAATGCAGATACAACCCGAAGATAAACTCTAGCACCAATACTAACGAAGATATAAGACCAATAAATTTCCCTATGGTTTTTTTTTTGTTTGCTAGAGCAGTTTCACGTCAGTGCCAGAAAAGCCATTTGCGCCATGACTATCGCAAGATCTGCAAAGGGGATTTCACCAAGCAGTCGCGATCAGCGACCGCCAGGACGCCGACCGGAACTAATCACATTTCTAGCACTCCACTTTGGTGAGAACCGGAAGCTGAAGCAGCAGCAGCACACCACAACGGCAGCAGCAAAAGGGAGGCGGAGAGGCTTCGTTCAGTGCACGTGCAAAATTTCACGATGGACAGCCAGCAGCAACTGCTGTATATTGATCAGTTTGGTGCAGCGCACGTACTACAGCCCCTGGGCAAGACTGGTGCCGAAGGTCCCGGTACTGCGGCGATGGACCCGACATTTGACGTCGTTTACGAAGCGGATACGTTCTACCTAAACCTGGACGGCGTCGACGATACTACCACGTCCACAAGTCATGAGCAAGGCACATCACCGGAAGCAAGCAGCGCGTCTAGCGCAGAAGTACCAGAAGACAGACGAGCGCGCCATAACGATGCAGAACGAAAGCGACGAGCCCGGATTAAGAGCGCTTGCGACACCCTCAGAACTCTGGTGCCGAGTTTGGATCGCAGCACGGACGCCGCCACGGAGTTTGAGAGTACTGTGCTGCACATTAAGCACTTACAGTAAGGAATGTCCCACAAGGAACTTTTAAAGACATCCAAAGAGTTTTTTGAAACCCACTGCCTGTATGCTGAGAAATATAGTGAGTGCTGAAATCTACACCATGGTGTGCTGTCCTTTTCAAAAGCTTACATGCCATTGGGTTTGCTTCTGGGCCACATATTGCAACTTACGTCACTCCCAGCACTCAAAATCCCTGGAAGGTGGCAATAACTCGCCTCCTTATGATAAACAATAGCTAAGGGCACTACTATTACTACTGAAACAGCAATGCGCAACAGTGGTCTAAGGCCCACCAAGGTGCTTCACACAGCAGTGAACGAAATCTTCCGTTCCGTTATATATGTCAAAGGCATCAAAATTCTGACCTCTCTACAGGAGTCTCATAAGTGGGGTATATACAGGGTATTTCACACAAGAATACACAATTTCTATTTTAGGCTTTTTGAGTTAGAGGAGCGCTGCTTTTGGCATCATTAGAACACAGTTAAGACATGCCATCTACCAGGTTGGTTAACTAATATTGAACAGTTAACTTTGTAACGTCAATTGTGAGCCTCCTCTAAGAGGCGTGTAGCCCACCGTAAGTAATATCCATGTCAGTTTTTAGAATTTCGAAAATACAGTTACCCTCAGCGCTGTGGCCCAAAAAATTTCGGCTGTTTCGACGAATCACGACCACTGAAGAGATCTTTTTGTCCGCAAACTTCTCGAAAGCGCATGCATTTTGGCGCGATGTAGCAAAACTTTGTCGGGACACAGTGCCGAGGGCTACCGCGTCTTCGAAATCCTAAAAACAGATATGGATATTACTTACGGTGGGCCACATGCTTCTCAATAAATAAGGAGCCTAACTATGATAGTTAAAAAGTTAACTATTCAAGATTAGTTAACCAGCCTGCTTGTTAGCACCTTTCAGCTGTTTTCTGATGTACTACACAGCTGACGATGCCATCAAGAAGAAAGCGCTCATCTAACTCAAAAGGCCTTTTTTTTTAAATTGTGTAAAGTCCTAGGTGAAACGCCCTGTATATGGGACAGAAGTGTGCTCTGTGGATGCATACATGCAGCTAGTATGTTATTAGTGCCCGACTACAGTATGTTTCTTGTGAGCGTGCCTTCATTTCCATGACAGCATATACAATTCTCAGTTTCCATTCTCCTGTGAAAATGTTGGTACCGAGCTGGGCGCTGCCCTGCAGTCCTCACAAATAAGTTTTCCTTTTGCACCTTAATAATATGTAAGGTGATTAAAGGCATAACTGGAACCAATTTCAAAACCCAATTTGAACCTTGGCTCATTGGTTACGGTGCTCGGCTGCTGGTTTGAAAGATGCGGGTTCGACCCTGGCCATGGTGGTCGCAGTTCGATAGAGGTTTTCGAAATGCTAGAGGCCCATGCACTGCGCGCTGTCAGTGCACGTTAAGGAACCACAGGTGGACAAAATTTTCCGGAGCCCTACACTACGGCATTCCTCATAGCCTGAGTCGCTTTGGGACATTAAACCCATAAACATAAACCTTAACCGATTGGAATTGTCTGAAAAAATCACTCGGTTCCAACCGAAATTTCCAATGATTTCTTAAACCAGCAAGTTCCAAATGGTCCCTTCCGCCAGATGGTACCTCTTGCAAGACGCCCCTGTCCAATACCCCACTACATGTGTCCCCACTTATGAAATTTCCACCACTTTGAAAGCTTTACCCTGGCCTGGTGCTCTGGTTCACAGAGGTGAAATGCTTAAAGAAAGGGTCTCTGACCCTGCTTTGTGGAAAGAAAAATGCCTCTTGCTATGGTGCTCTTAGGCCAAAGCTGCCCTTGCGCCATTAAAATTCAACATCCTAACATTATTCCAATATTCAGAGCAACTGGTACACACACTACACGATTTAGAATAACGCAGCATGCTATAAAAAGGAAAATAGCAGACGTCACCTTGAGACAGAGAGCAATGCTAATGAGGGCAAAAATTTGGAAATTAAGAAGAAAATGGACTTGGACGAGCACGAGTTCAAAGAGCTGCCTGGAATACTGTGGCCGCGGCGGACAGCGATAATTGGAGGGAGAGAACTGGGGTACGTTTTTGTCCTGCAGTGGCGATAAGACAGCTGTTTCGAGTTGAACCGAGTATGAAAAACCTAGCTACCATCTCGATTTCAACTGTGTGCGCAGAGGACATGTCCACACGAGGTGATGCGCGCACGGCAGCACCGTGCCTGCACAGGTCGGGCCGTCGCAAAATGTGCACTCTTTGAAATAGTGTTTGGTAGATACCAAGAGGCCTATAAGACCAGTACGCTCACACACCCATAGCTGTCAGCAATCTCATAGGCTACTGGTTTCCTAATTGTTTTGTAGTTTTAATGGTGTATGGGTCTCATTGTGTCTACTGGTTCAGATTTCTGGAGCGTATGGACAGCAATCTTCCTTGTCCCTCCAGAGTTCAGAAGTTCCAGGAATGGAGAGTTAGGCAGCAGTTTCATGTATACACAATTTAATACACAATGAGAGCAGCAACTCAGAATGGAACATCACAAAAACTTTGACTGCAAGTAGAGCTGGGTTGCAAGCTTGTGAGCTCCGGCCCATTGGTGCAGTCTCGCCAAACCTAGAGCACCTCAAAAATAAAAAAAAGCAGATTGTAGTCTGCAAAAAAAAAAAAAAACATTGATCACAAGGGCAGGACACTGCACCACCTGTACTAACAATTGGTGCTTCCAACTGTACAGCAGTCACATGCCACTGATGCATGCATGTAAATTCCTTGGGGCATTAACAAGATGAAACATCTCCAACGCCAGGTCAACGCACCACTGGTCTCTCCTGCTGACGGCACCGTATGTTTGGAAGAACTGTTCAAAAACTCTGGCAGGCAAATGAGCCGGGAAAAAGCCCTGTCCACTCTGCTTTCAGCTCCAATGCGATTATGCGCAAGCTACGGCCGTCGGTAACGCGCGTGGCTCGGCATGCTTGGCGTACCACGATCCGATACGCGAATACGCGCCGGCATAGTCTCTTGATACGACTTTTAAGCTTGGAACACGCCTGTGCCAGCCGATTAGACCGGCTATCGACCTCCGAGGCGGCGTGCGCTACCGGCGACCGCCGGCGGGAAGATAGTCGCGTTGAAACCGAAAGTAGAGCATCCCCCGAACCTCGACAGTCAGAGTAATCATCTCGCAGAGGTGCGCCCAAATCTTAAAAAGGCACAGCAAAACTTTATATGGACGCGTATCCGCGTAAAGGGAGGGAGAGAGGGAGGGGTGGCGGAGCAACGCCAACGAGGTAACTGCCGAGCTGTAGCTCGCGCGTCGCAAGAATAAAGCGAGTGTCTGTGAACGCTTAGCATCTGGCACGCCGGCGAAACGGGCGTTACTTTGACTCTCGTGATTATGGGAAATACAAAATGGGGCAGACAAGACATACAGGTGAAGTCAAAAGTAAATGGAAAGTGCGAGAGTGTGGGAAACCGTGATGCAGCGCTTTCTAACGCTGGCTCTGGTAATTGAGTAGCTCGGTTTCCAACAAGCAGCGCGCGGTACGAACAGACCATTATCTGGAGCGTTTACGGTCATCACTTTTGACGGCTCGAACAGATGCTTGTTGCTTTTCAAATGAGACACTAAGGATTTCTCCGGCGCTACCTGCAATTTGTTTGATGAGAGTTTCGAGCCGTTTGATAATACTCAGAAGCGAGCAATGCCACGACTGTTTACGTTTTTGCCGTGAGCGGCGTGCTGTGGAGCACCCGTTTTATTTCTTGTGCTCAGGTTGGAGGGATTGATTGCACCGTTTCCTCGAAACGCGATGCTGTCCAGAATACCTGAAGATGAACGGCGCAGCATAATTCGCCTCTCCAATTGAAGGTGTTCCTCAGCACACTATAAGTCGCCGAGTTGGCCGATCGATCGGCGCAGTGAATAGGATTTGCAGGCATATCGAGATGAGGATGCCCGCGTTGAAGATGCCCAAAGTTCAGGAAGACCACGATCCACATCGACAGAAGTCGACGAACTCATCGTGGCAGCGGTGGTGGCTGATCCATTCGAGTACGCGAGAAATTCGAGAGACCCTATCTCTGAACATCAGTGTGGCTACAATCCGCCGACGCTTGCATGAGGCAGGACTGAGCGGATGCGTGGTCGCTCAGAAACCCTACTTTACTTAACAGATCAGCAGAAGCACGCTCGACTGGGCTTTGTGCGAGCCCACGAAGAATGGTCGGTAGTCGATTGGGGTGAGGTCATATCTATTGACGAGTCCACTGTAATCTCAAGATGGGTCAACAGCGCCGGGTATGGCCCCCGTGCAACTGCCGGTAAGATTTAACCACATTCTCTTAATGATATCACGCTTTGCAATTGCCAGTGCTATATTTTCTACGTGGGTGAATACTTTCATTTCATTTTATTATATTAAAGGTCCCAAAAAAGGGGGTTTTACATATGGGGTGGAAAGAATTAAAAGCACAAATTCACAACAGCAAGAAAGTTTTTACATTTTTAGCGAAAAGACTTGGGCAAGTGATGATGGCAACGTTGTTTGGAAGGCCGTTCCAGCCTGCGGCTGCACGAAGCGAGAAGGAATTCGAAAAAGTGACGGTGCGTGACCGAGGACAAAAACTTGAAGGTGATGGCTGGTGCGATGAGATATGCGTTCTGGGCGAAGATTATAAGGTGGGATGTGCATAGGGCTGTGGAACAATTTGTGAAATAAAGACAGGCTGGCAATGCCACGGCGGAGCGATAAGGGTGATAATCCGGATGCTGTTTTTCTGTGTGCAATGCTTGAGTGGGCATTTGGGAATTTGTTCCAGAGGCCTTTGTCTGGACGCTAAGGATCACGTCTGCACGTCAGCAAAACGAGTTTTAGAGGGGCGCTTGCCCACATTTCTAACGATAACGTTTTGTTTTTGTTTGCACGTAGGTATCAGCCCGGGTACTTGCACAATGTGCTTAGCAGCGGTGGCACGGCTGTGAATGTTTGGGGAGCCGTCTGCAGAGATGGACCGGCCCCACTTGTGTAGCTTCGAGCGAAGATTAACGCGGCGTAATTCTGCAAATGTCCTTGAGAGCTACCTCGTCCCGTTCGCCCTGGACGGGCCCTTTAAAGATGGCTTTTACTGGCTTTAGCAGGACCACAGCCCCGTCCACAAAGCTAAAGTCGTCCAAGACTTTCTAGAAGAGTGAGGAGGTCGACAGCTGCAATGGATGCCAAAGGGTGCGGACTTCAACATTATACAAAATGTGTGGGGATTTCTGAAATCCAACTTGGCATATATGAACTTGGGTGCAACAAGCAAAGAAGCATTGTGCCTCGCTGTTGCAGCTGAATGGGACCGCATAAAGCGATACCGCGAGTTTGTACAATCTGTGCACGATTCTCTGCCCCGGCGCATGGAAGCAACCATTCGCGTTAACGGCAGTCTCACGCGCTTTTGAACCGCGTTTGCTTTTGCACATTGTATTTTTGGTTCTTGTGGAACTACCTCGATGAAATTCTTCCTACTAAGAACAATAAGGATTCCCCTTGTTGCGATCGACGTGCTGATCGTGCATTACTACCTGGCCAATTCGAAATGCATGCACTTCGCGTATTTTACTTCAACTGTTACACAGAGCACACAGACTAAACCAGCATCGTGTCCTTTTGATTATTTTGTGCGTATTCGTTCTTACATACGCGAGGGTATATGCGCAACTTACAATAAACAAAATGAAGGCAGCAAAAAAGCGAGGGCTGATCTTTGCTGGTCCTCATTTCTTGAGCGGACACTGGGGAAGCCAGGATATACCATGTAAACCTAAGAACAAGAAGAAAAAAACACCCCGCGACACGCCCCTCACGGCAAAAGCATAACTAAACAGTCGTGGCAGTGCTCGCTGCTGAGTACAATCATACGGCGCAAATCGCTCTTCAAATACTTCGCAGGTAGGGCCAAAGAAATCCGTGGTGCCGTATTTGAAAAGCAACAAGCATCCGTTCGAGCTTCCAAAAGCGATGGCCGTACGCTCCAGATAAGGGTCGGCTGATAGCGCGCGCTGCTCGCTGGCGACCGAGTTAATCAGTTAAGAGCCGCCTTTAAAAAGCGTTGCGACACGGTTTGCCATGCTCTCGCGCCTTCCATTTGCTTTTGACTGCACCTGTACAATCTGCCGAGCTGAGCCGCCGGGGCACGACTTGCCACTTGAGGAACAGAGATAGCAGCACAGTAGAAAGAAAAATTAAGGTTAAAAACCTTAAATACTCCTAATAAGAAATCGTGCCTAAAATATTAAAACTCTCCCCCACATTAATTTCATCATAACGCGCGATTCAAATTCATTTGTTCGCGTGGCTACGGCCGTTAGCAACGCAACGCCGCAGCGCAAAAAAGAATACAAACCGCAGCCTGCGGTTGTAACTAATGCATACGGACCTCACTAAAAGCCGAACTAGCGCTGGAATGTTGATATCCACGAGAAGCGTCTTGCAGAACTTTGAATTCACGGCAGCGCACACCGCAACAAACCGAACAGCTGACGCGCGCACATGGAAGCTAAAAAAAAAAACAATCAAACTTACCCAATGTTGCCGGCTTTTGACTACGTTTTCGCTACCAGTTCGCTAAATTCTGCATAATACTCAGTCGACAACTGAAAACGAGTATGTTAGTAACACTAAAATATCACTGTGGTCTCAGATTGCGGTTTTGGCCACTAGACCGTAACAGAGAAGAAAAAAAATACTTATCGCCATACTCATATGGTCCTACCTTGGAGGGTCGGCATGCGGGCAACCACCACTGGTGGTCATTTTTCTTTCTTGTTTGCTGTCTAGCAGCCTTGAGGAGAGAGAAAGTAACTTCCCAGATGCGAGCGATGGTCCTCTCTCTCCGCTGCCGGCACCGCGCTCTCCGCAGCTTGTGGCGTCAAACTCAAACGTAGTTTGAGAGCGTTGCGCGCCGGATCCTCTGGAACTTCAGGCGGCAGTTTTTCTGTATGCCTCAGCGTGCTTTATTCTTAATGTGGCAAATATTTTACGTTACTGCAATGCCTCGTAAGCGCCATGTGTTGATTTTGAGATCAGAGCCTGAGATGAATGATGATCGAAGCAATGAAAAACAACTAGAACCACCAACCGACTGTTTTTGTAGGGCCCATTGACTAGTGCATGTCAGTCCCATGGACAAATAGGTATTGGTCTATGCGGCGAATATGAATCAGTCGATAAGGTGCACTGGATTCTGTATTGGTCTAATGTTTTTCATATTCAGCCCATAGACCGATACAGTTAGTACCATAGCCTATAAGACATATCGATATATATAGTATCGGTTTCTGTTTTGGTCCAGTACAAATGCAGATACAACCCGAAGATAAACTCTAGCACCAATACTAACGAAGATATAAGACCAATAAATTTCCCTATGGTTTTTTTTTTGTTTGCTATAGCAGTTTCACGTCAGTGCCAGAAAAGCCATTTGCGCCATGACTATCGCAAGATCTGCAAAGGGGATTTCACCAAGCAGTTGCGATCAGCGACCGCCAGGACGCCGACCGGAACTAATCACATTTCTAGCACTCCACTTTGGTGAGAACCGGAAGCTGAAGCAGCAGCAGCACACCACAACGGCAGCAGCAAAAGGGAGGCGGAGAGGCTTCGTTCAGTGCACGTGCAAAATTTCACGATGGACAGCCAGCAGCAACTGCTGTATATTGATCAGTTTGGTGCAGCGCACGTACTACAGCCCCTGGGCAAGACTGGTGCCGAAGGTCCCGGTACTGCGGCGATGGACCCGACATTTGACGTCGTTTACGAAGCGGATACGGTCTACCTAAACCTGGACGGCGTCGACGATACTACCACGTCCACAAGTCATGAGCAAGGCACATCACCGGAAGCAAGCAGCGCGTCTAGCGCAGAAGTACCAGAAGACAGACGAGCGCGCCATAACGATGTAGAACGAAAGCGACGAGCCCGGATTAAGAGCGCTTGCGACACCCTCAGAACTCTGGTGCCGAGTTTGGATCGCAGCACGGACGCCGCCACGGTGTTTGAGAGTACTGTGCTGCACATTAAGCACTTACAGCAAGGAATGTCCCACGAGGAACTTTTAAAGACATCCAAAGAGTTTTTTGAAACCCACTGCCTGTATGCTGAGAAATATAGTGAGTGCTGAAATCTACACCATGGTGTGCTGTCCTTTTCAAAAGCTTACATGCCATTGGGTTTGCTTCTGGGCCACATATTGCAACTTACGTCACTCCCAGCACAAAAAATCCCTGGAAGGTGGCAATAACTCGCCTCCTTATGATGTACAATAGCTAAGGGCACTACTATTACTACTGAAACAGCAATGCGCAACAGTGGTCTAAGGCCCACCAAGGTGCTTCACACAGCAGTGAACGAAATCTTCCGTTCCGTTATATATGTCAAAGGCATCAAAATTCTGACCTCTCTACAGGAGTCTCATAAGTGGGGTATATACAGGGTATTTCACACAAGAATACACAATTTCTATTTTAGGCTTTTTGAGTTAGAGGAGCGCTGCTTTTGGCATCATTAGAATACAGTTAAGACATGCCATCTACCAGGTTGGTTAACTAATATTGAACAGTTAACTTTGTAACGTCAATTGTGAGCCTCCTCTAAGAGGCGTGTAGCCCACCGTAAGTAATATCCATGTCAGTTTTTAGAATTTCGAAAATACAGTTACCCTCAGCGCTGTGGCCCAAAAAATTTCGGCTGTTTCGACGAATCACGACCACTGAAGAGATCTTTTTGTCCGCAAACTTCTCGAAAGCGCATGCATTTTGGCGCGATGTAGCAAAACTTTGTCGGGACACAGTGCCCAGGGCTACCGCGTCTTCGAAATCCTAAAAACAGATATGGATATTACTTACGGTGGGCCACATGCTTCTCAATAAATAAGGAGCCTAACTATGATAGTTAAGAAGTTAACTATTCAAGATTAGTTAACCAGCACCTTTCAGCTGTTTTCTGATGTACTACACAGCTGACGATGCCATCAAGAAGAAAGCGCTCATCTAAATCAAAAGGCCTTTTTTTTTTAAATTGTGTAAAGTCCTAGGTGAAACGCCCTGTATATGGGACAGAAGTGTGCTCTGTGGATGCATACATGCAGCTAGTATGTTATTAGTGCCCGACTACAGTATGTTTCTTGTGAGCGTGCCTTCATTTCCATGACAGCATATACAATTCTCAGTTTCCATTCTCCTGTGAAAATGTTGGTACCGAGCTGGGCGCTGCCCTGCAGTCCTCACAAATAAGTTTTCCTTTTGCACCTTAATAATATGTAAGGTGATTAAAGGCATAACTGGAACCAATTTCAAAACCCAATTTGAACCTTGGCTCATTGGTTACGGTGCTCGGCTGCTGGTTTGAAAGATGCGGGTTCGACCCTGGCCATGGTGGTCGCAGTTCGATAGAGGTTTTCGAAATGCTAGAGGCCCATGCACTGCGCGCTGTCAGTGCACGTTAAGGAACCACAGGTGGACAAAATTTTCCGGAGCCCTACACTACGGCATTCCTCATAGCCTGAGTCGCTTTGGGACATTAAACCCATAAACATAAACCTTAACCGATTGGAATTGTCTGAAAAAATCACTCGGTTCCAACCGAAATTTCCAATGATTTCTTAAACCAGCAAGTTCCAAATGGTCCCTTCCGCCAGATGGTACCTCTTGCAAGACGCCCCTGTCCAATACCCCACTACATGTGTCCCCACTTATGAAATTTCCACCACTTTGAAAGCTTTACCCTGGCCTGGTGCTCTGGTTCACAGAGGTGAAATGCTTAAAGAAAGGGTCTCTGACCCTGCTTTGTGGAAAGAAAAATGCCTCTTGCTATGGTGCTCTTAGGCCAAAGCTGCCCTTGCGCCATTAAAATTCAACATCCTAACATTATTCCAATATTCAGAGCAACTGGTACACACACTACACGATTTAGAATAACGCAGCATGCTATAAAAAGGAAAATAGCAGACGTCACCTTGAGACAGAGAGCAATGCTAATGAGGGCAAAAATTTGGAAATTAAGAAGAAAATGGACTTGGACGAGCACGAGTTCAAAGAGCTGCCTGGAATACTGTGGCCGCGGCGGACAACGATAATTGGAGGGAGAGAACTGGGGTACGTTTTTGTCCTGCAGTGGCGATAAGACAGCTGTTTCGAGTTGAACCGAGTATGAAAAACCTAGCTACCATCTCGATTTCAACTGTGTGCGCAGAGGACATGTCCACACGAGGTGATGCGCGCACGGCAGCACCGTGCCTGCACAGGTCGGGCCGTCGCAAAATGTGCACTCTTTGAAATAGTGTTTGGTAGATACCAAAAGGCCTATAAGACCAGTACGCTCACACACCCATAGCTGTCAGCAATCTCATAGGCTACTGGTTTCCTAATTGTTTTGTAGTTTTAATGGTGTATGGGTCTCATTGTGTCTACTGGTTCAGATTTCTGGAGGGTATGGACAGCAATCTTCCTTGTCCCTCCAGAGTTCAGAAGTTCCAGGAATGGAGAGTTAGGCAGCAGTTTCATGTATACACAATTTAATACACAATGAGAGCAGCAACTCAGAATGGAACATCACAAAAACTTTGACTGCAAGTAGAGCTGGGTTGCAAGCTTGTGAGCTCCGGCCCATTGGTGCAGTCTCGCCAAACCTAGAGCACCTCAAAAATAAAAAAAGCAGATTGTAGTCTGCAAAAAAAAAAAAAACATTGATCACAAGGGCAGGACACTGCACCACCTGTACTAACAATTGGTACTTCCAACTGTACAGCAGTCACATGCCACTGATGCATGCATGTAAATTCCTTGGGGCATTAACAAGATGAAACATCTCCAACGCCAGGTCAACGCACCACTGGTCTCTCCTGCTGACGGCACCGTATGTTTGGAAGAACTGTTCAAAAACTCTGGCAGGCAAATGAGCCGGGAAAAAGCCCTGTCCACTCTGCTTTCAGCTCCAATGCGATTATGCGCAAGCTACGGCCGTCGGTAACGCGCGTGGCTCGGCATGCTTGGCGTACCACGATCCGATACGCGAATACGCGCCGGCATAGTCTCTTGATACGACTTTTAAGCTTGGAACACGCCTGTGCCAGCCGATTAGACCGGCTATCGACCTCCGAGGCGGCGTGCGCTACCGGCGACCGCCGGCGGGAAGATAGTCGCGTTGAAACCGAAAGTAGAGCATCCCCCGAACCTCGACAGTCAGAGTAATCATCTCGCAGAGGTGCGCCCAAATCTTAAAAAGGCACAGCAAAACTTTATATGGACGCGTATCCGCGTGAAGGGAGGGAGAGAGGGAGGGGGGGCGGAGCAACGCCAACGAGGTAACTGCCGAGCTGTAGCTCGCGCGTCGCAAGAATAAAGCGAGTGTCTGTGAACGCTTAGCATCTGGCACGCCGGCGAAACGGGCGTTACTTTGACTCTCGTGATTATGGGAAATACAAAATGGGGCAGACAAGACATACAGGTGAAGTCAAAAGTAAATGGAAAGTGCGAGAGTGTGGGAAACCGTGATGCAGCGCTTTCTAACGCTGGCTCTGGTAATTGAGTAGCTCGGTTTCCAACAAGCAGCGCGCGGTACGAACAGACCATTATCTGGAGCGTTTACGGTCATCACTTTTGACGGCTCGAACAGATGCTTGTTGCTTTTCAAATGAGACACTAAGGATTTCTCCGGCGCTACCTGCAATTTGTTTGATGAGAGTTTCGAGCCGTTTGATAATACTCAGAAGCGAGCAATGCCACGACTGTTTACGTTTTTGCCGTGAGCGGCGTGCTGTGGAGCACCCGTTTTATTTCTTGTGCTCAGGTTGGAGGGATTGATTGCACCGTTTCCTCGAAACGCGATGCTGTCCAGAATACCTGAAGATGAACGGCGCAGCATAATTCGCCTCTCCAATTGAAGGTGTTCCTCAGCACACTATAAGTCGCCGAGTTGGCCGATCGATCGGCGCAGTGAATAGGATTTGCAGGCATATCGAGATGAGGATGCCCGCGTTGAAGATGCCCAAAGTTCAGGAAGACCACGATCCACATCGACAGAAGTCGACGAACTCATCGTGGCAGCGGTGGTGGCTGATCCATTCGAGTACGCGAGAAATTCGAGAGACCCTATCTCTGAACATCAGTGTGGCTACAATCCGCCGACGCTTGCATGAGGCAGGACTGAGCGGATGCGTGGTCGCTCAGAAACCCTACTTTACTTAACAGATCAGCAGAAGCACGCTCGACTGGGCTTTGTGCGAGCCCACGAAGAATGGTCGGTAGTCGATTGGGGTGAGGTCATATCTATTGACGAGTCCACTGTAATCTCAAGATGGGTCAACAGCGCCGGGTATGGCCCCCGTGCAACTGCCGGTAAGATTTAACCACATTCTCTTAATGATATCACGCTTTGCAATTGCCAGTGCTATATTTTCTACGTGGGTGAATACTTTCATTTCATTTTATTATATTAAAGGTCCCAAAAAAGGGGGTTTTACATATGGGGTGGAAAGAATTAAAAGCACAAATTCACAACAGCAAGAAAGTTTTTACATTTTTAGCGAAAAGACTTGGGCAAGTGATGATGGCAACGTTGTTTGGAAGGCCGTTCCAGCCTGCGGCTGCACGAAGCGAGAAGGAATTCGAAAAAGTGACGGTGCGTGACCGAGGACAAAAACTTGAAGGTGATGGCTGGTGCGATGAGATATGCGTTCTGGGCGAAGATTATAAGGTGGGATGTGCATAGGGCTGTGGAACAATTTGTGAAATAAAGACAGGCTGGCAATGCCACGGCGGAGCGATAAGGGTGATAATCCGGATGCTGTTTTTCTGTGTGCAATGCTTGAGTGGGCATTTGGGAATTTGTTCCAGAGGCCTTTGTCTGGACGCTAAGGATCACGTCTGCACGTCAGCAAAACGAGTTTTAGAGGGGCGCTTGCCCACATTTCTAACGATAACGTTTTGTTTTTGTTTGCACGTAGGTATCAGCCCGGGTACTTGCACAATGTGCTTAGCAGCGGTGGCACGGCTGTGAATGTTTGGGGAGCCGTCTGCAGAGATGGACCGGCCCCACTTGTGTAGCTTCGAGCGAAGATTAACGCGGCGTAATTCTGCAAATGTCCTTGAGAGCTACCTCGTCCCGTTCGCCCTGGACGGGCCCTTTAAAGATGGCTTTTACTGGCTTTAGCAGGACCACAGCCCCGTCCACAAAGCTAAAGTCGTCCAAGACTTTCTAGAAGAGTGAGGAGGTCGACAGCTGCAATGGATGAAAGGGCGCGGACTTCAACATTATACAAAATGTGTGGGGATTTCTGAAATCCAACTTGGCATATATGAACTTGGGTGCAACAAGCAAAGAAGCATTGTGCATCGCTGTTGCAGCTGAATGGGACCGCATTAAGCGATACCGCGAGTTTGTACAATCTGTGCACGATTCTCTGCCCCGGCGCATGGAAGCAACCATTCGCGTTAACGGCAGTCTCACGCGCTTTTGAACCGCGTTTGCTTTTGCACATTGTATTTTTGGTTCTTGTGGAACTACCTCGATGAAATTCTTCCTACTAAGAACAATAAGGATTCCCCTTGTTGCGATCGACGTGCTGATCGTGCATTACTACCTGGCCAATTCGAAATGCATGCACTTCGCGTATTTTACTTCAACTGTTACACAGAGCACACAGACTAAACCAGCATCGTGTCCTTTTGATTATTTTGTGCGTATTCGTTCTTACATACGCGAGGGTATATGCGCAACTTACAATAAACAAAATGAAGGCAGCAAAAAAGCGAGGGCTGATCTTTGCTGGTCCTCATTTCTTGAGCGGACACTGGGGAAGCCAGGATATACCATGTAAACCTAAGAACAAGAAGAAAAAAACACCCCGCGACACGCCCCTCACGGCAAAAGCATAACTAAACAGTCGTGGCAGTGCTCGCTGCTGAGTACAATCATACGGCGCAAATCGCTCTTCAAATACTTCGCAGGTAGGGCCAAAGAAATCCGTGGTGCCGTATTTGAAAAGCAACAAGCATCCGTTCGAGCTTCCAAAAGCGATGGCCGTACGCTCCAGATAAGGGTCGGCTGATAGCGCGCGCTGCTCGCTGGCGACCGAGTTAATCAGTTAAGAGCCGCCTTTAAAAAGCGTTGCGACACGGTTTGCCATGCTCTCGCGCCTTCCATTTGCTTTTGACTGCACCTGTACAATCTGCCGAGCTGAGCCGCCGGGGCACGACTTGCCACTTGAGGAACAGAGATAGCAGCACAGTAGAAAGAAAAATTAAGGTTAAAAACCTTAAATACTCCTAATAAGAAATCGTGCCTAAAATATTAAAACTCTCCCCCACATTAATTTCATCATAACGCGCGATTCAAATTCATTTGTTCGCGTGGCTACGGCCGTTAGCAACGCAACGCCGCAGCGCAAAAAAGAATACAAACCGCAGCCTGCGGTTGTAACTAATGCATACGGACCTCACTAAAAGCCGAACTAGCGCTGGAATGTTGATATCCACGAGAAGCGTCTTGCAGAACTTTGAATTCACGGCAGCGCACACCGCAACAAACCGAACAGCTGACGCGCGCACATGGAAGCTAAAAAAAAAACAATCAAACTTACCCAATGTTGCCGGCTTTTGACTACGTTTTCGCTACCAGTTCGCTAAATTCTGCATAATACTCAGTCGACAACTGAAAACGAGTATGTTAGTAACACTAAAATATCACTGTGGTCTCAGATTGCGGTTTTGGCCACTAGACCGTAACAGAGAAGAAAAAAAATACTTATCGCCATACTCATATGGTCCTACCTTGGAGGGTCGGCATGCGGGCAACCACCACTGGTGGTCATTTTTCTTTCTTGTTTGCTGTCTAGCAGACTTGAGGAGAGAGAAAGTAACTTCCCAGATGCGAGCGATGGTCCTCTCTCTCCGCTGCCGGCACCGCGCTCTCCGCAGCTTGTGGCGTCAAACTCAAACGTAGTTTGAGAGCGTTGCGCGCCGGATCCTCTGGAACTTCAGGCGGCAGTTTTTCTGTATGCCTCAGCGTGCTTTATTCTTAATGTGGCAAATATTTTACGTTACTGCAATGCCTCGTAAGCGCCATGTGTTGATTTTGAGATCAGAGCCTGAGATGAATGATGATCGAAGCAATGAAAAACAACTAGAACCACCAACCGACTGTTTTTGTAGGGCCCATTGACTAGTGCATGTCAGTCCCATGGACAAATAGGTATTGGTCTATGCGGCGAATATGAATCAGTCGATAAGGTGCACTGGATTCTGTATTGGTCTAATGTTTTTCATATTCAGCCCATAGACCGATACAGTTAGTACCATAGCCTATAAGACATATCGATATATATAGTATCGGTTTCTGTTTTGGTCCAGTACAAATGCAGATACAACCCGAAGATAAACTCTAGCACCAATACTAACGAAGATATAAGACCAATAAATTTCCCTATGGTTTTTTTTTTGTTTGCTATAGCAGTTTCACGTCAGTGCCAGAAAAGCCATTTGCGCCATGACTATCGCAAGATCTGCAAAGGGGATTTCACCAAGCAGTTGCGATCAGCGACCGCCAGGACGCCGACCGGAACTAATCACATTTCTAGCACTCCACTTTGGTGAGAACCGGAAGCTGAAGCAGCAGCAGCACACCACAACGGCAGCAGCAAAAGGGAGGCGGAGAGGCTTCGTTCAGTGCACGTGCAAAATTTCACGATGGACAGCCAGCAGCAACTGCTGTATATTGATCAGTTTGGTGCAGCGCACGTACTACAGCCCCTGGGCAAGACTGGTGCCGAAGGTCCCGGTACTGCGGCGATGGACCCGACATTTGACGTCGTTTACGAAGCGGATACGGTCTACCTAAACCTGGACGGCGTCGACGATACTACCACGTCCACAAGTCATGAGCAAGGCACATCACCGGAAGCAAGCAGCGCGTCTAGCGCAGAAGTACCAGAAGACAGACGAGCGCGCCATAACGATGTAGAACGAAAGCGACGAGCCCGGATTAAGAGCGCTTGCGACACCCTCAGAACTCTGGTGCCGAGTTTGGATCGCAGCACGGACGCCGCCACGGTGTTTGAGAGTACTGTGCTGCACATTAAGCACTTACAGCAAGGAATGTCCCACGAGGAACTTTTAAAGACATCCAAAGAGTTTTTTGAAACCCACTGCCTGTATGCTGAGAAATATAGTGAGTGCTGAAATCTACACCATGGTGTGCTGTCCTTTTCAAAAGCTTACATGCCATTGGGTTTGCTTCTGGGCCACATATTGCAACTTACGTCACTCCCAGCACAAAAAATCCCTGGAAGGTGGCAATAACTCGCCTCCTTATGATGTACAATAGCTAAGGGCACTACTATTACTACTGAAACAGCAATGCGCAACAGTGGTCTAAGGCCCACCAAGGTGCTTCACACAGCAGTGAACGAAATCTTCCGTTCCGTTATATATGTCAAAGGCATCAAAATTCTGACCTCTCTACAGGAGTCTCATAAGTGGGGTATATACAGGGTATTTCACACAAGAATACACAATTTCTATTTTAGGCTTTTTGAGTTAGAGGAGCGCTGCTTTTGGCATCATTAGAATACAGTTAAGACATGCCATCTACCAGGTTGGTTAACTAATATTGAACAGTTAACTTTGTAACGTCAATTGTGAGCCTCCTCTAAGAGGCGTGTAGCCCACCATAAGTAATATCCATGTCAGTTTTTAGAATTTCGAAAATACAGTTACCCTCAGCGCTGTGGCCCAAAAAATTTCGGCTGTTTCGACGAATCACGACCACTGAAGAGATCTTTTTGTCCGCAAACTTCTCGAAAGCGCATGCATTTTGGCGCGATGTAGCAAAACTTTGTCGGGACACAGTGCCCAGGGCTACCGCGTCTTCGAAATCCTAAAAACAGATATGGATATTACTTACGGTGGGCCACATGCTTCTCAATAAATAAGGAGCCTAACTATGATAGTTAAGAAGTTAACTATTCAAGATTAGTTAACCAGCACCTTTCAGCTGTTTTCTGATGTACTACACAGCTGACGATGCCATCAAGAAGAAAGCGCTCATCTAAATCAAAAGGCCTTTTTTTTTTTTTAAATTGTGTAAAGTCCTAGGTGAAACGCCCTGTATATGGGACAGAAGTGTGCTCTGTGGATGCATACATGCAGCTAGTATGTTATTAGTGCCCGACTACAGTATGTTTCTTGTGAGCGTGCCTTCATTTCCATGACAGCATATACAATTCTCAGTTTCCATTCTCCTGTGAAAATGTTGGTACCGAGCTGGGCGCTGCCCTGCAGTCCTCACAAATAAGTTTTCCTTTTGCACCTTAATAATATGTAAGGTGATTAAAGGCATAACTGGAACCAATTTCAAAACCCAATTTGAACCTTGGCTCATTGGTTACGGTGCTCGGCTGCTGGTTTGAAAGATGCGGGTTCGACCCTGGCCATGGTGGTCGCAGTTCGATAGAGGTTTTCGAAATGCTAGAGGCCCATGCACTGCGCGCTGTCAGTGCACGTTAAGGAACCACAGGTGGACAAAATTTTCCGGAGCCCTACACTACGGCATTCCTCATAGCCTGAGTCGCTTTGGGACATTAAACCCATAAACATAAACCTTAACCGATTGGAATTGTCTGAAAAAATCACTCGGTTCCAACCGAAATTTCCAATGATTTCTTAAACCAGCAAGTTCCAAATGGTCCCTTCCGCCAGATGGTACCTCTTGCAAGACGCCCCTGTCCAATACCCCACTACATGTGTCCCCACTTATGAAATTTCCACCACTTTGAAAGCTTTACCCTGGCCTGGTGCTCTGGTTCACAGAGGTGAAATGCTTAAAGAAAGGGTCTCTGACCCTGCTTTGTGGAAAGAAAAATGCCTCTTGCTATGGTGCTCTTAGGCCAAAGCTGCCCTTGCGCCATTAAAATTCAACATCCTAACATTATTCCAATATTCAGAGCAACTGGTACACACACTACACGATTTAGAATAACGCAGCATGCTATAAAAAGGAAAATAGCAGACGTCACCTTGCGACAGAGAGCAATGCTAATGAGGGCAAAAATTTGGAAATTAAGAAGAAAATGGACTTGGACGAGCACGAGTTCAAAGAGCTGCCTGGAATACTGTGGCCGCGGCGGACAGCGATAATTGGAGGGAGAGAACTGGGGTACGTTTTTGTCCTGCAGTGGCGATAAGACAGCTGTTTCGAGTTGAACCGAGTATGAAAAACCTAGCTACCATCTCGATTTCAACTGTGTGCGCAGAGGACATGTCCACACGAGGTGATGCGCGCACGGCAGCACCGTGCCTGCACAGGTCGGGCCGTCGCAAAATGTGCACTCTTTGAAATAGTGTTTGGTAGATACCAAAAGGCCTATAAGACCAGTACGCTCACACACCCATAGCTGTCAGCAATCTCATAGGCTACTGGTTTCCTAATTGTTTTGTAGTTTTAATGGTGTATGGGTCTCATTGTGTCTACTGGTTCAGATTTCTGGAGGGTATGGACAGCAATCTTCCTTGTCCCTCCAGAGTTCAGAAGTTCCAGGAATGGAGAGTTAGGCAGCAGTTTCATGTATACACAATTTAATACACAATGAGAGCAGCAACTCAGAATGGAACATCACAAAAACTTTGACTGCAAGTAGAGCTGGGTTGCAAGCTTGTGAGCTCCGGCCCATTGGTGCAGTCTCGCCAAACCTAGAGCACCTCAAAAATAAAAAAAGCAGATTGTAGTCTGCAAAAAAAAAAAAAACATTGATCACAAGGGCAGGACACTGCACCACCTGTACTAACAATTGGTACTTCCAACTGTACAGCAGTCACATGCCACTGATGCATGCATGTAAATTCCTTGGGGCATTAACAAGATGAAACATCTCCAACGCCAGGTCAACGCACCACTGGTCTCTCCTGCTGACGGCACCGTATGTTTGGAAGAACTGTTCAAAAACTCTGGCAGGCAAATGAGCCGGGAAAAAGCCCTGTCCACTCTGCTTTCAGCTCCAATGCGATTATGCGCAAGCTACGGCCGTCGGTAACGCGCGTGGCTCGGCATGCTTGGCGTACCACGATCCGATACGCGAATACACGCCGGCATAGTCTCTTGATACGACTTTTAAGCTTGGAACACGCCTGTGCCAGCCGATTAGACCGGCTATCGACCTCCGAGGCGGCGTGCGCTACCGGCGACCGCCGGCGGGAAGATAGTCGCGTTGAAATCGAAAGTAGAGCATCCCCCGAACCTCGACAGCCGGAGTAATCATCTCGCAGAGGTGCGCCCAAATCTTAAAAAGGCACAGCAAAACTTTATATGGACGCGTATCCGCGTGAAGGGAGGGAGAGAGGGAGGGGTGGCGGAGCAACGCCAACGAGGTAACTGCCGAGCTGTAGCTCGCGCGTCGCAAGAATAAAGCGAGTCTCTGTGAACGCTTAGCATCTGGCACGCCGGCGAAACGGGCGTTACTTTGACTCTCGTGATTATGGGAAATACAAAATGGGGCAGACAAGACATACAGGTGAAGTCAAAAGTAAATGGAAAGTGCGAGAGTGTGGGAAACCGTGATGCAGCGCTTTCGAACGCTGGCTCTGGTAATTGAGTAGCTCGGTTTCCAACAAGCAGCGCGCGGTACGAACAGACCATTATCTGGAGCGTTTACGGTCATCACTTTTGACGGCTCGAACAGATGCTTGTTGCTTTTCAAATGAGACACTAAGGATTTCTCCGGCGCTACCTGCAATTTGTTTGATGAGAGTTTCGAGCCGTTTGATAATACTCAGAAGCGAGCAATGCCACGACTGTTTACGTTTTTGCCGTGAGCGGCGTGCTGTGGAGCACCCGTTTTATTTCTTGTGCTCAGGTTGGAGGGATTGATTGCACCGTTTCCTCGATACGCGATGCTGTCCAGAATACCTGAAGATGAACGGCGCAGCATAATTCGCCTCTCCAATTGAAGGTGTTCCTCAGCACACTATAAGTCGCCGAGTTGGCCGATCGATCGGCGCAGTGAATAGGATTTGCAGGCATATCGAGATGAGGATGCCCGCGTTGAAGATGCCCAAAGTTCAGGAAGACCACGATCCACATCGACAGAAGTCGACGAACTCATCGTGGCAGCGGTGGAGGCTGATCCATTCGAGTACGCGAGAAATTCGAGAGACCCTATCTCTGAACATCAGTGTGGCTACAATCCGCCGACGCTTGCATGAGGCAGGACTGAGCGGATGCGTGGTCGCTCAGAAACCCTACTTTACTTAACAGATCAGCAGAAGCACGCTCGACTGGGCTTTGTGCGAGCCCACGAAGAATGGTCGGTAGTCGATTGGGGTGAGGTCATATCTATTGACGAGTCCACTGTAATCTCAAGATGGGTCAACAGCGCCGGGTATGGCCCCCGTGCAACTGCCGGTAAGATTTAACCACATTCTCTTAATGATATCACGCTTTGCAATTGCCAGTGCTATATTTTCTACGTGGGTGAATACTTTCATTTCATTTTATTATATTAAAGGTCCCAAAAAAGGGGGTTTTACATATGGGGTGGAAAGAATTAAAAGCACAAATTCACAACAGCAAGAAAGTTTTTACATTTTTAGCGAAAAGACTTGGGCAAGTGATGATGGCAACGTTGTTTGGAAGGCCGTTCCAGCCTGCGGCTGCACGAAGCGAGAAGGAATTCGAAAAAGTGACGGTGCGTGACCGAGGACAAAAACTTGAAGGTGATGGCTGGTGCGATGAGATATGCGTTCTGGGCGAAGATTATAAGGTGGGATGTGCATAGGGCTGTGGAACAATTTGTGAAATAAAGACAGGCTGGCAATGCCACGGCGGAGCGATAAGGGTGATAATCCGGATGCTGTTTTTCTGTGTGCAATGCTTGAGTGGGCATTTGGGAATTTGTTCCAGAGGCCTTTGTCTGGACGCTAAGGATCACGTCTGCACGTCAGCAAAACGAGTTTTAGAGGGGCGCTTGCCCACATTTCTAACGATAACGTTTTGTTTTTGTTTGCACGTAGGTATCAGCCCGGGTACTTGCACAATGTGCTTAGCAGCGGTGGCACGGCTGTGAATGTTTGGGGAGCCGTCTGCAGAGATGGACCGGCCCCACTTGTGTAGCTTCGAGCGAAGATTAACGCGGCGTAATTCTGCAAATGTCCTTGAGAGCTACCTCGTCCCGTTCGCCCTGGACGGGCCCTTTAAAGATGGCTTTTACTGGCTTTAGCAGGACCACAGCCCCGTCCACAAAGCTAAAGTCGTCCAAGACTTTCTAGAAGAGTGAGGAGGTCGACAGCTGCAATGGATGAAAGGGCGCGGACTTCAACATTATACAAAATGTGTGGGGATTTCTGAAATCCAACTTGGCATATATGAACTTGGGTGCAACAAGCAAAGAAGCATTGTGCATCGCTGTTGCAGCTGAATGGGACCGCATTAAGCGATACCGCGAGTTTGTACAATCTGTGCACGATTCTCTGCCCCGGCGCATGGAAGCAACCATTCGCGTTAACGGCAGTCTCACGCGCTTTTGAACCGCGTTTGCTTTTGCACATTGTATTTTTGGTTCTTGTGGAACTACCTCGATGAAATTCTTCCTACTAAGAACAATAAGGATTCCCCTTGTTGCGATCGACGTGCTGATCGTGCATTACTACCTGGCCAATTCGAAATGCATGCACTTCGCGTATTTTACTTCAACTGTTACACAGAGCACACAGACTAAACCAGCATCGTGTCCTTTTGATTATTTTGTGCGTATTCGTTCTTACATACGCGAGGGTATATGCGCAACTTACAATAAACAAAATGAAGGCAGCAAAAAAGCGAGGGCTGATCTTTGCTGGTCCTCATTTCTTGAGCGGACACTGGGGAAGCCAGGATATACCATGTAAACCTAAGAACAAGAAGAAAAAAACACCCCGCGACACGCCCCTCACGGCAAAAGCATAACTAAACAGTCGTGGCAGTGCTCGCTGCTGAGTACAATCATACGGCGCAAATCGCTCTTCAAATACTTCGCAGGTAGGGCCAAAGAAATCCGTGGTGCCGTATTTGAAAAGCAACAAGCATCCGTTCGAGCTTCCAAAAGCGATGGCCGTACGCTCCAGATAAGGGTCGGCTGATAGCGCGCGCTGCTCGCTGGCGACCGAGTTAATCAGTTAAGAGCCGCCTTTAAAAAGCGTTGCGACACGGTTTGCCATGCTCTCGCGCCTTCCATTTGCTTTTGACTGCACCTGTACAATCTGCCGAGCTGAGCCGCCGGGGCACGACTTGCCACTTGAGGAACAGAGATAGCAGCACAGTAGAAAGAAAAATTAAGGTTAAAAACCTTAAATACTCCTAATAAGAAATCGTGCCTAAAATATTAAAACTCTCCCCCACATTAATTTCATCATAACGCGCGATTCAAATTCATTTGTTCGCGTGGCTACGGCCGTTAGCAACGCAACGCCGCAGCGCAAAAAAGAATACAAACCGCAGCCTGCGGTTGTAACTAATGCATACGGACCTCACTAAAAGCCGAACTAGCGCTGGAATGTTGATATCCACGAGAAGCGTCTTGCAGAACTTTGAATTCACGGCAGCGCACACCGCAACAAACCGAACAGCTGACGCGCGCACATGGAAGCTAAAAAAAAAACAATCAAACTTACCCAATGTTGCCGGCTTTTGACTACGTTTTCGCTACCAGTTCGCTAAATTCTGCATAATACTCAGTCGACAACTGAAAACGAGTATGTTAGTAACACTAAAATATCACTGTGGTCTCAGATTGCGGTTTTGGCCACTAGACCGTAACAGAGAAGAAAAAAAATACTTATCGCCATACTCATATGGTCCTACCTTGGAGGGTCGGCATGCGGGCAACCACCACTGGTGGTCATTTTTCTTTCTTGTTTGCTGTCTAGCAGCCTTGAGGAGAGAGAAAGTAACTTCCCAGATGCGAGCGATGGTCCACTCTCTCCGCTGCCGGCACCGCGCTCTCCGCAGCTTGTGGCGTCAAACTCAAACGTAGTTTGAGAGCGTTGCGCGCCGGATCCTCTGGAACTTCAGGCGGCAGTTTTTCTGTATGCCTCAGCGTGCTTTATTCTTAATGTGGCAAATATTTTACGTTACTGCAATGCCTCGTAAGCGCCATGTGTTGATTTTGAGATCAGAGCCTGAGATGAATGATGATCGAAGCAATGAAAAACAACTAGAACCACCAACCGACTGTTTTTGTAGGGCCCATTGACTAGTGCATGTCAGTCCCATGGACAAATAGGTATTGGTCTATGCGGCGAATATGAATCAGTCGATAAGGTGCACTGGATTCTGTATTGGTCTAATGTTTTTCATATTCAGCCCATAGACCGATACAGTTAGTACCATAGCCTATAAGACATATCGATATATATAGTATCGGTTTCTGTTTTGGTCCAGTACAAATGCAGATACAACCCGAAGATAAACTCTAGCACCAATACTAACGAAGATATAAGACCAATAAATTTCCCTATGGTTTTTTTTTTGTTTGCTATAGCAGTTTCACGTCAGTGCCAGAAAAGCCATTTGCGCCATGACTATCGCAAGATCTGCAAAGGGGATTTCACCAAGCAGTTGCGATCAGCGACCGCCAGGACGCCGACCGGAACTAATCACATTTCTAGCACTCCACTTTGGTGAGAACCGGAAGCTGAAGCAGCAGCAGCACACCACAACGGCAGCAGCAAAAGGGAGGCGGAGAGGCTTCGTTCAGTGCACGTGCAAAATTTCACGATGGACAGCCAGCAGCAACTGCTGTATATTGATCAGTTTGGTGCAGCGCACGTACTACAGCCCCTGGGCAAGACTGGTGCCGAAGGTCCCGGTACTGCGGCGATGGACCCGACATTTGACGTCGTTTACGAAGCGGATACGGTCTACCTAAACCTGGACGGCGTCGACGATACTACCACGTCCACAAGTCATGAGCAAGGCACATCACCGGAAGCAAGCAGCGCGTCTAGCGCAGAAGTACCAGAAGACAGACGAGCGCGCCATAACGATGTAGAACGAAAGCGACGAGCCCGGATTAAGAGCGCTTGCGACACCCTCAGAACTCTGGTGCCGAGTTTGGATCGCAGCACGGACGCCGCCACGGTGTTTGAGAGTACTGTGCTGCACATTAAGCACTTACAGCAAGGAATGTCCCACGAGGAACTTTTAAAGACATCCAAAGAGTTTTTTGAAACCCACTGCCTGTATGCTGAGAAATATAGTGAGTGCTGAAATCTACACCATGGTGTGCTGTCCTTTTCAAAAGCTTACATGCCATTGGGTTTGCTTCTGGGCCACATATTGCAACTTACGTCACTCCCAGCACAAAAAATCCCTGGAAGGTGGCAATAACTCGCCTCCTTATGATGTACAATAGCTAAGGGCACTACTATTACTACTGAAACAGCAATGCGCAACAGTGGTCTAAGGCCCACCAAGGTGCTTCACACAGCAGTGAACGAAATCTTCCGTTCCGTTATATATGTCAAAGGCATCAAAATTCTGACCTCTCTACAGGAGTCTCATAAGTGGGGTATATACAGGGTATTTCACACAAGAATACACAATTTCTATTTTAGGCTTTTTGAGTTAGAGGAGCGCTGCTTTTGGCATCATTAGAATACAGTTAAGACATGCCATCTACCAGGTTGGTTAACTAATATTGAACAGTTAACTTTGTAACGTCAATTGTGAGCCTCCTCTAAGAGGCGTGTAGCCCACCGTAAGTAATATCCATGTCAGTTTTTAGAATTTCGAAAATACAGTTACCCTCAGCGCTGTGGCCCAAAAAATTTCGGCTGTTTCGACGAATCACGACCACTGAAGAGATCTTTTTGTTCGCAAACTTCTCGAAAGCGCATGCATTTTGGCGCGATGTAGCAAAACTTTGTCGGGACACAGTGCCCAGGGCTACCGCGTCTTCGAAATCCTAAAAACAGATATGGATATTACTTACGGTGGGCCACATGCTTCTCAATAAATAAGGAGCCTAACTATGATAGTTAAGAAGTTAACTATTCAAGATTAGTTAACCAGCACCTTTCAGCTGTTTTCTGATGTACTACACAGCTGACGATGCCATCAAGAAGAAAGCGCTCATCTAAATCAAAAGGCCTTTTTTTTTTTTTAAATTGTGTAAAGTCCTAGGTGAAACGCCCTGTATATGGGACAGAAGTGTGCTCTGTGGATGCATACATGCAGCTAGTATGTTATTAGTGCCCGACTACAGTATGTTTCTTGTGAGCGTGCCTTCATTTCCATGACAGCATATACAATTCTCAGTTTCCATTCTCCTGTGAAAATGTTGGTACCGAGCTGGGCGCTGCCCTGCAGTCCTCACAAATAAGTTTTCCTTTTGCACCTTAATAATATGTAAGGTGATTAAAGGCATAACTGGAACCAATTTCAAAACCCAATTTGAACCTTGGCTCATTGGTTACGGTGCTCGGCTGCTGGTTTGAAAGATGCGGGTTCGACCCTGGCCATGGTGGTCGCAGTTCGATAGAGGTTTTCGAAATGCTAGAGGCCCATGCACTGCGCGCTGTCAGTGCACGTTAAGGAACCACAGGTGGACAAAATTTTCCGGAGCCCTACACTACGGCATTCCTCATAGCCTGAGTCGCTTTGGGACATTAAACCCATAAACATAAACCTTAACCGATTGGAATTGTCTGAAAAAATCACTCGGTTCCAACCGAAATTTCCAATGATTTCTTAAACCAGCAAGTTCCAAATGGTCCCTTCCGCCAGATGGTACCTCTTGCAAGACGCCCCTGTCCAATACCCCACTACATGTGTCCCCACTTATGAAATTTCCACCACTTTGAAAGCTTTACCCTGGCCTGGTGCTCTGGTTCACAGAGGTGAAATGCTTAAAGAAAGGGTCTCTGACCCTGCTTTGTGGAAAGAAAAATGCCTCTTGCTATGGTGCTCTTAGGCCAAAGCTGCCCTTGCGCCATTAAAATTCAACATCCTAACATTATTCCAATATTCAGAGCAACTGGTACACACACTACACGATTTAGAATAACGCAGCATGCTATAAAAAGGAAAATAGCAGACGTCACCTTGCGACAGAGAGCAATGCTAATGAGGGCAAAAATTTGGAAATTAAGAAGAAAATGGACTTGGACGAGCACGAGTTCAAAGAGCTGCCTGGAATACTGTGGCCGCGGCGGACAGCGATAATTGGAGGGAGAGAACTGGGGTACGTTTTTGTCCTGCAGTGGCGATAAGACAGCTGTTTCGAGTTGAACCGAGTATGAAAAACCTAGCTACCATCTCGATTTCAACTGTGTGCGCAGAGGACATGTCCACACGAGGTGATGCGCGCACGGCAGCACCGTGCCTGCACAGGTCGGGCCGTCGCAAAATGTGCACTCTTTGAAATAGTGTTTGGTAGATACCAAAAGGCCTATAAGACCAGTACGCTCACACACCCATAGCTGTCAGCAATCTCATAGGCTACTGGTTTCCTAATTGTTTTGTAGTTTTAATGGTGTATGGGTCTCATTGTGTCTACTGGTTCAGATTTCTGGAGGGTATGGACAGCAATCTTCCTTGTCCCTCCAGAGTTCAGAAGTTCCAGGAATGGAGAGTTAGGCAGCAGTTTCATGTATACACAATTTAATACACAATGAGAGCAGCAACTCAGAATGGAACATCACAAAAACTTTGACTGCAAGTAGAGCTGGGTTGCAAGCTTGTGAGCTCCGGCCCATTGGTGCAGTCTCGCCAAACCTAGAGCACCTCAAAAATAAAAAAAGCAGATTGTAGTCTGCAAAAAAAAAAAAACATTGATCACAAGGGCAGGACACTGCACCACCTGTACTAACAATTGGTACTTCCAACTGTACAGCAGTCACATGCCACTGATGCATGCATGTAAATTCCTTGGGGCATTAACAAGATGAAACATCTCCAACGCCAGGTCAACGCACCACTGGTCTCTCCTGCTGACGGCACCGTATGTTTGGAAGAACTGTTCAAAAACTCTGGCAGGCAAATGAGCCGGGAAAAAGCCCTGTCCACTCTGCTTTCAGCTCCAATGCGATTATGCGCAAGCTACGGCCGTCGGTAACGCGCGTGGCTCGGCATGCTTGGCGTACCACGATCCGATACGCGAATACACGCCGGCATAGTCTCTTGATACGACTTTTAAGCTTGGAACACGCCTGTGCCAGCCGATTAGACCGGCTATCGACCTCCGAGGCGGCGTGCGCTACCGGCGACCGCCGGCGGGAAGATAGTCGCGTTGAAATCGAAAGTAGAGCATCCCCCGAACCTCGACAGCCGGAGTAATCATCTCGCAGAGGTGCGCCCAAATCTTAAAAAGGCACAGCAAAACTTTATATGGACGCGTATCTGCGTGAAGGGAGGGAGAGAGGGAGGGGTGGCGGAGCAACGCCAACGAGGTAACTGCCGAGCTGTAGCTCGCGCGTCGCAAGAATAAAGCGAGTCTCTGTGAACGCTTAGCATCTGGCACGCCGGCGAAACGGGCGTTACTTTGACTCTCGTGATTATGGGAAATACAAAATGGGGCAGACAAGACATACAGGTGAAGTCAAAAGTAAATGGAAAGTGCGAGAGTGTGGGAAACCGTGATGCAGCGCTTTCGAACGCTGGCTCTGGTAATTGAGTAGCTCGGTTTCCAACAAGCAGCGCGCGGTACGAACAGACCATTATCTGGAGCGTTTACGGTCATCACTTTTGACGGCTCGAACAGATGCTTGTTGCTTTTCAAATGAGACACTAAGGATTTCTCCGGCGCTACCTGCAATTTGTTTGATGAGAGTTTCGAGCCGTTTGATAATACTCAGAAGCGAGCAATGCCACGACTGTTTACGTTTTTGCCGTGAGCGGCGTGCTGTGGAGCACCCGTTTTATTTCTTGTGCTCAGGTTGGAGGGATTGATTGCACCGTTTCCTCGAAACGCGATGCTGTCCAGAATACCTGAAGATGAACGGCGCAGCATAATTCGCCTCTCCAATTGAAGGTGTTCCTCAGCACACTATAAGTCGCCGAGTTGGCCGATCGATCGGCGCAGTGAATAGGATTTGCAGGCATATCGAGATGAGGATGCCCGCGTTGAAGATGCCCAAAGTTCAGGAAGACCACGATCCACATCGACAGAAGTCGACGAACTCATCGTGGCAGCGGTGGAGGCTGATCCATTCGAGTACGCGAGAAATTCGAGAGACCCTATCTCTGAACATCAGTGTGGCTACAATCCGCCGACGCTTGCATGAGGCAGGACTGAGCGGATGCGTGGTCGCTCAGAAACCCTACTTTACTTAACAGATCAGCAGAAGCACGCTCGACTGGGCTTTGTGCGAGCCCACGAAGAATGGTCGGTAGTCGATTGGGGTGAGGTCATATCTATTGACGAGTCCACTGTAATCTCAAGATGGGTCAACAGCGCCGGGTATGGCCCCCGTGCAACTGCTGGTAAGATTTAACCACATTCTCTTAATGATATCACGCTTTGCAATTGCCAGTGCTATATTTTCTACGTGGGTGAATACTTTCATTTCATTTTATTATATTAAAGGTCCCAAAAAAGGGGGTTTTACATATGGGGTGGAAAGAATTAAAAGCACAAATTCACAACAGCAAGAAAGTTTTTACATTTTTAGCGAAAAGACTTGGGCAAGTGATGATGGCAACGTTGTTTGGAAGGCCGTTCCAGCCTGCGGCTGCACGAAGCGAGAAGGAATTCGAAAAAGTGACGGTGCGTGACCGAGGACAAAAACTTGAAGGTGATGGCTGGTGCGATGAGATATGCGTTCTGGGCGAAGATTATAAGGTGGGATGTGCATAGGGCTGTGGAACAATTTGTGAAATAAAGACAGGCTGGCAATGCCACGGCGGAGCGATAAGGGTGATAATCCGGATGCTGTTTTTCTGTGTGCAATGCTTGAGTGGGCATTTGGGAATTTGTTCCAGAGGCCTTTGTCTGGACGCTAAGGATCACGTCTGCACGTCAGCAAAATGAGTTTTAGAGGGGCGCTTGCCCACATTTCTAACGATAACGTTTTGTTTTTGTTTGCACGTAGGTATCAGCCCGGGTACTTGCACAATGTGCTTAGCAGCGGTGGCACGGCTGTGAATGTTTGGGGAGCCGTCTGCAGAGATGGACCGGCCCCACTTGTGTAGCTTCGAGCGAAGATTAACGCGGCGTAATACTGCAAATGTCCTTGAGAGCTACCTCGTCCCGTTCGCCCTGGACGGGCCCTTTAAAGATGGCTTTTACTGGCTTTAGCAGGACCACAGCCCCGTCCACAAAGCTAAAGTCGTCCAAGACTTTCTAGAAGAGTGAGGAGGTCGACAGCTGCAATGGATGCCAAAGGGCGCGGACTTCAACATTATACAAAATGTGTGGGGGATTTCTGAAATCCAACTTGGCATATATGAACTTGGGTGCAACAAGCAAAGAAGCATTGTGCCTCGCTGTTGCAGCTGAATGGGACCGCATTAAGCGATACCGCGAGTTTGTACAATCTGTGCACGATTCTCTGCCCCGGCGCATGGAAGCAACCATTCGCGTTAACGGCAGTCTCACGCGCTTTTGAACCGCGTTTGCTTTTGCACATTGTATTTTTGGTTCTTGTGGAACTACCTCGATGAAATTCTTCCTACTAAGAACAATAAGGATTCCCCTTGTTGCGATCGACGTGCTGATCGTGCATTACTACCTGGCCAATTCGAAATGCATGCACTTCGCGTATTTTACTTCAACTGTTACACAGAGCACACAGACTAAACCAGCATCGTGTCCTTTTGATTATTTTGTGCGTATTCGTTCTTACATACGCGAGGGTATATGCGCAACTTACAATAAACAAAATGAAGGCAGCAAAAAAGCGAGGGCTGATCTTTGCTGGTCCTCATTTCTTGAGCGGACACTGGGGAAGCCAGGATATACCATGTAAACCTAAGAACAAGAAGAAAAAAACACCCCGCGACACGCCCCTCACGGCAAAAGCATAACTAAACAGTCGTGGCAGTGCTCGCTGCTGAGTACAATCATACGGCGCAAATCGCTCTTCAAATACTTCGCAGGTAGGGCCAAAGAAATCCGTGGTGCCGTATTTGAAAAGCAACAAGCATCCGTTCGAGCTTCCAAAAGCGATGGCCGTACGCTCCAGATAAGGGTCGGCTGATAGCGCGCGCTGCTCGCTGGCGACCGAGTTAATCAGTTAAGAGCCGCCTTTAAAAAGCGTTGCGACACGGTTTGCCATGCTCTCGCGCCTTCCATTTGCTTTTGACTGCACCTGTACAATCTGCCGAGCTGAGCCGCCGGGGCACGACTTGCCACTTGAGGAACAGAGATAGCAGCACAGTAGAAAGAAAAATTAAGGTTAAAAACCTTAAATACTCCTAATAAGAAATCGTGCCTAAAATATTAAAACTCTCCCCCACATTAATTTCATCATAACGCGCGATTCAAATTCATTTGTTCGCGTGGCTACGGCCGTTAGCAACGCAACGCCGCAGCGCAAAAAAGAATACAAACCGCAGCCTGCGGTTGTAACTAATGCATACGGACCTCACTAAAAGCCGAACTAGCGCTGGAATGTTGATATCCACGAGAAGCGTCTTGCAGAACTTTGAATTCACGGCAGCGCACACCGCAACAAACCGAACAGCTGACGCGCGCACATGAAAGCTAAAAAAAAAACAATCAAACTTACCCAATGTTGCCGGCTTTTGACTACGTTTTCGCTACCAGTTCGCTAAATTCTGCATAATACTCAGTCGACAACTGAAAACGAGTATGTTAGTAACACTAAAATATCACTGTGGTCTCAGATTGCGGTTTTGGCCACTAGACCGTAACAGAGAAGAAAAAAAATACTTATCGCCATACTCATATGGTCCTACCTTGGAGGGTCGGCATGCGGGCAACCACCACTGGTGGTCATTTTTCTTTCTTGTTTGCTGTCTAGCAGCCTTGAGGAGAGAGAAAGTAACTTCCCAGATGCGAGCGATGGTCCTCTCTCTCCGCTGCCGGCACCGCGCTCTCCGCAGCTTGTGGCGTCAAACTCAAACGTAGTTTGAGAGCGTTGCGCGCCGGATCCTCTGGAACTTCAGGCGGCAGTTTTTCTGTATGCCTCAGCGTGCTTTATTCTTAATGTGGCAAATATTTTACGTTACTGCAATGCCTCGTAAGCGCCATGTGTTGATTTTGAGATCAGAGCCTGAGATGAATGATGATCGAAGCAATGAAAAACAACTAGAACCACCAACCGACTGTTTTTGTAGGGCCCATTGACTAGTGCATGTCAGTCCCATGGACAAATAGGTATTGGTCTATGCGGCGAATATGAATCAGTCGATAAGGTGCACTGGATTCTGTATTGGTCTAATGTTTTTCATATTCAGCCCATAGACCGATACAGTTAGTACCATAGCCTATAAGACATATCGATATATATAGTATCGGTTTCTGTTTTGGTCCAGTACAAATGCAGATACAACCCGAAGATAAACTCTAGCACCAATACTAACGAAGATATAAGACCAATAAATTTCCCTATGTTTTTTTTTTGTTTGCTAGAGCAGTTTCACGTCATTGCCAGAAAAGCCATTTGCGCCATGACTATCGCAAGATCTGCAAAGGGGATTTCACCAAGCAGTTGCGATCAGCGACCGCCAGGACGCCGACCGGAACTAATCACATTTCTAGCACTCCACTTTGGTGAGAACCGGAAGCTGAAGCAGCAGCAGCACACCACAACGGCAGCAGCAAAAGGGAGGCGGAGAGGCTTCGTTCAGTGCACGTGCAAAATTTCACGATGGACAGCCAGCAGCAACTGCTGTATATTGATCAGTTTGGTGCAGCGCACGTGCTACAGCCCCTGGGCAAGACTGGTGCCGAAGGTCCCGGTACTGCGGCGATGGACCCGACATTTGACGTCGTTTACGAAGCGGATACGGTCTACCTAAACCTGGACGGCGTCGACGATACTACCACGTCCACAAGTCATGAGCAAGGCACATCACCGGAAGCAAGCAGCGCGTCTAGCGCAGAAGTACCAGAAGACAGACGAGCGCGCCATAACGATGTAGAACGAAAGCGACGAGCCCGGATTAAGAGCGCTTGCGACACCCTCAGAACTCTGGTGCCGAGTTTGGATCGCAGCACGGACGCCGCCACGGTGTTTGAGAGTACTGTGCTGCACATTAAGCACTTACAGCAAGGAATGTCCCACGAGGAACTTTTAAAGACATCCAAAGAGTTTTTTGAAACCCACTGCCTGTATGCTGAGAAATATAGTGAGTGCTGAAATCTACACCATGGTGTGCTGTCCTTTTCAAAAGCTTACATGCCATTGGGTTTGCTTCTGGGCCACATATTGCAACTTACGTCACTCCCAGCACAAAAAATCCCTGGAAGGTGGCAATAACTCGCCTCCTTATGATGTACAATAGCTAAGGGCACTACTATTACTACTGAAACAGCAATGCGCAACAGTGGTCTAAGGCCCACCAAGGTGCTTCACACAGCAGTGAACGAAATCTTCCGTTCCGTTATATATGTCAAAGGCATCAAAATTCTGACCTCTCTACAGGAGTCTCATAAGTGGGGTATATACAGGGTATTTCACACAAGAATACACAATTTCTATTTTAGGCTTTTTGAGTTAGAGGAGCGCTGCTTTTGGCATCATTAGAATACAGTTAAGACATGCCATCTACCAGGTTGGTTAACTAATATTGAACAGTTAACTTTGTAACGTCAATTGTGAGCCTCCTCTAAGAGGCGTGTAGCCCACCGTAAGTAATATCCATGTCAGTTTTTAGAATTTCGAAAATACAGTTACCCTCAGCGCTGTGGCCCAAAAAATTTCGGCTGTTTCGACGAATCACGACCACTGAAGAGATCTTTTTGTCCGCAAACTTCTCGAAAGCGCATGCATTTTGGCGCGATGTAGCAAAACTTTGTCGGGACACAGTGCCCAGGGCTACCGCGTCTTCGAAATCCTAAAAACAGATATGGATATTACTTACGGTGGGCCACATGCTTCTCAATAAATAAGGAGCCTAACTATGATAGTTAAGAAGTTAACTATTCAAGATTAGTTAACCAGCACCTTTCAGCTGTTTTCTGATGTACTACACAGCTGACGATGCCATCAAGAAGAAAGCGCTCATCTAAATCAAAAGGCCTTTTTTTTTTTTTAAATTGTGTAAAGTCCTAGGTGAAACGCCCTGTATATGGGACAGAAGTGTGCTCTGTGGATGCATACATGCAGCTAGTATGTTATTAGTGCCCGACTACAGTATGTTTCTTGTGAGCGTGCCTTCATTTCCATGACAGCATATACAATTCTCAGTTTCCATTCTCCTGTGAAAATGTTGGTACCGAGCTGGGCGCTGCCCTGCAGTCCTCACAAATAAGTTTTCCTTTTGCACCTTAATAATATGTAAGGTGATTAAAGGCATAACTGGAACCAATTTCAAAACCCAATTTGAACCTTGGCTCATTGGTTACGGTGCTCGGCTGCTGGTTTGAAAGATGCGGGTTCGACCCTGGCCATGGTGGTCGCAGTTCGATAGAGGTTTTCGAAATGCTAGAGGCCCATGCACTGCGCGCTGTCAGTGCACGTTAAGGAACCACAGGTGGACAAAATTTTCCGGAGCCCTACACTACGGCATTCCTCATAGCCTGAGTCGCTTTGGGACATTAAACCCATAAACATAAACCTTAACCGATTGGAATTGTCTGAAAAAATCACTCGGTTCCAACCGAAATTTCCAATGATTTCTTAAACCAGCAAGTTCCAAATGGTCCCTTCCGCCAGATGGTACCTCTTGCAAGACGCCCCTGTCCAATACCCCACTACATGTGTCCCCACTTATGAAATTTCCACCACTTTGAAAGCTTTACCCTGGCCTGGTGCTCTGGTTCACAGAGGTGAAATGCTTAAAGAAAGGGTCTCTGACCCTGCTTTGTGGAAAGAAAAATGCCTCTTGCTATGGTGCTCTTAGGCCAAAGCTGCCCTTGCGCCATTAAAATTCAACATCCTAACATTATTCCAATATTCAGAGCAACTGGTACACACACTACACGATTTAGAATAACGCAGCATGCTATAAAAAGGAAAATAGCAGACGTCACCTTGCGACAGAGAGCAATGCTAATGAGGGCAAAAATTTGGAAATTAAGAAGAAAATGGACTTGGACGAGCACGAGTTCAAAGAGCTGCCTGGAATACTGTGGCCGCGGCGGACAGCGATAATTGGAGGGAGAGAACTGGGGTACGTTTTTGTCCTGCAGTGGCGATAAGACAGCTGTTTCGAGTTGAACCGAGTATGAAAAACCTAGCTACCATCTCGATTTCAACTGTGTGCGCAGAGGACATGTCCACACGAGGTGATGCGCGCACGGCAGCACCGTGCCTGCACAGGTCGGGCCGTCGCAAAATGTGCACTCTTTGAAATAGTGTTTGGTAGATACCAAAAGGCCTATAAGACCAGTACGCTCACACACCCATAGCTGTCAGCAATCTCATAGGCTACTGGTTTCCTAATTGTTTTGTAGTTTTAATGGTGTATGGGTCTCATTGTGTCTACTGGTTCAGATTTCTGGAGGGTATGGACAGCAATCTTCCTTGTCCCTCCAGAGTTCAGAAGTTCCAGGAATGGAGAGTTAGGCAGCAGTTTCATGTATACACAATTTAATACACAATGAGAGCAGCAACTCAGAATGGAACATCACAAAAACTTTGACTGCAAGTAGAGCTGGGTTGCAAGCTTGTGAGCTCCGGCCCATTGGTGCAGTCTCGCCAAACCTAGAGCACCTCAAAAATAAAAAAAGCAGATTGTAGTCTGCAAAAAAAAAAAAAACATTGATCACAAGGGCAGGACACTGCACCACCTGTACTAACAATTGGTACTTCCAACTGTACAGCAGTCACATGCCACTGACGCATGCATGTAAATTCCTTGGGGCATTAACAAGATGAAACATCTCCAACGCCAGGTCAACGCACCACTGGTCTCTCCTGCTGACGGCACCGTATGTTTGGAAGAACTGTTCAAAAACTCTGGCAGGCAAATGAGCCGGGAAAAAGCCCTGTCCACTCTGCTTTCAGCTCCAATGCGATTATGCGCAAGCTACGGCCGTCGGTAACGCGCGTGGCTCGGCATGCTTGGCGTACCACGATCCGATACGCGAATACACGCCGGCATAGTCTCTTGATACGACTTTTAAGCTTGGAACACGCCTGTGCCAGCCGATTAGACCGGCTATCGACCTCCGAGGCGGCGTGCGCTACCGGCGACCGCCGGCGGGAAGATAGTCGCGTTGAAATCGAAAGTAGAGCATCCCCCGAACCTCGACAGCCGGAGTAATCATCTCGCAGAGGTGCGCCCAAATCTTAAAAAGGCACAGCAAAACTTTATATGGACGCGTATCCGCGTGAAGGGAGGGAGAGAGGGAGGGGTGGCGGAGCAACGCCAACGAGGTAACTGCCGAGCTGTAGCTCGCGCGTCGCAAGAATAAAGCGAGTCTCTGTGAACGCTTAGCATCTGGCACGCCGGCGAAACGGGCGTTACTTTGACTCTCGTGATTATGGGAAATACAAAATGGGGCAGACAAGACATACAGGTGAAGTCAAAAGTAAATGGAAAGTGCGAGAGTGTGGGAAACCGTGATGCAGCGCTTTCGAACGCTGGCTCTGGTAATTGAGTAGCTCGGTTTCCAACAAGCAGCGCGCGGTACGAACAGACCATTATCTGGAGCGTTTACGGTCATCACTTTTGACGGCTCGAACAGATGCTTGTTGCTTTTCAAATGAGACACTAAGGATTTCTCCGGCGCTACCTGCAATTTGTTTGATGAGAGTTTCGAGCCGTTTGATAATACTCAGAAGCGAGCAATGCCACGACTGTTTACGTTTTTGCCGTGAGCGGCGTGCTGTGGAGCACCCGTTTTATTTCTTGTGCTCAGGTTGGAGGGATTGATTGCACCGTTTCCTCGATACGCGATGCTGTCCAGAATACCTGAAGATGAACGGCGCAGCATAATTCGCCTCTCCAATTGAAGGTGTTCCTCAGCACACTATAAGTCGCCGAGTTGGCCGATCGATCGGCGCAGTGAATAGGATTTGCAGGCATATCGAGATGAGGATGCCCGCGTTGAAGATGCCCAAAGTTCAGGAAGACCACGATCCACATCGACAGAAGTCGACGAACTCATCGTGGCAGCGGTGGAGGCTGATCCATTCGAGTACGCGAGAAATTCGAGAGACCCTATCTCTGAACATCAGTGTGGCTACAATCCGCCGACGCTTGCATGAGGCAGGACTGAGCGGATGCGTGGTCGCTCAGAAACCCTACTTTACTTAACAGATCAGCAGAAGCACGCTCGACTGGGCTTTGTGCGAGCCCACGAAGAATGGTCGGTAGTCGATTGGGGTGAGGTCATATCTATTGACGAGTCCACTGTAATCTCAAGATGGGTCAACAGCGCCGGGTATGGCCCCCGTGCAACTGCTGGTAAGATTTAACCACATTCTCTTAATGATATCACGCTTTGCAATTGCCAGTGCTATATTTTCTACGTGGGTGAATACTTTCATTTCATTTTATTATATTAAAGGTCCCAAAAAAGGGGGTTTTACATATGGGGTGGAAAGAATTAAAAGCACAAATTCACAACAGCAAGAAAGTTTTTACATTTTTAGCGAAAAGACTTGGGCAAGTGATGATGGCAACGTTGTTTGGAAGGCCGTTCCAGCCTGCGGCTGCACGAAGCGAGAAGGAATTCGAAAAAGTGACGGTGCGTGACCGAGGACAAAAACTTGAAGGTGATGGCTGGTGCGATGAGATATGCGTTCTGGGCGAAGATTATAAGGTGGGATGTGCATAGGGCTGTGGAACAATTTGTGAAATAAAGACAGGCTGGCAATGCCACGGCGGAGCGATAAGGGTGATAATCCGGATGCTGTTTTTCTGTGTGCAATGCTTGAGTGGGCATTTGGGAATTTGTTCCAGAGGCCTTTGTCTGGACGCTAAGGATCACGTCTGCACGTCAGCAAAATGAGTTTTAGAGGGGCGCTTGCCCACATTTCTAACGATAATGTTTTGTTTTTGTTTGCACGTAGGTATCAGCCCGGGTACTTGCACAATGTGCTTAGCAGCGGTGGCACGGCTGTGAATGTTTGGGGAGCCGTCTGCAGAGATGGACCGGCCCCACTTGTGTAGCTTCGAGCGAAGATTAACGCGGCGTAATACTGCAAATGTCCTTGAGAGCTACCTCGTCCCGTTCGCCCTGGACGGGCCCTTTAAAGATGGCTTTTACTGGCTTTAGCAGGACCACAGCCCCGTCCACAAAGCTAAAGTCGTCCAAGACTTTCTAGAAGAGTGAGGAGGTCGACAGCTGCAATGGATGCCAAAGGGCGCGGACTTCAACATTATACAAAATGTGTGGGGATTTCTGAAATCCAACTTGGCATATATGAACTTGGGTGCAACAAGCAAAGAAGCATTGTGCCTCGCTGTTGCAGCTGAATGGGACCGCATTAAGCGATACCGCGAGTTTGTACAATCTGTGCACGATTCTCTGCCCCGGCGCATGGAAGCAACCATTCGCGTTAACGGCAGTCTCACGCGCTTTTGAACCGCGTTTGCTTTTGCACATTGTATTTTTGGTTCTTGTGGAACTACCTCGATGAAATTCTTCCTACTAAGAACAATAAGGATTCCCCTTGTTGCGATCGACGTGCTGATCGTGCATTACTACCTGGCCAATTCGAAATGCATGCACTTCGCGTATTTTACTTCAACTGTTACACAGAGCACACAGACTAAACCAGCATCGTGTCCTTTTGATTATTTTGTGCGTATTCGTTCTTACATACGCGAGGGTATATGCGCAACTTACAATAAACAAAATGAAGGCAGCAAAAAAGCGAGGGCTGATCTTTGCTGGTCCTCATTTCTTGAGCGGACACTGGGGAAGCCAGGATATACCATGTAAACCTAAGAACAAGAAGAAAAAAACACCCCGCGACACGCCCCTCACGGCAAAAGCATAACTAAACAGTCGTGGCAGTGCTCGCTGCTGAGTACAATCATACGGCGCAAATCGCTCTTCAAATACTTCGCAGGTAGGGCCAAAGAAATCCGTGGTGCCGTATTTGAAAAGCAACAAGCATCCGTTCGAGCTTCCAAAAGCGATGGCCGTACGCTCCAGATAAGGGTCGGCTGATAGCGCGCGCTGCTCGCTGGCGACCGAGTTAATCAGTTAAGAGCCGCCTTTAAAAAGCGTTGCGACACGGTTTGCCATGCTCTCGCGCCTTCCATTTGCTTTTGACTGCACCTGTACAATCTGCCGAGCTGAGCCGCCGGGGCACGACTTGCCACTTGAGGAACAGAGATAGCAGCACAGTAGAAAGAAAAATTAAGGTTAAAAACCTTAAATACTCCTAATAAGAAATCGTGCCTAAAATATTAAAACTCTCCCCCACATTAATTTCATCATAACGCGCGATTCAAATTCATTTGTTCGCGTGGCTACGGCCGTTAGCAACGCAACGCCGCAGCGCAAAAAAGAATACAAACCGCAGCCTGCGGTTGTAACTAATGCATACGGACCTCACTAAAAGCCGAACTAGCGCTGGAATGTTGATATCCACGAGAAGCGTCTTGCAGAACTTTGAATTCACGGCAGCGCACACCGCAACAAACCGAACAGCTGACGCGCGCACATGAAAGCTAAAAAAAAAACAATCAAACTTACCCAATGTTGCCGGCTTTTGACTACGTTTTCGCTACCAGTTCGCTAAATTCTGCATAATACTCAGTCGACAACTGAAAACGAGTATGTTAGTAACACTAAAATATCACTGTGGTCTCAGATTGCGGTTTTGGCCACTAGACCGTAACAGAGAAGAAAAAAAATACTTATCGCCATACTCATATGGTCCTACCTTGGAGGGTCGGCATGCGGGCAACCACCACTGGTGGTCATTTTTCTTTCTTGTTTGCTGTCTAGCAGCCTTGAGGAGAGAGAAAGTAACTTCCCAGATGCGAGCGATGGTCCTCTCTCTCCGCTGCCGGCACCGCGCTCTCCGCAGCTTGTGGCGTCAAACTCAAACGTAGTTTGAGAGCGTTGCGCGCCGGATCCTCTGGAACTTCAGGCGGCAGTTTTTCTGTATGCCTCAGCGTGCTTTATTCTTAATGTGGCAAATATTTTACGTTACTGCAATGCCTCGTAAGCGCCATGTGTTGATTTTGAGATCAGAGCCTGAGATGAATGATGATCGAAGCAATGAAAAACAACTAGAACCACCAACCGACTGTTTTTGTAGGGCCCATTGACTAGTGCATGTCAGTCCCATGGACAAATAGGTATTGGTCTATGCGGCGAATATGAATCAGTCGATAAGGTGCACTGGATTCTGTATTGGTCTAATGTTTTTCATATTCAGCCCATAGACCGATACAGTTAGTACCATAGCCTATAAGACATATCGATATATATAGTATCGGTTTCTGTTTTGGTCCAGTACAAATGCAGATACAACCCGAAGATAAACTCTAGCACCAATACTAACGAAGATATAAGACCAATAAATTTCCCTATGTTTTTTTTTTGTTTGCTAGAGCAGTTTCACGTCAGTGCCAGAAAAGCCATTTGCGCCATGACTATCGCAAGATCTGCAAAGGGGATTTCACCAAGCAGTTGCGATCAGCGACCGCCAGGACGCCGACCGGAACTAATCACATTTCTAGCACTCCACTTTGGTGAGAACCGGAAGCTGAAGCAGCAGCAGCACACCACAACGGCAGCAGCAAAAGGGAGGCGGAGAGGCTTCGTTCAGTGCACGTGCAAAATTTCACGATGGACAGCCAGCAGCAACTGCTGTATATTGATCAGTTTGGTGCAGCGCACGTGCTACAGCCCCTGGGCAAGACTGGTGCCGAAGGTCCCGGTACTGCGGCGATGGACCCGACATTTGACGTCGTTTACGAAGCGGATACGGTCTACCTAAACCTGGACGGCGTCGACGATACTACCACGTCCACAAGTCATGAGCAAGGCACATCACCGGAAGCAAGCAGCGCGTCTAGCGCAGAAGTACCAGAAGACAGACGAGCGCGCCATAACGATGTAGAACGAAAGCGACGAGCCCGGATTAAGAGCGCTTGCGACACCCTCAGAACTCTGGTGCCGAGTTTGGATCGCAGCACGGACGCCGCCACGGTGTTTGAGAGTACTGTGCTGCACATTAAGCACTTACAGCAAGGAATGTCCCACGAGGAACTTTTAAAGACATCCAAAGAGTTTTTTGAAACCCACTGCCTGTATGCTGAGAAATATAGTGAGTGCTGAAATCTACACCATGGTGTGCTGTCCTTTTCAAAAGCTTACATGCCATTGGGTTTGCTTCTGGGCCACATATTGCAACTTACGTCACTCCCAGCACAAAAAATCCCTGGAAGGTGGCAATAACTCGCCTCCTTATGATGTACAATAGCTAAGGGCACTACTATTACTACTGAAACAGCAATGCGCAACAGTGGTCTAAGGCCCACCAAGGTGCTTCACACAGCAGTGAACGAAATCTTCCGTTCCGTTATATATGTCAAAGGCATCAAAATTCTGACCTCTCTACAGGAGTCTCATAAGTGGGGTATATACAGGGTATTTCACACAAGAATACACAATTTCTATTTTAGGCTTTTTGAGTTAGAGGAGCGCTGCTTTTGGCATCATTAGAATACAGTTAAGACATGCCATCTACCAGGTTGGTTAACTAATATTGAACAGTTAACTTTGTAACGTCAATTGTGAGCCTCCTCTAAGAGGCGTGTAGCCCACCGTAAGTAATATCCATGTCAGTTTTTAGAATTTCGAAAATACAGTTACCCTCAGCGCTGTGGCCCAAAAAATTTCGGCTGTTTCGACGAATCACGACCACTGAAGAGATCTTTTTGTCCGCAAACTTCTCGAAAGCGCATGCATTTTGGCGCGATGTAGCAAAACTTTGTCGGGACACAGTGCCCAGGGCTACCGCGTCTTCGAAATCCTAAAAACAGATATGGATATTACTTACGGTGGGCCACATGCTTCTCAATAAATAAGGAGCCTAACTATGATAGTTAAGAAGTTAACTATTCAAGATTAGTTAACCAGCACCTTTCAGCTGTTTTCTGATGTACTACACAGCTGACGATGCCATCAAGAAGAAAGCGCTCATCTAAATCAAAAGGCCTTTTTTTTTTTTTAAATTGTGTAAAGTCCTAGGTGAAACGCCCTGTATATGGGACAGAAGTGTGCTCTGTGGATGCATACATGCAGCTAGTATGTTATTAGTGCCCGACTACAGTATGTTTCTTGTGAGCGTGCCTTCATTTCCATGACAGCATATACAATTCTCAGTTTCCATTCTCCTGTGAAAATGTTGGTACCGAGCTGGGCGCTGCCCTGCAGTCCTCACAAATAAGTTTTCCTTTTGCACCTTAATAATATGTAAGGTGATTAAAGGCATAACTGGAACCAATTTCAAAACCCAATTTGAACCTTGGCTCATTGGTTACGGTGCTCGGCTGCTGGTTTGAAAGATGCGGGTTCGACCCTGGCCATGGTGGTCGCAGTTCGATAGAGGTTTTCGAAATGCTAGAGGCCCATGCACTGCGCGCTGTCAGTGCACGTTAAGGAACCACAGGTGGACAAAATTTTCCGGAGCCCTACACTACGGCATTCCTCATAGCCTGAGTCGCTTTGGGACATTAAACCCATAAACATAAACCTTAACCGATTGGAATTGTCTGAAAAAATCACTCGGTTCCAACCGAAATTTCCAATGATTTCTTAAACCAGCAAGTTCCAAATGGTCCCTTCCGCCAGATGGTACCTCTTGCAAGACGCCCCTGTCCAATACCCCACTACATGTGTCCCCACTTATGAAATTTCCACCACTTTGAAAGCTTTACCCTGGCCTGGTGCTCTGGTTCACAGAGGTGAAATGCTTAAAGAAAGGGTCTCTGACCCTGCTTTGTGGAAAGAAAAATGCCTCTTGCTATGGTGCTCTTAGGCCAAAGCTGCCCTTGCGCCATTAAAATTCAACATCCTAACATTATTCCAATATTCAGAGCAACTGGTACACACACTACACGATTTAGAATAACGCAGCATGCTATAAAAAGGAAAATAGCAGACGTCACCTTGAGACAGAGAGCAATGCTAATGAGGGCAAAAATTTGGAAATTAAGAAGAAAATGGACTTGGACGAGCACGAGTTCAAAGAGCTGCCTGGAATACTGTGGCCGCGGCGGACAGCGATAATTGGAGGGAGAGAACTGGGGTACGTTTTTGTCCTGCAGTGGCGATAAGACAGCTGTTTCGAGTTGAACCGAGTATGAAAAACCTAGCTACCATCTCGATTTCAACTGTGTGCGCAGAGGACATGTCCACACGAGGTGATGCGCGCACGGCAGCACCGTGCCTGCACAGGTCGGGCCGTCGCAAAATGTGCACTCTTTGAAATAGTGTTTGGTAGATACCAAAAGGCCTATAAGACCAGTACGCTCACACACCCATAGCTGTCAGCAATCTCATAGGCTACTGGTTTCCTAATTGTTTTGTAGTTTTAATGGTGTATGGGTCTCATTGTGTCTACTGGTTCAGATTTCTGGAGGGTATGGACAGCAATCTTCCTTGTCCCTCCAGAGTTCAGAAGTTCCAGGAATGGAGAGTTAGGCAGCAGTTTCATGTATACACAATTTAATACACAATGAGAGCAGCAACTCAGAATGGAACATCACAAAAACTTTGACTGCAAGTAGAGCTGGGTTGGAAGCTTGTGAGCTCCGGCCCATTGGTGCAGTCTCGCCAAACCTAGAGCACCTCAAAAATAAAAAAAGCAGATTGTAGTCTGCAAAAAAAAAAAAACATTGATCACAAGGGCAGGACACTGCACCACCTGTACTAACAATTGGTACTTCCAACTGTACAGCAGTCACATGCCACTGATGCATGCATGTAAATTCCTTGGGGCATTAACAAGATGAAACATCTCCAACGCCAGGTCAACGCACCACTGGTCTCTCCTGCTGACGGCACCGTATGTTTGGAAGAACTGTTCAAAAACTCTGGCAGGCAAATGAGCCGGGAAAAAGCCCTGTCCACTCTGCTTTCAGCTCCAATGCGATTATGCGCAAGCTACGGCCGTCGGTAACGCGCGTGGCTCGGCATGCTTGGCGTACCACGATCCGATACGCGAATACACGCCGGCATAGTCTCTTGATACGACTTTTAAGCTTGGAACACGCCTGTGCCAGCCGATTAGACCGGCTATCGACCTCCGAGGCGGCGTGCGCTACCGGCGACCGCCGGCGGGAAGATAGTCGCGTTGAAATCGAAAGTAGAGCATCCCCCGAACCTCGACAGCCGGAGTAATCATCTCGCAGAGGTGCGCCCAAATCTTAAAAAGGCACAGCAAAACTTTATATGGACGCGTATCCGCGTGAAAGCAGGAGAGAGGGAGGGGTGGCGGAGCAACGCCAACGAGGTAACTGCCGAGCTGTAGCTCGCGCGTCGCAAGAATAAAGCGAGTCTCTGTGAACGCTTAGCATCTGGCACGCCGGCGAAACGGGCGTTACTTTGACTCTCGTGATTATGGGAAATACAAAATGGGGCAGACAAGACATACAGGTGAAGTCAAAAGTAAATGGAAAGTGCGAGAGTGTGGGAAACCGTGATGCAGCGCTTTCGAACGCTGGCTCTGGTAATTGAGTAGCTCGGTTTCCAACAAGCAGCGCGCGGTACGAACAGACCATTATCTGGAGCGTTTACGGTCATCACTTTTGACGGCTCGAACAGATGCTTGTTGCTTTTCAAATGAGACACTAAGGATTTCTCCAGCGCTACCTGCAATTTGTTTGATGAGAGTTTCGAGCCGTTTGATAATACTCAGAAGCGAGCAATGCCACGACTGTTTACGTTTTTGCCGTGAGCGGCGTGCTGTGGAGCACCCGTTTTATTTCTTGTGCTCAGGTTGGAGGGATTGATTGCACCGTTTCCTCGAAACGCGATGCTGTCCAGAATACCTGAAGATGAACGGCGCAGCATAATTCGCCTCTCCAATTGAAGGTGTTCCTCAGCACACTATAAGTCGCCGAGTTGGCCGATCGATCGGCGCAGTGAATAGGATTTGCAGGCATATCGAGATGAGGATGCCCGCGTTGAAGATGCCCAAAGTTCAGGAAGACCACGATCCACATCGACAGAAGTCGACGAACTCATCGTGGCAGCGGTGGTGGCTGATCCATTCGAGTACGCGAGAAATTCGAGAGACCCTATCTCTGAACATCAGTGTGGCTACAATCCGCCGACGCTTGCATGAGGCAGGACTGAGCGGATGCGTGGTCGCTCAGAAACCCTACTTTACTTAACAGATCAGCAGAAGCACGCTCGACTGGGCTTTGTGCGAGCCCACGAAGAATGGTCGGTAGTCGATTGGGGTGAGGTCATATCTATTGACGAGTCCACTGTAATCTCAAGATGGGTCAACAGCGCCGGGTATGGCCCCCGTGCAACTGCCGGTAAGATTTAACCACATTCTCTTAATGATATCACGCTTTGCAATTGCCAGTGCTATATTTTCTACGTGGGTGAATACTTTCATTTCATTTTATTATATTAAAGGTCCCAAAAAAGGGGGTTTTACATATGGGGTGGAAAGAATTAAAAGCACAAATTCACAACAGCAAGAAAGTTTTTACATTTTTAGCGAAAAGACTTGGGCAAGTGATGATGGCAACGTTGTTTGGAAGGCCGTTCCAGCCTGCGGCTGCACGAAGCGAGAAGGAATTCGAAAAAGTGACGGTGCGTGACCGAGGACAAAAACTTGAAGGTGATGGCTGGTGCGATGAGATATGCGTTCTGGGCGAAGATTATAAGGTGGGATGTGCATAGGGCTGTGGAACAATTTGTGAAATAAAGACAGGCTGGCAATGCCACGGCGGAGCGATAAGGGTGATAATCCGGATGCTGTTTTTCTGTGTGCAATGCTTGAGTGGGCATTTGGGAATTTGTTCCAGAGGCCTTTGTCTGGACGCTAAGGATCACGTCTGCACGTCAGCAAAATGAGTTTTAGAGGGGCGCTTGCCCACATTTCTAACGATAACGTTTTGTTTTTGTTTACACGTAGGTATCAGCCCGGGTACTTGCACAATGTGCTTAGCAGCGGTGGCACGGCTGTGAATGTTTGGGGAGCCGTCTGCAGAGATGGACCGGCCCCACTTGTGTAGCTTCGAGCGAAGATTAACGCGGCGTAATTCTGCAAATGTCCTTGAGAGCTACCTCGTCCCGTTCGCCCTGGACGGGCCCTTTAAAGATGGCTTTTACTGGCTTTAGCAGGACCACAGCCCCGTCCACAAAGCTAAAGTCGTCCAAGACTTTCTAGAAGAGTGAGGAGGTCGACAGCTGCAATGGATGCCAAAGGGCGCGGACTTCAACATTATACAAAATGTGTGGGGATTTCTGAAATCCAACTTGGCATATATGAACTTGGGTGCAACAAGCAAAGAAGCATTGTGCCTCGCTGTTGCAGCTGAATGGGACCGCATTAAGCGATACCACGAGTTTGTACAATCTGTGCACGATTCTCTGCCCCGGCGCATGGAAGCAACCATTCGCGTTAACGGCAGTCTCACGCGCTTTTGAACCGCGTTTGCTTTTGCACATTGTATTTTTGGTTCTTGTGGAACTACCTCGATGAAATTCTTCCTACTAAGAACAATAAGGATTCCCCTTGTTGCGATCGACGTGCTGATCGTGCATTACTACCTGGCCAATTCGAAATGCATGCACTTCGCGTATTTTACTTCAACTGTTACACAGAGCACACAGACTAAACCAGCATCGTGTCCTTTTGATTATTTTGTGCGTATTCGTTCTTACATACGCGAGGGTATATGCGCAACTTACAATAAACAAAATGAAGGCAGCAAAAAAGCGAGGGCTGATCTTTGCTGGTCCTCATTTCTTGAGCGGACACTGGGGAAGCCAGGATATACCATGTAAACCTAAGAACAAGAAAAAAAAAACGCCCCGCGACACGTCCCTCACGGCAAAAGCATAACTAAACAGTCGTGGCAGTGCTCGCTGCTGAGTACAATCATACGGCGCAAATCGCTCTTCAAATACTTCGCAGGTAGGGCCAAAGAAATCCGTGGTGCCGTATTTGAAAAGCAACAAGCATCCGTTCGAGCTTCCAAAAGCGATAGCCGTACGCTCCAGATAAGGGTCGGCTGATAGCGCGCGCTGCTCGCTGGCGACCGAGTTAATCAGTTAAGAGCCGCCTTTAAAAAGCGTTGCGACACGGTTTGCCATGCTCTCGCGTCTTCCATTTGCTTTTGACTGCACCTGTACAATCTGCCGAGCTGAGCCGCCGGGGCACGACTTGCCACTTGAGGAACAGAGATAGCAGCACAGCAGAAAGAAAAATTAAGGTTAAAAACCTTAAATACTCCTAATAAGAAATCGTGCCTAAAATATTAACTCTCCCCCACATTAATTTCATCATAACGCGCGATTCAAATTCATTTGTTCGCGTGGCTACGGCCGTTAGCAACGCAACGCCGCAGCGCAAAAAAGAATACAAACCGCAGCCTGCGGTTGTAACTAATGCATACGGACCTCACTAAAAGCCGAACTAGCGCTGGAATGTTGATATCCACGAGAAGCGTCTTGCAGAACTTTGAATTCACGGCAGCGCACACAGCAACAAACCGAACAGCTGACGCGCGCACATGAAAGCTAAAAAAAAAAACAATCAAACTTACCCAATGTTGCCGGCTTTTGACTACGTTTTCGCTACCAGTTCGCTAAATTCTGCATAATACTCAGTCGACAACTGAAAACGAGTATGTTAGTAACACTAAAATATCACTGTGGTCTCAGATTGCGGTTTTGGCCACTCGACCGTAACAGAGAAGAAAAAAATACTTATCGCCTTACTAATATGGTCCTACCTTGGAGGGTCGGCATGCGGGCAACCACCACTGGTGGTCATTTTTCTTTCTTGTTTGCTGTCTAGCAGCCTTGAGGAGAGAGGAAGTAACTTCCCAGATGCGAGCGATGGTCCTCTCTCTCCGCTGCCGGCACCGCGCTCTCCGCGGCTTGTGGCGTCAAACTCAAACGTAGTTTGAGAGCGTTGCGCGCCGGATCCTCTGGAACTTCAGGCGGCAGTTTTTCTGTATGCCTCAGCGTGCTTTATTCTTAATGTGGGAAATATTTTACGTTACTGCAATGCCTCGTAAGCGCCATGGGATCGGCATGTGTTGATTTTGAGATCAGAGCCTGAGATGAATGATGATCGAAGCAATGAAAAACAACTAGAACCACCAACCGACTGTTTTTGTAGGGCCCATTGACTAGTGCATGTCAGTCCCATGGACAAATAGGTATTGGTCTATGCGGCGAATATGAATCAGTCGATAAGGTGCACTGGATTCTGTATTGGTCTAATGTTTTTCGATATATATAGTATCGGTTTCTGTTTTGGTCCAGTACAAATGCAGATACAACCCGAAGATAAACTCTAGCACCAATACTAACGAAGATATAAGACCAATAAATTTCCCTATGGTTTTTTTTTTGTTTGCTAGAGCAGTTTCACGTCAGTGCCAGAAAAGCCATTTGCGCCATGACTATCGCAAGATCTGCAAAGGGGATTTCACCAAGCAGTTGCGATCAGCGACCGCCAGGACGCCGACCGGAACTAATCACATTTCTAGCACTCCACTTTGGTGAGAACCGGAAGCTGAAGCAGCAGCAGCACACCACAACGGCAGCAGCAAAAGGGAGGCGGAGAGGCTTCGTTCAGTGCACGTGCAAAAATTTCACGATGGACAGCCAGCAACAACTGCTGTATATTGATCAGTTTGGTGCAGCGCACGTACTACAGCCCCTGGGCAAGACTGGTGCCGAAGGTCCCGGTACTGCGGCGATGGACCCGACATTTGACGTCGTTTACGAAGCGGATACGGTCTACCTAAACCTGGACGGCGTCGACGATACTACCACGTCCACAAGTCATGAGCAAGGCACATCACCGGAAGCAAGCAGCGCGTCTAGCGCAGAAGTACCAGAAGACAGACGAGCGCGCCATAACGATGTAGAACGAAAGCGACGAGCCCGGATTAAGAGCGCTTGCGACACCCTCAGAACTCTGGTGCCGAGTTTGGATCGCAGCACGGACGCCGCCACGGTGTTTGAGAGTACTGTGCTGCACATTAAGCACTTACAGCAAGGAATGTCCCACGAGGAACTTTTAAAGACATCCAAAGAGTTTTTTGAAACCCACTGCCTGTATGCTGAGAAATATAGTGAGTGCTGAAATCTACACCATGGTGTGCTGTCCTTTTCAAAAGCTTACATGCCATTGGGTTTGCTTCTGGGCCACATATTGCAACTTACGTCACTCCCAGCACTCAAAATCCCTGGAAGGTGGCAATAACTCGCCTCCTTATGATGTACAATAGCTAAGGGCACTACTATTACTACTGAAACAGCAATGCGCAACAGTGGTCTAAGGCCCACCAAGGTGCTTCACACAGCAGTGAACGAAATCTTCCGTTCCGTTATATATGTCAAAGGCATCAAAATTCTGACCTCTCTACAGGAGTCTCATAAGTGGGGTATATACAGGGTATTTCACACAAGAATACACAATTTCTATTTTAGGCTTTTTGAGTTAGAGGAGCGCTGCTTTTGGCATCATTAGAATACAGTTAAGACATGCCATCTACCAGGTTGGTTAACTAATATTGAACAGTTAACTTTGTAACGTCAATTGTGAGCCTCCTCTAAGAGGCGTGTAGCCCACCGTAAGTAATATCCATGTCAGTTTTTAGAATTTCGAAAATACAGTTACCCTCAGCGCTGTGGCCCAAAAAATTTCGGCTGTTTCGACGAATCACGACCACTGAAGAGATCTTTTTGTCCGCAAACTTCTCGAAAGCGCATGCATTTTGGCGCGATGTAGCAAAACTTTGTCGGGACACAGTGCCCAGGGCTACCGCGTCTTCGAAATCCTAAAAACAGATATGGATATTACTTACGGTGGGCCACATGCTTCTCAATAAATAAGGAGCCTAACTATGATAGTTAAAAAGTTAACTATTCAAGATTAGTTAACCAGCACCTTTCAGCTGTTTTCTGATGTACTACACAGCTGACGATGCCATCAAGAAGAAAGCGCTCATCTAAATCAAAAGGCCTTTTTTTTTTTAAATTGTGTAAAGTCCTAGGTGAAACGCCCTGTATATGGGACAGAAGTGTGCTCTGTGGATGCATACATGCAGCTAGTATGTTATTAGTGCCCGACTACAGTATGTTTCTTGTGAGCGTGCCTTCATTTCCATGACAGCATATACAATTCTCAGTTTCCATTCTCCTGTGAAAATGTTGGTACCGAGCTGGGCGCTGCCCTGCAGTCCTCACAAATAAGTTTTCCTTTTGCACCTTAATAATATGTAAGGTGATTAAAGGCATAAGTGGAACCAATTTCAAAACCCAATTTGAACCTTGGCTCATTGGTTACGGTGCTCGGCTGCTGGTTTGAAAGATGCGGGTTCGACCCTGGCCATGGTGGTCGCAGTTCGATAGAGGTTTTCGAAATGCTAGAGGCCCATGCACTGCGCGCTGTCAGTGCACGTTAAGGAACCACAGGTGGACAAAATTTTCCGGAGCCCTACACTACGGCATTCCTCATAGCCTGAGTCGCTTTGGGACATTAAACCCATAAACATAAACCTTAACCGATTGGAATTGTCTGAAAAAATCACTCGGTTCCAACCGAAATTTCCAATGATTTCTTAAACCAGCAAGTTCCAAATGGTCCCTTCCGCCAGATGGTACCTCTTGCAAGACGCCCCTGTCCAATACCCCACTACATGTGTCCCCACTTATGAAATTTCCACCACTTTGAAAGCTTTACCCTGGCCTGGTGCTCTGGTTCACAGAGGTGAAATGCTTAAAGAAAGGGTCTCTGACCCTGCTTTGTGGAAAGAAAAATGCCTCTTGCTATGGTGCTCTTAGGCCAAAGCTGCCCTTGCGCCATTAAAATTCAACATCCTAACATTATTCCAATATTCAGAGCAACTGGTACACACACTACACGATTTAGAATAACGCAGCATGCTATAAAAAGGAAAATAGCAGACGTCACCTTGCGACAGAGAGCAATGCTAATGAGGGCAAAAATTTGGAAATTAAGAAGAAAATGGACTTGGACGAGCACGAGTTCAAAGAGCTGCCTGGAATACTGTGGCCGCGGCGGACAGCGATAATTGGAGGGAGAGAACTGGGGTACGTTTTTGTCCTGCAGTGGCGATAAGACAGCTGTTTCGAGTTGAACCGAGTATGAAAAACCTAGCTACCATCTCGATTTCAACTGTGTGCGCAGAGGACATGTCCACACGAGGTGATGCGCGCACGGCAGCACCGTGCCTGCACAGGTCGGGCCGTCGCAAAATGTGCACTCTTTGAAATAGTGTTTGGTAGATACCAAAAGGCCTATAAGACCAGTACGCTCACACACCCATAGCTGTCAGCAATCTCATAGGCTACTGGTTTCCTAATTGTTTTGTAGTTTTAATGGTGTATGGGTCTCATTGTGTCTACTGGTTCAGATTTCTGGAGGGTATGGACAGCAATCTTCCTTGTCCCTCCAGAGTTCAGAAGTTCCAGGAATGGAGAGTTAGGCAGCAGTTTCATGTATACACAATTTAATACACAATGAGAGCAGCAACTCAGAATGGAACATCACAAAAACTTTGACTGCAAGTAGAGCTGGGTTGCAAGCTTGTGAGCTCCGGCCCATTGGTGCAGTCTCGCCAAACCTAGAGCACCTCAAAAATAAAAAAAGCAGATTGTAGTCTGCAAAAAAAAAAAAACATTGATCACAAGGGCAGGACACTGCACCACCTGTACTAACAATTGGTACTTCCAACTGTACAGCAGTCACATGCCACTGATGCATGCATGTAAATTCCTTGGGGCATTAACAAGATGAAACATCTCCAACGCCAGGTCAACGCACCACTGGTCTCTCCTGCTGACGGCACCGTATGTTTGGAAGAACTGTTCAAAAACTCTGGCAGGCAAATGAGCCGGGAAAAAGCCCTGTCCACTCTGCTTTCAGCTCCAATGCGATTATGCGCAAGCTACGGCCGTCGGTAACGCGCGTGGCTCGGCATGCTTGGCGTACCACGATCCGATACGCGAATACGCGCCGGCATAGTCTCTTGATACGACTTTTAAGCTTGGAACACGCCTGTGCCAGCCGATTAGACCGGCTATCGACCTCCGAGGCGGCGTGCGCTACCGGCGACCGCCGGCGGGAAGATAGTCGCGTTGAAATCGAAAGTAGAGCATCCCCCGAACCTCGACAGTCGGAGTAATCATCTCGCAGAGGTGCGCCCAAATCTTAAAAAGGCACAGCAAAACTTTATATGGACGCGTATCCGCGTGAAGGGAGGGAGAGAGGGAGGGGTGGCGGAGCAACGCCAACGAGGTAACTGCCGAGCTGTAGCTCGCGCGTCGCAAGAATAAAGCGAGTCTCTGTGAACGCTTAGCATCTGGCACGCCGGCGAAACGGGCGTTACTTTGACTCTCGTGATTATGGGAAATACAAAATGGGGCAGACAAGACATACAGGTGAAGTCAAAAGTAAATGGAAAGTGCGAGAGTGTGGGAAACCGTGATGCAGCGCTTTCTAACGCTGGCTCTGGTAATTGAGTAGCTCGGTTTCCAACAAGCAGCGCGCGGTACGAACAGACCATTATCTGGAGCGTTTACGGTCATCACTTTTGACGGCTCGAACAGATGCTTGTTGCTTTTCAAATGAGACACTAAGGATTTCTCCGGCGCTACCTGCAATTTGTTTGATGAGAGTTTCGAGCCGTTTGATAATACTCAGAAGCGAGCAATGCCACGACTGTTTACGTTTTTGCCGTGAGCGGCGTGCTGTGGAGCACCCGTTTTATTTCTTGTGCTCAGGTTGGAGGGATTGATTGCACCGTTTCCTCGAAACGCGATGCTGTCCAGAATACCTGAAGATGAACGGCGCAGCATAATTCGCCTCTCCAATTGAAGGTGTTCCTCAGCACACTATAAGTCGCCGAGTTGGCCGATCGATCGGCGCAGTGAATAGGATTTGCAGGCATATCGAGATGAGGATGCCCGCGTTGAAGATGCCCAAAGTTCAGGAAGACCACGATCCACATCGACAGAAGTCGACGAACTCATCGTGGCAGCGGTGGTGGCTGATCCATTCGAGTACGCGAGAAATTCGAGAGACCCTATCTCTGAACATCAGTGTGGCTACAATCCGCCGACGCTTGCATGAGGCAGGACTGAGCGGATGCGTGGTCGCTCAGAAACCCTACTTTACTTAACAGATCAGCAGAAGCACGCTCGACTGGGCTTTGTGCGAGCCCACGAAGAATGGTCGGTAGTCGATTGGGGTGAGGTCATATCTATTGACGAGTCCACTGTAATCTCAAGATGGGTCAACAGCGCCGGGTATGGCCCCCGTGCAACTGCCGGTAAGATTTAACCACATTCTCTTAATGATATCACGCTTTGCAATTGCCAGTGCTATATTTTCTACGTGGGTGAATACTTTCATTTCATTTTATTATATTAAAGGTCCCAAAAAAGGGGGTTTTACATATGGGGTGGAAAGAATTAAAAGCACAAATTCACAACAGCAAGAAAGTTTTTACATTTTTAGCGAAAAGACTTGGGCAAGTGATGATGGCAACGTTGTTTGGAAGGCCGTTCCAGCCTGCGGCTGCACGAAGCGAGAAGGAATTCGAAAAAGTGACGGTGCGTGACCGAGGACAAAAACTTGAAGGTGATGGCTGCTGCGATGAGATATGCGTTCTGGGCGAAGATTATAAGGTGGGATGTGCATAGGGCTGTGGAACAATTTGTGAAATAAAGACAGGCTGGCAATGCCACGGCGGAGCGATAAGGGTGATAATCCGGATGCTGTTTTTCTGTGTGCAATGCTTGAGTGGGCATTTGGGAATTTGTTCCAGAGGCCTTTGTCTGGACGCTAAGGATCACGTCTGCACGTCAGCAAAACGAGTTTTAGAGGGGCGCTTGCCCACATTTCTAACGATAACGTTTTGTTTTTGTTTGCACGTAGGTATCAGCCCGGGTACTTGCACAATGTGCTTAGCAGCGGTGGCACGGCTGTGAATGTTTGGGGAGCCCTCTGCAGAGATGGACCGGCCCCACTTGTGTAGCTTCGAGCGAAGATTAACGCGGCGTAATTCTGCAAATGTCCTTGAGAGCTACCTCGTCCCGTTCGCCCTGGACGGGCCCTTTAAAGATGGCTTTTACTGGCTTTAGCAGGACCACAGCCCCGTCCACAAAGCTAAAGTCGTCCAAGACTTTCTAGAAGAGTGAGGAGGTCGACCGCTGCAATGGATGCCAAAGGGCGCGGACTTCAACATTATACAAAATGTGTGGGGATTTCTGAAATCCAACTTGGCATACATGAACTTGGGTGCAACAAGCAAAGAAGCATTGTGCATCGCTGTTGCAGCTGAATGGGACCGCATTAAGCGATACCGCGAGTTTGTACAATCTGTGCACGATTCTCTGCCCCGGCGCATGGAAGCAACCATTCGCGTTAACGGCAGTCTCACGCGCTCTTGAACCGCGTTTGCTTTTGCACATTGTATTTTTTGTTCTTGTGGAACTAACTCGATGAAATTCTTCCTACTAAGAACAATAAGGATTCCCCTTGTTGCGATCGACGTGCTGATCGTGCATTACTACCTGGCCAATTCGAAATGCATGCACTTCGCGTATTTTACTTCAACTGTTACACAGAGCACACAGACTAAACCAGCATCGTGTCCTTTTGATTATTTTGTGCGTATTCGTTCTTACATACGCGAGGGTATATGCGCAACTTACAATAAACAAAATAAAGGCAGCAAAAAAGCGAGGGCTGATCTTTGCTGGTCCTCATTTCTTGAGCGGACACTGGGGAAGTCAGGATATACCATGTAAACCTAAGAACAAGAAGAAAAAAACGCCCCGCGACACGCCCCTCACGGCAAAAGCATAACTAAACAGTCGTGGCAGTGCTCGCTGCTGAGTACAATCATACGGCGCAAATCGCTCTTCAAATACTTCGCAGGTAGGGCCAAAGAAATCCGTGGTGCCGTATTTGAAAAGCAACAAGCATCCGTTCGAGCTTCTAAAAGCGATGGCCGTACGCTCCAGATAAGGGTCGGCTGATAGCGCGCGCTGCTCGCTGGCGACCGAGTTAATCAGTTAACAGCCGCCTTTAAAAAGCGCTGCGACACGGTTTGCCATGCTCTCGCGCCTTCCATTTGCTTTTGACTGCACCTGTACAATCTGCCGAGCTGAGCCGCCGGGGCACTACTTGCCACTTGAGGAACAGAGATAGCAGCACAGTAGAAAGAAAAATTAAGGTTAAAAACCTTAAATACTGCTAATAAGAAATCGTGCCTAAAATATTAAAACTCTCCCCCACATTAATTTCATCATAACGCGCGATTCAAATTCATTTGTTCGCGTGGCTACGGCCGTTAGCAACGCAACGCCGCAGCGCATAAAAGAATACAAACCGCAGCCTGCGGTTGTAACTAATGCATACGGACCTCACTAAAAGCCGAACTAGCGCTGGAATGTTGATATCCACGAGAAGCGTCTTGCAGAACTTTGAATTCACGGCAGCGCACACCGCAACAAACCGAACAGCTGACGCGCGCACATGAAAGCTAAAAAAAAAAACAATCAAACTTACCCAATGTTGCCGGCTTTCGACTACGTTTTCGCTACCAGTTCGCTAAATTCTGCATAATACTCAGTCGACAACTGAAAACGAGTATGTTAGTAACACTAAAATATCACTGTGGTCTCAGATTGCGGTTTTGGCCACTAGACCGTAACAGAGAAGAAAAAAAATACTTATCGCTATACTCATATGGTGCTACCTTGGAGGGTCGGCATGCGGGCAACCACCACTGGTGGTCATTTTTCTTTCTTGTTTGCTCTCCTGCAGCCTTGAGGAGAGAGAAAGTAACTTCCCAGCAGATAAACGATGGTCCTCTCTCTCCGCTGCCGGCACCGCGTTCTCCGCGGCTTGTGGCGTCAAACTCAAACGTAGTTTGAGAGCGTTGCGCGCCGGATCCTCTGGAACTTCAGGCGGCAGTTTTTCTGTATGCCTCAGCGTGCTTTATTCTTAATGTGGCAAATATTTTACGTTACTGCAATGCCTCGTAAGCGCCATGGGATCGGCATGTGTTGATTTTGAGATCAGAGCCTGAGATGAATGATGATCGAAGCAATGAAAAACAACTAGAACCACCAACCGACTGTTTTTGTAGGGCCCATTGACTAGTGCATGACAGTCCCATGGACAAATAGGTATTGGTCTATGCGGCGAATATGAATCAGTCGATAAGGTGCACTGGATTCTGTATTGGTCTAATGTTTTTCATATTCAGCCCATAGACCGATACAGTTAGTACCACAGCCTATAAGACATATCGATATATATAGTATCGGTTTCTGTTTTGGTCCAGTACAAATGCAGATACAACCCGAAGATAAACTCTAGCACCAATACTAACGAAGATATAAGACCAATAAATTTCCCTATGGTTTTTTTTTTGTTTGCTAGAGCAGTTTCACGTCAGTGCCAGAAAAGCCATTTGCGCCATGACTATCGCAAGATCTGCAAAGGGGATTTCACCAAGCAGTTGCGATCAGCGACCGCCAGGACGCCGACCGGAACTAATCACATTTCTAGCACTCCACTTTGGTGAGAACCGGAAGCTGAAGCAGCAGCAGCACACCACAACGGCAGCAGCAAAAGGGAGGCGGAGAGGCTTCGTTCAGTGCACGTGCAAAATTTCACGATGGACAGCCAGCAGCAACTGCTGTATATTGATCAGTTTGGTGCAGCGCACGTACTACAGCCCCTGGGCAAGACTGGTGCCGAAGGTCCCGGTACTGCGGCGATGGACCCGACATTTGACGTCGTTTACGAAGCGGATACGGTCTACCTAAACCTGGACGGCGTCGACGATACTACCACGTCCACAAGTCATGAGCAAGGCACATCACCGGAAGCAAGCAGCGCGTCTAGCGCAGAAGTACCAGAAGACAGACGAGCGCGCCATAACGATGTAGAACGAAAGCGACGAGCCCGGATTAAGAGCGCTTGCGACACCCTCAGAACTCTGGTGCCGAGTTTGGATCGCAGCACGGACGCCGCCACGGTGTTTGAGAGTACTGTGCTGCACATTAAGCACTTACAGCAAGGAATGTCCCACGAGGAACTTTTAAAGACATCCAAAGAGTTTTTTGAAACCCACTGCCTGTATGCTGAGAAATATAGTGAGTGCTGAAATCTACACCATGGTGTGCTGTCCTTTTCAAAAGCTTACATGCCATTGGGTTTGCTTCTGGGCCACATATTGCAACTTACGTCACTCCCAGCACTCAAAATCCCTGGAAGGTGGCAATAACTCGCCTCCTTATGATGTACAATAGCTAAGGGCACTACTATTACTACTGAAACAGCAATGCGCAACAGTGGTCTAAGGCCCACCAAGGTGCTTCACACAGCAGTGAACGAAATCTTCCGTTCCGTTATATATGTCAAAGGCATCAAAATTCTGACCTCTCTACAGGAGTCTCATAAGTGGGGTATATACAGGGTATTTCACACAAGAATACACAATTTTTATTTTAGGCTTTTTGAGTTAGAGGAGCGCTGCTTTTGGCATCATTAGAATACAGTTAAGACATGCCATCTACCAGGTTGGTTAACTAATATTGAACAGTTAACTTTGTAACGTCAATTGTGAGCCTCCTCTAAGAGGCGTGTAGCCCACCGTAAGTAATATCCATGTCAGTTTTTAGAATTTCGAAAATACAGTTACCCTCAGCGCTGTGGCCCAAAAAATTTCGGCTGTTTCGACGAATCACGACCACTGAAAAGATCTTTTTGTCCGCAAACTTCTCGAAAGCGCATGCATTTTGGCGCGATGTAGCAAAACTTTGTCGGGACACAGTGCCCAGGGCTACCGCGTCTTCGAAATCCTAAAAACAGATATGGATATTACTTACGGTGGGCCATATGCTTCTCAATAAATAAGGAGCCTAACTATGATAGTTAAAAAGTTAACTATTCAAGATTAGTTAACCAGCCTGCTTGTTAGCACCTTTCAGCTGTTTTCTGATGTACTACACAGCTGACGATGCCATCAAGCAGAAAGCGCTCATCTAACTCAAAAGGCCTTTTTTTTTTTAATTGTGTAAAGTCCTAGGTGAAACGCCCTGTATATGGGACAGAAGTGTGCTCTGTGGATGCATACATGCAGCTAGTATGTTATTAGTGCCCGACTACAGTATGTTTCTTGTGAGCGTGCCTTCATTTCCATGACAGCATACACAATTCTCAGTTTCCATTCTCCTGTGAAAATGTTGGTACCGAGCTGGGCGCTGCCCTGCAGTCCTCACAAATAAGTTATCCTTTTGCACCTTAATAATATGTAAGGTGATTAAAGGCATAACTGGAACCAATTTCAAAACCCAATTTGAACCTTGGCTCATTGGTTACGGTGCTCGGCTGCTGGTTTGAAAGATGCGGGTTCGACCCTGGCCATGGTGGTCGCAGTTCGATAGAGGTTTTCGAAATGCTAGAGGCCCATGCACTGCGCGCTGTCAGTGCACGTTAAGGAACCACAGGTGGACAAAATTTTCCGGAGCCCTACACTACGGCATTCCTCATAGCCTGAGTCGCTTTGGGACATTAAACCCATAAACATAAACCTTAACCGATTGGAATTGTCTGAAAAAATCACTCGGTTCCAACCGAAATTTCCAATGATTTCTTAAACCAGCAAGTTCCAAATGGTCCCTTCCGCCAGATGGTACCTCTTGCAAGACGCCCCTGTCCAATACCCCACTACATGCGTCCCCACTTATGAAATTTCCACCACTTTGAAAGCTTTACCCTGGCCTGGTGCTCTGGTTCACAGAGGTGAAATGCTTAAAGAAAGGGTCTCTGACCCTGCTTTGTGGAAAGAAAAATGCCTCTTGCTATGGTGCTCTTAGGCCAAAGCTGCCCTTGCGCCATTAAAATTCAACATCCTAACATTATTCCAATATTCAGAGCAACTGGTACACACACTACACGATTTAGAATAACGCAGCATGCTATAAAAAGGAAAATAGCAGACATCACCTTGAGACAGAGAGCAATGCTAATGAGGGCAAAAATTTGGAAATTAAGAAGAAAATGGACTTGGACGAGCACGAGTTCAAAGAGCTGCCTGGAATACTGTGGCCGCGGCGGACAGCGATAATTGGAGGGAGAGAACTGGGGTACGTTTTTGTCCTGCAGTGGCGATAAGACAGCTGTTTCGAGTTGAACCGAGTATGAAAAACCTAGCTACCATCTCGATTTCAACTGTGTGCGCAGAGGACATGTCCACACGAGGTGATGCGCGCACGGCAGCACCGTGCCTGCACAGGTCGGGCCGTCGCAAAATGTGCACTCTTTGAAATAGTGTTTGGTAGATACCAAAAGGCCTATAAGACCAGTACGCTCACACACCCATAGCTGTCAGCAATCTCATAGGCTACTGGTTTCCTAATTGTTTTGTAGTTTTAATGGTGTATGGGTCTCATTGTGTCTACTGGTTCAGATTTCTGGAGGGTATGGACAGCAATCTTCCTTGTCCCTCCAGAGTTCAGAAGTTCCAGGAATGGAGAGTTAGGCAGCAGTTTCATGTATACACAATTTAATACACAATGAGAGCAGCAACTCAGAATGGAACATCACAAAAACTTTGACTGCAAGTAGAGCTGGGTTGCAAGCTTGTGAGCTCCGGCCCATTGGTGCAGTCTCGCCAAACCTAGAGCACCTCAAAAATAAAAAAAGCAGATTGTAGTCTGCAAAAAAAAAAAAACATTGATCACAAGGGCAAGACACTGCACCACCTGTACTAACAATTGGTACTTCCAACTGTACAGCAGTCACATGCCACTGATGCATGCATGTAAATTCCTTGGTGCATTAAAAAGATGAAACATCTCCAACGCCAGGTCAACGCACCACTGGTCTCTCCTGCTGACGGCACCGTATGTTTGGAAGAACTGTTCAAAAACTCTGGCAGGCAAATGAGCCGGGAAAAAGCCCTGTCCACTCTGCTTTCAGCTCCAATGCGATTATGCGCAAGCTACGGCCGTCGGTAACGCGCGTGGCTCGGCATGCTTGGCGTACCACGATTTGATACGCGAATACGCGCCGGCATAGTCTCTTGATACGACTTTTAAGCTTGGAACACGCCTGTGCCAGCCGATTAGACCGGCTATCGACCTTCGAGGCGGCGTGCGCTACCGGCGACCGCCGGCGGGAAGATAGTCGCGTTGAAATCGAAAGTAGAGCATCCCCCGAACCTCGACAGCCGGAGTAATCATCTCGCAGAGGTGCGCCCAAATCTTAAAAAGGCACAGCAAAACTTTATATGGACGCGTATCCGCGTGAAGGGAGGGAGAGAGGGAGGGGTGGCGGAGCAACGCCAACGAGGTAACTGCCGAGCTGTAGCTCGCGCGTCGCAAGAATAAAGCGAGTCTCTGTGAACGCTTAGCATCTGGCACGCCGGCGAAACGGGCGTTACATTGACTCTCGTGATTATGGGAAATACAAAATGGGGCAGACAAGACATACAGGTGAAGTCAAAAGTAAATGGAAAGTGCGAGAGTGTGGGAAACCGTGATGCAGCGCTTTCTAACGCTGGCTCTGGTAATTGAGTAGCTCGGTTTCCAACAAGCAGCACGCGGTACGAACAGACCATTATCTGGAGCGTTTACGGTCATCACTTTTGACGGCTCGAACAGATGCTTGTTGCTTTTCAAATGAGACACTAAGGATTTCTCCGGCGCTACCTGCAATTTGTTTGATGAGAGTTTCGAGCCGTTTGATAATACTCAGAAGCGAGCAATGCCACGACTGTTTACGTTTTTGCCGTGAGCGGCGTGCTGTGGAGCACCCGTTTTATTTCTTGTGCTCAGGTTGGAGGGATTGATTGCACCGTTTCCTTGAAACGCGATGCTGTCCAGAATATCTGAAGATGAACGGCGCAGCATAATTCGCCTCTCCAATTGAAGGTGTTCCTCAGCACACTATAAGTCGCCGAGTTGGCCGATCGATCGGCGCAGTGAATAGGATTTGCAGGCATATCGAGACGAGGATGCCCGCGTTGAAGATGCCCAAAGTTCAGGAAGACCACGATCCACATCGACAGAAGTCGACGAACTCATCGTGGCAGCGGTGGTGGCTGATCCATTCGAGTACGCGAGAAATTCGAGAGACCCTATCTCTGAACATCAGTGTGGCTACAATCCGCCGACGCTTGCATGAGGCAGGACTGAGCGGATGCGTGGTCGCTCAGAAACCCTACTTTACTTAACAGATCAGCAGAAGCACGCTCGACTGGGCTTTGTGCGAGCCCACGAAGAATGGTCGGTAGTCGATTGGGGTGAGGTCATATCTATTGATGAGTCCACTGTAATCTCAAGATGGGTCAACAGCGCCGGGTATGGCCCCCGTGCAACTGCCGGTAAGATTTAACCACATTCTCTTAATGCTATCACGCTTTGCAATTGCCAGTGCTATATTTTCTACGTGGGTGAATACTTTCATTTCATTTTATTATATTAAAGGTCCCAAAAAAGGGGGTTTTACATATGGGGTGGAAAGAATTAAAAGCACAAATTCACAACAGCAAGAAAGTTTTTACATTTTTAGCGAAAAGACTTGGGCAAGTGATGATGGCAACGTTGTTTGGAAGGCCGTTCCAGCCTGCGGCTGCACGAAGCAAGAAGGAATTCGAAAAAGTGACGGTGCGTGACCGAGGACAAAAACTTGAAGGTGATGGCTGGTGCGATGAGATATGCGTTCAGGGCGAAGATTATAAGGTGGGATGTGCATAGGGCTGTGGAACAATTTGTGAAATAAAGACAGGCTGGCAATGCCACGGCGGAGCGATAAGGGTGATAATCCGGATGCTGTTTTTCTGTGTGCAATGCTTGAGTGGGCATTTGGGAATTTGTTCCAGAGGCCTTTGTCTGGACGCTAAGGATCACGTCTGCACGTCAGCAAAACGAGTTTTAGAGGGGCGCTTGCCCACATTTCTAACGATAACGTTTTGTTTTTGTTTGCACGTAGGTATCAGCCCGGGTACTTGCACAATGTGCTTAGCAGCGGTGGCACGGCTGTGAATGTTTGGGGAGCCGTCTGCAGAGATGGACCGGCCCCACTTGTGTAGCTTCGAGCGAAGATTAACGCGGCGTAATACTGCAAATGTCCTTGAGAGCTACCTCGTCCCGTTCGCCCTGGACGGGCCCTTTAAAGATGGCTTTTACTGGCTTTAGCAGGACCACAGCCCCGTCCACAAAGCTAAAGTCGTCCAAGACTTTCTAGAAGAGTGAGGAGGTCGACAGCTGCAATGGATGCCAAAGGGCGCGGACTTCAACATTATACAAAATGTGTGGGGATTTCTGAAATCCAACTTGGCATATATGAACTTGGGTGCAACAAGCAAAGAAGCATTGTGCCTCGCTGTTGCAGCTGAATGGGACCGCATTAAGCGATACCGCGAGTTTGTACAATCTGTGTACGATTCTCTGCCCCGGCGCATGGAAGCAACCATTCGCGTTAACGGCAGTCTCACGCGCTTTTGAACCGCGTTTGCTTTTGCACATTGTATTTTTTGTTCTTGTGGAACTAACTCGATGAAATTCTTCCTACTAAGAACAATAAGGATTCCCCTTGTTGCGATCGACGTGCTGATCGTGCATTACTACCTGGCCAATTCGAAATGCATGCACTTCGCGTATTTTACTTCAACTGTTACACAGAGCACACAGACTAAACCAGCATCGTGTCCTTTTGATTATTTTGTGCGTATTCGTTCTTACATACGCGAGGGTATATGCGCAACTTACAATAAACAAAATGAAGGCAGCAAAAAAGCGAGGGCTGATCTTTGCTGGTCCTCATTTCTTGAGCGGACACTGGGGAAGCCAGGATATACGATGTAAACCTAAGAACAAGAAGAAAAAAACGCCCCGCGACACGCCCCTCACGGCAAAAGCATAACTAAACAGTCGTGGCAGTGCTCGCTGCTGAGTACAATCATACGGCGCAAATCGCTCTTCAAATACTTCGCAGGTAGGGCCAAAGAAATCCGTGGTGCCGTATTTGAAAAGCAACAAGCATCCGTTCGAGCTTCCAAAAGCGATGGCCGTACGCTCCAGATAAGGGTCGGCTGATAGCGCGCGCTGCCCGCTGGCGACCGAGTTAATCAGTTAAGAGCCGCCTTTAAAAAGCGTTGCGACACGGTTTGCCATGCTCTCGCGCCTTCCATTTGCTTTTGACTGCACCTGTACAATCTGCCGAGCTGAGCCGCCGGGGCACTACTTGCCACTTGAGGAACAGAGATAGCAGCACAGTAGAAAGAAAAATTAAGGTTAAAAACCTTAAATACTCCTAATAAGAAATCGTGCCTAAAATATTAAAACTCTCCCCCACATTAATTTCATCATAACGCGCGATTCAAATTCATTTGTTCGCGTGGCTACGGCCGTTAGCAACGCAACGCCGCAGCGCAAAAAAGAATACAAACCGCAGCCTGCGGTTGTAACTAATGCATACGGACCTCACTAAAAGCCGAACTAGCGCTGGAATGTTGATATCCACGAGAAGCGTCTTGCAGAACTTTGAATTCACGGCAGCGCACGCCGCAACAAACCGAACAGCTGACGCGCGCACATGAAAGCTAAAAAAAAAAACAATCAAACTTACCCAATGTTGCCGGCTTTCGACTACGTTTTCGCTACCAGTTCGCTAAATTCTGCATAATACTCAGTCGACAACTGAAAACGAGTATGTTAGTAACACTAAAATATCACTGTGGTCTCAGATTGCGGTTTTGGCCACTAGACCGTAACAGAGAAGAAAAAAAATACTTATCGCCATACTCATATGGTCCTACCTTGGAGGGTCGGCATGCGGGCAACCACCACTGGTAGTCATTTTTCTTTCTTGTTTGCTCTCCTGCAGCCTTGAGGAGAGAGAAAGTAACTTCCCTGATGCGAGCGATGGTCCTCTCTCTCCGCTGCCGGCACCGCGTTCTCCGCGGCTTGTGGCGTCAAACTCAAACGTAGTTTGAGAGCGTTGCGCGCCGGATCCTCTGGAACTTCAGGCGGCAGTTTTTCTGTATGCCTCAGCATGCTTTATTCTTAATGTGGCAAATATTTTACGTTACTGCAATGCCTCGTAAGCGCCATGGGATCGGCATGTGTTGATTTTGAGATCAGAGCCTGAGATGAATGATGATCGAAGCAATGAAAAACAACTAGAACCACCAACCGACTGTTTTTGTAGGGCCCATTGACTAGTGCATGACAGTCCCATGGACAAATAGGTATTGGTCTATGCGGCGAATATGAATCAGTCGATAAGGTGCACTGGATTCTGTATTGGTCTAATGTTTTTCATATTCAGCCCATAGACCGATACAGTTAGTACCATAGCCTATAAGACATATCGATATATATAGTATCGGTTTCTGTTTTGGTCCAGTACAAATGCAGATACAACCCGAAGATAAACTCTAGCACCAATACTAACGAAGATATAAGACCAATAAATTTCCCTATGGTTTTTTTTTTTTTGTTTGCTAGAGCAGTTTCACGTCAGTGCCAGAAAAGCCATTTGCGCCATGACTATCGCAAGATCTGCAAAGGGGATTTCACCAAGCAGTTGCGATCAGCGACCGCCAGGACGCCGACCGGAACTAATCACATTTCTAGCACTCCACTTTGGTGAGAACCGGAAGCTGAAGCAGCAGCAGCACACCACAACGGCAGCAGCAAAAGGGAGGCGGAGAGGCTTCGTTCAGTGCACGTGCAAAATTTCACGATGGACAGCCAGCAGCAACTGCTGTATATTGATCAGTTTGGTGCAGCGCACGTACTACAGCCCCTGGGCAAGACTGGTGCCGAAGGTCCCGGTACTGCGGCGATGGACCCGACATTTGACGTCGTTTACGAAGCGGATACGGTCTACCTAAACCTGGACGGCGTCGACGATACTACCACGTCCACAAGTCATGAGCAAGGCACATCACCGGAAGCAAGCAGCGCGTCTAGCGCAGAAGTACCAGAAGACAGACGAGCGCGCCATAACGATGTAGAACGAAAGCGACGAGCCCGGATTAAGAGCGCTTGCGACACCCTCAGAACTCTGGTGCCGAGTTTGGATCGCAGCACGGACGCCGCCACGGTGTTTGAGAGTACTGTGCTGCACATTAAGCACTTACAGCAAGGAATGTCCCACGAGGAACTTTTGAAGACATCCAAAGAGTTTTTTGAAACCCACTGCCTGTATGCTGAGAAATATAGTGAGTGCTGAAATCTACACCATGGTGTGCTGTCCTTTTCAAAAGCTTACATGCCATTGGGTTTGCTTCTGGGCCACATATTGCAACTTACGTCACTCCCAGCACTCAAAATCCCTGGAAGGTGGCAATAACTCGCCTCCTTATGATGTACAATAGCTAAGGGCACTACTATTACTACTGAAACAGCAATGCGCAACAGTGGTCTAAGGCCCACCAAGGTGCTTCACACAGCAGCGAACGAAATCTTCCGTTCCGTTATATATGTCAAAGGCATCAAAATTCTGACCTCTGTACAGGAGTCTCATAAGTGGGGTATGTACAGGGTATTTCACACAAGAATACACAATTTTTATTTTAGGCTTTTTGAGTTAGAGGAGCGCTGCTTTTGGCATCATTAGAATACAGTTAAGACATGCCATCTACCAGGTTGGTTAACTAATATTGAACAGTTAACTTTGTAACGTCAATTGTGAGCCTCCTCTAAGAGGCGTGTAGCCCACCGTAAGTAATATCCATGTCAGTTTTTAGAATTTCGAAAATACAGTTACCCTCAGCGCTGTGACCCAAAAAATTTCGGCTGTTTCGACGAATCACGACCACTGAAAAGATCTTTTTGTCCGCAAACTTCTCGAAAGCGCATGCATTTTGGCGCGATGTAGCAAAACTTTGTCGGGACACAGTGCCCAGGGCTACCGCGTCTTTGAAATCCTAAAAACAGATATGGATATTACTTACGGTGGGCCATATGCTTCTCAATAAATAAGGAGCCTAACTATGATAGTTAAAAAGTTAACTATTCAAGATTAGTTAACCAGCCTGCTTGTTAGCACCTTTCAGCTGTTTTCTGATGTACTACACAGCTGACGATGCCATCAAGCAGAAAGCGCTCATCTAACTCAAAAGGCCTTTTTTTTTTTAAATTGTGTAAAGTCCTAGGTGAAACGCCCTGTATATGGGACAGAAGTGTGCTCTGTGGATGCATACATGCAGCTAGTATGTTATTAGTGCCCGACTACAGTATGTTTCTTGTGAGCGTGCCTTCATTTCCATGACAGCATATACAATTCTCAGTTTCCATTCTCCTGTGAAAATGTTGGTACCGAGCTGGGCGCTGCCCTGCAGTCCTCACAAATAAGTTTTCCTTTTGCACCTTAATAATATGTAAGGTGATTAAAGGCATAACTGGAACCAATTTCAAAACCCAATTTGAACCTTGGCTCATTGGTTACGGTGCTCGGCTGCTGGTTTGAAAGATGCGGGTTCGACCCTGGCCATGGTGGTCGCAGTTCGATAGAGGTTTTCGAAATGCTAGAGGCCCATGCACTGCGCGCTGTCAGTGCACGTTAAGGAACCACAGGTGGACAAAATTTTCCGGAGCCCTACACTACGGCATTCCTCATAGCCTGAGTCACTTTGGGACATTAAACCCATAAACATAAACCTTAACCGATTGGAATTGTCTGAAAAAATCACTCGGTTCCAACCGAAATTTCCAATGATTTCTTAAACCAGCAAGTTCCAAATGGTCCCTTCCGCCAGATGGTACCTCTTGCAAGACGCCCCTGTCCAATACCCCACTACATGCGTCCCCACTTATGAAATTTCCACCACTTTGAAAGCTTTACCCTGGCCTGGTGCTCTGGTTCACAGAGGTGAAATGCTTAAAGAAAGGGTCTCTGACCCAGCTTTGTGGAAAGAAAAATGCCTCTTGCTATGGTGCTCTTAGGCCAAAGCTGCCCTTGCGCCATTAAAATTCAACATCCTAACATTATTCCAATATTCAGAGCAACTGGTACACACACTACACGATTTAGAATAACGCAGCATGCTATAAAAAGGAAAATAGCAGACATCACCTTGAGACAGAGAGCAATGCTAATGAGGGCAAAAATTTGGAAATTAAGAAGAAAATGGACATGGACGAGCACGAGTTCAAAGAGCTGCCTGGAATACTGTGGCCGCGGCGGACAGCGATAATTGGAGGGAGAGAACTGGGGTACGTTTTTGTCCTGCAGTGGCGATAAGACAGCTGTTTCGAGTTGAACCGAGTATGAAAAACCTAGCTACCATCTCGATTTCAACTGTGTGCGCAGAGGACATGTCCACACGAGGTGATGCGCGCACGGCAGCACCGTGCCTGCACAGGTCGGGCCGTCGCAAAATGTGCACTCTTTGAAATAGTGTTTGGTAGATACCAAAAGGCCTATAAGACCAGTACGCTCACACACCCATAGCTGTCAGCAATCTCATAGGCTACTGGTTTCCTAATTGTTTTGTAGTTTTAATGGTGTATGGGTCTCATTGTGTCTACTGGTTCAGATTTCTGGAGGGTATGGACAGCAATCTTCCTTGTCCCTCCAGAGTTCAGAAGTTCCAGGAATGGAGAGTTAGGCAGCAGTTTCATGTATACACAATTTAATACACAATGAGAGCAGCAACTCAGAATGGAACATCACAAAAACTTTGACTGCAAGTAGAGCTGGGTTGCAAGCTTGTGAGCTCCGGCCCATTGGTGCAGTCTCGCCAAACCTAGAGCACCTCAAAAATAAAAAAAGCAGATTGTAGTCTGCAAAAAAAAAAAAAACATTGATCACAAGGGCAAGACACTGCACCACCTGTACTAACAATTGGTACTTCCAACTGTACAGCAGTCACATGCCACTGATGCATGCATGTAAATTCCTTGGTGCATTAAAAAGATGAAACATCTCCAACGCCAGGTCAACGCACCACTGGTCTCTCCTGCTGACGGCACCGTATGTTTGGAAGAACTGTTCAAAAACTCTGGCAGGCAAATGAGCCGGGAAAAAGCCCTGTCCACTCTGCTTTCAGCTCCAATGCGATTATGCGCAAGCTACGGCCGTCGGTAACGCGCGTGGCTCGGCATGCTTGGCGTACCACGATTTGATACGCGAATACGCGCCGGCATAGTCTCTTGATACGACTTTTAAGCTTGGAACACGCCTGTGCCAGCCGATTAGACCGGCTATCGACCTTCGAGGCGGCGTGCGCTACCGGCGACCGCCGGCGGGAAGATAGTCGCGTTGAAATCGAAAGTAGAGCATCCCCCGAACCTCGACAGCCGGAGTAATCATCTCGCAGAGGTGCGCCCAAATCTTAAAAAGGCACAGCAAAACTTTATATGGACGCGTATCCGCGTGAAGGGAGGGAGAGAGGGAGGGGTGGCGGAGCAACGCCAACGAGGTAACTGCCGAGCTGTAGCTCGCGCGTCGCAAGAATAAAGCGAGTCTCTGTGAACGCTTAGCATCTGGCACGCCGGCGAAACGGGCGTTACATTGACTCTCGTGATTATGGGAAATACAAAATGGGGCAGACAAGACATACAGGTGAAGTCAAAAGTAAATGGAAAGTGCGAGAGTGTGGGAAACCGTGATGCAGCGCTTTCTAACGCTGGCTCTGGTAATTGAGTAGCTCGGTTTCCAACAAGCAGCACGCGGTACGAACAGACCATTATCTGGAGCGTTTACGGTCATCACTTTTGACGGCTCGAACAGATGCTTGTTGCTTTTCAAATGAGACACTAAGGATTTCTCCGGCGCTACCTGCAATTTGTTTGATGAGAGTTTCGAGCCGTTTGATAATACTCAGAAGCGAGCAATGCCACGACTGTTTACGTTTTTGCCGTGAGCGGCGTGCTGTGGAGCACCCGTTTTATTTCTTGTGCTCAGGTTGGAGGGATTGATTGCACCGTTTCCTTGAAACGCGATGCTGTCCAGAATATCTGAAGATGAACGGCGCAGCATAATTCGCCTCTCCAATTGAAGGTGTTCCTCAGCACACTATAAGTCGCCGAGTTGGCCGATCGATCGGCGCAGTGAATAGGATTTGCAGGCATATCGAGACGAGGATGCCCGCGTTGAAGATGCCCAAAGTTCAGGAAGACCACGATCCACATCGACAGAAGTCGACGAACTCATCGTGGCAGCGGTGGTGGCTGATCCATTCGAGTACGCGAGAAATTCGAGAGACCCTATCTCTGAACATCAGTGTGGCTACAATCCGCCGACGCTTGCATGAGGCAGGACTGAGCGGATGCGTGGTCGCTCAGAAACCCTACTTTACTTAACAGATCAGCAGAAGCACGCTCGACTGGGCTTTGTGCGAGCCCACGAAGAATGGTCGGTAGTCGATTGGGGTGAGGTCATATCTATTGATGAGTCCACTGTAATCTCAAGATGGGTCAACAGCGCCGGGTATGGCCCCCGTGCAACTGCCGGTAAGATTTAACCACATTCTCTTAATGCTATCACGCTTTGCAATTGCCAGTGCTATATTTTCTACGTGGGTGAATACTTTCATTTCATTTTATTATATTAAAGGTCCCAAAAAAGGGGGTTTTACATATGGGGTGGAAAGAATTAAAAGCACAAATTCACAACAGCAAGAAAGTTTTTACATTTTTAGCGAAAAGACTTGGGCAAGTGATGATGGCAACGTTGTTTGGAAGGCCGTTCCAGCCTGCGGCTGCACGAAGCAAGAAGGAATTCGAAAAAGTGACGGTGCGTGACCGAGGACAAAAACTTGAAGGTGATGGCTGGTGCGATGAGATATGCGTTCAGGGCGAAGATTATAAGGTGGGATGTGCATAGGGCTGTGGAACAATTTGTGAAATAAAGACAGGCTGGCAATGCCACGGCGGAGCGATAAGGGTGATAATCCGGATGCTGTTTTTCTGTGTGCAATGCTTGAGTGGGCATTTGGGAATTTGTTCCAGAGGCCTTTGTCTGGACGCTAAGGATCACGTCTGCACGTCAGCAAAACGAGTTTTAGAGGGGCGCTTGCCCACATTTCTAACGATAACGTTTTGTTTTTGTTTGCACGTAGGTATCAGCCCGGGTACTTGCACAATGTGCTTAGCAGCGGTGGCACGGCTGTGAATGTTTGGGGAGCCGTCTGCAGAGATGGACCGGCCCCACTTGTGTAGCTTCGAGCGAAGATTAACGCGGCGTAATACTGCAAATGTCCTTGAGAGCTACCTCGTCCCGTTCGCCCTGGACGGGCCCTTTAAAGATGGCTTTTACTGGCTTTAGCAGGACCACAGCCCCGTCCACAAAGCTAAAGTCGTCCAAGACTTTCTAGAAGAGTGAGGAGGTCGACAGCTGCAATGGATGCCAAAGGGCGCGGACTTCAACATTATACAAAATGTGTGGGGATTTCTGAAATCCAACTTGGCATATATGAACTTGGGTGCAACAAGCAAAGAAGCATTGTGCCTCGCTGTTGCAGCTGAATGGGACCGCATTAAGCGATACCGCGAGTTTGTACAATCTGTGTACGATTCTCTGCCCCGGCGCATGGAAGCAACCATTCGCGTTAACGGCAGTCTCACGCGCTTTTGAACCGCGTTTGCTTTTGCACATTGTATTTTTTGTTCTTGTGGAACTAACTCGATGAAATTCTTCCTACTAAGAACAATAAGGATTCCCCTTGTTGCGATCGACGTGCTGATCGTGCATTACTACCTGGCCAATTCGAAATGCATGCACTTCGCGTATTTTACTTCAACTGTTACACAGAGCACACAGACTAAACCAGCATCGTGTCCTTTTGATTATTTTGTGCGTATTCGTTCTTACATACGCGAGGGTATATGCGCAACTTACAATAAACAAAATGAAGGCAGCAAAAAAGCGAGGGCTGATCTTTGCTGGTCCTCATTTCTTGAGCGGACACTGGGGAAGCCAGGATATACCATGTAAACCTAAGAACAAGAAGAAAAAAACGCCCCGCGACACGCCCCTCACGGCAAAAGCATAACTAAACAGTCGTGGCAGTGCTCGCTGCTGAGTACAATCATACGGCGCAAATCGCTCTTCAAATACTTCGCAGGTAGGGCCAAAGAAATCCGTGGTGCCGTATTTGAAAAGCAACAAGCATCCGTTCGAGCTTCCAAAAGCGATGGCCGTACGCTCCAGATAAGGGTCGGATAGCGCGCGCTGCCCGCTGGCGACCGAGTTAATCAGTTAAGAGCCGCCTTTAAAAAGCGTTGCGACACGGTTTGCCATGCTCTCGCGCCTTCCATTTGCTTTTGACTGCACCTGTACAATCTGCCGAGCTGAGCCGCCGGGGCACTACTTGCCACTTGAGGAACAGAGATAGCAGCACAGTAGAAAGAAAAATTAAGGTTAAAAACCTTAAATACTCCTAATAAGAAATCGTGCCTAAAATATTAAAACTCTCCCCCACATTAATTTCATCATAACGCGCGATTCAAATTCATTTGTTCGCGTGGCTACGGCCGTTAGCAACGCAACGCCGCAGCGCAAAAAAGAATACAAACCGCAGCCTGCGGTTGTAACTAATGCATACGGACCTCACTAAAAGCCGAACTAGCGCTGGAATGTTGATATCCACGAGAAGCGTCTTGCAGAACTTTGAATTCACGGCAGCGCACGCCGCAACAAACCGAACAGCTGACGCGCGCACATGAAAGCTAAAAAAAAAACAATCAAACTTACCCAATGTTGCCGGCTTTCGACTACGTTTTCGCTACCAGTTCGCTAAATTCTGCATAATACTCAGTCGACAACTGAAAACGAGTATGTTAGTAACACTAAAATATCACTGTGGTCTCAGATTGCGGTTTTGGCCACTAGACCGTAACAGAGAAGAAAAAAAATACTTATCGCCATACTCATATGGTCCTACCTTGGAGGGTCGGCATGCGGGCAACCACCACTGGTAGTCATTTTTCTTTCTTGTTTGCTCTCCTGCAGCCTTGAGGAGAGAGAAAGTAACTTCCCTGATGCGAGCGATGGTCCTCTCTCTCCGCTGCCGGCACCGCGTTCTCCGCGGCTTGTGGCGTCAAACTCAAACGTAGTTTGAGAGCGTTGCGCGCCGGATCCTCTGGAACTTCAGGCGGCAGTTTTTCTGTATGCCTCAGCATGCTTTATTCTTAATGTGGCAAATATTTTACGTTACTGCAATGCCTCGTAAGCGCCATGGGATCGGCATGTGTTGATTTTGAGATCAGAGCCTGAGATGAATGATGATCGAAGCAATGAAAAACAACTAGAACCACCAACCGACTGTTTTTGTAGGGCCCATTGACTAGTGCATGACAGTCCCATGGACAAATAGGTATTGGTCTATGCGGCGAATATGAATCAGTCGATAAGGTGCACTGGATTCTGTATTGGTCTAATGTTTTTCATATTCAGCCCATAGACCGATACAGTTAGTACCATAGCCTATAAGACATATCGATATATATAGTATCGGTTTCTGTTTTGGTCCAGTACAAATGCAGATACAACCCGAAGATAAACTCTAGCACCAATACTAACGAAGATATAAGACCAATAAATTTCCCTATGGTTTTTTTTTTGTTTGCTAGAGCAGTTTCACGTCAGTGCCAGAAAAGCCATTTGCGCCATGACTATCGCAAGATCTGCAAAGGGGATTTCACCAAGCAGTTGCGATCAGCGACCGCCAGGACGCCGACCGGAACTAATCACATTTCTAGCACTCCACTTTGGTGAGAACCGGAAGCTGAAGCAGCAGCAGCACACCACAACGGCAGCAGCAAAAGGGAGGCGGAGAGGCTTCGTTCAGTGCACGTGCAAAATTTCACGATGGACAGCCAGCAGCAACTGCTGTATATTGATCAGTTTGGTGCAGCGCACGTACTACAGCCCCTGGGCAAGACTGGTGCCGAAGGTCCCGGTACTGCGGCGATGGACCCGACATTTGACGTCGTTTACGAAGCGGATACGGTCTACCTAAACCTGGACGGCGTCGACGATACTACCACGTCCACAAGTCATGAGCAAGGCACATCACCGGAAGCAAGCAGCGCGTCTAGCGCAGAAGTACCAGAAGACAGACGAGCGCGCCATAACGATGTAGAACGAAAGCGACGAGCCCGGATTAAGAGCGCTTGCGACACCCTCAGAACTCTGGTGCCGAGTTTGGATCGCAGCACGGACGCCGCCACGGTGTTTGAGAGTACTGTGCTGCACATTAAGCACTTACAGCAAGGAATGTCCCACGAGGAACTTTTAAAGACATCCAAAGAGTTTTTTGAAACCCACTGCCTGTATGCTGAGAAATATAGTGAGTGCTGAAATCTACACCATGGTGTGCTGTCCTTTTCAAAAGCTTACATGCCATTGGGTTTGCTTCTGGGCCACATATTGCAACTTACGTCACTCCCAGCACTCAAAATCCCTGGAAGGTGGCAATAACTCGCCTCCTTATGATGTACAATAGCTAAGGGCACTACTATTACTACTGAAACAGCAATGCGCAACAGTGGTCTAAGGCCCACCAAGGTGCTTCACACAGCAGTGAACGAAATCTTCCGTTCCGTTATATATGTCAAAGGCATCAAAATTCTGACCTCTGTACAGGAGTCTCATAAGTGGGGTATGTACAGGGTATTTCACACAAGAATACACAATTTTTATTTTAGGCTTTTTGAGTTAGAGGAGCGCTGCTTTTGGCATCATTAGAATACAGTTAAGACATGCCATCTACCAGGTTGGTTAACTAATATTGAACAGTTAACTTTGTAACGTCAATTGTGAGCCTCCTCTAAGAGGCGTGTAGCCCACCGTAAGTAATATCCATGTCAGTTTTTAGAATTTCGAAAATACAGTTACCCTCAGCGCTGTGGCCCAAAAAATTTCGGCTGTTTCGACGAATCACGACCACTGAAAAGATCTTTTTGTCCGCAAACTTCTCGAAAGCGCATGCATTTTGGCGCGATGTAGCAAAACTTTGTCGGGACACAGTGCCCAGGGCTACCGCGTCTTCGAAATCCTAAAAACAGATATGGATATTACTTACGGTGGGCCATATGCTTCTCAATAAATAAGGAGCCTAACTATGATAGTTAAAAAGTTAACTATTCAAGATTAGTTAACCAGCCTGCTTGTTAGCACCTTTCAGCTGTTTTCTGATGTACTACACAGCTGACGATGCCATCAAGCAGAAAGCGCTCATCTAACTCAAAAGGCCTTTTTTTTTTAAATTGTGTAAAGTCCTAGGTGAAACGCCCTGTATATGGGACAGAAGTGTGCTCTGTGGATGCATACATGCAGCTAGTATGTTATTAGTGCCCGACTACAGTATGTTTCTTGTGAGCGTGCCTTCATTTCCATGACAGCATATACAATTCTCAGTTTCCATTCTCCTGTGAAAATGTTGGTACCGAGCTGGGCGCTGGCCTGCAGTCCTCACAAATAAGTTTTCCTTTTGCACCTTAATAATATGTAAGGTGATTAAAGGCATAACTGGAACCAATTTCAAAACCCAATTTGAACCTTGGCTCATTGGTTACGGTGCTCGGCTGCTGGTTTGAAAGATGCGGGTTCGACCCTGGCCATGGTGGTCGCAGTTCGATAGAGGTTTTCGAAATGCTAGAGGCCCATGCACTGCGCGCTGTCAGTGCACGTTAAGGAACCACAGGTGGACAAAATTTTCCGGAGCCCTACACTACGGCATTCCTCATAGCCTGAGTCACTTTGGGACATTAAACCCATAAACATAAACCTTAACCGATTGGAATTGTCTGAAAAAATCACTCGGTTCCAACCGAAATTTCCAATGATTTCTTAAACCAGCAAGTTCCAAATGGTCCCTTCCGCCAGATGGTACCTCTTGCAAGACGCCCCTGTCCAATACCCCACTACATGCGTCCCCACTTATGAAATTTCCACCACTTTGAAAGCTTTACCCTGGCCTGGTGCTCTGGTTCACAGAGGTGAAATGCTTAAAGAAAGGGTCTCTGACCCAGCTTTGTGGAAAGAAAAATGCCTCTTGCTATGGTGCTCTTAGGCCAAAGCTGCCCTTGCGCCATTAAAATTCAACATCCTAACATTATTCCAATATTCAGAGCAACTGGTACACACACTACATGATTTAGAATAACGCAGCATGCTATAAAAAGGAAAATAGCAGACGTCACCTTGAGACAGAGAGCAATGCTAATGAGGGCAAAAATTTGGAAATTAAGAAGAAAATGGACTTGGACGAGCACGAGTTCAAAGAGCTGCCTGGAATACTGTGGCCGCGGCGGACAGCGATAATTGGAGGGAGAGAACTGGGGTACGTTTTTGTCCTGCAGTGGCGATAAGACAGCTGTTTCGAGTTGAACCGAGTATGAAAAACCTAGCTACCATCTCGATTTCAACTGTGTGCGCAGAGGACATGTCCACACGAGGTGATGCGCGCACGGCAGCACCGTGCCTGCACAGGTCGGGCCGTCGCAAAATGTGCGCTCTTTGAAATAGTGTTTGGTAGATACCAAAAGGCCTATAAGACCAGTACGCTCACACACCCATAGCTGTCAGCAATCTCATAGGCTACTGGTTTCCTAATTGTATTGTAGTTTTAATGGTGTATGGGTCTCATTGTGTCTACTGGTTCAGATTTCTGGAGGGTATGGACAGCAATCTTCCTTGTCCCTCCAGAGTTCAGAAGTTCCAGGAATGGAGAGTTAGGCAGCAGTTTCATGTATACACAATTTAATACACAATGAGAGCAGCAACTCAGAATGGAACATCACAAAAACTTTGACTGCAAGTAGAGCTGGGTTGCAAGCTTGTGAGCTCCGGCCCATTGGTGCAGTCTCGCCAAACCTAGAGCACCTCAAAAATAAAAAAAGCAGATTGTAGTCTGCAAAAAAAAAAAACATTGATCACAAGGGCAGGACACTGCACCACCTGTACTAACAATTGGTACTTCCAACTGTACAGCAGTCACATGCCACTGATGCATGCATGTAAATTCCTTGGTGCATTAAAAAGATGAAACATCTCCAACGCCAGGTCAACGCACCACTGGTCTCTCCTGCTGACGGCACCGTATGTTTGGAAGAACTGTTCAAAAACTCTGGCAGGCAAATGAGCCGGGAAAAAGCCGTGTCCACTCTGCTTTCAGCTCCAATGCGATTATGCGCAAGCTACGGCCGTCGGTAACGCGCGTGGCTCGGCATGCTTGGCGTACCACGATCCGATACGCGAATACGCGTCGGCATAGTCTCTTGATACGACTTTTAAGCTTGGAACACGCCTGTGCCAGCCGATTAGACCGGCTATCGACCTCCGAGGCGGCGTGCGCTACCGGCGACCGCCGGCGGGAAGATAGTCGCGTTGAAATCGAAAGTAGAGCATCCCCCGAACCTCGACAGCCGGAGTAATCATCTCGCAGAGGTGCGCCCAGATCTTAAAAAGGCACAGCAAAACTTTATATGGACGCGTATCCGCGTGAAGGGAGGGAGAGAGGGAGGGGTGGCGGAGCAACGCCAACGAGGTAACTGCCGAGCTGTAGCTCGCGCGTCGCAAGAATAAAGCGAGTCTCTGTGAACGCTTAGCATCTGGCACGCCGGCGAAACGGGCGTTACATTGACTCTCGTGATTATGGGAAATACAAAATGGGGCAGACAAGACATACAGGTGAAGTCAAAAGTAAATGGAAAGTGCGAGAGTGTGGGAAACCGTGATGCAGCGCTTTCTAACGCTGGCTCTGGTAATTGAGTAGCTCGGTTTCCAACAAGCAGCACGCGGTACGAACAGACCATTATCTGGAGCGTTTACGGTCATCACTTTTGACGGCTCGAACAGATGCTTGTTGCTTTTCAAATGAGACACTAAGGATTTCTCCGGCGCTACCTGCAATTTGTTTGATGAGAGTTTCGAGCCGTTTGATAATACTCAGAAGCGAGCAATGCCACGACTGTTTACGTTTTTGCCGTGAGCGGCGTGCTGTGGAGCACCCGTTTTATTTCTTGTGCTCAGGTTGGAGGGATTGATTGCACCGTTTCCTTGAAACGCGATGCTGTCCAGAATACCTGAAGATGAACGGCGCAGCATAATTCGCCTCTCCAATTGAAGGTGTTCCTCAGCACACTATAAGTCGCCGAGTTGGCCGATCGATCGGCGCAGTGAATAGGATTTGCAGGCATATCGAGACGAGGATGCCCGCGTTGAAGATGCCCAAAGTTCAGGAAGACCACGATCCACATCGACAGAAGTCGACGAACTCATCGTGGCAGCGGTGGTGGCTGATCCATTCGAGTACGCGAGAAATTCGAGAGACCCTATCTCTGAACATCAGTGTGGCTACAATCCGCCGACGCTTGCATGAGGCAGGACTGAGCGGATGCGTGGTCGCTCAGAAACCCTACTTTACTTAACAGATCAGCAGAAGCACGCTCGACTGGGCTTTGTGCGAGCCCACGAAGAATGGTCGGTAGTCGATTGGGGTGAGGTCATATCTATTGATGAGTCCACTGTAATCTCAAGATGGGTCAACAGCGCCGGGTATGGCCCCCGTGCAACTGCCGGTAAGATTTAACCACATTCTCTTAATGATATCACGCTTTGCAATTGCCAGTGCTATATTTTCTACGTGGGTGAATACTTTCATTTCATTTTATTATATTAAAGGTCCCAAAAAAGGGGGTTTTACATATGGGGTGGAAAGAATTAAAAGCACAAATTCACAACAGCAAGAAAGTTTTTACATTTTTAGCGAAAAGACTTGGGCAAGTGATGATGGCAACGTTGTTTGGAAGGCCGTTCCAGCCTGCGGCTGCACGAAGCAAGAAGGAATTCGAAAAAGTGACGGTGCGTGACCGAGGACAAAAACTTGAAGGTGATGGCTGGTGCGATGAGATATGCGTTCTGGGCGAAGATTATAAGGTGGGATGTGCATAGGGCTGTGGAACAATTTGTGAAATAAAGACAGGCTGGCAATGCCACGGCGGAGCGATAAGGGTGATAATCCGGATGCTGTTTTTCTGTGTGCAATGCTTGAGTGGGCATTTGGGAATTTGTTCCAGAGGCCTTTGTCTGGACGCTAAGGATCACGTCTGCACGTCAGCAAAACGAGTTTTAGAGGGGCGCTTGCCCACATTTCTAACGATAACGTTTTGTTTTTGTTTGCACGTAGGTATCAGCCCGGGTACTTGCACAATGTGCTTAGCAGCGGTGGCACGGCTGTGAATGTTTGGGGAGCCGTCTGCAGAGATGGACCGGCCCCACTTGTGTAGCTTCGAGCGAAGATTAACGCGGCGTAATACTGCAAATGTCCTTGAGAGCTACCTCGTCCCGTTCGCCCTGGACGGGCCCTTTAAAGATGGCTTTTACTGGCTTTAGCAGGACCACAGCCCCGTCCACAAAGCTAAAGTCGTCCAAGACTTTCTAGAAGAGTGAGGAGGTCGACAGCTGCAATGGATGCCAAAGGGCGCGGACTTCAACATTATACAAAATGTGTGGGGATTTCTGAAATCCAACTTGGCATATATGAACTTGGGTGCAACAAGCAAAGAAGCATTGTGCCTCGCTGTTGCAGCTGAATGGGACCGCATTAAGCGATACCGCGAGTTTGTACAATCTGTGCACGATTCTCTGCCCCGGCGCATGGAAGCAACCATTCGCGTTAACGGCAGTCTCACGCGCTTTTGAACCGCGTTTGCTTTTGCACATTGTATTTTTTGTTCTTGTGGAACTAACTCGATGAAATTCTTCCTACTAAGAACAATAAGGATTCCCCTTGTTGCGATCGACGTGCTGATCGTGCATTACTACCTGGCCAATTCGAAATGCATGCACTTCGCGTATTTTACTTCAACTGTTACACAGAGCACACAGACTAAACCAGCATCGTGTCCTTTTGATTATTTTGTGCGTATTCGTTCTTACATACGCGAGGGTATATGCGCAACTTACAATAAACAAAATGAAGGCAGCAAAAAAGCGAGGGCTGATCTTTGCTGGTCCTCATTTCTTGAGCGGACACTGGGGAAGCCAGGATATACCATGTAAACCTAAGAACAAGAAGAAAAAAACGCCCCGCGACACGCCCCTCACGGCAAAAGCATAACTAAACAGTCGTGGCAGTGCTCGCTGCTGAGTACAATCATACGGCGCAAATCGCTCTTCAAATACTTCGCAGGTAGGGCCAAAGAAATCCGTGGTGCCGTATTTGAAAAGCAACAAGCATCCGTTCGAGCTTCCAAAAGCGATGGCCGTACGCTCCAGATAAGGGTCGGCTGATAGCGCGCGCTGCCCGCTGGCGACCGAGTTAATCAGTTAAGAGCCGCCTTTAAAAAGCGTTGCGACACGGTTTGCCATGCTCTCGCGCCTTCCATTTGCTTTTGACTGCACCTGTACAATCTGCCGAGCTGAGCCGCCGGGGCACTACTTGCCACTTGAGGAACAGAGATAGCAGCACAGTAGAAAGAAAAATTAAGGTTAAAAACCTTAAATACTCCTAATAAGAAATCGTGCCTAAAATATTAAAACTCTCCCCCACATTAATTTCATCATAACGCGCGATTCAAATTCATTTGTTCGCGTGGCTACGGCCGTTAGCAACGCAACGCCGCAGCGCAAAAAAGAATACAAACCGCAGCCTGCGGTTGTAACTAATGCATACGGACCTCACTAAAAGCCGAACTAGCGCTGGAATGTTGATATCCACGAGAAGCGTCTTGCAGAACTTTGAATTCACGGCAGCGCACGCCGCAACTAACCGAACAGCTGACGCGCGCACATGAAAGCTAAAAAAAAAAACAATCAAACTTACCCAATGTTGCCGGCTTTCGACTACGTTTTCGCTACCAGTTCGCTAAATTCTGCATAATACTCAGTCGACAACTGAAAACGAGTATGTTAGTAACACTAAAATATCACTGTGGTCTCAGATTGCGGTTTTGGCCACTAGACCGTAACAGAGAAGAAAAAAAATACTTATCGCCATACTCATATGGTCCTACCTTGGAGGGTCGGCATGCGGGCAACCACCACTGGTGGTCATTTTTCTTTCTTGTTTGCTTTCCTGCAGCCTTGAGGAGAGAGAAAGTAACTTCCCAGATGCGAGCGATGGTCCTCTCTCTCCGCTGCCGGCACCGCGTTCTCCGCGGCTTGTGGCGTCAAACTCAAACGTAGTTTGAGAGCGTTGCGCGCCGGATCCTCTGGAACTTCAGGCGGCAGTTTTTCTGTATGCCTCAGCGTGCTTTATTCTTAATGTGGCAAATATTTTACGTTACTGCAATGCCTCGTAAGCGCCATGGGATCGGCATGTGTTGATTTTGAGATCAGAGCCTGAGATGAATGATGATCGAAGCAATGAAAAACAACTAGAACCACCAACCGACTGTTTTTGTAGGGCCCATTGACTAGTGCATGACAGTCCCATGGACAAATAGGTATTGGTCTATGCGGCGAATATGAATCAGTCGATAAGGTGCACTGGATTCTGTATTGGTCTAATGTTTTTCATATTCAGCCCATAGACCGATACAGTTAGTACCATAGCCTATAAGACATATCGATATATATAGTATCGGTTTCTGTTTTGGTCCAGTACAAATGCAGATACAACCCGAAGATAAACTCTAGCACCAATACTAACGAAGATATAAGACCAATAAATTTCCCTATGGTTTTTTTTTTGTTTGCTAGAGCAGTTTCACGTCAGTGCCAGAAAAGCCATTTGCGCCATGACTATCGCAAGATCTGCAAAGGGGATTTCACCAAGCAGTTGCGATCAGCGACCGCCAGGACGCCGACCGGAACTAATCACATTTCTAGCACTCCACTTTGGTGAGAACCGGAAGCTGAAGCAGCAGCAGCACACCACAACGGCAGCAGCAAAAGGGAGGCGGAGAGGCTTCGTTCAGTGCACGTGCAAAATTTCACGATGGACAGCCAGCAGCAACTGCTGTATATTGATCAGTTTGGTGCAGCGCACGTACTACAGCCCCTGGGCAAGACTGGTGCCGAAGGTCCCGGTACTGCGGCGATGGACCCGACATTTGACGTCGTTTACGAAGCGGATACGGTCTACCTAAACCTGGACGGCGTCGACGATACTACCACGTCCACAAGTCATGAGCAAGGCACATCACCGGAAGCAAGCAGCGCGTCTAGCGCAGAAGTACCAGAAGACAGACGAGCGCGCCATAACGATGTAGAACGAAAGCGACGAGCCCGGATTAAGAGCGCTTGCGACACCCTCAGAACTCTGGTGCCGAGTTTGGATCGTAGCACGGACGCCGCCACGGTGTTTGAGAGTACTGTGCTGCACATTAAGCACTTACAGCAAGGAATGTCCCACGAGGAACTTTTAAAGACATCCAAAGAGTTTTTTGAAACCCACTGCCTGTATGCTGAGAAATATAGTGAGTGCTGAAATCTACACCATGGTGTGCTGTCCTTTTCAAAAGCTTACATGCCATTGGGTTTGCTTCTGGGCCACATATTGCAACTTACGTCACTCCCAGCACTCAAAATCCCTGGAAGGTGGCAATAACTCGCCTCCTTATGATGTACAATAGCTAAGGGCACTACTATTACTACTGAAACAGCAATGCGCAACAGTGGTCTAAGGCCCACCAAGGTGCTTCACACAGCAGTGAACGAAATCTTCCGTTCCGTTATATATGTCAAAGGCATCAAAATTCTGACCTCTGTACAGGAGTCTCATAAGTGGGGTATGTACAGGGTATTTCACACAAGAATACACAATTTTTATTTTAGGCTTTTTGAGTTAGAGGAGCGCTGCTTTTGGCATCATTAGAATACAGTTAAGACATGCCATCTACCAGGTTGGTTAACTAATATTGAACAGTTAACTTTGTAACGTCAATTGTGAGCCTCCTCTAAGAGGCGTGTAGCCCACCGTAAGTAATATCCATGTCAGTTTTTAGAATTTCGAAAATACAGTTACCCTCAGCGCTGTGGCCCAAAAAATTTCGGCTGTTTCGACGAATCACGACCACTGAAAAGATCTTTTTGTCCGCAAACTTCTCGAAAGCGCATGCATTTTGGCGCGATGTAGCAAAACTTTGTCGGGACACAGTGCCCAGGGCTACCGCGTCTTCGAAATCCTAAAAACAGATATGGATATTACTTACGGTGGGCCATATGCTTCTCAATAAATAAGGAGCCTAACTATGATAGTTAAAAAGTTAACTATTCAAGATTAGTTAACCAGCCTGCTTGTTAGCACCTTTCAGCTGTTTTCTGATGTACTACACAGCTGACGATGCCATCAAGCAGAAAGCGCTCATCTAACTCAAAAGGCCTTTTTTTTTTAAATTGTGTAAAGTCCTAGGTGAAACGCCCTGTATATGGGACAGAAGTGTGCTCTGTGGATGCATACATGCAGCTAGTATGTTATTAGTGCCCGACTACAGTATGTTTCTTGTGAGCGTGCCTTCATTTCCATGACAGCATATACAATTCTCAGTTTCCATTCTCCTGTGAAAATGTTGGTACCGAGCTGGGCGCTGGCCTGCAGTCCTCACAAATAAGTTTTCCTTTTGCACCTTAATAATATGTAAGGTGATTAAAGGCATAACTGGAACCAATTTCAAAACCCAATTTGAACCTTGGCTCATTGGTTACGGTGCTCGGCTGCTGGTTTGAAAGATGCGGGTTCGACCCTGGCCATGGTGGTCGCAGTTCGATAGAGGTTTTCGAAATGCTAGAGGCCCATGCACTGCGCGCTGTCAGTGCACGTTAAGGAACCACAGGTGGACAAAATTTTCCGGAGCCCTACACTACGGCATTCCTCATAGCCTGAGTCACTTTGGGACATTAAACCCATAAACATAAACCTTAACCGATTGGAATTGTCTGAAAAAATCACTCGGTTCCAACCGAAATTTCCAATGATTTCTTAAACCAGCAAGTTCCAAATGGTCCCTTCCGCCAGATGGTACCTCTTGCAAGACGCCCCTGTCCAATACCCCACTACATGCGTCCCCACTTATGAAATTTCCACCACTTTGAAAGCTTTACCCTGGCCTGGTGCTCTGGTTCACAGAGGTGAAATGCTTAAAGAAAGGGTCTCTGACCCAGCTTTGTGGAAAGAAAAATGCCTCTTGCTATGGTGCTCTTAGGCCAAAGCTGCCCTTGCGCCATTAAAATTCAACATCCTAACATTATTCCAATATTCAGAGCAACTGGTACACACACTACATGATTTAGAATAACGCAGCATGCTATAAAAAGGAAAATAGCAGACGTCACCTTGAGACAGAGAGCAATGCTAATGAGGGCAAAAATTTGGAAATTAAGAAGAAAATGGACTTGGACGAGCACGAGTTCAAAGAGCTGCCTGGAATACTGTGGCCGCGGCGGACAGCGATAATTGGAGGGAGAGAACTGGGGTACGTTTTTGTCCTGCAGTGGCGATAAGACAGCTGTTTCGAGTTGAACCGAGTATGAAAAACCTAGCTACCATCTCGATTTCAACTGTGTGCGCAGAGGACATGTCCACACGAGGTGATGCGCGCACGGCAGCACCGTGCCTGCACAGGTCGGGCCGTCGCAAAATGTGCGCTCTTTGAAATAGTGTTTGGTAGATACCAAAAGGCCTATAAGACCAGTACGCTCACACACCCATAGCTGTCAGCAATCTCATAGGCTACTGGTTTCCTAATTGTATTGTAGTTTTAATGGTGTATGGGTCTCATTGTGTCTACTGGTTCAGATTTCTGGAGGGTATGGACAGCAATCTTCCTTGTCCCTCCAGAGTTCAGAAGTTCCAGGAATGGAGAGTTAGGCAGCAGTTTCATGTATACACAATTTAATACACAATGAGAGCAGCAACTCAGAATGGAACATCACAAAAACTTTGACTGCAAGTAGAGCTGGGTTGCAAGCTTGTGAGCTCCGGCCCATTGGTGCAGTCTCGCCAAACCTAGAGCACCTCAAAAATAAAAAAAGCAGATTGTAGTCTGCAAAAAAAAAAAACATTGATCACAAGGGCAGGACACTGCACCACCTGTACTAACAATTGGTACTTCCAACTGTACAGCAGTCACATGCCACTGATGCATGCATGTAAATTCCTTGGTGCATTAAAAAGATGAAACATCTCCAACGCCAGGTCAACGCACCACTGGTCTCTCCTGCTGACGGCACCGTATGTTTGGAAGAACTGTTCAAAAACTCTGGCAGGCAAATGAGCCGGGAAAAAGCCGTGTCCACTCTGCTTTCAGCTCCAATGCGATTATGCGCAAGCTACGGCCGTCGGTAACGCGCGTGGCTCGGCATGCTTGGCGTACCACGATCCGATACGCGAATACGCGTCGGCGTAGTCTCTTGATACGACTTTTAAGCTTGGAACACGCCTGTGCCAGCCGATTAGACCGGCTATCGACCTCCGAGGCGGCGTGCGCTACCGGCGACCGCCGGCGGGAAGATAGTCGCGTTGAAATCGAAAGTAGAGCATCCCCCGAACCTCGACAGCCGGAGTAATCATCTCGCAGAGGTGCGCCCAAATCTTAAAAAGGCACAGCAAAACTTTATATGGACGCGTATCCGCGTGAAGGGAGGGAGAGAGGGAGGGGTGGCGGAGCAACGCCAACGAGGTAACTGCCGAGCTGTAGCTCGCGCGTCGCAAGAATAAAGCGAGTCTCTGTGAACGCTTAGCATCTGGCACGCCGGCGAAACGGGCGTTACATTGACTCTCGTGATTATGGGAAATACAAAATGGGGCAGACAAGACATACAGGTGAAGTCAAAAGTAAATGGAAAGTGCGAGAGTGTGGGAAACCGTGATGCAGCGCTTTCTAACGCTGGCTCTGGTAATTGAGTAGCTCGGTTTCCAACAAGCAGCACGCGGTACGAACAGACCATTATCTGGAGCGTTTACGGTCATCACTTTTGACGGCTCGAACAGATGCTTGTTGCTTTTCAAATGAGACACTAAGGATTTCTCCGGCGCTACCTGCAATTTGTTTGATGAGAGTTTCGAGCCGTTTGATAATACTCAGAAGCGAGCAATGCCACGACTGTTTACGTTTTTGCCGTGAGCGGCGTGCTGTGGAGCACCCGTTTTATTTCTTGTGCTCAGGTTGGAGGGATTGATTGCACCGTTTCCTTGAAACGCGATGCTGTCCAGAATACCTGAAGATGAACGGCGCAGCATAATTCGCCTCTCCAATTGAAGGTGTTCCTCAGCACACTATAAGTCGCCGAGTTGGCCGATCGATCGGCGCAGTGAATAGGATTTGCAGGCATATCGAGACGAGGATGCCCGCGTTGAAGATGCCCAAAGTTCAGGAAGACCACGATCCACATCGACAGAAGTCGACGAACTCATCGTGGCAGCGGTGGTGGCTGATCCATTCGAGTACGCGAGAAATTCGAGAGACCCTATCTCTGAACATCAGTGTGGCTACAATCCGCCGACGCTTGCATGAGGCAGGACTGAGCGGATGCGTGGTCGCTCAGAAACCCTACTTTACTTAACAGATCAGCAGAAGCACGCTCGACTGGGCTTTGTGCGAGCCCACGAAGAATGGTCGGTAGTCGATTGGGGTGAGGTCATATCTATTGATGAGTCCACTGTAATCTCAAGATGGGTCAACAGCGCCGGGTATGGCCCCCGTGCAACTGCCGGTAAGATTTAACCACATTCTCTTAATGATATCACGCTTTGCAATTGCCAGTGCTATATTTTCTACGTGGGTGAATACTTTCATTTCATTTTATTATATTAAAGGTCCCAAAAAAGGGGGTTTTACATATGGGGTGGAAAGAATTAAAAGCACAAATTCACAACAGCAAGAAAGTTTTTACATTTTTAGCGAAAAGACTTGGGCAAGTGATGATGGCAACGTTGTTTGGAAGGCCGTTCCAGCCTGCGGCTGCACGAAGCAAGAAGGAATTCGAAAAAGTGACGGTGCGTGACCGAGGACAAAAACTTGAAGGTGATGGCTGGTGCGATGAGATATGCGTTCTGGGCGAAGATTATAAGGTGGGATGTGCATAGGGCTGTGGAACAATTTGTGAAATAAAGACAGGCTGGCAATGCCACGGCGGAGCGATAAGGGTGATAATCCGGATGCTGTTTTTCTGTGTGCAATGCTTGAGTGGGCATTTGGGAATTTGTTCCAGAGGCCTTTGTCTGGACGCTAAGGATCACGTCTGCACGTCAGCAAAACGAGTTTTAGAGGGGCGCTTGCCCACATTTCTAACGATAACGTTTTGTTTTTGTTTGCACGTAGGTATCAGCCCGGGTACTTGCACAATGTGCTTAGCAGCGGTGGCACGGCTGTGAATGTTTGGGGAGCCGTCTGCAGAGATGGACCGGCCCCACTTGTGTAGCTTCGAGCGAAGATTAACGCGGCGTAATACTGCAAATGTCCTTGAGAGCTACCTCGTCCCGTTCGCCCTGGACGGGCCCTTTAAAGATGGCTTTTACTGGCTTTAGCAGGACCACAGCCCCGTCCACAAAGCTAAAGTCGTCCAAGACTTTCTAGAAGAGTGAGGAGGTCGACAGCTGCAATGGATGCCAAAGGGCGCGGACTTCAACATTATACAAAATGTGTGGGGATTTCTGAAATCCAACTTGGCATATATGAACTTGGGTGCAACAAGCAAAGAAGCATTGTGCCTCGCTGTTGCAGCTGAATGGGACCGCATTAAGCGATACCGCGAGTTTGTACAATCTGTGTACGATTCTCTGCCCCGGCGCATGGAAGCAACCATTCGCGTTAACGGCAGTCTCACGCGCTTTTGAACCGCGTTTGCTTTTGCACATTGTATTTTTTGTTCTTGTGGAACTAACTCGATGAAATTCTTCCTACTAAGAACAATAAGGATTCCCCTTGTTGCGATCGACGTGCTGATCGTGCATTACTACCTGGCCAATTCGAAATGCATGCACTTCGCGTATTTTACTTCAACTGTTACACAGAGCACACAGACTAAACCAGCATCGTGTCCTTTTGATTATTTTGTGCGTATTCGTTCTTACATACGCGAGGGTATATGCGCAACTTACAATAAACAAAATGAAGGCAGCAAAAAAGCGAGGGCTGATCTTTGCTGGTCCTCATTTCTTGAGCGGACACTGGGGAAGCCAGGATATACCATGTAAACCTAAGAACAAGAAGAAAAAAACGCCCCGCGACACGCCCCTCACGGCAAAAGCATAACTAAACAGTCGTGGCAGTGCTCGCTGCTGAGTACAATCATACGGCGCAAATCGCTCTTCAAATACTTCGCAGGTAGGGCCAAAGAAATCCGTGGTGCCGTATTTGAAAAGCAACAAGCATCCGTTCGAGCTTCCAAAAGCGATGGCCGTACGCTCCAGATAAGGGTCGGCTGATAGCGCGCGCTGCCCGCTGGCGACCGAGTTAATCAGTTAAGAGCCGCCTTTAAAAAGCGTTGCGACACGGTTTGCCATGCTCTCGCGCCTTCCATTTGCTTTTGACTGCACCTGTACAATCTGCCGAGCTGAGCCGCCGGGGCACTACTTGCCACTTGAGGAACAGAGATAGCAGCACAGTAGAAAGAAAAATTAAGGTTAAAAACCTTAAATACTCCTAATAAGAAATCGTGCCTAAAATATTAAAACTCTCCCCCACAATAATTTCATCATAACGCGCGATTCAAATTCATTTGTTCGCGTGGCTACGGCCGTTAGCAACGCAACGCCGCAGCGCAAAAAAGAATACAAACCGCAGCCTGCGGTTGTAACTAATGCATACGGACCTCACTAAAAGCCGAACTAGCGCTGGAATGTTGATATCCACGAGAAGCGTCTTGCAGAACTTTGAATTCACGGCAGCGCACGCCGCAACAAACCGAACAGCTGACGCGCGCACATGAAAGCTAAAAAAAAAAACAATCAAACTTACCCAATGTTGCCGGCTTTCGACTACGTTTTCGCTACCAGTTCGCTAAATTCTGCATAATACTCAGTCGACAACTGAAAACGAGTATGTTAGTAACACTAAAATATCACTGTGGTCTCAGATTGCGGTTTTGGCCACTAGACCGTAACAGAGAAGAAAAAAAATACTTATCGCCATACTCATATGGTCCTACCTTGGAGGGTCGGCATGCGGGCAACCACCACTGGTGGTCATTTTTCTTTCTTGTTTGCTGTCTTGCAGCCTTGAGGAGAGAGAAAGTAACTTCCCAGATGCGAGCGATGGTCCTCTCTCTCCGCTGCCGGCACCGCGTTCTCCGCGGCTTGTGGCGTCAAACTCAAACGTAGTTTGAGAGCGTTGCGCGCCGGATCCTCTGGAACTTCAGGCGGCAGTTTTTCTGTATGCCTCAGCGTGCTTTATTCTTAATGTGGCAAATATTTTACGTTACTGCAATGCCTCGTAAGCGCCATGGGATCGGCATGTGTTGATTTTGAGATCAGAGCCTGAGATGAATGATGATCGAAGCAATGAAAAACAACTAGAACCACCAACCGACTGTTTTTGTAGGGCCCATTGACTAGTGCATGACAGTCCCATGAACAAATAGGTATTGGTCTATGCGGCGAATATGAATCAGTCGATAAGGTGCACTGGATTCTGTATTGGTCTAATGTTTTTCATATTCAGCCCATAGACCGATACAGTTAGTACCATAGCCTATAAGACATATCGATATATATAGTATCGGTTTCTGTTTTGGTCCAGTACAAATGCAGATACAACCCGAAGATAAACTCTAGCACCAATACTAACGAAGATATAAGACCAATAAATTTCCCTATGGTTTTTTTTTTTTGTTTGCTAGAGCAGTTTCACGTCAGTGCCAGAAAAGCCATTTGCGCCATGACTATCGCAAGATCTGCAAAGGGGATTTCACCAAGCAGTTGCGATCAGCGACCGCCAGGACGCCGACCGGAACTAATCACATTTCTAGCACTCCACTTTGGTGAGAACCGGAAGCTGAAGCAGCAGCAGCACACCACAACGGCAGCAGCAAAAGGGAGGCGGAGAGGCTTCGTTCAGTGCACGTGCAAAATTTCACGATGGACAGCCAGCAGCAACTGCTGTATATTGATCAGTTTGGTGCAGCGCACGTACTACAGCCCCTGGGCAAGACTGGTGCCGAAGGTCCCGGTACTGCGGCGATGGACCCGACATTTGACGTCGTTTACGAAGCGGATACGGTCTACCTAAACCTGGACGGCGTCGACGATACTACCACGTCCACAAGTCATGAGCAAGGCACATCACCGGAAGCAAGCAGCGCGTCTAGCGCAGAAGTACCAGAAGACAGACGAGCGCGCCATAACGATGTAGAACGAAAGCGACGAGCCCGGATTAAGAGCGCTTGCGACACCCTCAGAACTCTGGTGCCGAGTTTGGATCGCAGCACGGACGCCGCCACGGTGTTTGAGAGTACTGTGCTGCACATTAAGCACTTACAGCAAGGAATGTCCCACGAGGAACTTTTAAAGACATCCAAAGAGTTTTTTGAAACCCACTGCCTGTATGCTGAGAAATATAGTGAGTGCTGAAATCTACACCATGGTGTGCTGTCCTTTTCAAAAGCTTACATGCCATTGGGTTTGCTTCTGGGCCACATATTGCAACTTACGTCACTCCCAGCACTCAAAATCCCTGGAAGGTGGCAATAACTCGCCTCCTTATGATGTACAATAGCTAAGGGCACTACTATTACTACTGAAACAGCAATGCGCAACAGTGGTCTAAGGCCCACCAAGGTGCTTCACACAGCAGTGAACGAAATCTTCCGTTCCGTTATATATGTCAAAGGCATCAAAATTCTGACCTCTGTACAGGAGTCTCATAAGTGGGGTATGTACAGGGTATTTCACACAAGAATACACAATTTTTATTTTAGGCTTTTTGAGTTAGAGGAGCGCTGCTTTTGGCATCATTAGAATACAGTTAAGACATGCCATCTACCAGGTTGGTTAACTAATATTGAACAGTTAACTTTGTAACGTCAATTGTGAGCCTCCTCTAAGAGGCGTGTAGCCCACCGTAAGTAATATCCATGTCAGTTTTTAGAATTTCGAAAATACAGTTACCCTCAGCGCTGTGGCCCAAAAAATTTCGGCTGTTTCGACGAATCACGACCACTGAAAAGATCTTTTTGTCCGCAAACTTCTCGAAAGCGCATGCATTTTGGCGCGATGTAGCAAAACTTTGTCGGGACACAGTGCCCAGGGCTACCGCGTCTTCGAAATCCTAAAAACAGATATGGATATTACTTACGGTGGGCCATATGCTTCTCAATAAATAAGGAGCCTAACTATGATAGTTAAAAAGTTAACTATTCAAGATTAGTTAACCAGCCTGCTTGTTAGCACCTTTCAGCTGTTTTCTGATGTACTACACAGCTGACGATGCCATCAAGCAGAAAGCGCTCATCTAACTCAAAAGGCCTTTTTTTTTTAAATTGTGTAAAGTCCTAGGTGAAACGCCCTGTATATGGGACAGAAGTGTGCTCTGTGGATGCATACATGCAGCTAGTATGTTATTAGTGCCCGACTACAGTATGTTTCTTGTGAGCGTGCCTTCATTTCCATGACAGCATATACAATTCTCAGTTTCCATTCTCCTGTGAAAATGTTGGTACCGAGCTGGGCGCTGGCCTGCAGTCCTCACAAATAAGTTTTCCTTTTGCACCTTAATAATATGTAAGGTGATTAAAGGCATAACTGGAACCAATTTCAAAACCCAATTTGAACCTTGGCTCATTGGTTACGGTGCTCGGCTGCTGGTTTGAAAGATGCGGGTTCGACCCTGGCCATGGTGGTCGCAGTTCGATAGAGGTTTTCGAAATGCTAGAGGCCCATGCACTGCGCGCTGTCAGTGCACGTTAAGGAACCACAGGTGGACAAAATTTTCCGGAGCCCTACACTACGGCATTCCTCATAGCCTGAGTCACTTTGGGACATTAAACCCATAAACATAAACCTTAACCGATTGGAATTGTCTGAAAAAATCACTCGGTTCCAACCGAAATTTCCAATGATTTCTTAAACCAGCAAGTTCCAAATGGTCCCTTCCGCCAGATGGTACCTCTTGCAAGACGCCCCTGTCCAATACCCCACTACATGCGTCCCCACTTATGAAATTTCCACCACTTTGAAAGCTTTACCCTGGCCTGGTGCTCTGGTTCACAGAGGTGAAATGCTTAAAGAAAGGGTCTCTGACCCAGCTTTGTGGAAAGAAAAATGCCTCTTGCTATGGTGCTCTTAGGCCAAAGCTGCCCTTGCGCCATTAAAATTCAACATCCTAACATTATTCCAATATTCAGAGCAACTGGTACACACACTACATGATTTAGAATAACGCAGCATGCTATAAAAAGGAAAATAGCAGACGTCACCTTGAGACAGAGAGCAATGCTAATGAGGGCAAAAATTTGGAAATTAAGAAGAAAATGGACTTGGACGAGCACGAGTTCAAAGAGCTGCCTGGAATACTGTGGCCGCGGCGGACAGCGATAATTGGAGGGAGAGAACTGGGGTACGTTTTTGTCCTGCAGTGGCGATAAGACAGCTGTTTCGAGTTGAACCGAGTATGAAAAACCTAGCTACCATCTCGATTTCAACTGTGTGCGCAGAGGACATGTCCACACGAGGTGATGCGCGCACGGCAGCACCGTGCCTGCACAGGTCGGGCCGTCGCAAAATGTGCGCTCTTTGAAATAGTGTTTGGTAGATACCAAAAGGCCTATAAGACCAGTACGCTCACACACCCATAGCTGTCAGCAATCTCATAGGCTACTGGTTTCCTAATTGTATTGTAGTTTTAATGGTGTATGGGTCTCATTGTGTCTACTGGTTCAGATTTCTGGAGGGTATGGACAGCAATCTTCCTTGTCCCTCCAGAGTTCAGAAGTTCCAGGAATGGAGAGTTAGGCAGCAGTTTCATGTATACACAATTTAATACACAATGAGAGCAGCAACTCAGAATGGAACATCACAAAAACTTTGACTGCAAGTAGAGCTGGGTTGCAAGCTTGTGAGCTCCGGCCCATTGGTGCAGTCTCGCCAAACCTAGAGCACCTCAAAAATAAAAAAAGCAGATTGTAGTCTGCAAAAAAAAAAAACATTGATCACAAGGGCAGGACACTGCACCACCTGTACTAACAATTGGTACTTCCAACTGTACAGCAGTCACATGCCACTGATGCATGCATGTAAATTCCTTGGTGCATTAAAAAGATGAAACATCTCCAACGCCAGGTCAACGCACCACTGGTCTCTCCTGCTGACGGCACCGTATGTTTGGAAGAACTGTTCAAAAACTCTGGCAGGCAAATGAGCCGGGAAAAAGCCGTGTCCACTCTGCTTTCAGCTCCAATGCGATTATGCGCAAGCTACGGCCGTCGGTAACGCGCGTGGCTCGGCATGCTTGGCGTACCACGATCCGATACGCGAATACGCGTCGGCATAGTCTCTTGATACGACTTTTAAGCTTGGAACACGCCTGTGCCAGCCGATTAGACCGGCTATCGACCTCCGAGGCGGCGTGCGCTACCGGCGACCGCCGGCGGGAAGATAGTCGCGTTGAAATCGAAAGTAGAGCATCCCCCGAACCTCGACAGCCGGAGTAATCATCTCGCAGAGGTGCGCCCAAATCTTAAAAAGGCACAGCAAAACTTTATATGGACGCGTATCCGCGTGAAGGGAGGGAGAGAGGGAGGGGTGGCGGAGCAACGCCAACGAGGTAACTGCCGAGCTGTAGCTCGCGCGTCGCAAGAATAAAGCGAGTCTCTGTGAACGCTTAGCATCTGGCACGCCGGCGAAACGGGCGTTACATTGACTCTCGTGATTATGGGAAATACAAAATGGGGCAGACAAGACATACAGGTGAAGTCAAAAGTAAATGGAAAGTGCGAGAGTGTGGGAAACCGTGATGCAGCGCTTTCTAACGCTGGCTCTGGTAATTGAGTAGCTCGGTTTCCAACAAGCAGCACGCGGTACGAACAGACCATTATCTGGAGCGTTTACGGTCATCACTTTTGACGGCTCGAACAGATGCTTGTTGCTTTTCAAATGAGACACTAAGGATTTCTCCGGCGCTACCTGCAATTTGTTTGATGAGAGTTTCGAGCCGTTTGATAATACTCAGAAGCGAGCAATGCCACGACTGTTTACGTTTTTGCCGTGAGCGGCGTGCTGTGGAGCACCCGTTTTATTTCTTGTGCTCAGGTTGGAGGGATTGATTGCACCGTTTCCTTGAAACGCGATGCTGTCCAGAATACCTGAAGATGAACGGCGCAGCATAATTCGCCTCTCCAATTGAAGGTGTTCCTCAGCACACTATAAGTCGCCGAGTTGGCCGATCGATCGGCGCAGTGAATAGGATTTGCAGGCATATCGAGACGAGGATGCCCGCGTTGAAGATGCCCAAAGTTCAGGAAGACCACGATCCACATCGACAGAAGTCGACGAACTCATCGTGGCAGCGGTGGTGGCTGATCCATTCGAGTACGCGAGAAATTCGAGAGACCCTATCTCTGAACATCAGTGTGGCTACAATCCGCCGACGCTTGCATGAGGCAGGACTGAGCGGATGCGTGGTCGCTCAGAAACCCTACTTTACTTAACAGATCAGCAGAAGCACGCTCGACTGGGCTTTGTGCGAGCCCACGAAGAATGGTCGGTAGTCGATTGGGGTGAGGTCATATCTATTGATGAGTCCACTGTAATCTCAAGATGGGTCAACAGCGCCGGGTATGGCCCCCGTGCAACTGCCGGTAAGATTTAACCACATTCTCTTAATGATATCACGCTTTGCAATTGCCAGTGCTATATTTTCTACGTGGGTGAATACTTTCATTTCATTTTATTATATTAAAGGTCCCAAAAAAGGGGGTTTTACATATGGGGTGGAAAGAATTAAAAGCACAAATTCACAACAGCAAGAAAGTTTTTACATTTTTAGCGAAAAGACTTGGGCAAGTGATGATGGCAACGTTGTTTGGAAGGCCGTTCCAGCCTGCGGCTGCACGAAGCAAGAAGGAATTCGAAAAAGTGACGGTGCGTGACCGAGGACAAAAACTTGAAGGTGATGGCTGGTGCGATGAGATATGCGTTCTGGGCGAAGATTATAAGGTGGGATGTGCATAGGGCTGTGGAACAATTTGTGAAATAAAGACAGGCTGGCAATGCCACGGCGGAGCGATAAGGGTGATAATCCGGATGCTGTTTTTCTGTGTGCAATGCTTGAGTGGGCATTTGGGAATTTGTTCCAGAGGCCTTTGTCTGGACGCTAAGGATCACGTCTGCACGTCAGCAAAACGAGTTTTAGAGGGGCGCTTGCCCACATTTCTAACGATAACGTTTTGTTTTTGTTTGCACGTAGGTATCAGCCCGGGTACTTGCACAATGTGCTTAGCAGCGGTGGCACGGCTGTGAATGTTTGGGGAGCCGTCTGCAGAGATGGACCGGCCCCACTTGTGTAGCTTCGAGCGAAGATTAACGCGGCGTAATACTGCAAATGTCCTTGAGAGCTACCTCGTCCCGTTCGCCCTGGACGGGCCCTTTAAAGATGGCTTTTACTGGCTTTAGCAGGACCACAGCCCCGTCCACAAAGCTAAAGTCGTCCAAGACTTTCTAGAAGAGTGAGGAGGTCGACAGCTGCAATGGATGCCAAAGGGCGCGGACTTCAACATTATACAAAATGTGTGGGGATTTCTGAAATCCAACTTGGCATATATGAACTTGGGTGCAACAAGCAAAGAAGCATTGTGCCTCGCTGTTGCAGCTGAATGGGACCGCATTAAGCGATACCGCGAGTTTGTACAATCTGTGCACGATTCTCTGCCCCGGCGCATGGAAGCAACCATTCGCGTTAACGGCAGTCTCACGCGCTTTTGAACCGCGTTTGCTTTTGCACATTGTATTTTTTGTTCTTGTGGAACTAACTCGATGAAATTCTTCCTACTAAGAACAATAAGGATTCCCCTTGTTGCGATCGACGTGCTGATCGTGCATTACTACCTGGCCAATTCGAAATGCATGCACTTCGCGTATTTTACTTCAACTGTTACACAGAGCACACAGACTAAACCAGCATCGTGTCCTTTTGATTATTTTGTGCGTATTCGTTCTTACATACGCGAGGGTATATGCGCAACTTACAATAAACAAAATGAAGGCAGCAAAAAAGCGAGGGCTGATCTTTGCTGGTCCTCATTTCTTGAGCGGACACTGGGGAAGCCAGGATATACCATGTAAACCTAAGAACAAGAAGAAAAAAACGCCCCGCGACACGCCCCTCACGGCAAAAGCATAACTAAACAGTCGTGGCAGTGCTCGCTGCTGAGTACAATCATACGGCGCAAATCGCTCTTCAAATACTTCGCAGGTAGGGCCAAAGAAATCCGTGGTGCCGTATTTGAAAAGCAACAAGCATCCGTTCGAGCTTCCAAAAGCGATGGCCGTACGCTCCAGATAAGGGTCGGCTGATAGCGCGCGCTGCCCGCTGGCGACCGAGTTAATCAGTTAAGAGCCGCCTTTAAAAAGCGTTGCGACACGGTTTGCCATGCTCTCGCGCCTTCCATTTGCTTTTGACTGCACCTGTACAATCTGCCGAGCTGAGCCGCCGGGGCACTACTTGCCACTTGAGGAACAGAGATAGCAGCACAGTAGAAAGAAAAATTAAGGTTAAAAACCTTAAATACTCCTAATAAGAAATCGTGCCTAAAATATTAAAACTCTCCCCCACATTAATTTCATCATAACGCGCGATTCAAATTCATTTGTTCGCGTGGCTACGGCCGTTAGCAACGCAACGCCGCAGCGCAAAAAAGAATACAAACCGCAGCCTGCGGTTGTAACTAATGCATACGGACCTCACTAAAAGCCGAACTAGCGCTGGAATGTTGATATCCACGAGAAGCGTCTTGCAGAACTTTGAATTCACGGCAGCGCACGCCGCAACTAACCGAACAGCTGACGCGCGCACATGAAAGCTAAAAAAAAAAACAATCAAACTTACCCAATGTTGCCGGCTTTCGACTACGTTTTCGCTACCAGTTCGCTAAATTCTGCATAATACTCAGTCGACAACTGAAAACGAGTATGTTAGTAACACTAAAATATCACTGTGGTCTCAGATTGCGGTTTTGGCCACTAGACCGTAACAGAGAAGAAAAAAAATACTTATCGCCATACTCATATGGTCCTACCTTGGAGGGTCGGCATGCGGGCAACCACCACTGGTGGTCATTTTTCTTTCTTGTTTGCTTTCCTGCAGCCTTGAGGAGAGAGAAAGTAACTTCCCAGATGCGAGCGATGGTCCTCTCTCTCCGCTGCCGGCACCGCGTTCTCCGCGGCTTGTGGCGTCAAACTCAAACGTAGTTTGAGAGCGTTGCGCGCCGGATCCTCTGGAACTTCAGGCGGCAGTTTTTCTGTATGCCTCAGCGTGCTTTATTCTTAATGTGGCAAATATTTTACGTTACTGCAATGCCTCGTAAGCGCCATGGGATCGGCATGTGTTGATTTTGAGATCAGAGCCTGAGATGAATGATGATCGAAGCAATGAAAAACAACTAGAACCACCAACCGACTGTTTTTGTAGGGCCCATTGACTAGTGCATGACAGTCCCATGGACAAATAGGTATTGGTCTATGCGGCGAATATGAATCAGTCGATAAGGTGCACTGGATTCTGTATTGGTCTAATGTTTTTCATATTCAGCCCATAGACCGATACAGTTAGTACCATAGCCTATAAGACATATCGATATATATAGTATCGGTTTCTGTTTTGGTCCAGTACAAATGCAGATACAACCCGAAGATAAACTCTAGCACCAATACTAACGAAGATATAAGACCAATAAATTTCCCTATGGTTTTTTTTTTGTTTGCTAGAGCAGTTTCACGTCAGTGCCAGAAAAGCCATTTGCGCCATGACTATCGCAAGATCTGCAAAGGGGATTTCACCAAGCAGTTGCGATCAGCGACCGCCAGGACGCCGACCGGAACTAATCACATTTCTAGCACTCCACTTTGGTGAGAACCGGAAGCTGAAGCAGCAGCAGCACACCACAACGGCAGCAGCAAAAGGGAGGCGGAGAGGCTTCGTTCAGTGCACGTGCAAAATTTCACGATGGACAGCCAGCAGCAACTGCTGTATATTGATCAGTTTGGTGCAGCGCACGTACTACAGCCCCTGGGCAAGACTGGTGCCGAAGGTCCCGGTACTGCGGCGATGGACCCGACATTTGACGTCGTTTACGAAGCGGATACGGTCTACCTAAACCTGGACGGCGTCGACGATACTACCACGTCCACAAGTCATGAGCAAGGCACATCACCGGAAGCAAGCAGCGCGTCTAGCGCAGAAGTACCAGAAGACAGACGAGCGCGCCATAACGATGTAGAACGAAAGCGACGAGCCCGGATTAAGAGCGCTTGCGACACCCTCAGAACTCTGGTGCCGAGTTTGGATCGCAGCACGGACGCCGCCACGGTGTTTGAGAGTACTGTGCTGCACATTAAGCACTTACAGCAAGGAATGTCCCACGAGGAACTTTTAAAGACATCCAAAGAGTTTTTTGAAACCCACTGCCTGTATGCTGAGAAATATAGTGAGTGCTGAAATCTACACCATGGTGTGCTGTCCTTTTCAAAAGCTTACATGCCATTGGGTTTGCTTCTGGGCCACATATTGCAACTTACGTCACTCCCAGCACTCAAAATCCCTGGAAGGTGGCAATAACTCGCCTCCTTATGATGTACAATAGCTAAGGGCACTACTATTACTACTGAAACAGCAATGCGCAACAGTGGTCTAAGGCCCACCAAGGTGCTTCACACAGCAGTGAACGAAATCTTCCGTTCCGTTATATATGTCAAAGGCATCAAAATTCTGACCTCTGTACAGGAGTCTCATAAGTGGGGTATGTACAGGGTATTTCACACAAGAATACACAATTTTTATTTTAGGCTTTTTGAGTTAGAGGAGCGCTGCTTTTGGCATCATTAGAATACAGTTAAGACATGCCATCTACCAGGTTGGTTAACTAATATTGAACAGTTAACTTTGTAACGTCAATTGTGAGCCTCCTCTAAGAGGCGTGTAGCCCACCGTAAGTAATATCCATGTCAGTTTTTAGAATTTCGAAAATACAGTTACCCTCAGCGCTGTGGCCCAAAAAATTTCGGCTGTTTCGACGAATCACGACCACTGAAAAGATCTTTTTGTCCGCAAACTTCTCGAAAGCGCATGCATTTTGGCGCGATGTAGCAAAACTTTGTCGGGACACAGTGCCCAGGGCTACCGCGTCTTCGAAATCCTAAAAACAGATATGGATATTACTTACGGTGGGCCATATGCTTCTCAATAAATAAGGAGCCTAACTATGATAGTTAAAAAGTTAACTATTCAAGATTAGTTAACCAGCCTGCTTGTTAGCACCTTTCAGCTGTTTTCTGATGTACTACACAGCTGACGATGCCATCAAGCAGAAAGCGCTCATCTAACTCAAAAGGCCTTTTTTTTTTAAATTGTGTAAAGTCCTAGGTGAAACGCCCTGTATATGGGACAGAAGTGTGCTCTGTGGATGCATACATGCAGCTAGTATGTTATTAGTGCCCGACTACAGTATGTTTCTTGTGAGCGTGCCTTCATTTCCATGACAGCATATACAATTCTCAGTTTCCATTCTCCTGTGAAAATGTTGGTACCGAGCTGGGCGCTGCCCTGCAGTCCTCACAAATAAGTTTTCCTTTTGCACCTTAATAATATGTAAGGTGATTAAAGGCATAACTGGAACCAATTTCAAAACCCAATTTGAACCTTGGCTCATTGGTTACGGTGCTCGGCTGCTGGTTTGAAAGATGCGGGTTCGACCCTGGCCATGGTGGTCGCAGTTCGATAGAGGTTTTCGAAATGCTAGAGGCCCATGCACTGCGCGCTGTCAGTGCACGTTAAGGAACCACAGGTGGACAAAATTTTCCGGAGCCCTACACTACGGCATTCCTCATAGCCTGAGTCACTTTGGGACATTAAACCCATAAACATAAACCTTAACCGATTGGAATTGTCTGAAAAAATCACTCGGTTCCAACCGAAATTTCCAATGATTTCTTAAACCAGCAAGTTCCAAATGGTCCCTTCCGCCAGATGGTACCTCTTGCAAGACGCCCCTGTCCAATACCCCACTACATGCGTCCCCACTTATGAAATTTCCACCACTTTGAAAGCTTTACCCTGGCCTGGTGCTCTGGTTCACAGAGGTGAAATGCTTAAAGAAAGGGTCTCTGACCCAGCTTTGTGGAAAGAAAAATGCCTCTTGCTATGGTGCTCTTAGGCCAAAGCTGCCCTTGCGCCATTAAAATTCAACATCCTAACATTATTCCAATATTCAGAGCAACTGGTACACACACTACATGATTTAGAATAACGCAGCATGCTATAAAAAGGAAAATAGCAGACGTCACCTTGAGACAGAGAGCAATGCTAATGAGGGCAAAAATTTGGAAATTAAGAAGAAAATGGACTTGGACGAGCACGAGTTCAAAGAGCTGCCTGGAATACTGTGGCCGCGGCGGACAGCGATAATTGGAGGGAGAGAACTGGGGTACGTTTTTGTCCTGCAGTGGCGATAAGACAGCTGTTTCGAGTTGAACCGAGTATGAAAAACCTAGCTACCATCTCGATTTCAACTGTGTGCGCAGAGGACATGTCCACACGAGGTGATGCGCGCACGGCAGCACCGTGCCTGCACAGGTCGGGCCGTCGCAAAATGTGCGCTCTTTGAAATAGTGTTTGGTAGATACCAAAAGGCCTATAAGACCAGTACGCTCACACACCCATAGCTGTCAGCAATCTCATAGGCTACTGGTTTCCTAATTGTATTGTAGTTTTAATGGTGTATGGGTCTCATTGTGTCTACTGGTTCAGATTTCTGGAGGGTATGGACAGCAATCTTCCTTGTCCCTCCAGAGTTCAGAAGTTCCAGGAATGGAGAGTTAGGCAGCAGTTTCATGTATACACAATTTAATACACAATGAGAGCAGCAACTCAGAATGGAACATCACAAAAACTTTGACTGCAAGTAGAGCTGGGTTGCAAGCTTGTGAGCTCCGGCCCATTGGTGCAGTCTCGCCAAACCTAGAGCACCTCAAAAATAAAAAAAGCAGATTGTAGTCTGCAAAAAAAAAAAACATTGATCACAAGGGCAGGACACTGCACCACCTGTACTAACAATTGGTACTTCCAACTGTACAGCAGTCACATGCCACTGATGCATGCATGTAAATTCCTTGGTGCATTAAAAAGATGAAACATCTCCAACGCCAGGTCAACGCACCACTGGTCTCTCCTGCTGACGGCACCGTATGTTTGGAAGAACTGTTCAAAAACTCTGGCAGGCAAATGAGCCGGGAAAAAGCCGTGTCCACTCTGCTTTCAGCTCCAATGCGATTATGCGCAAGCTACGGCCGTCGGTAACGCGCGTGGCTCGGCATGCTTGGCGTACCACGATCCGATACGCGAATACGCGTCGGCGTAGTCTCTTGATACGACTTTTAAGCTTGGAACACGCCTGTGCCAGCCGATTAGACCGGCTATCGACCTCCGAGGCGGCGTGCGCTACCGGCGACCGCCGGCGGGAAGATAGTCGCGTTGAAATCGAAAGTAGAGCATCCCCCGAACCTCGACAGCCGGAGTAATCATCTCGCAGAGGTGCGCCCAAATCTTAAAAAGGCACAGCAAAACTTTATATGGACGCGTATCCGCGTGAAGGGAGGGAGAGAGGGAGGGGTGGCGGAGCAACGCCAACGAGGTAACTGCCGAGCTGTAGCTCGCGCGTCGCAAGAATAAAGCGAGTCTCTGTGAACGCTTAGCATCTGGCACGCCGGCGAAACGGGCGTTACATTGACTCTCGTGATTATGGGAAATACAAAATGGGGCAGACAAGACATACAGGTGAAGTCAAAAGTAAATGGAAAGTGCGAGAGTGTGGGAAACCGTGATGCAGCGCTTTCTAACGCTGGCTCTGGTAATTGAGTAGCTCGGTTTCCAACAAGCAGCACGCGGTACGAACAGACCATTATCTGGAGCGTTTACGGTCATCACTTTTGACGGCTCGAACAGATGCTTGTTGCTTTTCAAATGAGACACTAAGGATTTCTCCGGCGCTACCTGCAATTTGTTTGATGAGAGTTTCGAGCCGTTTGATAATACTCAGAAGCGAGCAATGCCACGACTGTTTACGTTTTTGCCGTGAGCGGCGTGCTGTGGAGCACCCGTTTTATTTCTTGTGCTCAGGTTGGAGGGATTGATTGCACCGTTTCCTTGAAACGCGATGCTGTCCAGAATACCTGAAGATGAACGGCGCAGCATAATTCGCCTCTCCAATTGAAGGTGTTCCTCAGCACACTATAAGTCGCCGAGTTGGCCGATCGATCGGCGCAGTGAATAGGATTTGCAGGCATATCGAGACGAGGATGCCCGCGTTGAAGATGCCCAAAGTTCAGGAAGACCACGATCCACATCGACAGAAGTCGACGAACTCATCGTGGCAGCGGTGGTGGCTGATCCATTCGAGTACGCGAGAAATTCGAGAGACCCTATCTCTGAACATCAGTGTGGCTACAATCCGCCGACGCTTGCATGAGGCAGGACTGAGCGGATGCGTGGTCGCTCAGAAACCCTACTTTACTTAACAGATCAGCAGAAGCACGCTCGACTGGGCTTTGTGCGAGCCCACGAAGAATGGTCGGTAGTCGATTGGGGTGAGGTCATATCTATTGATGAGTCCACTGTAATCTCAAGATGGGTCAACAGCGCCGGGTATGGCCCCCGTGCAACTGCCGGTAAGATTTAACCACATTCTCTTAATGATATCACGCTTTGCAATTGCCAGTGCTATATTTTCTACGTGGGTGAATACTTTCATTTCATTTTATTATATTAAAGGTCCCAAAAAAGGGGGTTTTACATATGGGGTGGAAAGAATTAAAAGCACAAATTCACAACAGCAAGAAAGTTTTTACATTTTTAGCGAAAAGACTTGGGCAAGTGATGATGGCAACGTTGTTTGGAAGGCCGTTCCAGCCTGCGGCTGCACGAAGCAAGAAGGAATTCGAAAAAGTGACGGTGCGTGACCGAGGACAAAAACTTGAAGGTGATGGCTGGTGCGATGAGATATGCGTTCTGGGCGAAGATTATAAGGTGGGATGTGCATAGGGCTGTGGAACAATTTGTGAAATAAAGACAGGCTGGCAATGCCACGGCGGAGCGATAAGGGTGATAATCCGGATGCTGTTTTTCTGTGTGCAATGCTTGAGTGGGCATTTGGGAATTTGTTCCAGAGGCCTTTGTCTGGACGCTAAGGATCACGTCTGCACGTCAGCAAAACGAGTTTTAGAGGGGCGCTTGCCCACATTTCTAACGATAACGTTTTGTTTTTGTTTGCACGTAGGTATCAGCCCGGGTACTTGCACAATGTGCTTAGCAGCGGTGGCACGGCTGTGAATGTTTGGGGAGCCGTCTGCAGAGATGGACCGGCCCCACTTGTGTAGCTTCGAGCGAAGATTAACGCGGCGTAATACTGCAAATGTCCTTGAGAGCTACCTCGTCCCGTTCGCCCTGGACGGGCCCTTTAAAGATGGCTTTTACTGGCTTTAGCAGGACCACAGCCCCGTCCACAAAGCTAAAGTCGTCCAAGACTTTCTAGAAGAGTGAGGAGGTCGACAGCTGCAATGGATGCCAAAGGGCGCGGACTTCAACATTATACAAAATGTGTGGGGATTTCTGAAATCCAACTTGGCATATAACTTGGGTGCAACAAGCAAAGAAGCATTGTGCCTCGCTGTTGCAGCTGAATGGGACCGCATTAAGCGATACCGCGAGTTTGTACAATCTGTGTACGATTCTCTGCCCCGGCGCATGGAAGCAACCATTCGCGTTAACGGCAGTCTCACGCGCTTTTGAACCGCGTTTGCTTTTGCACATTGTATTTTTTGTTCTTGTGGAACTAACTCGATGAAATTCTTCCTACTAAGAACAATAAGGATTCCCCTTGTTGCGATCGACGTGCTGATCGTGCATTACTACCTGGCCAATTCGAAATGCATGCACTTCGCGTATTTTACTTCAACTGTTACACAGAGCACACAGACTAAACCAGCATCGTGTCCTTTTGATTATTTTGTGCGTATTCGTTCTTACATACGCGAGGGTATATGCGCAACTTACAATAAACAAAATGAAGGCAGCAAAAAAGCGAGGGCTGATCTTTGCTGGTCCTCATTTCTTGAGCGGACACTGGGGAAGCCAGGATATACCATGTAAACCTAAGAACAAGAAGAAAAAAACGCCCCGCGACACGCCCCTCACGGCAAAAGCATAACTAAACAGTCGTGGCAGTGCTCGCTGCTGAGTACAATCATACGGCGCAAATCGCTCTTCAAATACTTCGCAGGTAGGGCCAAAGAAATCCGTGGTGCCGTATTTGAAAAGCAACAAGCATCCGTTCGAGCTTCCAAAAGCGATGGCCGTACGCTCCAGATAAGGGTCGGCTGATAGCGCGCGCTGCCCGCTGGCGACCGAGTTAATCAGTTAAGAGCCGCCTTTAAAAAGCGTTGCGACACGGTTTGCCATGCTCTCGCGCCTTCCATTTGCTTTTGACTGCACCTGTACAATCTGCCGAGCTGAGCCGCCGGGGCACTACTTGCCACTTGAGGAACAGAGATAGCAGCACAGTAGAAAGAAAAATTAAGGTTAAAAACCTTAAATACTCCTAATAAGAAATCGTGCCTAAAATATTAAAACTCTCCCCCACATTAATTTCATCATAACGCGCGATTCAAATTCATTTGTTCGCGTGGCTACGGCCGTTAGCAACGCAACGCCGCAGCGCAAAAAAGAATACAAACCGCAGCCTGCGGTTGTAACTAATGCATACGGACCTCACTAAAAGCCGAACTAGCGCTGGAATGTTGATATCCACGAGAAGCGTCTTGCAGAACTTTGAATTCACGGCAGCGCACGCCGCAACAAACCGAACAGCTGACGCGCGCACATGAAAGCTAAAAAAAAAAACAATCAAACTTACCCAATGTTGCCGGCTTTCGACTACGTTTTCGCTACCAGTTCGCTAAATTCTGCATAATACTCAGTCGACAACTGAAAACGAGTATGTTAGTAACACTAAAATATCACTGTGGTCTCAGATTGCGGTTTTGGCCACTAGACCGTAACAGAGAAGAAAAAAAATACTTATCGCCATACTCATATGGTCCTACCTTGGAGGGTCGGCATGCGGGCAACCACCACTGGTGGTCATTTTTCTTTCTTGTTTGCTGTCTTGCAGCCTTGAGGAGAGAGAAAGTAACTTCCCAGATGCGAGCGATGGTCCTCTCTCTCCGCTGCCGGCACCGCGTTCTCCGCGGCTTGTGGCGTCAAACTCAAACGTAGTTTGAGAGCGTTGCGCGCCGGATCCTCTGGAACTTCAGGCGGCAGTTTTTCTGTATGCCTCAGCGTGCTTTATTCTTAATGTGGCAAATATTTTACGTTACTGCAATGCCTCGTAAGCGCCATGGGATCGGCATGTGTTGATTTTGAGATCAGAGCCTGAGATGAATGATGATCGAAGCAATGAAAAACAACTAGAACCACCAACCGACTGTTTTTGTAGGGCCCATTGACTAGTGCATGACAGTCCCATGGACAAATAGGTATTGGTCTATGCGGCGAATATGAATCAGTCGATAAGGTGCACTGGATTCTGTATTGGTCTAATGTTTTTCATATTCAGCCCATAGACCGATACAGTTAGTACCATAGCCTATAAGACATATCGATATATATAGTATCGGTTTCTGTTTTGGTCCAGTACAAATGCAGATACAACCCGAAGATAAACTCTAGCACCAATACTAACGAAGATATAAGACCAATAAATTTCCCTATGGTTTTTTTTTTTGTTTGCTAGAGCAGTTTCACGTCAGTGCCAGAAAAGCCATTTGCGCCATGACTATCGCAAGATCTGCAAAGGGGATTTCACCAAGCAGTTGCGATCAGCGACCGCCAGGACGCCGACCGGAACTAATCACATTTCTAGCACTCCACTTTGGTGAGAACCGGAAGCTGAAGCAGCAGCAGCACACCACAACGGCAGCAGCAAAAGGGAGGCGGAGAGGCTTCGTTCAGTGCACGTGCAAAATTTCACGATGGACAGCCAGCAGCAACTGCTGTATATTGATCAGTTTGGTGCAGCGCACGTACTACAGCCCCTGGGCAAGACTGGTGCCGAAGGTCCCGGTACTGCGGCGATGGACCCGACATTTGACGTCGTTTACGAAGCGGATACGGTCTACCTAAACCTGGACGGCGTCGACGATACTACCACGTCCACAAGTCATGAGCAAGGCACATCACCGGAAGCAAGCAGCGCGTCTAGCGCAGAAGTACCAGAAGACAGACGAGCGCGCCATAACGATGTAGAACGAAAGCGACGAGCCCGGATTAAGAGCGCTTGCGACACCCTCAGAACTCTGGTGCCGAGTTTGGATCGCAGCACGGACGCCGCCACGGTGTTTGAGAGTACTGTGCTGCACATTAAGCACTTACAGCAAGGAATGTCCCACGAGGAACTTTTAAAGACATCCAAAGAGTTTTTTGAAACCCACTGCCTGTATGCTGAGAAATATAGTGAGTGCTGAAATCTACACCATGGTGTGCTGTCCTTTTCAAAAGCTTACATGCCATTGGGTTTGCTTCTGGGCCACATATTGCAACTTACGTCACTCCCAGCACTCAAAATCCCTGGAAGGTGGCAATAACTCGCCTCCTTATGATGTACAATAGCTAAGGGCACTACTATTACTACTGAAACAGCAATGCGCAACAGTGGTCTAAGGCCCACCAAGGTGCTTCACACAGCAGTGAACGAAATCTTCCGTTCCGTTATATATGTCAAAGGCATCAAAATTCTGACCTCTGTACAGGAGTCTCATAAGTGGGGTATGTACAGGGTATTTCACACAAGAATACACAATTTTTATTTTAGGCTTTTTGAGTTAGAGGAGCGCTGCTTTTGGCATCATTAGAATACAGTTAAGACATGCCATCTACCAGGTTGGTTAACTAATATTGAACAGTTAACTTTGTAACGTCAATTGTGAGCCTCCTCTAAGAGGCGTGTAGCCCACCGTAAGTAATATCCATGTCAGTTTCTAGAATTTCGAAAATACAGTTACCCTCAGCGCTGTGGCCCAAAAAATTTCGGCTGTTTCGACGAATCACGACCACTGAAAAGATCTTTTTGTCCGCAAACTTCTCGAAAGCGCATGCATTTTGGCGCGATGTAGCAAAACTTTGTCGGGACACAGTGCCCAGGGCTACCGCGTCTTCGAAATCCTAAAAACAGATATGGATATTACTTACGGTGGGCCATATGCTTCTCAATAAATAAGGAGCCTAACTATGATAGTTAAAAAGTTAACTATTCAAGATTAGTTAACCAGCCTGCTTGTTAGCACCTTTCAGCTGTTTTCTGATGTACTACACAGCTGACGATGCCATCAAGCAGAAAGCGCTCATCTAACTCAAAAGGCCTTTTTTTTTAATTGTGTAAAGTCCTAGGTGAAACGCCCTGTATATGGGACAGAAGTGTGCTCTGTGGATGCATACATGCAGCTAGTATGTTATTAGTGCCCGACTACAGTATGTTTCTTGTGAGCGTGCCTTCATTTCCATGACAGCATATACAATTCTCAGTTTCCATTCTCCTGTGAAAATGTTGGTACCGAGCTGGGCGCTGCCCTGCAGTCCTCACAAATAAGTTTTCCTTTTGCACCTTAATAATATGTAAGGTGATTAAAGGCATAACTGGAACCAATTTCAAAACCCAATTTGAACCTTGGCTCATTGGTTACGGTGCTCGGCTGCTGGTTTGAAAGATGCGGGTTCGACCCTGGCCATGGTGGTCGCAGTTCGATAGAGGTTTTCGAAATGCTAGAGGCCCATGCACTGCGCGCTGTCAGTGCACGTTAAGGAACCACAGGTGGACAAAATTTTCCGGAGCCCTACACTACGGCATTCCTCATAGCCTGAGTCACTTTGGGACATTAAACCCATAAACATAAACCTTAACCGATTGGAATTGTCTGAAAAAATCACTCGGTTCCAACCGAAATTTCCAATGATTTCTTAAACCAGCAAGTTCCAAATGGTCCCTTCCGCCAGATGGTACCTCTTGCAAGACGCCCCTGTCCAATACCCCACTACATGCGTCCCCACTTATGAAATTTCCACCACTTTGAAAGCTTTACCCTGGCCTGGTGCTCTGGTTCACAGAGGTGAAATGCTTAAAGAAAGGGTCTCTGACCCAGCTTTGTGGAAAGAAAAATGCCTCTTGCTATGGTGCTCTTAGGCCAAAGCTGCCCTTGCGCCATTAAAATTCAACATCCTAACATTATTCCAATATTCAGAGCAACTGGTACACACACTACATGATTTAGAATAACGCAGCATGCTATAAAAAGGAAAATAGCAGACGTAACCTTGAGACAGAGAGCAATGCTAATGAGGGCAAAAATTTGGAAATTAAGAAGAAAATGGACTTGGACGAGCACGAGTTCAAAGAGCTGCCTGGAATACTGTGGCCGCGGCGGACAGCGATAATTGGAGGGAGAGAACTGGGGTACGTTTTTGTCCTGCAGTGGCGATAAGACAGCTGTTTCGAGTTGAATTGAGTATGAAAAACCTAGCTACCATCTCGATTTCAACTGTGTGCGCAGAGGACATGTCCACACGAGGTGATGCGCGCACGGCAGCACCGTGCCTGCACAGGTCGGGCCGTCGCAAAATGTGCGCTCTTTGAAATAGTGTTTGGTAGATACCAAAAGGCCTATAAGACCAGTACGCTCACACACCCATAGCTGTCAGCAATCTCATAGGCTACTGGTTTCCTAATTGTATTGTAGTTTTAATGGTGTATGGGTCTCATTGTGTCTACTGGTTCAGATTTCTGGAGGGTATGGACAGAAATCTTCCTTGTCCCTCCAGAGTTCAGAAGTTCCAGGAATGGAGAGTTAGGCAGCAGTTTCATGTATACACAATTTAATACACAATGA